>NC_138656.1:115280982-115880982 GCF_964273445.1 Streptopelia decaocto
CAACCCAAATCAACAAACTTCTTCTGGGTCCCAAGAAGCTGAGGTTGGGGAAGATGAAGGAGCCGAGAAAAAAAAAAGCGCCGCAGTTTTTTTTTGTCCTGAATGTGGTTTTTGGAGGCTGGGATTTCTAATGATTAGGTTTTTGTGGTTTATATATACAGGACTCTCTGGCTAAGGCGATCATTATGCTGATGAGAGTCAGCAGCACGTGGTGCTTCAGTCCTCAGACTTCTGCAGCCTTCAAAATAAATATAACAATGTGCATCCCCCGCAGGAGGAGAAACTTGAAGTCGCTCTCACCCACGGAGAGGGGGACGCGGACGGGGAAGGGGGGGAGCAGGAGACGGTCTCCGATCTCCGCTTCTCTCCGGGTTTTTTTCCATTAACACTTTTGGGCTTGTTAAAAGAAAAAAAAAAAAAAAAAAAGCATGAAAAATCTTGTTTGCAAAAGAAATAATAGTAAGAATAATCTGGTGCCAAAGGGTTGGTTTGTTGTTTTTTGTTGTTTTTCTTTTTTTCGTGTTTTTTTTTTTTTTTTTTTTTTGCTAAGTCTCCGGTAGTCTAAAGCCTAAACCATTTCCTTGAATGAATGAAAGCTATAAAACCCCCCTTAGACTATTAAGGTAAAGGGAGTCTGGTTTGTTTTCTCCCTTTAAAAAAAAAAAAAAAAAAAAAAAAGAAAAAAGAAAAAAAAAAAGGGCAGATCTTATTAAAAACAATTTACATACCCAATAGTAAAATAGTGTAAACGCCTCCCAGCGCAGATAACAACCTATCACAACCCTCCCTCTAATTTCTAAGGCTTTACTTCGACTTGCTACTTCCACCTTCTTGTACGGAGTCGGCGCTGCGTGTGTGCTCCTTGCTCGCCGCCTGTGTGTGACTCGGGGCGGTGTGTCTGTCTGTCTGTCTGTGTTGGGGTGTGGGGGGGAGAGATTTGTCCTTTTTATGGAGCTTTTACAAACCTTAAGTCCGGTTTTCCGATCCAGCAGAAAAGCCGGGTTTGTTCCGACGTGACGGCGGCCTCATATATATTATCTCGGGGGGAAAAGGGGGTGTAGTGGGGTGCAGAGACACCCCCGGCGCTGTTTCCGCGCTCCGCGGATCATCCGCGCCCTCCGCCGGCCAGGCCGGCAGCCGCTGCGCCCCGCGCACCCCCTGGCCGCCTTTTCCTCCCTTCTCCCCCAAATTCCTGCTCCCCCATGAGCGCAACCCTCCGGCTCAGCGCAGAGGGAACGCTGGGGCAGAGGCGGCACCGGGCTCAGCGCTGCCGGTTCCGCGGGGGGTTGGAGGGAAGGAGAAGAAAAGATCTGAGTTTCGGTCACAGGGGAGAGCTCTCGCTCCGCGGTGCGGAGCCCGACCCGCCCGGACCCGCGGCGACAGCGGCTCTGCCCTTGTCCCCCCGCTCCTCCGCCTGTCCCACGGGGACATGGGGACGAACACCCCCGACCCACTGTCGCAGCACTCCATGTCCTGTTTTTATTTTTTTTTAAACCCTTTCCCCCTTTTTTTTTTAAAAAAAAACAACTTTATATATATATATATATATTTAATTTTCCTTTCCCTGCTCCAACGCTGCGGGAAGTTTTCTATCCCGTTGTGAAAACGCAATCGCTGCGGGTAACACCGCAAACCTCTCCTGGGGTTGTCCCGTTTTTCCGGCAACCATAGGGATCTTGCTTTTCCCCAAAAGTAGCCACAGGCATTTCCAAAGGACAATTACTCGTCGCCTACACGGCCTAGTATATTCATAAGCCATAGTTACAATACGGAAAACATATTTTTTCATAATATAATAACCCATAGGTTCTCTTTCCCCCCCTAAATATATTCCATTAAAGCCATCCCTAAGGTAAGAAGGCAAGAGGTTGCCTTATATCCAAATACTATATAAGCCTGACAATCGTGATTTATTTCATTTCAAACAAGAAGATACATTTCCACTTTAAATTAGTTACACTAAAAGTTTTACAGTCACCCTTCTTCCCACTAAAATAAAATAAAAAGTTAATTAGGATAAACTGAAATAAGTTATTGGAAGCTACCAGGGTAAGGTCACTTAAAATAGTCCATGGTTATTTATAATGTCGAAATAAAACTTTCCACTGAACGCCCTAACAAAGTTTCAGGTATCTGGCACAGCTGATTTTCAGTCTCCGTGCAAAAATATCTTTCGTCTGAACATTTACAGATTTAACAGGAACTTACTACAGCCTGGAACAGATCACAGATCTGGGCACTCGCATTTTATTTAAACAGTTATGGACAAATTAATAAAAGTCCCAGTAATGTTTATGGACCTGCATAAAAGCTGGATGGGATTTTTTAGAAATAGTAATTTATGTTATGATATATATAATCTGGAACATTGGCTCGGATTTGGTTGGAAGGGAGAGCAACCCTGCTGCTCGGCTTTCCTCGGGTTTTATTTCAGAACTTCTCGGAATTTTAGCCCCGGTTGCAAAATGGGTCGTATTTTAAGATGTTAGAGAATTGCGGGAGGCGAGCGAAAAAAAAAAAGTGCTTGCACTGCAAATCATGTCTTAACAAACACCTTCGGATCACTTTATAAAATAAGATTTTCATTAGTGCAGCTATGTTTGCTGCAATTTCAACCGTCTTCCAGCTTTTTCACTTAAACTATATTATGAATACAGCCATAATTACATTGCTTGTGGACAAAAAGGTAATGTTTTAAAGAGCACCGAGTTTGTTTACTGTTGCATTTACAAAACACGGGCCCAGCACACTCTTGCATGCTCGAGATGAAAAATAATTGTCAAATTTGAAAGATTCCAACCTGGATGATGTTCCCTAAATAAATAGTTTCAATGCCAGTTCATTGGTCTGGAATGCGCTGTAAATACAATGAATACAGAACTTATTTTGAGCTTCTCTATATATGTAAATAGCTTTTGTGAAACGGGAATAAATGAATGGGTTCAGCGGGTTTGTTATTGTACCGGATAATTTTAGTCAGAGCGACTACAGCAATGTCAGCAACTATTACTATAGTTAAGAACTTGCCAATATTCTCTTTCCAAAATCTACCTTCTCGAGGCTTTTTATTCACTCGTGAAAACGTGCATCGAGCCAAAATGTGTGAATTTAACTAAGCTTCATGCTGGAGAAGCTTTTGCCCAAATTTCCATTCATTTCAGCAGGGGCAAGATAAGCTCCAGTGTCTCTTGGCAGCGTTTTACTTTCGCTTTGGTTGTAAATTGACTGTTTGCCCAGCTATTCTTTGCTTTTTCTTAAGTATGACAAGCAGCAACTCTAGGTTTGCAGGTTATTTGCTCTGGTTATGTATTCTGTAACTACAGCATTCATACTCATGGACTGCTGTGGTTTAACTACTGTGTCCCCACACCAGTTCATGGCCCGGATAAAGGAAGATTCTTTGTGTCCTGAAATCAGTCAAAAGCGTTTAATATCTCAGCACCATGCACTGTTTTTTCACTTTTACAGTCCCTGATACAAACATAAGCATAAAGCTTTGAAATACAGGGCAGAAAATGATTACATTAAAAAAAATAATCCTGAGAATATTACTTCTTCTGCCAGTATTTTCAGTAGGAAGTAAGGACCAAGAGCTGAGACTCTTGGGTTCTGTCTCGGGATTTGATGCTCTGTGACCTTGGACAAGCCTTTTAGCAAGTTTTCCTTCAGTATAAAATGGGGTATTAACTATTACCATATAGCTTTTGAGAGATAAAAATCTGTTCTCAGAACTCCAGAGCTTAGCAGGGCTCTGCATATGTAAAGCATACCAGTAACACTAAAAGCTGGTAAGAAACCTGCCATGTCACTACTGAAAAATTGTCGTCTTTTCCATGGCACGCAGCAAAACGCACGTTATACAAAGTAAATAGTTACTACTTCTTTTTAATTTTTTTCCTAAATGATTTATTTTCTGCTTCTCTAATAAGGATGGACTGCAAGCTTAAGTCTTGGTCCTGCCATAGGGTTATCCCATTTCCCTCCCTGTCTGCAGCCTCTTACGCTCCGTTGCAATTGCATGTATTTCAATGAGGTTTAAAGCAGCAAATGACCATGTCATCAATGCAAAGGAAAGAAATGTGGGGCTGCTTGTCATCTTGTAAGAGTGTTTGGAAGAGAAAGTATGGCCTGTGTTTTCTGGCAGTAAAAACCTGGATGCATAGTACGATTAGAAAAATGTTTGGCCTGTTTTTTTCAAGTAAATGTTTTATTTTTTTTCCCTTGCAACAAGCAAACTAAAAATTAACTGTAGGAAGTCATTGGGGTCCTCATAGTTAGGGACAGACCTTTTTTTATGGCAAGCTTGACTTTGTCTTTTTCCATTAATCCTCCTCCCAACTTCTGTGTAGCTCATTTCAGAATGAAGTAAAATGATTTCAGACAAAAATCAGCAGGTTGGTTTAGAGATAAAACGCTAAAAGATGAGAGCTTTATTTTTAGTTTTTTACACCCCGCCTGCCTTGTTTCAGCATATAGAAAAGCTGCAGGAGCCAGAAACTTCACGGTTATTTTTTCTGTTGACCTCAATGAAAACGGGTTCCCTGGACTAACTGTGGGGAAAGTGGGTGGTACAACTGTTTGCAATTAAAAAGAGCTTATACATTTGGAACCTTGCAGAGTCCCTACATTTTGCATGCTGGTTTTTAGAAGACTAATGGAAGTGCGCTCAGGCCAGATACAAGCTCCATAAAGCTCACACAGAAGATCCGACAAGATCTAAGTCAATCTTCAGTGGGAAAAGTTGCTTTTAATGCTCCCAACCACAAGCACAACACCAGATCCCTACTCTCCCGGTGTTGCAATGGTGAGGATTCCCATTGTGAATCTATTCTCAGTAGCAGGAGTGTCAGAAATAATTTTTAGGCAGATTCTTTGTTAATAACACGAGTCTTGAAGATGGAGCGATAGAAAAACACCAAGTAGTGCCAAGATTTGTTCTAAAAAGAATGAAAACGTCCAACATTGAAGGAGGTGGTGCCGTCTACAGGAGTGTGATAGAAGAGGAAAGCATTTGGTAATGGCACATGTAGAATAAACATAATGGACAAGGCAAACCCACTCTTTGAGGAACTATAAAAAATAGTCTATTTTTGCCTTTTCTTTCCAGAAAATTCACTCAAATGATAAACTAAGCATAGCCAGGCCATACCAGATGATCAAGAACATAATGACATTTACAGCATGGCACAATGTAATCCTGAAAATGCACAGCATCTCGGTCACATTTTAGCACAATATATGTGTGCCCTAAATTAGGTGCGGTCCGAAGACCTTGGGGATCAATCCCTTAGTCAACTGTTGTGGAACTGGCAGCCAAGTGACACAACATCAGTCCAGAAACACGCCGTAAGAGCAGATGACAAAACATTAGACATCACAGGAATGATTCTCTCTAGTAATAAAAGACAAAGATCTGGCAGAAAAAATATTATAGGTGAAGCTGCCAGCAGTATCTGCAGTTAAGCTCGTCTACCACAGTATAAGACCTTGTTTTCACTTATGTAATGTTGCCAATTTTTAACTGTTCAGGATGAGATTTTCAATCCTGAGTCTGCCTCAAGCTGAGTTTTTTGGAAACTTCCAGCAGAAATACTTCTGCTGCTTCTAAGATCGGCTTTAACAGAAATCACATTGTTTCACAACAGTTTAAAGTTTCTTAGAATCATCCCAGTCCCTACTTCAGAGTCGAGATGGGAAGTTTTACTATGCAGGGAGGAAAAATCAGATAAGTTCCTTTTGTTGCCCTTAACCAAAAGGATCCACCCGAACTTGGCCAAGTTAGAAGTTGCTGAATATTGTTGAGTTTTCCCTCACGTGTGCTCAGTACAGAAGGGAGATGTTGGCAGCTAAATTTTGTGAAGTCTCCATAGCAGCACTGGGCTGGATCTGTAAGTCAGTCTGGTCTGACTGGGCTGCACGAGATGGTTTAGAGGAAAGGATAAGAAACCCTAGAGTCAGCAGATAGATATGGGTTCTATTCCTCCTTTCAGGGCTCATCCTAGTTAATAGTAGCTTATAAAATATGATCAGAATGACTGTCAGCAGCGCAGTTTTAAATTGTGTCTTTTAGAAGTCTATAATTCAACCATAAAAATTCCTTCCAGGCTGAAATCTGGCTTATACTCTCAGTTCAGAAGTCAAAATTCTCCATGGATTTTTTTTTTAAATAGTTGGTATTGAAGTATTATAAAAGAAAAAATAGTCATGTACAAAATCTGGACATTTCTTTCATAACACACTTCATAATTCAGTTATGATAAGTTTTAAAGTATTTGTTTCAAATGCTGGTCAGGCCCTAGGAGGAACGCAAGTAATTAAAATCTTCACCATTAACACTAGACATTCAATGTGAATAAGATTCTCTGACCTCGGGATATTAAGAGTATTATGATACTAGGAGCTTATGTGATCTAACACCCAAACCTGTTATTCTAGTTTATCTTATAAATATTAAGCTAATTTATTAAATGCATACATATTGAAAAGCAGGGGAGAAATCCTTCAGTCCTTCCATGGCAAAACTCATCATGAAGTCAAGTCACTCAAATGTTTTTCTGACTTAAGGAGAAAGACATAACCTGGAAGTATCCAGGAGGAACAAGTAAGAGGTTCTCAGAGGGGGCAAAGCAGATGCGAAATCTTCCTTGGAAGGCCACAGCAGCTCCCATAACTACCCAGCTTCTCTTTGTAGTGGAGAAGATAGAGCAGCTCTTCCCATCCTTGGAATGCTTTCAAACAGACTGTGCTTGGCACCCTGAGGTTAGCGTGATTTTTGAGTAGATAAAAGCCCGTTACATGAAAAGGCAGATCCCACCTTCTGTCTTTCTTTCCTACTTTTTTTTTCTGTTTTTTGTTTTATTCATCCTTGGCAAGAAAGCAAGAAAAGCCTTATTTTATCTGCAGCTCCACTGATTTCAATGAGAGCCTTCATGGAATAAGGTGCTGCTTCACGTACGTGAAGCAGAGGCAGCCTTTAGGTAACTTGCTACTCAGGTTTACTCTCCTTATCCTTTCATACTTCAATGTATAGATGCCCATCTTGCTGGAGAATATGTAAAGTTTTTCAGCTTTTCTTTTTCACTCCATTTTAAGGAGCTAGAATATTTCGTATTTTTAGGCCCGAGAAAACCACCTCCTGCTGTTTTTGACAATTGAGGAACATGGACTGAGGGCATCAGAGGAAAGCTCTATTTACTAAACATCACATGTAGATTACCACTGATAGTTTTTCTAAGGAAATTTATGACCTGTGTGAAGTAAATAAACTCCCTTTTTGGTAAAGAATCTTCAAGCCAATCATTCATGCTTGCTTAGAGACCTTACTGTTCGTGTTGCTTTTATGTGGAAGGCTGCAGTAAAGGGTGATGTTATGTCTAAAATAGACAGTTGGCAGCTCCAAGATTAAAAAAAGCAGCCATTTCTGACATTACTTATAATGAGATTCTTGCTAGATTATGGTACATTCACTCTGATTCAGGAAAGAAAGAAAAGATAATGACAGGACAATTATAATTCTTGTAACTAATATGTTATCTTCATGCACACACTTGCATGCTGCATTTACTGGCGAGTTATGGCGTTTTACAGATCTGAAATCAACAGAGAGCTCTCAGTATGTTCAAAGTGTTTAGTAAGTCTGAAAGCTGTTTGCTCTATATCTCAGAGTAAATGAGAATGGGACAGGCAATTTTCTTCTCCTGGCTGTACTCCTACCATTGCGTCTCTTCCCTGCTCCCATTCTCCCCATTTTATGCTTTGGATCCAACAGAGACATAGCTAAGGCAATCATGAAAATTAAGTGAGAAGAAGGAACTTTGGTAAGTGTTTGCATACCATGTTTTCAGAAATATTAAAGTGTTTCTTATGCACAAGCAACTTGGTGGCTTTCAGTGGTATCCATCCTGATTTACAGTGGTGTGAGAGGAGAACTGGGCTGTTCTTATTTAGTAAGTCTACTTACTTTAATAGATGCACACAATAAAAGTGCTTATTTTCTTCAGACCATCATATGTGAAATTATCAACACAACCTTTAGTAAATACCATGATACCTATGAGACTATTCTGAATTTAAACCAAGTGCGTGCCTTTCTGAGTGATGAGCCCGCGTCCTTAACTCACCCCATTGTACTTCAGCACATACACCACGTAATGTCGCCGGGGCTTTGCCTTTTCTAGAAAAATGATCTGGTTTTGATGAAGGGTGTCAAAAATAGTTTTCCATCCTCAGATCTGCTCAAGTAGAAGGAGAAATGGCTGCCTCAGTGGTGAGGACAAGGTCAGGTGAGTTCAGTGCTCACCGTAGCAAATCACGCCTGTCAAGGGCTCAGGGGACAACTTGCCTGCGTAGGATTTGGCTCAGCATGTATAGAATAATTTGTTACAATAGGTGTTGAACTCAGTTGACTTTGTCCACACGGGAAGAGCAGTTGTTTTCAACACCGCTCTGAGATGTGCAGAGAGTGGGAGGGCATTTTGACAACAGTTGTCAAAACCACGTCGTTTGTCTGGGGTAGGCGCACACCTGCTGAAATATCGATGCTACAAAAGGCCCAATTCAGTAAACCTGGGATAGCGCAAAGTCCGCAACATCAGCATGGACTGACTTTCTACGCTGACGTACACTTGCAGGATGTCAGATGATGAACAGGTTTTTTTAATACATTTTCACTTATCATCTATATAAATACAGGATCCAAGGCCACAAGCCAATCCTCAGAACTGGATGATTTTTAAGATTATGCAGTCTAATTTAAAGAAAAGGCGATAGAACAGTTAGTGGAAGAAAATAGCCATGTTATAAGCAAGTGATCAATACTCTCATCACAGGAAGCTGATGATACAATTCACAATGCTGATGATACAATTCACTTGCAGCCCCTTCATGCACTATGTGTTCTTCTGTGCTCTTTTGTGAAAAAGCATAGGAAACATTTGCCAAACCAGACTGGAACAGGTATCTGCTCCTTAGATGTTCCTTAACAATTAACCAGCTCCATGGAAGCATCATGGAAGAAGTGGATTGTAACAGAACTTTTCCTATGGTATTTATTTTTGAAATTCCACAAAGAATAAAGTAGCATATGAGGAAGGAAACTGAAGCAGAAGTTATTTTCAAACTCATAAAAGAAGATGCTATTTTGTAAGGAACATCGAGTTGACCTTTGCAATGAATTCCATAAAATACTATTTTGGCCACAAATGGAACAACATTTTTAGAAGGATTAATGTTTATCTGTCTATCTGTCTATCTGTGCATGATTTTAAAAAGACTAAAGGAAGCCAGCAGCTCACTCTTGCTTATAATTGCATCTGTCAAACTTTAAAACTCCACAAGATCTGCCTCTACTGTGCTGGATGCCATTAGCATTAACATATTACCACAGAAAAAGAACCTATAGTAGACAGTGAGCTTCATAAAAGGTCTTCCAAAAGCCTTCCATCCCTCAAAAACTGTAACCCACAGCAAGAACCTGACTTTCACAAAACCCACTAAAATATATGAACTGTTAAGTACGCTCAAGGAGTTGATAACAGTCAGAGTATTTTTTGATAACGATAAAATCCAGAGCTGTATTAGATGGGAGAAAGTAATGTTTTAGGGATTTTGAAACCCTGGAGAAATTTCGGAGGGGTCAATCACTGCGCTTATACGAGTTCATTGGGGTAGTTGGTTGGTTGGTTGTTTTTTGTTTGTTTGTTTCTTTGGTGGTGGTGGCTTTTTTGTTGTGGGGTCTTTTGTATGTTTGTTTGTTTTTCCTTTGTGTGCTTTGTGTGTGTGCTGTGGTTTTGTTTTGTTTGTTTGTTTTTGTGGGGCTTTTTTTCGGTTTGTTCTGATTTTCTTTAACATTGGTACAGGCTTCTGTCAGACTGCCTGCCCTGTGGCGTTCACACATTGCACAAGTACCATGCAGTCATTCTTTGTCCTTTCTGGCCCTACACATAAGGCGAATGTGAGTCTTACACATAAAATGGACACTGAAGCATCTAGATACTTTGCAAATACTTTGTAATAGAGGGATTAAAAAGATGTCAAGAATAGGAATAGAATTTGTCCAGATCGTTGAGTTCTGTTCTGGCATTCTGCAGCAATTCCCAGTAAAAATGCTTTAGCTGATCCCAGTTGTAATATTGGTTCACTGGAAAGGGTGTCTGTCTATGCTCTTTGGCTGATCTGAACACGCTGCCTAAATTTGTAAAATCAACATCTTTTTCATAATTAAAAAAGATGCATGTAATTCATTAGCCTAAGAGTATTTTTTAAATGCTTCTATATTTTCCATAATGATGCTAAGTCCAAACTGGCAGAATGGAAATTGGAGAGAAGTAGCAAAGAAATTAAAACGTACCCTACTCTGTTTCCCAGCTGCAGAAATGACTGAAGCTGTCAGAAAAGCACCTTATACAAAAGGAAGGCTGTCTAGAGAAGAGGTAAGAATACTCTCAGGAGCTCTGCAGAAGGCACTGCTTCTTATCCAAAGGAAAGACAGAAACATGTAATTGTACCCTTCCTTTAAAACCAGGTTTTAGTCCTTTCCTGTGCGTTACAGATCACACGTTATTTTACACTGGAAGCTTAGTGCTAAAATCTGAAATTTCAGGGCCAAGTTCTGCTCTTAGATACACACGCACAACTCCAATGAACTCAAAGAGAGCTGTGTTCATATGTTTAGCAATGGAATTTGGCCCTAAATATTTAAACATTTATTCAGAGGAAAAAAAGCTTCTCTGATACATTTGTATCTCATATCTAATGTACACAGATTATCACCACTGGGTACCCACATTAAGGGATAAAAAGTTTTGGGGAACCATAAACTCAGCATTCTACCTGCTCTGTGCAGTCAAATAACATGAATTTGTTTCAGAACACTGAGGAAATTAAATCCGTAGCAACCTGTGGCTGATGTTATTTATTCTGCAGTCCAGGAGTAATTTGATGCAAATTCCTGGCACTATTCCTATATTTCAAGAAATTACTGTTTTGAATGGACGGATTTTGGAAATTTTCATTATATTAATATGTAATCCAGAAAGAACTAATGTCCTCTGCTTATATTTCCTTTGCAGAGGAAAGCTCAGTATTCTGGCTAGTTCTCACTTATCTTTCATAAGGCTTAAGACAGGAGTCCATAATAACCTAAACATGTCATGTGGAAATGGTTAACATGAGGATCCCACCTGCTCTCCATGGCAAAACGACCTCAGTTGTATTTTTCTTAAGGATATAAAGGATTCAGAATCCGGCAAATTTTCTCCAAGCAACATAATCCTCCAATTTGTATATCTAATATAGGTAAACAATAACTATATATACATGTTATTTTCCTTGGACAAATGACAGCTAAAGGGGAGCTGAGTTCCAGGTTAAGACACCTAAATTTGGTTGTCTGCAATGTAAATGTTTACATTTAAGCTAGCTGTTTAAGCTCTCATTATATTCAGTATTGATTTAAGCCTCAATTCACTTGCCAAAAATTCTCTAGAGCCACTGTAGATGCCTTGGGCTACCTAAGAAATTGCCATGGGGCTGGCACATGTAAGTCAGGACCTACATAGAGCCCTTTACTCTTTGGAAAGGCAGATGGAGGCCAGACAACATCACCCAGACTACCTGACATAGATAACTAAACTCAGGCCTAGCAAACTCAACAACCAAACATAGATGTCTGCTTTTAGTTGAACCGAACTGGTCTCTTGTCTACACTGACCATGTTGACTGTGAGGGCAAATTGGTGAAGGGTTTGGAGAGGAAGCTGTATGAGGAGCAGCTAAAGTCACTGGGTTTGTTCAGCCTGGAGAAGAGGAGACTGAGGGGAGAGCTCATGGCGGCCACAGCTTCCTCACAAGGGGAGGACGGGCAGGCGCTGAGCTCTTCTCTTTAGAAACCAACAACAGAACCTGAAGGAATGGCAGGAAGATGTGCCAGAGGAGGTTTAGGTTGGACATGAGGAAAAGGTTCTTCATCCAGAGGGTGCTGGAGCACTGGAACAGGCTCCCCGGGGAGGTGTCATGGCCCCAAGCCTGACAGCGTTCAAGAAGAGACTGGACAACGTTCTCAGACACACAGTGTGAATGGTGGGCTTGTCCTGTGCATGGACAGGAGTTGGACTCCATGATCCTCGTGAGTCTCTTCAAACTTGGGACATTCTGTGATTCTATGACTGGGTTTCCATTGACTATAATTGGAACCTAAACACAGCCCATATGTAGACACCTAATTTTAGGTGACTGTACCTGAAACTGAAACCTACTCCTGATACCACAGTTGCCCAAATATATACTGTTTTTAGAGTAATCACTATACTTTTAGTTCAACCAAGGTCAAGCTGCTTTGGTTTTGCATTTTGTGCAGCATGGTGTTTTCAGTAAAATGGTGGCAGGCAGGACAGCAAGAGTAATAGGGAAGTCTGATTACACAGATGATTAATCTCTCTTGATGTCATTTTGCTTTAGTGAGTTTCTTGAGATCCGTATGGACCATGTTTAGTTAAAGCTGCTCCCTGCTCCCTTGGCTCTTTCCCTTGCTTGGGAGAACTGGAGCTTTGTCTCCTCTTTACTGCTCTGATTTTTAGGTGACCAGAACATCGACGATACTGCCAGGGTACTCTTTTCAGAGCTGTATTGTTCTTGTGCACAGTCAGCTTCCTAAGAAAGATTCTGCACTAAGACTTAATTTCTGTTGTTAGAGCCTTTTGGCTGGAGCTCTCTAATCCCAGAGGTCACCCCCAAATATCTCTGGCTATAGAAGTGCAATGCAGGATGTTGCCAAAATGCTGTGACTATTGTAGAAAGTAGGTAGGACCAACAGCATGTGCAGGATTGTGAATTTATTAATAAACATAGAATCAGAATCATTTTGGTTGGAAGAGACCCTCGAGATCAAGTCCAACCATTAACCTAACTCTAGCACTAAACCATGTCCCTAAGAACCTCATCTAGGTGTCTTTTAAACACCTCCAGGGATGGTGACTCCACCACTTCCCTGGGCAGCCTGTTCCAATGCTTCACAACCCTTTCTGTGAAGAATTTTTTCCTACTATCCAATCTAAACCTTCTCTGATGCAACTTGTGTCATTTCCTCTCATCCTATCACTTGCTACTTGGGAGAAGAGACCAACACCCTCCATGTTACAACCTCCTTTCAGGTAGTTGTAGACAGCAGTAAGGTCTCCCCTCAGCCTCTTTTTCTCCAGGCTAGACAGCCCCAGTATAGAATCATGAATCATGACTAGGTTGGTCTTCTATCCAGGTCTTGCATCAGTGCTAAGAAGGTAAATCAAGAATGATCCAGGACCAAGGAATTCTTTGCTGGTACAAACCCTGATTTTGGTTTGCTCTGGTGGTTATCTTGGTTGAGATCAAAACCTCAAGCGTTACATCAGATAACATATACAAGTATTAGCATAAATTTCCTTGCTTGTGTGTGGAAACTCCCAACCTCATTTGTGGAAGCCATGGTTTTGAACAGCGTACACTAAACCAGCCTTACTTAAGCTATAGCCGCAGTCAGGGCAGTTGATTGGAGAGGCTGATGGTGTCACTGGCTGGAAACAGGACCCCCTTCTAGGCAGATTTTCTTCAAGTGAATTGACAGTCAGGAACAAAACTCTGCTTTTATCGTATTTTTTACTTTATTCCTATGCTGCTTACTTAAGGGCATGTCTACGGCGCTGGCGTCCGAGAGCAGTGTTAATACATGTGAAAAATGACTACTACAGGTTGAAGCTCTTGGTCACAACTGGATTACACAACACAAACTTCTGTCTTCATAATCACAGTGCTACCTAATTCTGTTTCTCCCTGTCTTCAACTTCCAGGCACTGGAATTGCCTTGAATCCATTTTGGCACAGAATACATCATTATTTTCACATTGTGCTGGTCTACTCTCCTGCTTTTATCCATATGAGCCAGGAGTGAATAAGAGTTGGCAACTTCATACTCGACTGTTATATAGCTGAGTACACTTTAATCAGCGCCCTAATAAATAGCACGCCCAATTAATTGGGACATTTGCCAGCAAATGAATTCAGTGCCTGTAAATGATGGATAAATAGCATGCTCGCTGTTGTCTGCGAGCATTATTTGTTGTAATTAACAGGTAGGATTTGGTGTTCGCTGGCATGTGTTTCCTCAGTAGCACTCTGCTCACTTTTGAGTAAGCTCGCTGTTCCAGTGCAGCTGCTAAAAATAAATAAAGGACAGATTTCCCTTTCAGTACTTGCCTAAATCAATGTAGTGCTTTTGTATTTAAAAAATAATAAACGTAATCCATATATTTTTACGTATTACATTTCTAATATTGTTTTGAGGATAAAAGTGGTAATTTAATTAGCACGTTTCTGTTTTAGTTAGTATAGCAAACAAGATTTTGCCATGCTATGGAATAATTTATAATAAAGGGAGCAATTTCTGTTGCAGCTTTCTAATGCTAACTTTTTACCAGGGGTTGCATGGTGGTTTGCTTTAAAGTGGTATTTCCTTGAGGGAGATCCACAGAAGTACAATCGATTTTCTGAAACTGCTATATGCTATGATTAACTGTATGCATGTGACACTTTCTCTTATTTGGACATCCTTTGCCAATTAATTAAATAAAATTGAACATAGCAAACCTTTCTAATCCCTGAATTCCTCACAGATTGCTTTAATGGAGACTGAAAAAAAATCATTGGAAGTAAACGAATATGAAAAGGAAAAGGGTACTGGGGAAATCTCAACAAGGGAACTTAAAACCCAGAATGGCCATGGATCAGCAAAGGTTAGAAACTTTTGTGTCATTAAAGAAGAACATCATTTGTGGGTTATCTGAAAAGAACTGTCCATGTTGGCATTTACTTTGACTTGTTGGCGGGTGGAAAAGAAACCGCCCTGTACCACCGCATACGGCTCCTTATTAGTTGTGGTTTCTGCAGAGGCTCTGTCTCTTTGGAGCACGGAGGATTTTTTTCATTACATAATCTGGATACTTTCTCTCTCTCTTTTTTTTTTTTAAATAGATTGATTTTTTTTTTCTCTTGTGTGTGTAAATTCTCCTTGCACCAATGCCTCTATACTGAGGTTATTATGCCAAAGGAATGCGAGCATCTAGAGTAACAATGGTTCATTTTCCTTTAATGACTTTGTCGACAGGATGGAGACATTTTTGTGGTGTGATGAATTCACTCGGTCTCCCGTTGTGTTTTCTCCACATGCTTTGGAAACTGTCTCTCTCTCTTTCTCCGAGAATTGTGGCCATCCACTCCAGCAAGAGCTTCATTACTTTATATTCATTGTATTTAAATGACACCCCAGTGGTACTGACCTCCTGGGATGATTGATGTAAATTATATGCTATGTAGGGGAAAATAAAATCTCTTTCTGACTTTTTATGTTCTGCAGAGAAATAAAAAGTGAAAACAAATGACAGAGAAAATCAGGCCTATGCAAAGTGAAACTTTGTAAGCTATGGTTGGAGCAGACGCCAGTTCGTAAAAGTGCTGAGACAGTTTATAATGACCTTACAATCTGCAAGGTGACCTGAAAAGGGTTTTGGTTCTGTGTAATGCATAACAAAATCTCGATCATTTTTAAAAATTTTTTTTCCTGTCTGTGAAGAATAGTAAGAATTCAGGCTCAAGAAGGGATCAGCCATTGCATGTTCACCAGCAGTAATGCACAGTACTAGAAGGTACACTGTGCTCCTGTCCTCTTCCCGCACGTCTTCTAGTAATTTTTTTTGGTACAGATTTAATATTCCATAGCCAGCAAGTATCTATCTTGCCTAATTACTCTGCTGAGAATTATCACCTATAGAAGCGGCAATGGAGGGAATGTTCTTTCCTCAGCTCAGCTCAGCATCGGGCAGTAACTTCAATCACTTCTGAACTGGCCACCTCTCACTGTGGGCAAGAGAGTTTTGTGCAGCAATTTGTCAGAATTTGTCAGAAAATATTCTGACTGTGCTTTTTCAGGCACCTCACCAAGTCACGCTGCCTCTACACAAGCTCCTGGAAATTACATGGTTCATAGTGGACATGATCAACTGTATTATCCCAGTAATTCCCTTATTAAAATTACCATATATAATTGGCATAGTAATTTCTCTATTTTCTATGTTTTCCTGTTAGCCTGTCCTACAAACTCTGTTATATGTAAAGATATGCATGGTACATATCATAGACATGTCAGCAATATGCTGCCTTGCCTTCCTCAATTTAATGTAAGGTTTTGGCAAATCACAGAATTCAGCTGAAAACTTGAGTTGCCTCAAGGAAGACTGCAGCATCTTTCATAACTTGACAAAACGCTTCGATTCTCATTTTTGCTGGGAAAATGCTTATCAATAACCCTGCTTTGGCTGGGGTTGCCCAGGTCTTTTAAAATATATAGCAGGAAGGAATAGGTCAGGCCATCCTCCTCGCGGCAATAACGAGACTTCACTGGGCTTGCAAGAATCAGCAGTGTGAGGCCTCTTATTTTCTAGGATATTATCTTAGCTGCTTGGTGCTTTTCCCTGCTGCTGTCAGCGCTTGGGCTGGTATTGGCTTTACTTTCGTAATAGTAAGCAAGAGCAGAAGGGAGAGAGTCTGGCAGCACTCGACAGCATCGCCCCGTCTTTCTGCATCTGATGTGAGAGGTGGGAACAGGAAACATCTAAAGTGAAGGGGACTGATAGGGTATTTACACAAAGTAGTAAGAAGGATGCTACAATGTATATATACCAAGTCTCTGAGCTGTCAGTTTCTTAGGATGAATTGTAGTAGAAATAATATAGAACCTGTTCACTGTGCAGGAAGAAATTTGAATTAAAAGATGGACTGAGAAGAGCAAAGCAATATACAGACCATGACCTTGGAAGTTACCCTGCAAACCTTTGAGTAAAACCAAGATTTCTGCATATGTGGTGAAGAAAGCACTAACAGTTACTCCATTTACCTCCGTTGGTCACATTTATTAATTCCAGTTTATACCATGGTACAATTCAGCCTGTCTCCTAACAAACCTGTGCATATACTGGCAGATGAGTGGGGTGACTGAACAAAGCTGACAAAAACCTACAGTTCGGAGTAAGAAAAGGTTAAAAGAACGGAAGATTAAAAGAAGAAGGGAAAAGTAGGTTAAATGCTCCAGCTTGCCTGGTTGTACCCTTTCCCATCAACCTGTTGAGCTGACAGGACACAGTGAGAGAAAAGCCACCATTTCCAGGAAAGACGTAAAATGTAGGCCCTGCTTATAGATGGAAGGTATTTAAGCACCTTCATGCATTTACACACCCTGGTAATGTTGAAGTAGTGCAACTTGCTTTGTCACACTAAGGATCCACTGTTATTTCCAAGGGCAAAAACATACGCAGAGAGCTATTTTAGGCAATGAGGGGAAGACATTGTACTGTTTAACATCTTTATGGTGCTGCAGCTGCAGAGATGAGAGAAGGCTCTGGAGAGACCTTATTGTGGCCTCTCAGTACTTAAAAGGGGGACAGACTTTTTAGAAGGGTGTGTTATGACAAGACAAGGGGCAATGGTTTTAAAACTAAGAGGTCAGGTCAGACACGATGTAGAATTTTACACTGAGGGTGGTGAGACCCTGTCCCAGGTTGGCCAGAGAGGTGGTGGATGCCCCACCCCTGGAGACATCCCAGGCCAGGCTGGACGGGGCTCTGAGCAACCTGAGCTGGGCGAAGATGTCCCTGCTCATGGCAGGGGTGGCACTGGATGAGCTTTGAAGGTCCCTCCCAACCCAAACTATTCTGTGATTCTGTGAGTGTGTGCTGGTATATACACTGAGTCCTGACACGTGTATTAAGTCCACACATCCCCCTGCTATGGGAGATCCTACCTCGTCTCCCAAACCCTCCCCTGGAGCATCTTATCGCCACTCTGCACAGCCGCCCGGCGCTGAGGGGGGAGGCGGCTGCTCATGGCCGCCCCTCCCTCCCCTCAGCCGCCAGGCAGCACCTGCGGGAGGCGGCCCAGGGAGAGCGATCCCGGGTCTGGCTGAGGAGAGCTGAAAGGAACCGAAAGGAGCTGGAGGGATAAGCGGGAGGAAGCGCCGAGGAGCCCCGCCCCTCGCCCTGGGAGGCCGCGGCCGCCACACAGCAGATGGAGGCGGCGACGCGCCACGGCCCGTGTGTGGCGGAACCGGTTCCTCCCCCCGCGGGCGGCGCCATGTTACCCCCCCCTCCCCAGCGTGTGCGCCTCAGCGGCCGTGGCGGAGGCGGTTGGCGTGGTGGGGCGAGCAGAGAGAAAAACGCCGTTTTTTCTCGTCCCCTTCATTTGGTGCCTCGGTCCAAGCAACGCGTGGAGGGGAAGGGACGAGGTTCAGTTGCTGCCACTCGCTTTCCCCTCCGGGATAACCGCACACGGGGTGGGGGGAGCGGGCACTACCGAGCCAGGCTGCTCCTTCCTCCCTCCCTCCCTTGCTTCCTCCTTTCCCTGCACATCTCAGCCGCCTCCTCCTCCTCCACACGTCCCCCGGGGTGAGCCTTTGAGTGAGTCACCAGCGAGGGCACCGCAATTAAGACAATGTGTCGCTGTTATAACTAACTTGGCGGGGGCTGCTCGTTTTGTAAGGGCCTTAAATATTAACCTGGCGGGTTCCAGTCAGCGATAACCTGTGCAGCGCTGCAGGGCGGGCGGGGGTTGCTTGTGTGTGTGGGGCTGTGTGTGTGTGGGGGCCGCTGCTAACTCCATCTATATCCGCGGTTTTGCGTTTTTCTAGGTGGTGCTGGCCCAGGTTTGAGCAGCAGCGTGTGGAGCGTAACCTGTGCGGGGGTACGTGGCTGGTAACCGTGTAAAGAGGCTTCTCACGTAAAGCCATTCGGCTCGCTATCGAAGCCAAGGTGCTGGGTGCCTTCAAACCCAGGCAGGGATGTTGCCTGGTACTCGTCTGCTAGCTCGCCCCCCAGCTCTACAGCCCCCTAACCATGGGATTTGGGGCTGATTGCGTCTGGGAGGTCACAGCAAACGGCTCCTGCCACGTTTCGCTCTTGGCAATGGTTTTCTCATGGCCTGTGGTGTCGTTACACGTGCTGGACCCTGCCCTGTTCGTTTCATTGTCTGGCAGCTGACCTTGAAGGCATTCCTAAAACTTTTAATTGCAGACTTAGAATTATGTGAGTTAGGCCAGGCTTTGGCCTGCCATCTGCCTGGTACTGCTGGATATTGTTAATTTCTTATTGTTGCTCTGCTGCTGTGAAATGTCAATAGTTTGTAAGTTTCTCTGGAGGAAGTGGATCTGATTTATTTTGCACAAACAAGGGTGGTGATTTATTAATAATATAATCCTGTAATATTCCTTATAGAATTTGTTAATCCATACAGAAATTACTGGTGAATGCTAAACCCATAGGAATAACAGCTGATCTAGAAGAATACTCTGTGTAGTGGTTTTGCCACTCACTGTATTTTTATACATCTTATGTACAGATCAACTGCTTGTAAGTTTCTAGAAATTACACAAATGAACGCTTTGCAGTCTATGAATGCAAAGCCCAATGTACATGCGAAATATTTATTACTGTGTGTGTGACGCAGAGGTAAGAACCTGATGTTGCGGACAACCAAGTCTGCTGTTTGGCATTAGTATTAATTATTTATTGTGAGACATTTGATTTCCTAAGTGAATCGTTTCAAGGTTTGCAGTGGTGTTGGCAATGTGCTTAATTTTTCTTTGGAAGTTTTTGATCTAACGTCATGTTCGTTCTTGGTACAGTCCTCTCTTTCCCTTTGGCTTAAGGCTGTACCATGTACAGTGCTGACTTGGCAGGGTTTTGTGTGTCCTCCCTTTCGCCCTTTTTGCATACATTTCTTCATTGTTGGCCAGATCCAGGTGGCATGGCAGGCAGTGTCAGTCTTTCTGACTTTGCACAGGCTCATATCTGCATGTTATTAATACAGAAATAAGATTTTATTTTAATCTTGACTCCTTTTTGTCCTGCGTATTGTTGCTGTGTACATGGGAATGCTGATGTTAAAAGTATGGTTTCCAACTGTAACAGTATTTATTCATGTCTTCCTAGAGCCCCATCTCTGTGAGTCTTGTGGAAGTGTGAAAATGTTAGTTTTCCCTTAGATAAAGAAATTCTTAGCCATGATGATTCTGAAGAAAAGCTTGAGGTCTAACCAGAATATGCTAAGAAGGCCAGAGGAAAAACTCAGTGTCATGACTCTGAGGAGTAACCAAGAAATCCTTCTATGCTTTACTGGCATTTTACTTAGAATTTTCAAATGTATGGATTTGGAATCACTGCTTAAGGTTCAACAGGATTCAGTAGCCTTTAGGTTACTTGCTAAGCCTCTGAGTGTCATAACCAACTGAATTAGTCTCTTGGGCTCAATTCTGAATAGCATAGAATGGAGCTGTCTGGAATCTGATTAGTCAATTAGTAACTTGTCAGCATAAGCAAGCTATAATTTAGTAAGCTACCTGTGTTTTAAGAGTTACTTACATATAATAGTCTAGGGCAACGCTGAACGTTGTTGGCGTTGTTATTGCTGTTCTGATGTGATGCCCTTAAGCAGCGAGACCAACTAGACAATGTCTTTCTAGGTCATTATTGCAAGGGTTTTTTTAAGGCACGAGGCCAAATCCAAGCAGCGTAATTATACCATAGAAACTAATTGAGTTGATGCTCTTGTTGCTATTGTGAAATATCCAGATGTATAGGTATACAAAGTATGTAAAGAAAAGGAAACTAGTTAGGCCTGTGTTCTCATGGAATGAGGCAGTAGTGACTGAGATATGAGTTTATCTGGAGCTGATCAGAAAACTGCATGTCAAAGGTACTGAAAATGATACTGATTAGGTCTGTAATCTGTGTTTCAGATACCTGGCATTCGTAGTGCTCCTTGTAATCATTATTCATTTGAAGTAATCTTAGTGCATATTAATTTGCAAGCTAAAGCAGAATGAATTTATATTTATAAATAATCTCTGGCTTTTCTCTACCCCTATATTTTGCATACGTTTGAAGTATTACATTCGATTACAATCAGTCATTTACAGAGTCAACTGCAAAGTTTCTAGTTCACGCAGCTTCTTAAACTGTCATAGAAGAAGTAGCAGTAATGGCAAAAAGAGGCCAAGAGCTTCTATGAAAGAGGTGATTTGGAGCACCTTGGTATTGGCCTCACTCTTGCTAGCATCTCTCAGGTAAATCATAAGAATTATCAATACAGCTCTCAAGTGTTAAGTGCTTTTAAAAATCATGTGCTTAAATAGCAAAGAAAAAAAAGCGTATTTCCAAGTAAACAAGAATACATTTTAGCAGAAACCTATTGCACATCATCTGTGACTGTGAGATCTCTGAAAGGAGTTGGTGTCCCAAAAGCTACTGACTTGCTGTTAGATCTACTTCTTCAAGAACTAATTTTCATGGTTGTAATTAATATTAAAGCCATGGCTGTAGTTTTCCTCATGCTCTGTGTTGGGCAAATAAGCAGTAATGGAGGAAAACATTTTCTGCTCTAGAGAATTTAGACTTACGGTGGCAAGCAGTGATTTCAGAAAGAGTAAGAATTAAATACTAAGAATTGGAGGAAATTCTTATAATCTCAGCTATGTGTTTCACTAGTCATTCTTAATGAGGGATTTTTTATACATACATTGATGCCCTAACTTGAGGGGAGCAATGAGACAAAGTATGAAATTCCTGATATGCTAGAATGTTCAATTAAGGTCAAGGTGGAACTATATTATGAAATCAACTGTATTTTGAGTAGTGAACTAAACACAGCTCAGGGTGATGTGAAAGGAGGTGGAGTGATGCAATCAGTGTGACAGGTTGGGAAAATAATGCCACCTTGGAAGGAGTTGAACAGGTGAAGGCAGGTGCAGGTCTAGAGAGAGAAATTATACCCAGGAACATATAGATTAAAGCCAGTGGTAATGAGGGGGTAAACTTGGTTGTTGTGCTTTACAGAGAATCCCAAGTGCATTAGCAAAACCTTAAATTCTAAGTTACTTTAGCTGGAACTAAACGTAGATGATGACTAACAGGTTTGCTTGGCAAATGAGCAGTTAAGCCTATTGGCAGAACTAACCTGACATCTGCACATTCATATAGAAATATTTTACTTTTCAGAAAAAGCAAAATACTGAGTAAATTACAGGTTGGGATCTATTCATCTTTGCCTACTGGAGTATGTAAGTTCCTAATGGCTTAAAGCTGTTTTTTATCACTAGACTTGCAAGCACACCTTATATTTCCTTCACTGAAAATTGTCGGTGGTTACCACAGGAAGGTCATGGTCGTGAAATTGCGTGTCTATACAATTATTAAATAATTGGTATGGAAGATTCGGAATGCTGCTAAAATAATGCATTTGGAAAAAAAATAATTGCTGGCCCAAATAAAGTTATGGTTACAGGAGCCAGGTTCTGGAAGCTATGGGAACTCTGCTGTTAGTTACAGTTTGTCTGATCTTTACACTATTTCGTTAAAGCATTTTTAGAAGGAAGAAAAACATAATTGGTGCTTAATTTGCAGTGCCATTAAGTGCCAAATGTGACATGGAGTTCTGCAGAAAGTGCTGCAAGTTCATTTCAGATGGGGGGGAGGTGGGCGTATACATTAGATTAATTTTCCCTGCTGTCTTGGTTAAAAATCAATAAACCACTCACTGCTGGGGAAGGACAGAGCTCTGATTAGACTCCAGTTAGAAACTATGGCAAGTGTTTGTAAACATCTCCAGATGTGGAGGGTACCTCTCATACAACATTATGCTGTATGTTTCTCAGTCTTAAAACAAAATAGTTACATCTGGGTATTAATATTCTTTCAGTAGTCCAGACCATTCTGTGGTCTGTTTCAGAAGAGACTTAAGTAACTGTCATGTCTAACTCATGGATGGACAAATAACAACTTAAAATATGAGGACATGTAATTTTAAGTAAAATACAGCAGTTGTTACGCAGAATAGTCAGAAGATTAGGGTTTAGTCTGTAGTTGGTTAGTGACTTTTCTTTCCCTGCAAAGTCAACGAGAGTTCTGCTTGTTTACTGCTGTCATTTAGGGCCTTTGGTAAAACTAATGCACAAAGATACTTTATTATGAGAAGCAGAAATGGACATTTAGGATTATTTTATCTCCAGGGATGTGGAATGCGACAGTTTTAAAGATAATAAGATGCATTTTATTCTTTGGACCAACATCTATGCTCATATGTATTTGAAATTTTCTTTTACCCTTTGTTATCAGACATGCATGTTTCTTCTATAACTTCTAAATGACTGAACTGCCTTGTAACTGGAAACAGGGAGATGATGTTCAGTTGTTTTCCTCGTATTCGTGTGGGCTTTCCAGGCATATTTCGTTCCAAAAAATAGTGTCATGGTCAAACTTGAGATGCTTATTTGTCTGGGTGGTGAAAGCTGGGCTGCGCATTGACAGCTATGAGATGAATATTTCTTTCTGGCATTCACTTTAAAATAAAGCCATTAGAAGCATCTGGTCTATCAGGTAATAATTGGAAGCTGTAGTAGCAGATGTAATGTGTTATGCCTGCCATGAATAGAGCATGCTTTCCACTTTGTGATACTTTATTAATTAATTAAAAAAATGGAAAAAAAAAAAGCTGAGATTGCATCCCTACTTTTGAACAATATTATTGCGTGCAGACCTGACGCAGATGTGTCACTGCCTGCACACATCCCTTCTGATCCTGCGTTTACTCTGTATGCTACTTGAAAGTTTGTGTCTTTGCTTTGTCTGTTTGGCTTTTAAGAGGCCAATGTTTAGGGAATACGGAAGTTATTCATCTTATTGCCTATAAGCAAACCCATTTTTTAATTGTTATACAACAAGATGATTGTGTTGGCCCTGCACGGGTTAGAGGATGATAAAGGAGTTTCATTATACGTTTTTGAATTGTTGTAAAATACACGTCATCCATGTGCAGTGCTTGTACCAGACCCTTTAGCATGGTTCCAGTTCCAGCCTGCTTGAACAGCTCAGGAGAACTTAAGGACTTCATACTTAGTGTTTCAATTTTCAGGTGTTCCATGCTACTGGGAGAGTGGGTAATCAGCAAAACAATACATGCTCTCCAGTATTTGGTTATGGGTTATTGGGATTTTTTTTTTTTTTTTTTTAATAATTTTAAGCATACACTTAGAAAACCAGCTTTGCATGTGTTTGACAGGGTTTATGGTTGTGTTTTTGTTCTGTAAAAGAAGTTCACTAACAAAAATCAGTTATTTCCTGTAGTTAATTAAGTTCTTACATCTCCAATCCTAGAAGACTGTATCTTAGACTCTTGTCTGCTGGTGATGCCATGATGCAGTAAAATACTCAGTGGTAACAGGCTAGTTAATCTAATTACTCTGAAGTAGAGGATGTGAAAACAAAAGCATTAATTTTAATTTCGTGTTAATTCATAGTCACCTTGGCTTGTGTTTCCTTCCTGTTTTGTTTGGGCTTATATAAAGGGAAATACGTCAGTCTTTAAATTTTTGCATGGTTTCAGGTTATATGCAAAATGTATTCATGAAAGGCAAGAGAACTGATGCAGTAACCTTATTAGATGTATGTTTGATGAATTAGGTTATAGCAGTAAATTTGACTCTAATGTGTTACTTGATGTAAAAATCTGTGCAGGGACACTGCTTTTTTCATTGTAATTCTGCACCTTTTTACTCTATAACAGAAACATCAGATAAAATCAGTGTGAAGCCACTTTTGTTTTAAACGTAAGATTTTTTTTTTGTGAAGTGAAAGCTGTAGTAATATAGATATTTCCTCTTCCTGATTGAATTTAGATCAGCCATTGAACAGAAATGTTGGAGGACTGCGCTGTAGTGACTGGATACACCTTAGATTCTCATGTGATATTTTGACAGTGGTATTGCTGAAAGTATTTGAGCAATATTTCAAAAGATGAAGTTGTTGACTGCATATATATATACATATATTGAGACTGCTTATGTGTGTCCCAAATGATATGAAATAGCTCAGAGATTTAGTGCTCTACAGTTACAGATTAAATGTATAGCCTGTATGTTAAATTCAAGTTTTAGGAGGAGTAAAATTTTAATTCTTAGATGTCTCTCAACTGGATCTTGAATAAATATTATAGATGGATTATACAGGTGGCTAATTGAATGGACAACAATCAGTGTGAGTCAGTATTGCTTGGTAATTCCAGAGTGGATATAGATATGGAGGATGGCTATAAAATGAAAGTCTGCCCTGGAATCTCACCTTGATGAGAAGGCTGGGTCTAAACTTGCTGAGAAATGACTTTTGAGTTTGTTTCCCTCAACTGAAAACTCTTTTGTTCTTCTGATTCATATGGAACAAATAGTTTTCTGTTATGACTCCTAAATGTAAAAGACATTTAGATTACAGTAGACTCTTTAAAATATTTATATGAATGTTTATATATACTTTTAATGTGTATTTTTTACTATACATTTGATTGCAAAATTTTACTGATGTGAAAAGAATTTGTAAAAGCTGGACTTATTTGGATAGGAACTCATAATTACTAGTGCAAATAGTGTTAATCAGCAGTTATCTTCTTGCTAGAGTTCATGATGAAAATACGGCATGTTGAAATAATCTGTGACCTAATCTGAACATCTGAATTCATTTTGTAGGATATGGCAGACAGCTGCATTTCAGTTCAGAGCTAAAACAAATACACCGTATTGACCCATTGAAGATTACAGTAGGCTTTTCAGTTCCATGTTAGCTGTACCTATTGAAGAAAATTGATTTGAGAGTGCTTCTGCTTTTGAATGATTCTTTTTTTAATGTCCGGAAGAAAGGAAATAGAACATACGGAGGATGGGACTTTGATGTGTAAAGAAGTTAATTATCTAAAGCATCAAACAAAAAGTGGGCTGTGGAAGTAATTATTGGAAAGGGTCTGATGAAGCCTGACAAGCTGTTGGTTTTTTATGTCAAGAAAATGCTGCGTACACCTGCTTGATTTGAAAGTTAAATCATTTGGTTGCAATAGGAAGACCAAGTTTTTGGTGAAGCGGTAGCTGATAAGCCTTCAGCTCTCAAACCTACTGATACTTATACAGCTGTACGACACTTCAAGTTTTTTTAATTAACTGTTCTTGTCCACTTGGAGGGCAGGAACCTTTAAAAGTATTTACTCCAAAATAGGACACGCATGAATCACGGATGTTATGCTGTGAGGAGGCAACTGTGAAATCGTGTCCCTTATTTTTTAGGGAATTTTGGCAAAATGCTTCATAAATTAGCAGAGCAGATCTTCATGGATCAAGCAAAGTGCCTGCCCTGGATGTTTGAAGAAAAATAACCATGTGTTTTAAATGATGTAGTTAGGTTTTTTAGGAATATTGAACTTAAAAACCCCTTAAGTCTTTGTATGTTACTCAGTTTTTAAACTTGAAGGCACGTATGATTGATACGTTTCAGGGTTTTTTTTCTATAGCTGTTTTGTAGAGTATTAACTCAGGCACTCCCCCAACTACTTGCTCTAGGGTCTGGGTAAAATACAGTTTGCAGGGTATTAATTTATATTTAGGACTATTGATACCGTGGTATTGGATAGAAATATATAGCTACTAAAATAAATCATAATCATTCACAACCAAATAATACACAGTAAAATACATAAAATTTACAAATATTTGGGCTGTTCCTGGCTACCATTGCAGCAGCTTCTTCACTCCCTTCTGCGTGCACATGGAGTTTTTCTGGAAATACTCTGTCACCTTCCTTCATGTTATAGATATTTTATATATATATATATATATATATATATATATTTTAAAACCTCACTAATTTGACTGTTAAGATTCTATGATGCTCTGATTATGGCAGGATCCTGCTAACACTTAAGCCTGGTGTGTAACTGCCCCTGTGATTAAAATCAGACTTCAGTGGGAGTAGATTTGTGATTAAAGTTACACATGTGCATAAGTGCTTGCAGGATGGGGACCTCAATTAGAATCTGCTTGAAGATGAACAGAAGCCTGTGAAAATCTGTTTGAAAGCATTAATAAAAAAGGAAATTTATGTAAATGCAGAAACTTTCTACTTTTGTTGTTCATCCTTATGCTGTTATGCTATTAGCGTTTCAAAACAGTAATCTGTTTGTTACTTTTTGAAAGTATCTTGTGTTTTGTGTCTAGAGTATTGTAAGTTTTCTTAAACCAAAGCATGACATTTGTGATTGATTGCAATGCTTTTAATGGCATTTACTGTAAATCTGGTCATGTACTTTTAGATTGATTTTTAGAAAAGAAAGCTATTTTAACCTTAAATTTTTACACTGGAGAAAGGTAGAATCTTTTTAGAGGTCTTACAGCAAAGCAAACTATATTAACATGTGGTTTTCATTGTCGTTACTACTGGTACTACTAATAGTACAAGAAATGAGCAGCACAGCTCAACTGTTACTAGTGTGCAGCAACCTAGAAGAGGAGGAATTGCAGTGCGAATATATTCTGTTTATCAGGAGACTTACACAGTGTGTGCAGTTCTCTGTTAAAATAATTCTTAAATGGAAAAATGAAACTCCCTATTCTATATTTATAGAGTTTTTCATAATTAGATAAATTTTGATTTGTCAGTGCTTTAGTAAATTCAGTTATTAAAAAAAATGAGATTATTTGAAGGCATTTGACCTTCCTGTTATTAAAGAGGAAAATGTAGATGTGGTAATTACTTCACAGTGTAAGAGTAGAATTGTCCTGGGTTTGGTTTGCAGGATTTTAAATGAGAAATTTGTGTAGAAAAGCCGTAAAATATTTTGTTATAAAAGTAGTATCTTTAGTCATAGAAGTATTACAGTGATGCTCAAGTCCCACTCTTGCTAACACATTTCTGGTTTAAAGACTTAAGTAATATGTGTCCATAAAGTTGGTGTTTTAGAAATGAAGCTTGTGCTTTCAGTGTTCATCAAGTTTTACGTGGCTTTTTCTGAGACTGGATTTTACTCCTCTTAGTCTCAGTGGAGTGGGGATGGATGTGAGTTACTCGTGCTTTGGATGCTGTAGGAAAATAAGAGACTGTTTCAGGTTGCAGGATCCTGGTGTCAATGAATACCTTGTGTTCCAGAATAACAGTGGTTTTTATCTTAACGCTTATCCATTGGTACACCTCAAGTACCTCTAAATGGATTGATGGGATGGTATTTTAAAAAATATCACACATTTTCAGTACTTTGCTTACAGTAAACATCTAGTCTCTTATATTTCTACAATATCTCAGGCTTCTTTTGCAGGCAGAGTCTTTGCAATCAAATCTATCCCGAAAAGCTTTTCTTGCCTTTTGACTATCTAGTGTGAAACATAATATGGTCTCTTTAAAATGAAAGTATTTTAAGTGCTGTTTCTTTGTTTACTCAGATGAGCAGCACTGTGGCCAGCCCGATGTCAACGATTGCCTCGTCAAGTGGCGGAAGAAAATCGACAAGCTTTACGCCTGAATTGCAAAGTATGATGTAAGTAATCAGTCACAATATCTGGTGATATCAATATTTTGTGTGCATCTTTTAGCTGGTTTCTTAGAATGTGTGTATAAGGGTGATGGGGTGAAGAAGAGCAGGTATTACTGAAGGATCTGTTAGTATTTTACTTCTGATATGTGGGGTGAGTTGGATACATTAAGAAAACATATCCTGTATTAAAAGGAAAGTCCTGCTGAGTAAAGACATGTATTTTTAATATTACTTTAGAAGTCATTAGAGAGCTGTATTTCTCAGTCCATCAAAGAAAGCCAAGCTTCTTGTTGTCATATATAGTTATTTTAAAAAATATTCTGTATTAACATCTTTCAGTGCTAATACAGAGAGTTTGACTGCAGAGATCATAATATTGCTGATGAAATTGAAATATGGAACAGTTGTAAATAACTGGGTTTTGAGAGACAGGAAGTAAAGGTGTTAAAAGGACAAGTTATTTGTTGCTGTAAATTAACAGTGGACTCTTAGAAACTCAGTCCCAAGCTGTGATATGATATGACTTTGCAGTTTACAACTTCTAAAATGTTGGACATTATTTAAACAGGTGGGTTTTGTCTATCTTAAAGATATTTGCATAATCAGAAGGATTCCTTGTCTAAGAGTCGTCTTTATCTTGACTGCACTAGGCTGACTGCAAGTCTTCATTTGGTGGAAAGCAACATATTCATCAAAAAGTTTGACCTGCCACTAAACAGCATTTTTTTCCCCTTTCTATATGTACCCAAGACACGGAACAGTTGGGATGGGTGAGGGGAGGAAGTAATGAGCGTGTTTCCATGTGGATTCGTGCTCCTGATTTATCAAACTCTGTAAAGAATATTTCAACCCAGAGCTAAAAGATATCAGACCTTTAAGGCTGCAGATAGAGAGCTTGGCTCTAGTGGCTCATGTCTGAATTGTATATTTTTAAAAGAATATATGACTATGAATGTTACTTATGGGGGAGAGAGTGTGCACATTTGCCATTTGCTGAGGTCAGCTGCACATGAAAGGGAGCTTTGCTTTATGAAATCTTGCAAAATTGTCTTAAAGGATTTTTCCTTCTGTTCATTTGTCAAGAGTTGAAAATGAAACAAAGAAAGCCAGTCCCAGATTACTGAGACATAAATCTGTGGTTTCAGAAGATAGTGGTAATTATTGGCTCATTTCACCGAAGTCTTAGCTCTTGGAGGACTGTCCAAGATGATGCTGAAGATAGGATGAGGTAAAGTAGGATGAACTTAACAGGGAATTAATTTTGGACTACTGATCTCTACTTTGGCAAGTCATTGAAAACACTCAGTATTTGAAAACTTCTTTTTACTCTTTTTTTTTTTTTTTTTTGCTTTTCTTTTTTTGGATATAGGTCAGAATAGTTACAGCATCTACCTTCTGACCCATAGATGGGTGATTACGATTTAATGACAGGGAAATGTTATTTATTAAAACTATGTCTGCGTCTCTGTTGTCACCATGATACTATTGTTTTGGTCATTTTACTCTAGGTCAGTAATCGTTGAATATCTAATAATTTGTTTGCATGTGGCCTTTAATGTATTACTTTGTGTGAGTTAAAATTTTAGATCATTTTATCTGAAATGTTCCATTCCTTTCCTTCCGCTTTCCATCACTTTAGAGCTGAAGATTAGGATAGGAAGAATGTTAAAGCTTTGGTTTTTATTTATATATTTAGAAATAGGTCTGAAGAGATGTAAATATTTTGTTTGCTTGTTGCCTTCAATTACCATAAAGAAGTTAAAAGTATTCCAAGCTTCAGCAGATAATAAATATTTACCTACATAAAAACTGCATTTGACGTAATGGAAATACTTTTGAGTATTAGGAGATACGGGATTTTACACAGATTAATGGTGGTGAGAATAATGCTGTTTTGCTTGTTCTGTCACGTGTCATAGATTTACCTTCACTGTCGTGTAACAACTTCTGATTTAAATTGTTATATGGGCAGTAAATGTGAAGGGAATTACTTGCCTCTGTTAAATTCTACAGAGTTCCCTGTCTGAAAGTAGAAGATGCAATTTGTTTTCAGTTAAACACTCTTAAGAGACTACCAGATTGCTGTTAAGTGGAGCATGGGATGCATTCCACTGGTGTATTTTTCAGTATAATATAAATGAGATAACAAACTGTTTCCTGTGCATTGAATCTTCTGAAGTACTTTGTTACAAACCCAGGGGTTTGCATTACCGTGTTCTTTTTCAGATAGAAAAATATTAGTTCTTTCCTTCAAGAGAATTTTGTTCAGTTATTGTTCACATCTATTACAGTCATCTACACTGGAAAATATATATGTTGTTCTTGGTGGTGAAAATAAGTGTGTGTTTAAAAACCAAAAGAACAGCCATGACGTTTGGGGTCAAACAAGCCTTTGCATCAATGCGGATCAGTATCTGGGGAGCCTGCATTTTATTTAATTGTGGACTTCCTGATAAAGTGTTTTGAAACTACCCTCCCCGCCAGTATACACATGATTCTGTCAGAACGGAGAAGTTATTGTTGGCCATACAAATGGAAGAAATAGACATTTTCATTTTGCTTCAGAATGGGTTCTACTTTGAAAGCTATGCAAACAGATCTGTGCTTTACAGTAATAATTTTCAGTTTTATTAAACTAGTAGGAATTGAAGAAATTCCTTGAATGTAACAAGCACATTGAAAGTTACATTTTTATTGTTTGCTGGAAGAAAGGGAGACTTTCGAAATGATAAAGTGCCAGGGATGAAGCATGTGGAGGAAAAATGACAGCTGTTTCTTTTGGCCAGGACTGCAAAATGAAGTTGCCACTTTAAAATAACTTTTCAGGCTCTGACAGAAGCTGACATTTTTTTTATAAACTACATAATTTAGGAAGATACAGATTTCTCCCATTTTGGCAATTCACAACAAATCCATCCTGACATCTTAAGATCCTGGGAAACAGTGGAGCATTACAGTGCAAAAAAGGTAACAACTTTCCTAAAGAGAAGTAAATAGAGACTGACTGTGCATAGTTTGCAGTTGTGAAGTTGATTAGGATCACCAGTTTCACCTATTGTCGTTCATGTGGAGTAATAGGAAGAGTAACTTCAACTTGTCCTGCCCTTCTCAACAAAAAATGGGTGCAGCAAGAGGATGAACTTGTGAGGAATAAGTCATACAGGGACATTGGGTGCTAATGCAGAATGGCATTTGTTAGTTGGATTTTAGAGTCACAAAGGACAGAAGGAAGGTAGAGAAACCATGTTTTTGAATATCAAATCCTGTTACAATCCAGTAATAAGGTCTGGAAGTCTGTGCATACCAGTGCCTCGCAGTCTGAATTTACAGCACTGAAGTATTGAGTCAGGGTTTGACTCCCTGAAATGCTTAAATTTATATGTAATGTTAAGCTTGGGAATAATCCCATTTCAAGTGAGGAGGTTATTTGTATATTATGTAGGTGACAACTGTTTTTGAACCACTGAGTCAGGGAATGAACTGAATCCTTTTGTAGAATTGTGTCTTTATGATAAGCTCACAAATATTTTTCTGATTTATTTGAGAAGGCAGGAAATGTATAGGAGTCCTGAAAAGAAATCATAAAATATTGCAGAAAAGCTGCCTTAAAATGTATAAAAGTTTTTTGTAGTATACATATGTATTTTTTACTAATAAAATTGTTTTTCCATTAAGAATATTCCAAATGTTTATGTGCATTTGAAGAAATATTTGTGTTTGTTAGAAAAAAAGTCTGTTCTATATGATGTCTAATGCTTGTGTAAATAGTATGAAGTAGAACTGGTCATATTATTTAATATGCTGATTACCTTAGGAGGAATACAGAGCTAAATAAAAGTATCAGACTGTCACAAACCACCCAAATGTGTCAGTTAACAGTGCATTGCCTTTTATACAGATATGTTTGGCTTTTAATTGTTAAAACCTTGGGATTATTTGATATTAATCTTATAAAGAGCATAATGCTATGTAGATCTAGCTCTGACTCCCTCATCCTTTATTTGTATTTGGATGTTTTATTATGTTACCATAGAACTTCCAGCAGTAGGTGTTAATCACGTAAAAGTTTTCAGCACTTCTGGTGCATTTTGCTGAGTTTTGTTTTACATAGATTCATATGGCTGATCTACAACCTGTTTCCAAACCAACTGCTGGCCTGAGGTCGGCTGCACTTAAATTACAGCTCTGCCCAGTAGGTTCACAACCATGATGATTTCTCAGTAGCTGTTAAAATTCATAATTTGGTTGAGACCATCTATTTGTGCTATATGCATTATGTACAGAGTGAATTTCTGGAAACTGATGTTTTATACATTTGTGTTGAACAATTTGTGGATGAAGAAGGAGGATTTTTCCCCTTAGTAAAATATCTTGATTTTTCTAAGCTATTTTAACTACTTACAAACATACTAGTTACTGTGATCTGAAGTTAACTGAGAAGCTGTTTTTATTGATTCAGTGTGTTTTTTTTTTCTCTGAAAAATCTTATACAGAGAGGCCATACTCAAGATTAGTTTAAGTTATCAACAGAATACTTCTAAAAATCACAGAAAATTTTCTAATGGCAAACATATATTTAAACATCAGTTTTCTACACTCAGCAACTTGATCCTGCAGGTGATCCAGTGTTTAGCTTTCCATGTTTCAGTAATTTTATGACAGCTAAAAATTTGTAGGATTTGGCTCCACATTGATGAGAAATCTTTGAATTATATTGTATAAAGTACCATTTAAATTTCCATATTGAAGAGTATGGTTTGTCTACTGAATTTTTTGTGCCTCAACATGCAGAATCATTGGTCATGGTAGACTACATTAACGCAATTACATCAAATGTAGTATTGCTACTAACTGATGGCTTCTTCCAGACAGTGAACGTGTGTCCAGTTCTTATCTCAACTTTCTCCAGCTTGTAGCTTATATCTGTCTCTAATCTACTCCAATGTTGTGTTAGTGTGCAGTAGAGATTGTAATAAAAACTTCCCTTTTTATTTCTAAATATATTACTTATAATCTGTTTTTAATTTTTTAACATGTTGTAAATTATAGCAGAGACTTGGTAATAATTGCGTGTAGTTCTTAAACCTCTATCATTAAGTGTCCTTGGTCATGTCTGCCCAACTCTTGAGGCATTTACATGGTCCCTATTACTGAAGAATAAAACTTTCTCAATATTAATCATTTTTTCTCCTGCCCTTCTCCATTTTTATGGATTGGTGTGTATGTGCATTTTGTGTCATCGTTCATCCATTTGTTACAAGAATCAAGTGAGGAAAAACTAAGCAAAGGCCTTCAGTTTTGCTAGCACGCTGGCTGTTCTGTTGAATTAATGTATTTCATTAAGATTATATATGATCCATCACCAATCTACTGACAGTTCTGTTTTTTCAGTGTCTCTTTCTCCAGGAAACAGTGGCAGAATAAGCAATTAATACTGAGCACAGGTATGCTGAATGTAGGACAAGAAGTTTGGTAATGGGAAGAATCCAGTTTGGGAGAGTGATGGTGAATCATTTCAGAGATGAAATTTCTGTCTGAATACTTTCAGTGGCTAAGAAACCTCAGATAAGGTCCGACCTAAATTTAATGAAGGCCACATCACGTGAAGAAGTCGTAATTCAGTCATGTTTTTCACATGTGTCCTTAGCTATAAGGACAGAGAATGCTATAGCAACATCTTAAACATTTCTGTGTAGAAGGGTACGGATCTTGTAACTCTCTAAGGTAATTCTGGGGACAAAAAAGTTTCTTTCAGTAGTTTATGATAAAAGGCAAATTTGAAAAAGCTTTTAGTTTCAGGTCAGAGTTATCAAAGCATGGGGAAAACCACTTCTATTTGCTTATGTTCTTTCTATAAATGCCTACTGTAATAGTTGAAAAATGAAGTTAGAAACTTCTTTTGACCGACTTGGGGAATTGATGGCATTGCTGCTAGTAGAGAACTTGGAGTACTATAAGGAAAACTCAAAATCATATTTGTATTCTTGCCTTGGTTAATTTTCAGCTCACAAGCATCACAATTACAGGTGGTTATTCAGACTTAACAGAGGATACAAAGCTCATTTCCTCTGTCTTGCTATTTTTCCCCTTTTTTCATTTTCTTTCTCACTGCTTGTTAAAACAGACTAATAAACCACCAAAACTAATAGAAAATACCTTTAAAAATTGGTAAAGCTGGTAACTAGTGACTGGCAGTTCTACTGGGGCGTGGTGCGTGTTTCATCTTAGTCAAGAAAAATGGGGTAGGTGAGTTAGGCTTTGTGGTACTAGTGTTATTTCATCTTACTAAGATTAACCTGATATTTTTGATCTTTCTACTGATTGTGCTGCTCGAATTGCCCACAGAAAAGGTGTAGAAAATATTGTTTGTGTTGATGTGTGTATACAGAGTGTAAGAAACTAAAGCAAATGGAAGAACTTCCTGTTGAGCTTAATACAATGCTACGTGTCTTCTTTTTATTTCCTTTTGGGCTTTTGCATCAAAACACTTCTGGGAACATAAAAGGGAATGTTATGGAGAATAATAAGTGTTGCTGACCATCATGGCTTTCCACTGGAGTGCTCTTTCAGTAATAGTTTCTTACGCACTGGGGCTTGGCTGTGTGCTTCGGCCAGTTTTCATGATCATTCCCATTGTAATGTTTTCAATAATATTTCCCAGGACAAACGGGCCAGTAGAGAGCGGTTCTAGACCTCTGGTCATTCATGAAGTGTCTAGATTGAGCATAATTTTATTTTAAACTCATAGACATTGCATGCTATGAATGTTTATTTTTTCTTTCCTCTATACAACGTGATCTTATAAACTCTACTCTTTTTATTGTCTGTTGCCACCTTGTCAATCAAATAAGTTATTTTTAGGGATTCATCTACTTATTTAGGATTTCTTATGCAATTTCAGATGACAGTACCTTGGGGAACGGCATTCTGAATTCTTGAATGCGAAATAAATTATCAGAAGTATGATCGCTGAGCTAATCTTTTCTCCCACTGATGTATTTGGATAACCCCTGCTGACTTGAGTTGGATTACAATTTGTTCAGCACTGAATGCCCTGGAAGATCCCACTGATTTCTTCTAGTATCAGATGTTAAATTCATTTTCAAATAGAGAAATGCAGATTTTGATAATAACAGTGCTTATGTATGCTAAAATAGTGTTTTCTTATCAGTTAGAAACTTCAGGGAACTCGTTGCTCACTGCTGAAGAAATGTGATTCATACAGCTGTGCTTTGCTAGTTTGTCTTGTGTTCGTGTGTTAATCCAGTTTTGAATATCAGAATAATTATAACTGAAGTACTTTGAGTCATTCAGACTACATGCTAACTAAAAAAAACCCTTGCACAATGCACATTTTGTGTTGTTTGCAAGACATAATTTATTGTTGACTATTTAACCTAAAGTGTCGTATTATATGATTCAATGAGGTAACTTTTATAAGACATCCTTTGTCTGACAGAGACTTTAGACAAGAGCTTTTTAACTGTTGCAGGCTGACTGTAACAGTAACTGTTACTTGATTTTTGATGAACATCTCATTTTGTCATCTTGTTCTTCAAAACCACAATTTTTTTATTTTAACACCTCCTTTTGATAATGGGATTTGATGCTGGTAAGTCCAGTTCACAGTTGTTAAACCGTGGCCTTGATTATTTTGTGTTTCTATGATTTATTTTTCTTTTATATCCAAGTGTATAAGCTGGACTGACCCTTGTGAGGTGGATATAAGTGTAAATCCAAGAGCTGCCATTCCCCTCAGGCCAAGTTTAGTTCTTCCCTGGGAAGAAGAGAGTTTTTAGAGCATTGGCTCTCATATCTCTTTGGTTTCTTGGAATGCAGAGCACGTGCAGACCCTCATTCTACTTGAAACAAGTAAATGATTGTGGTGACTAGAAGATTATGCTGAAAAGAGTCTAGATTATTGTTTTTAATAAAATGGTCCTGAATTTATAGAGTATGCAACACACAATTAGCGTGTGCTTGAGTTGAATATTAATAATAATTTATCTTACTGTATGATTCTGTTATGGTAGCACTCGCATAACCTTCATATGACTGTTACCTTATGGCTTCAGTCAGTTGTATGCTTATCCCTCTTGGCTTTGAAGTCGATCAGTAAAATCATCTGACTTGGGATAGTTCGTTTGGAATGATAGGGGAGGAAAACAGCAGTAATGACCCAGCTGAGGCAGCGCTCTGGTTAACCAAACTGTAATTTGGGATTGTCAAGAACTTCTCTATTCCGTCCCATACTTGTTTACCATATTTGAACCCAGGATTGTGCTGAGATTGCATTGTTCAAAAATAACCAGTTTCGCCTACTGAGCTGAAATCCTTCTCTGCAAACATGTCCAGAAGCCTTTTTATTTTCATTTTGTTTTTCGTATAGCACCTTGCTTCTGTCTACCCGGTTAAATGTATCAGACATGAGTGGTATGAGGTAGAAAACTAGGAACAGAACCAAGTTTTCCTTTTAAAGGTAGGATAGAGTACAGGAAGGACATTGATTAGTGAGAGAGGAATTACTCCAGCTCTTTCTGCTGCTGAGGTGATGTGATACTTGTAAGGTTTTAAGGCAGAATCTCTTCTATGTGCAGTGCTTGACCCAACAGGATTTTGCTGAAGAGGCTTGGTAGGGTTTGAACTGGTAATAAAAGACATGAGAGCTGAAAATTGAGTGAGTTGTAGAGAACCTATTTGAAAATTTGTTCTTTCAAGCTACCACAGTTCTGTACTGCAGTATTAAAGAGTAGTTATTTTACCTTTTAGTAGCAGAGTTCTCTTAAAAGACAGACTGAACTTCAGCCTTACTAGTGTCAACTATTATATCTGAAATACCCTCATTTTATCTCTTTTTTGCTTTGTCTTTCTGTTGTTGGTTTGTGGCTTTTGTTTTGGAGTATCCTGTCCCTACTTATGAACAGGGGAGGAGGCAATGGAGATTCTTCACCTACAGAGTAGTGCTCAGACAGCCTTTTACATCCAGCAAATAAATCACCGAGTCTCTTTACAGACTGATGAAGGGATGTACTTGTAACTAATTGCAAAATTACATTCATACTCAAAGTTTGCAAAAGAAACACACGATATTTTTATGAGGAAAGGCTAGAGAGGTTACTCTGGGTAACAGTTACTATAAACAAAATTAAGTGAAGTTTACCATTAGTCTTGGTTATGTGTATCTTGTATTTCTTTACTACTATGTTTTTCTCTTGCCAGTTCAAAATTAATGTAGGTTTTACAGTTAATTTGTGAAACCAGTTTTCGTAAGTATGAGAAAAGTTGCTCTAAGGTTACAATACATACAGTTCTGCTCCTTTCTGAGTTGTGCACAACTTCTCAAGCAGATCCTCTGTTTGAAATTTCGTTTCAAATTGATATATCTTAAGATATATGGTTCCAGGACTCTGAGCTTAGATTCCTGAAACATTCTGGTTTTAGGTTTTGACAAGTTGCTTTAAGTTATTGGCTAATAACTAAGTAAAAGATTTTAAAATTTGGAAATGATCTGTCCTATTTAAGTGAAGACATACATATATGGTAACCAAATACTGATTAAGCCATAAACTAATGCATTAATCAACTTCAGTATTTTCTACTGTTTTCCCCAGTGTAATAAATTGTAATACATTAGTTCTAGCAGGCTGAACCTCTAAACCCAGTTTAGCTACAGCTGTGACCATAATGGACAGATGTGTCTGTTCTTAACTGCTGGAGTCTTTAAATTGCAGCTGCTTGCACAACTTGCAGTTTCAGTTTTGTTCTAGTCACGTTTAATTTGACAGTTCAGTAATCTGTATGTGTCGGTGTGGAATGTTATAGAACATTATTCATCCACACAGAACAGTATAGAGATAGACACTATTTACTATTGGCTTTTTCATTCTTGCCAAAGTCATTCCACCCCATGGAATTATTTCCAGTTGCATCAGCTAATTTATTGAAAATTTACAGTTAGACTACACAGGTGACCAGAGTTAGAAGGAGCAGCAGGAAATTGCAGATTTTGCTGTGTCCTGGGTAGCAAACTTGGAGCATCTTTCTCATGCAGGTGCTGTTGCTGGCTCATTCAACTCTCTGCTCTGTGGCTTTCGAGAGAAATACTTTACTTTTTTCTCTCCTATAAGGCATAAAGGCTGTAAAATCCTTCCCAGGTTTTGCCGGACTGATGCTGAAATCTGCCTCCCCTGGTTCGTGGCTGACTCTTCAGAGGTACAAGACAGCCCTTACCAATTACAGAAATGTGTTTGTGTGCTTTTCTCTATCATTGTGTGCTCAACATAGTAATTTAGATCATGACGTTCTCCCTAAATTGGTCTGTTAAGGTAATTAGTTTATCCTCAAATTCCACGCTGGCTCTTGGACTTGTGATAGAGCAGCTAAATAATGATAGATGGAATAACTTCTCATCTTGCATAGTTTCTAACACTTAAAAGAAATACCATGAATTTTTTAATATAACTGAGCCTACAAATGGCTTTATTGTACTCTTAATTTCCATTAGATTACTCTACTTACTCTCCCGTTTGACTTTTTTATATATATAATAGATACATACAACAAATACGTATATACTGCATATTAAATCTCACTGTCTCTTTGTATTATTAAGTTGATTTTAAATGCCATAGACCAGCATTTTTTCTTTTTATGTTTCTGAAGGACCTTCTGTAATGATGCACTAAGGCATTGCAGTGATTAGAAGGGAACCTGCCCTCCCCTCCGCATCTCCTGTGGTTGTGAAATAACTGAATCATGTTTCTTTTAGCTTGGCTGTAGAAATGGTAAATAATAATTTAGCAATTGCAATATAATGGGATGGCAGAAAGGTCAATAAGACTAATGGCTGAGTGGGAGGTGAGTGGAGAAAGGGCAAGAAGGAGAATAGTCTAATGGCATGTGTTGGTTTATTCTACAAAATCATACTGGCGGTTTCTTAATATGTTAGCAATGATGAGCTTTTTTAGCTTGAAAAAAGCCCCAACACTACCCAGAACATGTAGTTTGTGCTTATAGCTTTTTTTCAATTTAGCAGAAAATGCTGAGGAAACAACTTGTTTGCTCTCCTGATTCGGTGACTTATTTTTCTGCTTTAGTTTTCGAACAGAAAGCTATAACCACTTTATGGTGTTAAAAAGCAGCAGCTTCTGACCTAATGTACCCTTCTCTGAACGATAATGTTTCTTTGTTACTTATTTTTAGCTCAGATTGTTTTTCTCCCCTTTCCCCCAACATGATTTGTACAACCTTTAGAAAACTGAGTAGTTGTGGTTTTGAATCATCCTCCCTTTCTAGACTGAATGGGTATTTCTGAAGAAGCCCTGGCTTGCTTTTGAGTGGGTCCTTCTCCTACTTAAAACGGCAACAGCCATGACACAGTCACCCCCTGAAATAAAGAAGATACAGCACGACAGACCCTTAGTAAGACTCTATTGTGACCCTGGAAAGGGACAATATGTAAAGTACTCATTTAATTTTGTACCAATGTTATATTGCTAGCAGATGTCTTGCTGTTTTTCTTTAACTATGATTCAGAGTCATTTGGGTAAAATATCTTGCAGGAGTGTATTTTGGTCCTGAAATAAAGCATGACTATCCATTTCGAAACTATAGTAATACTTCATTATGAATCAGGCTATATTTGGCTCCTTGTTTGGGTGTGAAGCCTTCAGTGTATCTAGTACAAGTCTAAGTACTGTTATTTGTGCTTTTGGTGAAGTACAGCAAGATAGCGTAAACATCTGATGTGTACGCACTCATAAAAAAAGAGGCTAAAAAGCCTTACAGGAATAAATTTGAATTCCACAAACTATAAATAAATGTAACTGGCCATTTTCAGTGTGGAAGAAAACAAATAATAAATTCCATTGCAAACTATTTTGTTCCTGTTAAAAAAGTTAATATTTTTGCGTTAGAAAATGTTCCTGTTAATTCTGTAAACAAGGTAGCTCCCGTCTAAACCAAGCTTATAGTTTTTAGTTGTGTAGTTTTTATATACTGAGTTATGCACAGGAAATCAAGAACCTGAGCGGTAGACCCAGGTTCTATATGTCTGCTCATATTAAAAGGGTTTTTCATTTAAGTGGATACACACACACACACTCATTCCCAACAGTTTGGCAGTATTTCTGCACCAGTCAAATAACAATACCATAGAATGGAATCATAGAAGAATTTAGATTGGAAGGGACTTGTGAAGGTCATTTGGTCTAACCTACCTGCTTCAGACCTTGGATCAGGTTGCTCCACAACCATATGAGAAAAATGTGTTTCTGCTTTATGGTCTGTCTTTAACTGCTATAGTCTACAGCAGTAAACTGTTTTTTTCCAATGTAGCTAAACTAGTGTAATTACACTGGAAAAACTTTTAAATGTAGGCTAGACCTTAATATTAAGCAGCATCTAAAATTACTGAATAATATTTAATTTTGATTTTCTGGAAAGTCCCTTTCACTAGCCAAGTTAAGAGGAGAAATATGTAGTCCTTATGGAAGGTATGATCAATGTGGTTTAATAAGTGCCTGAATACCTATGACTACTTCTAGACCGCAAAGCTACTGCAAATCTACATTTAAAAATGAAGACATCAGAGTAATTCTGCATATTTCCCTGAAAATATATCTTTTAAAGTTAACACACTCCTCCCACACCTCCAAACACTCTTTATTTGTTTCTGATTTTTGGAGAACTTGTGCAAAATAATTGATAATTAGCTTTTTACAGACCTGCTTCTCAGTTATGATAAACCACTTTGTGTTACTGGTAAAACTGGACTTTGTATGGGTATTACAGTGCTGAAGGTTGCTATGAAGGATTTATTTATTTTCTTTTTAAAGTCAGCAAACATGGAGACTTGATAAAGCATTAGAAAGGATGAAGAAATACCTTTCTATTCCTTTCTTTGTTTAGGAAAAATTATTAATGTTTTAATTAAAATGAATTCTGCCTATTCCTTTCTATGCATGTGTATATATAGGCTGGTATAGAAACACAACATTTTGCTGACTTTCAGTTAATATTGATGTATTTGTCTAGGTATCTAGGAAGAAACATGGGAATATAAATGTTAACATGAAGGAAGAGATCAATCTGTGAAAATGCATTTTCTTAACATCCCTCCACCTCCCAAAAAAGCTGCCTGATGGAGTTAATATTTTGTTCCTCTCTTATAACTTTAAATTCAGTGTCTAACCGTAGAGCTGGCAGATTCATTACAGCCAGATCTCGCTTCTACAATTATATTTCATCTAATAATTTGGTAAGGCAGTTCAGGCAATAGCAGTGAAGGCTGGTGAATGACTTTGTCTATTGATTTACAGTCTCAGTGATGAGGCTTTCATGTAGTATACTGGGTAGTATAAAAAAATTCTTGCTTTTTTGGTAAAGTATGCACTTTTATGTATGTGTTTACATAATTAAGACAAGAAAAAACATCTATTGGTTGCAGTGTGCTGATACAAGGGGTGATTATTGACTAAGACTTTCATACATTGTCTTTGTAAAGATTGTATGACTGTGAAATCCACAGGATTGAGCATGACTTAACATTATAATCTTTGATTTAAGAGAAACTGGTTTTCTCTATATTACCTACTGGGAGGGAATGTAGACTTTTTGAAGATGGGCAGTGGTCTTTTGCTTTGTTTTTAAGGCACAAAAATATTCTTCTTATGTGTTTAGCATACTAAGCCTTTGCTGATGTCTCAATAATTCGAATTTTGCATTTAATAATGGACAGATTGGTTGTGGCAATCAAATTTTATGTAACTCTGAAACATGTAATACAAACCATGGAACTAAAACTAACTGTATGCAAATGAATTTTAAAAACTAGAGGCATGAACGCTGACTGTCTCAGAATGGGACAGAATATGAGAGTTACAGAAATGCTATTGATCCTGGCACTTGTAGGTCTGTTTATGCCCTCAGAACTGAAATTCTGTGTAGTCAGCCTGTGTAGCAACTGCTGAAAATCTGCAGAACTGAAGCAGCTTTAACACGTGGTGAATGGGGCCAGATGCGGATCTGGTGACTCGCAAGAGAAAAGCTCCGGAGCTGGTTGGCAACCCTCTGTCTTCTATGTTTCTCTATTAAATGCCAATTTCATTCTTTGGGGAATGAGACTTTCTTTCTTGGAAAGAAACATAGTAAAACAAACTCTGCCTGTGAGTTTGCACTGGCAGGATCTTCCACTCTGGGCCTTTCACATGCTGCTCTGGTTCTGTGCCCAGTACGGACCTTAAAATGACAACTTGGTATCTGTTGGGTCCTGCTGTGGTTCAGATGACTGAAAAGATAAGTGATCAATTTACAGGGGAGATGGAAATCTAGGGGTTCTTTCTAATGAATTATAGAATTATTTATGAAAAGCGCCGCAGTGTTTGAATAATCAAAGTCAAGCGTGTTTCTGGAGCCAGGGTTAGGATGGCAATATTTATATTTGAGTTCTTAAGACAGATAAAAATCAAAAGCCCAAACCACCAGTTATTTTTTTAATGTTTAGATTAATCCAGAAAAATAGACCAAAATTTTGAAAATTGCTTATTTAAACATTGAGGAACTGTATACATGATGGGATGTTTAATTTCTTTCTTGAAAAGACCTCTCTATGTAGCAACATAGGGTTTGAGGGAAGGATTTAAACTGATTTATCTTTATGATCCTTTTCAAACAGGGAAGTCGTAAACTACTCTATCAATTGAAGACTGAGGCCCTGGGCAAAAACTCCTGGACAGCATTTAGTTTTAATGGAGACTTTTGTCTTTTCCTTACCTGTTTTAATAGAGCTTTCTCTAGTCTGATTGATGTAGGTGATACAGTGAAATGTGCTTAATATCAGTAAGGACGTCTGATTTTTTTCTGTTGGCATCGCTGTTTCCTCTGTTCACACACAAGTGAAGATAGTTGTCTTATTCAATACAAATCAAATAGGAATTAGACTTTTTCTTTTGGTATCATTATTTGCTACATGTAAGCTTGCCATGTGGCTTTCCCCGCGTGCCACATGTTTCTTGTAGAAGCATCCACTATTAAAGACAAGTGTTGGTAGCTGGTATCACTAACAATTCACATGCACTAAACTGAAAAGCTGACATCTTCTCCAGCTGATGACAGCTGTCATTGCTATTTTGGTGGTCTTTTCTTGCTTTAAATGTGGGATGATAAAAGCATGAGGAACAGCTGCTGCGATTTCGTACTACAAGAGAGGTAATAGTCATGTGTTTGTTTTTGGGATCAGTGAAAGACTCATTTCTTTCGTGTTGTAGAAGAAAACAGAGATACTGGGAATATTTTAGTAGGAGCATAGCTATCACTCACACAGTTGAAAAATTCAAAGAGCAGTCCACCTATTACAGCCAAAGCTGGAGAAAAAATTGGGGCGGGGAGTTTTAAACATCAAAAAACCCAAAATAACAAGTGCTTTTTGGACTGAGGGAATGTGTGTCAGCACACTTTAAAACCCTGCATATAGCACAGTAATTACAATTCAAATTACTATTTTTTCCTAATACACTTGCTTTTAATTCATGCAACAACATCTGTAAGTGGACTTTACTTTTGCTGAATGAAAAGGCCAAGAATGTGGTGCATCCCCTTGTCAATATGTCTCAGTTCTGGTCTTTTTAGCCTGTTGGTAGAGGGATCTGTGTGATTGTCTCTGTATCTTCTTAACCTTGGGGCTTGGTTTGATCAGTCTTGGATTAAGTATTGGAGTAATGTCTTCTACGTCTTGGTCAAGACCTCTGCTTTAAAGTAAGCCACTTGATTTATAAGCCAAAGTAAGGTGGACTAAATTCAAATCTACTTAGAGTTAAAAGGGCAGAAAGTAATTTATCTGCAAAGCTATCAGTTCTCAGAAATCTGTGCTGCTTTGTTAAAATTTACAAGGGATAGTCCTTTATAGAGATGAAATACACTTTTGTTTGTTTGTTTTTTGGGAGTTTGAATATTTATCTGAGGCAGAACAGCACCGCTCTGCAGTGAAATCCATTAGTTGAGTCCTCTAGCCAGTTCTGCCGTCTGACTGTAAAAAAAGCAGCTGTAAAGATGACTTAACTACGTAGTTAAATGGACAGTTCAGCTGTTTTCTGTTACTGAAGCAGGACAGAGCCTACCAAGTAACTTCTTGTTGAGTTTTTGGGTTTTCTCTTTTACTAATGCCAAACAAACAAAAAAATTCGACTGTTCAGTATGTTCTTAGAATTAAGATCTACACCGTCTTTTAATTTCTTTAATTTTTTTTCTTATTTTTCCCTTTTCCCCCTATTGCGGTGTCAACATTTGTGTGCTTTCAAACTTGACCGAACGTATCTTGCAGAAATATAAATATTACTCTCAACAGGAAAAAAAAAAAAAACTCGTGAAAGTGATTCCAATTCTTATTGGACTTTTTCGATGTTATTGCAAACTAAAAATGAGTTGTGCATCACTTACCAAATCGAGTAATAGGAACTGGAAGCATTTTATATGTACTTTACACATTGAGAACAGACTATGAGTAATTATCTGAATAATTTTGGATTTTGAGCAGGACATTAGCATTGACTTTTCTGGGTATGAGCTACAAATAGTTGTGCATGTGCTGAAGTGTTTGGCTGAGTAAGGCCTATGTATTTATTCATCTTTCATTGAAATCTAGAGATATCAAGACTCATGGTACTTTCTGGTATTAATTGTTGCTACATTTTGGGCATGCAAACAGATTCCCTGTAGATAAGCTGGAATGTGAACTTCTATTGCCTTATACACTCTATCATACTTTACATGCTTTTTCCCATACTATAACCAACTGAAGAATAATTGTGTGTACCTGAGCACATCAGAGTATCTGAGCCAAGTTTCCATCCTACCTTTTCTTGTGGAAAGCTAATTATGAACCAAAACCCTTTTATCAATGATTATTATTTGTTAGTCACTGAATACAAGAGGTATAGGGCTGGGAGGGAACTAAATAATCCACTTTTTCCAGTCTGGGTCACTGAGGCAAGATTCTCTATTGCCAAAACCTTCCTGACAACTGGCTGCCCCATCTGCTTCAAACTCTCTAGTAAAGGAGATCGGTTTGGTAATTTCCACAGAACTTATTTTCTTTTCTGGTAGTTGCTCCCCTGTTTCTCGAGGGAAATAATGTCTGTGATAACTTTACTTTTTTGTTTTATAAGATTGTAAAGAGAGTAGGACTAGTTAGTGTCAGTGTTTCTGGATATAATGTGAAAATAGGTTGGACTTGGAGGATATTTCATCGACTTTCTATTTGTTTAAAAAATAAGTAAACATCTCAAGACACAGACAGGTTGGAGGAGCCATGTAGGTAGGTTTGTAGGCCTAAAAGGCCCAGAAGATCCAAGTTGGCAAGTCCTATTGTGGCATATGGGCCATAGTTGCAACTTAGCCAAGGAATACTGAGTTCGTCAAAATGTCTTCTTACACCTCTTTTTATCTTCCGCTGCAAGACCGAGGAAGAGTTGATCACCATTCACTTTGTACTGACTAACCCGGTTCCTTTATTTTCACATTGGTGATGGTTTCTAAAGCTGTTAATAGCATCTTATTTTCCGCTAGCATTTTAGATTTTTTTGCCCCCTCCTGTCTTAAAAGGTGGTGTCCAAAAGGGGGAAAAAAAAACCCCTAAACCCAAAAGTTTCTTGTTGAGCTCTTCCCATCAGTGAGACATGCAGAAGCCATCTCCTACTGATGCATCTGTGAGAATGACTTGAGCACCCACCACCAGTTTAATGTGTGACCCTTTTGATTTTACAGATTTTCTTCAAAGTTACCATTCTTTAGAAAGTTATTCACCGATATTTAAACAGCTGATTCTCTAAGTCTGCATTTTACACTTATCTATTTAATCTGATCCTGTTGGTTTTGGGCTTTCTGTAATTGATCAAGACTATCACGTTCTCTCAAAGTGTTTGAGCTTGATGTCATAGTAAATTGTGATAAATACGGTTCCTGTCCTCTAATCTAGGCTGAATGTATTAACCTAAACAAAACTGACCATAAACTATCTCTGGGGGCCTGTCAAAATATCTTCTATTTTTATAGAGAGTCATCCTCATCAACTCCAGTTCACAACACTCTGTACTGGAACACTTTCTTCTGAATTTATAGGTTCCCTTGGATAATATGTAGGCAGCATTAATTTTTCTCCAAAGCCAAGCTGCTTTGATTCTGCTGCTTAATATTTACTAATAAAGTCAGTTTTTCTGTGAAATTAGTCAGTTAGGTTGATATGTTCTTCATTCATTCATTTTGGTTGTGTTTTCACCTACTCTGCCCATGTGTATGTGTTGACTGTTTCAGTTTGTTCAGAACGTCAGGTGTGGCAGTGGTTTCGGTGACGAGTGTTGGTGTATGAGGACCAGATGCAGGACAATAGGCTGTATACAGTGGAAAATGGCTGAGACCTCATTAATGTTTACAGATATATAAAGGGTGAGTGTCAGGAGGATGGAGCCAGGCTCTTCTTGGTGACAGCCAATGATAGGACAAGGGGTAATGGGTACAAACTGGAACACAAAAGGTTACAATGAAATTTGAGAGGAAACTTCTTCTTAGTGAGGGTGACAGACACTGGAAGAGGCTGCGCAGGGGGTTGTGGAGTCTCCTACTCTGAGAGACATTCAAACCTGCCTGGACACCTTCCTGTGTAACCTCATCTGGGTGTTCCTGCTCCGACGGGGGGATTGGACTGGATGAGCTTTTGAGGTCTCTTCCAATCCCTGACATTCTGTGATTCTGTGAGAAAGAACATAATAATCTACTTTTTAAAATCAGAATCCTGTATGGTGCTGTTGACACAACCAAGTCAGTCAGTGAGGTTTTTAAATGCTTTGAATTTTTAAAAATATTTAGTGGCAGCCAAAACCAGTTTTCTAGTTGAAAATACCTTCAGGATACTACCCAAAGCAGGAACAGCTATATTTGGCCATGGCACAATTGTTAGCATTGCTATTTTAAGGTTCAAAATATGCTTATGCAAAGAAAATGGAAGCATTTTGCTGACAATATTTGCTAAGCATTTTTACAGCAAGAACCAAAATTACCAAGTCCTTACGATATGAGTCATCAGTATGCCTTTCTAAATTGATTTATTTATTTTTTTTTTTAGAATAGACTTCTCAAATATACATCAAAATAAGCTAACCTTGCAGGAGACAGCTTTACTTTGGTCTAAAACAAACAGATGCTCAGCAAGGCTGAACTGGTGATGCTGTTCTGCTAGGGTTACTGATTTGTTTTGTCATAAAGGGTCATAGCCATGGATCAGTATTTTTATGACGGTATGAACAAATGCATAACAAAAATATAATCTTCAAAATTCCTGCTAAAGAAATGAAGCATGCAGGGTTTTTTTTGTTAAGATGTCTAGAGTTGTTTTGTTAAGATGTCTGACGTCCCTTCCAATCCCAAACATACTGTGATACTGTGAGTTTCCAAGTGGCTCTGACTTCTACATGGGACCAGACCTGTAAAAGGAGTACCAGATAACCATTGCCACGTGGAAATAGGACAACTGAGAAACATTTAGTCAGGTGGTTCTATTCTTTTTGCTGATTTTGAAAGCAGAAGAAGATGATTTATTATTATAATACATTCAAATAAGTTTGAAATCAGCTTCTTGTGGGAGCTTTGCCTTGTTCTATCAGAAAAGAGAGGTGATAGCAGGACAGTAGACAAGTGTGAGGATGCTCAGAAACACTTTTGAAAGAGAAGACCAATGGCTAAGAACTGGCATTTGAAAATGGAGACATACCAATAGTCCATGCTTTCAAGATCTGAGATTGAGAAGGTCAGAAGTATGAGGTGGGCAGTAAAAAGCTAAGAGACAAGTTTGCCAGAGTCGAAATATTTGGCTGTGAAATGACATTCTCTTACTACTTTCACCATTAGAAAAAGTGGGGAGGATCAGTAAACCAAAAAATGAATCCACTGAGAAATGTGAAAGAATTATCAGAGTTGCCACGAAAACAAACCATGTTGCTGAAATTATTAATTGCCAAAATGTATACATTGCCAAAATGTCTGCATTTCTGGACCCTTTGTGCTCCCATCACCCTGCACCTCTGTGTATGTCACCAGGGATGAGTATTTTTTGGTGCTTCTGCCTTTGTTGTATTGTACCTGTCACATGTGATGCGGCTTTTCCTTATCTGTACAGTTTTTGTACTTAAGTCCCTATATAACGGCCTTGCAAAATATATTCCCATGGTTTGCTGTCTCCTTAATTTATTTTCCTTTATTTGAGACATTGAAATCAAGTTTTAGGACTCGGGAAGTATCGCAGTTGCTCTAATAGCATGCAGACTTGAGTAGTATGTTGCTTTTTACAGACATATATGTATGGATAAATGCGTGTGTGTCTATATATATATGTGTATATATAAAACCTTTATGAACGGCAAACCTGGAGGCGATTTTTCCTGGGCAAACCTGTGCAGACAGACTCGCTCAGAGAGCAGCCGCAGGGGCCAGCGCTCCCAAAGGTGAACGTGCACGTGTCCTGTTCCATCGGAACAGAGCGCGAGGTTCCCTACGTGAGTTCTTGGAGAGGCTGCGGGTCTCCCCTGCTAGGACATTTGGTAGGAGTCAGGAAAGGAAAGCGTTTACAGGTTAAGAGCATGAAGTTAGTTTTCCACCAGCTGACCTTTCTCACACGCCAGCACAGAGCAGCTTTTCTGCAGCATCAAAAGGTGTTATTGTTTGCCAGGATAACTATGCTAATAAATCCTCTTGTACAAATGTATCTATTATGTCATTAAAAAAAAAAGTGCGCTACTTTAAGTGTTTTATTAGCGTAACTGCGTTTAAACTAGGCCTTTTTCCATCATCACTGGCTGTCAAAATTTGCATTTCTAACATATTCCATGACTTTTCAGTATTGGTTGGATCCTTAAGGTGCACTGTAATAGCAAGTGACAACAGAAGTTCTGTTCTGTACCAGCGAGAGAGAGATACAGCTCTTAGCACTGGACTATGCATTACAAACATTTTCAAACTTGTTTCATCCAAAGGACATTTTTTCCTCAAATATATAGGTTTTGTTTTTCTCTTCCTGCAGTAACTTTTAATCTACAGGTACTAAAATTGATATCAAGTAAGTATGACCTGATATGCTTCAATGATCTAAGATCTTGTTTGGAGTTACTACTTTATTTATTCATTGATATTGTCCCCGGTCTGCATGTAATAACTGTTTGAATGCTCTCAGTCTACTGTAGTACAAAGCAAACTGGATTTGCATAAATGCAAACACTCATCTGGTCGGATCCTTGACGTGTAGCCCGAATGAAGGTAGAACTAGGCTGGCCTTAGAAAAGTCAGCGCTGCATGTCACATCAAGGTCTGAGTTTCATCTGGTTTAGCAAAGGGAAAGGCTCATGTCAATGTGGATTAATCTCTAGGATATTTCTTAGAAAAAGTGGAAGAAGAAACAAAATTAGTGGTGTACTTTGTGAAAAACAAGCCAAACTTATTGAAATGAGGAAAAAAAAAATATCGGAGAGAATTTGCAGATAGATATTTTTGGTGTGCCAGACATTCTGATTACAATTCTTCGCTTTGACATAATAACTGGACTACATTACATGTGTAGATAAGCATTTATCTTACTAATGAATCGCTTTAATAGTTATTTTTCTTGGTAGGATTGCTAGATATTTCTTTTTAGATGAGACCTTAACAATGCCTAGAAAGCACTGGTGTTGTCTTCAGAAAAAATGCAGATATAAATCTTATTTTAATAAGTGATCTATGTATTTTCCACCTAAACTGTGCCTGGCTACGCTTCTTTCTGTTATGAAGAATCACATAACACAACATACTATAAGTTCACACTGGTAGCTATTAGGAGTAAGAGTAATTTTCATTGCCAGGTTTTCTTCATTTATGTTTATTGAAAAAACGCAAACAAAAAAAAACCCCAAAACAAATACCCCTTGTGGCCTCTAATTTCCTTTGTAAGAAATATAACTAATGTAATTTGTAACGTAAGTGTATTTGCTTTTGTTCGACTGTTCAGTCACTGTATTCATGTCTGTTTTACACTGTGAAGAAGTTTACCATAATGAGCAACTCAGAACAGTTTACTTTCTGAGAAACAAGTGACTCCTAGTAATGCTCCAGTTTGGTTTGTAACATTCCAAAGAACAACAAATACTAAAATACACCGTTTTCTCAAACCTGAGCTTCAAAATAAGAGAATCTGAGTCTGACATGAAGAAATACTGATTTGAAATACACGTGAAATAGATTTCTGATGAAGAGGGAATTTGAGAAGTACTTCTTTAAGAATTCTGGTGAGATACACAAACCACCTTCTGTAAGCTCTCTGAACATAACTAGCATGCTGCTCAGTTTATTCAAAAAGGACTGTAAATTCTGGAAGTTTTAACTTGATATGTTTGCAGGTAGCATGATTGATGTGTAACTCTAGAATGAAAGGAGTATTTAGAGTCTTGGCTATCAGTTTACCAGTTCTTATTCCTTAAACAAAGACAGGTCAGATACTAGTCTTGTCCTCTGTAAGTGTTACAGTTTCTGACTTCACCCTATGAACACAGACACGTACAAACTCAGAAAATATTCTAACACTTGAATGTCTATCGATCACTAAATTAGGACAAACATAATAGTTGGAGGGGGGCTAGCCTATCTGTCATAAGTATTTTTTTTCTTTCGTAACTTCTCAGAGGTATATCATATTATAAATGCATTAGAAATGTTTTGCTCTGAGGATATGTAGCATTCCTATAAAGGTTAAATCAATAAAAATGATTTGGCCACATTCCTAAGCATGGCTAGAACAGGTAGCCCGTTGTTTAAGGTACCCTTGAATTTCTGGATCAGATTATTATGGTGCAGCAAAAAGGCTTCTTACTGTCTGCAGACGTTCTGTGTTTCTATGCGAAGATATCGTCAGCCTAAAAAAACCTTCAGATTTTCTGGGCTACTTAAAAAAAAAAAAAGGTATTTTTCTGTATGTAGGTCTCAAATGTTGTGCCGTGTGTGTGCTCTAAGTTTTAAAGGAAGTTTTGCAACAAGAAGGGGTGAAGACACATCAGTAATTGATAATGACCAGGTATGTAAAGAAGAAATAAAGAGACGTCTTTTAAGTCAGTGTTGAGACTAGTAAAATTGTTGCCCATCTCATTATCTTTATTAGTTTGTTTAGATTTAGATTAGTTTTAGATTTCTTTTTTTTCTGCATATGTGATGGAGTAGCCAATATATTCTGTGTATTTACTATGTCGAGCCAGTTCAGTAAGCAAGTAAGCTTATTAAATGTGATGCTAAAAGACTTCAAACAACTGTTAGTTCAATTTCTTCGAACTTTATACAAAGCTGATAAAATTTAGTAGCCATTAAGTAGTGTTTATTCAATACATCTGGTCGATTGAGTAGACAGTGCTGAAGTCTGACAGCAGACCATTTTAGAGATTGAGTGCACTTTAAAATCTTTCCTGCACATTGAGGAGCTACTGTATATTATAGTTACAGGGCAGATTTGTGTCTTACATTGTGTGCATGTACTGTGCATCTATGCTCCTGGCATTTTTCTATAGGTTTTATGTCACTAAGATTAGAGCTCAGACTGTATGGCTATTTTAGATTTATTGTGCTCAGTCTCAGTGTGTCCTTTAAGAATAGTGGAACTGAAAACCAGTGCTTTTTAATCCTTTTCTTTATTTCTTAATTTTATTTCTCGTAGTGTGAGAAATGGGTTGTATTATTTAAAAGCTCCATCCTAAAACGTGAAATGCTGAAGAGCAATCCTTCTGATACAAAGCAAAAAGCACGCGCTGCTGGTAACTAGGACTATATGCTTCAAGATGTTTTTCAGTTGTGAAAATTTGATCAGTGAATTAACCGCACATCCGGCTACATACATCTTTGATCAGAATTGGAACATTCCAGCTCGCGTGTGTGTGTATGTAAGCTGCCTGCATCAAGTAGATTTTACACATGTGCACTACACATGTGCCGTGAAATTAGTTAGTAAATTAATATTATAATTTAAAGTAACAAAATTAGGCTCTTTCAAAGCCTTTGCTTTGTACCTAATGAATATGATAATAATTTATCTTTGTATCTGGACAAGCTCAAGTCTTCATTTATTTTAAGATGTATTAATATGCATTTAGATGGCTCAGCTCTAACTAAGATTTTGCTTTTGCTTTTAAAGGTAATATTAAAATTTTACTTTAGTGAGCTTAGAACCCCGAATTATTACGAGGTCATGACCAAATTAATTGCTACACAGAATAACAGAGCCTGATTTCAGGTCTTCTTCCTGAAAGACTGTGAAATTAAGAGTTGTTCTAGTGTTTGCATATGCAATACAGTGTTGCATTAGAATTAAGCTGTTCTTGCTGCAGTATGAAAAAGATTCGTGCTGTCCAAGATATTCCTTCCAATTTGATGCTAAGTTATTTTTGATTCCTGCTACCTAGATGGTGTTATTTTATTATCTGGACTTTTTCTGAATGTTGGTTTCTTTAATAAAATGTCAGTATAAAGAGTGTGCCCTCTGAATTTGTTTTAGCGTTTCTGTTTATGCCTTTTAATCAGAAAGGGGGAAATAAAAATATACCGAACAGCAAGAAAAATATAGCACTTAGTTTTGAATGCACAGAGTTGGATATAAGAGGGGTGGGAAGGAAGCAAAGTGAATGCCCTTTATGCAAAAAATCCTTTTGGGAAAAGGGAACATTTGCACCGCTGTATACTAAGGTACGCCGCCTAAGTAAATAGTTGCTGCTTTCTGGTCCTGTCAGTTTTAAATAAACCATTCATTGTCATGGCTTGGTTATTGCACAAATAACCAAACACAGCGGAGTTAAACGGCGATACCGCTGATTGGAAAAACGCAGACGATGAACTCTCTTAATGGGGGTTTGTGCTGGTGGTCTGTGCTTGGAGGAAACAAGTTTTGCAGATTGTGCGAGGAAGCAAATGTACTGCAGATTTTAAGTACTGTGTTACAAAGCTGCTCCTGTGCTTGAGTATTATACAATAGCTAGTAGCGCTAATTTATCCAAGTTTTATTAATAAAGAGCTAGACCGTATGTGTCCCTTCAACGTTAAAGAGGGAACGTGACGTGCTTTTTTCACTTTTTTCCCCTTTTTTTCCTGAAAGTTCTCTATTTAAAGGCAGAGGATGCTCAGTTCAATACATGGTGCATTTGAGTGAAACCAGTTACTTGTGGAATTTGTACAGAACGTGCAGCAAAGGCATAGATACCACAGCAGTTCAGTGTTCTGGCTCACCTAAAAGGCTTTTTGAGACATGATAAACTAAATCAGCAAATTCTGACACTGTCTTCAGAATTAGCTTTTTTTCTGCTGGTCATATATTAAAATGCTCGAACTTCTGTGGAATCTGAACTATTTAATCCGTGTAAATTTACTCTTGCTGATTCTACATGAAGGATAGTATTTCTAGTAAATTACTGATGTGTGATAGTACTAATATAAAAATAATGTTGTCTAATAATATAAATTCTTGGCAGAACACATCAGAATTCTTTCAAGGTAAATATGGCATGCCTTATATATATATATTTATATATATATATATATATATATATATTTTATATTTCACTGTGTCAAAACCAGCAGCCGACCTACAAACAGGACTACTTTGGCTAGAATTTATGGTTTCACTTTGAAATTTGAGGTAAGATTGGCCAGTGTAATGTCCACAAAACCAGTTTCTTCATGGGACTATGGGAAGAAGCAAGAAGGTACCGAGAGACTTACTCCCAAACCTCTTATATCCTCAGAAATATTGCCAAGTATTCTAAACTGAGTAATTCTGCCGTCTATTATTTCACTACTGGCACTTACTAATTAAGTAGAACATTATAATAGCGTTAATAGACATTCTGCTTTACAAAGATTAAGACAGACCCTTGCTGCAAGTTCCTCTGTTTCATATTCACAGAGTAAGTAGAGGTGTGGGAAGAGTTGTGAACGTTCTTTGGGTGTTTGTACTGCTGGCAAATCTGGATGCCAGGGCACATTCTCTTGTACAGCTTCAGTGTTAGGGTAGAAAATATTGTACCAATACAGACATTTTCTAAATTTACACTATTACTGCCTTTTTTTTTTTTTTAAGAATTTTGAAATTTTTTAAGTATGGATTAGTAGGAATTAAGAGATTTGAAGTGTATACATGTGCATGTTTGCACATACACAGCTTATTAACATTTCTTAAAAGAAAGAATAGCCTGTTCTAATACCACACATGGACACATGAAAATATAATGCGTTTTTAACCCTGTCTTTTCTGATTTTTGTTTAAATGAATTACAGATATTTTGGGAGGATTAACCCCCCTTAGGCATAATTTTTTGTTTATATTGTTTTTCCTTAAAAAAAAACCAACCCTCTCTCATGCTTACGTGAGTCATATATATTAAATGTGTTTGATGGAGAAATTAAATTCAACAATAAATTGTAATATCACCCTGCTCTCACTTGTTACACCAGGCCCACATTCAGAAGAACCGCATCCAGCGTATGGTCATTGAGGTAAATCCGTATACATGCATATAGATGGAAACACATCTTACTAGTCTGATAGTTCATTTTCACTGTGATCGAGGCTGGGTCCTTTTCCTCTGAACAATAAAATACTCTGTAACTGGCAGCGGTTCTGTCTTTCTGTTTTAGCAAACCACAGAGTGGATTTAGATGTAAGATATCTGACCATGAGGGATAAGTAAACAATGGTTTGGCACACTTAGGGTTCAAATAAATTCTGGGGAAAATAAATGTATGTAAGGTCATCAGCTTTTAACTTTCCTCATTCAGGAAAATGAATGATAATAGATTTGAAGTAATTACAACATTCTAGCAATTCTGATGAAATATGTGAAATAAGCTGGTGTCTATCAGAAATCCAGTAACCATAGTTGAATGAATTCCTGCCGAAATATTTTTGCCACGGGGTATTTAGCTATAGCATATTAAACTTAGAACTATTGTTAATTCCAGAACTGCTTGACCTTAATGAATATGGCATTTTTAAAAGACACAGACGGCAGAAGCAACTGGTTTTAGCCTTTGTTGTAAAAATAAAGGTAGTTTTATTAGAGGTGAAAAAATTTTCTTGAATAAAACTTAAGAATACAGTAAATATGATACAAAAACCCCTTACTTTTTAAAGCACTGTATGTATTTAAAGGAAAATGTAGCTTTTTTTCCCCTTCAGCCTTTTGCTATGGTGAAGTTAATTTTTATATCTAAAAATGTTTCATAAGGAATAGGTTACGCAGAATAATTTAATTGCTCTGAATGAAATGACTTCAGCAGTTCAAGTGAGTCAGTAGAAAACCGATGGCTTTTTCCCTCCTGGGGCGAGTTCATACATGAAATAGGAAACTTATAGCTACACGAGGAAGGCTCAAACAGTACACAGTATGCTAACAAGCAGAATAAATATATATATACAGGAAACAGATGCATTAATAATGGATTTTTTTTTTTTTTTAATTGCAAGTGTTAAACTGTTTTATGATACAATAACCAGAGCTTATTTTGTCTTTGTGCTCATCTTTAAAATATTCTCTTTAGGGTGTGCTTTGCAGTACGTTAAGTGGCAGGTCTTATATTTATTTGTAGAAGGGAGCGTGTTTATATAAGGAAACGTGCTCTTAGATTTAAGCTTTATTAACTTAAAAACAAAAACACCTGAGAGCAGAAGATAGACCTTCTCAGTCTGTTCCCCATAGGACTTTAGGAGGCAGTTTGAAATAAACGTATAAAATAGAAATTAAAGCTATTGTGTAGAATGTGAGCAAAAATCAGTTTTCTTGATAACAGTGGGGGAATCTGTGGTGAAAGAGGTGGATGTTTTCTGCGTTTGGTGGGTGTCTGCTGTCTCTGGATGAAAATCTGTGGTTAATTCCTAAGTCTGGCAGAATTTACAAGGAAAAATCTCTTTTAAATAATGCACAGTTTACTAATTTATTTTTGACTACACTTATCAGAATAAATGTTGGGTTTATTCCTTTCAGAGAAATTAACAATTTCATATTTAAAAGAGCAGTTGAATATTTGCCTGTTGCAGTTTCTTAACTGCTTGAATGAAACTTGGACTCTCAGTGCCGAAATTAAGACCTTAAAATGCTTCAGGTTTTACCATCTTAAACTCGCTATTTATCTTAAGGCTGCCTTAATTAAAATATTATATACTCTAGGGCATATTAAACACGGCAATTTATTGTAATTCTTATTAATGGAGTGTATTTAATGAGTTTTCAGAACCAACTCCATCACCTCCAACACACAATGTGGATTTTTATTAGGTACATAGAGTAAACCATACGCATGCTCTGATTTTCCAGAGGTTCCCAGCACCGACAGCTGCTCCTGCAGCAGCCCAGCAGGAGAAATTGGGGTGCTCGGGACCTTTGCAGGAGAAATTGGGGTGCTCAGGACCTTTGCAAGAGAAATTGGGGTGCTCAGCGCCTTTGCAGCCTGGCAGGCACGGGGATAATTCCTCCTCATCCCTCTTTAGTTTCCAGTGGAGCGTGCTGGGCTTGTGCTTAAAAGAATGCCAAATTTTGCTTGTCTTTTCAGCCTCTTGTGTTAACTTAGACTTTGAGAAAATATTTCTCTTTATTTCCTTTGTTACTAATGCTGCCCATTGATGGACGCGTGCCATGACGTCCTTAAACACATTTATTATCTACCTTCTCTTCACTCTTTTGAACTGTCTGCACTGCATAGGTAGGGTCTCCTGCAAGAATTATTTACTGCTTTATTTTTTCCTTTATACTTAAATGGATCCAGTATGAGATGTTCACTGTTTACTTAAGACTGCTCTGAGCTTCGTGTTATTCATAAAAAGTACAACCGTGTTCTGAAAAGCAATCGGGCAAAATAAAGGTATAAGGTGCAGTTTTAAGATTAATATTAGTCAGACCATGACCAAGAAATCACAGTGCCTGAGAGGAATTTCAGTATTATTGTTATGCTCTTAATGTGGGGTGGCAAAGCCTTTAAATATTTCTGGTAGAGTAGTTAATACAGCATGGAAGTTTGATATTTGTACAGTTTGTAAAGGAATTTGAGGTGTTACCCTATTTTGACTTCAGTTTTCAAGTATGCACTGGTGCATCATTAATCATAGGAAATGCAAAAATAAATAATATAGTCCCTTTGGATTTTTCATGTGAATACTTACCTTTTCCTTTTTTTGTATATACAGTTGAGGTATTTAGGTAACCCCTAACCTTTTGCTTCAACAAGGAGGTACAGTATAAAAATATTACCACAGTCTTCATATGAGCAGTTCTCTCTAAGAAAACCTCGAGATGAATATTTATTGAAAAAAAGCAAAGTTGCAATACAGAATGACTTAGCTTGGCCTGAATATTATATTTGAGACCACCAGTGAATCAAATTAAAAGCACATGGATTTTGAATAACTAGAAAAGGTTGTAATTGATTAGCACTGCATGGAAGTATTGAAGTGGAGGAAATTTTGATTTGTGAATGGTTCTATTCAATAGAGATTAATCCTGTATGTTTGATAAAAATCTTAGTGCCCCTAATGAGTTCAGTTTTTTTCTTGTTTTCCCTCAGTTTATTTAACCACCAGATAGTTTGATGTTCTTCTAACAAAGTGGAACATTTTGATCTCGGTGAATTTTACATCACTGCAGTTGATTTAAACTATATTGGCTATTAATAGTCCATTTGAGACAGATAATTAAACAGATCAGTGCATTTTGCTACCTAAGAGTCATATAAGTGGTGTAGTCCAATTCTGCCTGGTTTAGGGGTTTTAGGTCCTGAATGCCCTAGTGAGAAGCTTGCAGCTTTCTAATGCACACGAGAATAGGATTATTGCGTAGTTTTCGGTGTTATTTTTTAAAGATTAAGTATTTTAAGTTATATTTTATGCAAAGGATAGTGATTACTGAGATTTTTGCTTAGCATTCACAATAATATGGATACGAAACAAAACTGGAACATACAGAAGTTTTCTGTTTTATATATACATGGTAAACAAAAAGGATGTTTCTCTCTTCCCAATAGCTTAATTAAAATAAAAAACTGGGATTTCTTGCCAAATACTGAAACAGTCGAGAATTGAAATCTGCAAAAGGTTTGGGTTTTTTTTTTGAAGAATAAATGAGAAGATACTGAGGAATATATTAATTTAAGCCAAGTTTTTATTGTTAACTCAAAGACTTTCGTTTAGATCTACCACGTCTGTCTATTGGGATCAGCTTCCAGAAGTTACATGTGAAATAACTGATTAAATTATCAGCCAAATTTTGATCCAATTTACTTTCTTCAGTGAAATAGATGCATAGAACATATTTGAATTTTTATTTTTTTTAAATAAAAAATATAACTTGTGGGAAGCATTTTGAAACTATTTTATGATCTAAAATACTTTGTGCAAATGATGTTTACCAAAGTTTCTAATACATACACTGAGTTTATGTTTGGGGATTTTTTTTTTTTGCATTCTGTTTATTTTGAGCAATATTTTTCTTCAAGCAATATGGCTGTGAATATAATATTCTTTGTTGGCTGAAATGAATGCACTTATATTTAAAAGCTTAAGAAGTTTTAAATAGGCACGATGCAGTCAAAACCTGTCTATAATTAGCATAAGGTACAAATACTCTGCATATGACGCATAGTATTTAGTTAACTCAAATATACTAAATTGTTCACATTAATTAGGAAGGGATCCTACTCTTTTTTTTTCCCCCCTTTTCATATGAAGACAAAAATACATAGAAAAAATAAGTGAAATAAGAATTTCCAGAAATGTGGTTAGTGGCACAGAAGAGCAACCATGCGAGTTAATCACAGCGCTGTTTTCCTTCCCTATTATTACTCTTCATTATGTTTTATCAGTTAATTCTTGAAGGGAAACATAATTTAAGTGAAGGAGTAAGGTGGAGGTGGCATTAGGAGGCGATATAGAGGGTATGGAAAGGAAAAACAGTGTGTTTTGATGTTCTGCTGCACCATTGGTAGGAAACGGCAAATTCAGGAGTAACTTGGGTCTTCTGACCTTTTCTCGTTTTACTATATTACTATTTCCTTTTATAAAACTGTTTTTTTAGGGTTTGTTTTTTAGTTTTTAGCTTAAGATACATGGCTTACATATTGGTAGAGCTGGTGAGATTGTGTTCCTTGCATCCATTATTTGTGTCCACAGTGCAGCTTGTGTGCTCAACCCTCTCCGGGCAAGTCTGGGGACAAGGATTTTTCCTGTTCCAGGACTTCTCCCTCGCTTTCCGAATGATCAAAAATAGATGAATTAAGCAGCCAGCACTCGGTGTTTTGATAATTTTAGCCAACTAAATTTCTTCTAATCTCTTTTGGAAGTAAAAGCAAAAGAAAGTCCCTATACATGTAAACTGTATTTCCTGTTGTAAACACTGGGATAATGTGGTCTGGCTGCGCTTCTGCTGGGCTTCGGTAAGACAGCAGTTTGAGGAGAAAAACTGCTTCCCAGGTCCGCGTTAGCATTTGAGCTCGCGTTCCGTGGGTTAGAGCGGCATTATGTAGGTTATGTTCTCTCTCCTGGTATCTGTAGATCGTCAATTAAACGTGTCTCTCATCTGGAAGAAGCTATTCTTGATTTCTGTCCCTACACACGGGCTTATTCATGTGCTTAACTGGGAACCAGTCAAAGCGTGTGAAGTAGGAGGGGTGAAAGGAACTCCAGGCATTGGTTCATTACAATACAAGGTTAATCGGGATGTATAGACTGAAACCGGTCCTAGCATTGTTGTTTTTCTTACAAGGGGGGGCAGGGGAAGAAAATAAATGGGTTTAGCTACAGTGCCAACATAGTTTCAACATGATGGAGACCATTAAGAAAATCTTGTAAGTTTTCAGATATTTTTTTTTCCTGATCTTTCAGAATTTTCAGTTAGTTCTGATTTGTCTCAGTAAAAGATGCTTTGGAAAAAAGATTTTTGAATATAATTCTTGCTACTTGTCATGGATGACTAGAATAGGGCATTTTCCAGCGTGCTTCAAAACACAACTTTATTTTACTTGCAGATAAATCACTTAAAGTTATATTAAGTTATATTTAGTGTTTTGTGGGTGAAGTTCTCTGTGCTGATTTTAAAACTGTATCTGAGAGGACGCAGCTTTTCAAAGTAAGTGATAGAGATGCAATTTTATAGCCTATTTATGAATTTTATGGGTATGTATGCATGCAGTACCTATAAATAATTACCTCACTATACCTATATGATTTCTTAAAGGAATCTATTTTCACAGTTCAGAATACTGAAGTAAATATTTGGTAGTGCTCTTCTACAGAGTTATTCAAATCCCACTTTCAATTAAAGCTTAAATTCATCAGCATGCTAAATGATGTGGTTTTTAATTTCATAGCTTAATATGTTTGTGCATGTATGGTTTGCCTTGTTCATAGTAAGTTTAACAAGAAGAATTTGCTATTACAAATGAATATATATCAAACACGCTTTGCTGTGAAACGAGGGCAACAAAAAGACCAGAGAGCTGCAGATTTACCCTGATAACTTAATCTCATGTATGTGCTTAAAAATAAGATGTCTGGAATAACGATGGGGCACTTATGGGTAGGATAGGCTGCTATATGCTACACGCTGCTCTTTTTCATCAGGTTTAGAGAATAAGCAGTTTTAAATCATATAATTTAAGTCTCTTATGATATCTTTCGCTAACCAGTCATGGTGGATACATCTCAAAGCGTTACGATTTACACCAGAGTTCTCCGTAAGACTTGGTGCTGTCGTTGATTAAGTCACTAAATACTTTAACCTTTTTTTTTCCCGTAAGATAATATTGAAGGTGATACTAGATCCCATCAGCCCCTTCCAGATCTGCCCCTCAGACCAGGTGACAGCCGAGCACACCTGCTGTCCAGCACTACAGGCTGAGCCACCAACTCACAAATCGGTTCATAAACCTGCAGGAATTCTTTACAGTGACACCCCCCCCACCCCCAGGTACGCTATTTTAACATCCTGACATCCCATTCGACAGGTTTTTCTTTAGATAACTACAACTAGCATTGTGAAAAGTCAGAAAACTCCCAACGGTGAAAAACAGAAGCGCAAATCCCGCAGTACTCACCCCAGAAGAAGTTTTGCTGACATGGTGTCACTGAGCTGAACAGGCTGTTTGATGCCATAGTCCCTCTCGGTTCACACAGAGCTTTCACCTCCTGGTGTAAATACTTCTTGGATCCTCAAACTGAAAACACAAACCATAGCCAAACCTTGGTTTAGTTTTACGGTGTTCCTGGATTGCATAGACTCTATAGTTGTTTTTTTCCCTGTCAAAAAAATTGTGTAGCACTCGCAACGTGTGAAAAGCAAGGAAACAAACCAAAACAAAAAAAGAGAATGAGCAAATATTTGAAGGACCTACTATTACTGCATAGACTGTGGTTAGAGAGCACTTACTGACTCTGTTGGTCTCAGTGGCTGGTAGTGACCTGCGGAGATTAACCATTTAAAAACCAGAGACTTCGCTGCTGTCCTCCTGGAGAAAGTTCGCACCGCACTTGTGGTTCTGTGGTTGTTTGTGAGGCGAATGAAGCATTCACACAATCCAAAAAAGCAAAAGCTTTAAAACTCCTTTTTTTTTTTGCAAGCACTGTTACTGGAGCGAGCGAGTCATGTGGCTGTGACATCAGAGGACTCCGAGCAGGGACTGCCCACACTGTGGCTTTTTCTTTCTCTCTCCCCCCCCCCCCCCTTTTTTTATTTTAAATCTTTTTTTTAATTTTTTTTTTTAAATCTATTCTGACAAAAGGCCCGTGGTAAGGCCCTTTCTGGCATCCAGAAGGATATAGCTTTTTAGTTTTTGTGACTCAGGAGGATTTGGAGAGAGTACAAAGTGCTGTAAGAACCCAAACTTCTGTACAGTTAAAGCATATGGACAGCAGAACTTTATTTGTACTCTCAGTTCAGGTTCCCCCCACTCTTCTCCCCCCCTCTTTTATTTTTTTTTTTTAATTTATATTCCCCCCCCCCCCCCCCCATCCTCCCTCCTTCATTATTATGTCTGTGGAAAAGTGAGCAAAATTGGCACAAGTGCCTGTGTGAAATTCTGAACAACAGTGATGATTTACAATAATTTACATCTTTGGATTGTATCACGAGCTTGGGTCTGCTTCACATTTGCTGGGTGGCTGGACTCCTTCTGTTTTACTTTTTCTCCTTGTCTTCCTATACTTGTGAATCTGTAACTCATTGTAAGAAACTTTACCTTTCCGAAGGTCCAGTAGCCGACTGCTTGTTGGGCTTGTGTTTTTTACTGTAATTGGCTGTCACACAAGTGATTCCTTTGCAAATCTTAAATCATGTCTCCCTTGCTTTACATGCCTTCAAAACTACTTGGCAGTTTTATGTAATGCGAATTAAGGGCAATTATGTTCCTTTTATATTTGGGGCAAAATGTCATTTGGTTATCATAACTAGTTGCATGCTGCAGTCTGAGTGATGCTTTTGAATCTGGGTATTGCTGGGATTTAATGTAGACATTGCATAACAGAATGAACCGGGAGGTTCTGATTGCACTTACATTAATTGCATATTACAGTTTCAGTGTTTAAGAGAAATAGAGCAGTCAGAATTTTTGGGAGACTATAAATAACTTTATTCACCAGTTAATGTTAGCACTTAGTTTTAAAATGAAACATAAATTTGATGCACATGTAAGATTTTAATACTTAATATCATCTGTGTGCATGTGTGTATAATATTTTTTATATACTTAACATATTGTAACTTGGACTTTGATTGTGTAATATAAGCCTTTACTGTACCAGGACCGAGTGGGTTAACAAAAGCAGTATTTTTTTGTTTATAATAGAGGCTTTGAAATAAATTGCAAAATGCTGTGTGTAGTAAGGAATAATGTGCACAGACAGTGTGTATTAGTAGTCTTGATTTGCTCACTCAGATTCAGAACAAAATTGGAAACATCTTGGAGAAAGTACCTTTTTTTTTTTTTGCCCCTTTGGACATTATGTCTAGAACTTTTCTTATTAGCCTGATTGTATCACACATGCACTGTATTTTCTAGTTTGGCTGAATGATTTTAATTTTTCATTTCTTTGTCATTTATCTTTTTGGGAGCAGAAGAATGATGTACAACATTTTCTAGACCCTGTTCAGTTTGTACTTGTGTAATAAAATACGTGTCTTTGAAGCTGCCATCCTTCCTTTCTTATTTTCCTCTTTGCCCTCAGTTTTCCCAGTAAGAAGTTGGCCAGAAATGATGTGAGATGAACAGCTGGGGGTGCGGGTGGGAAGCAGGTTCTCTGGTTTATGGAGATTGAGAGAAAAAGGAGATTTCAATACAAATTAAGACATTGTATGTTTTGATTTTCATTATATAGTTACCAAAGCAACATAAACCCCTTCATAAACACTACTTTCATAATAGTTATTGTAAGGTAAATGGCATTGTTTATATCTCAGTACTTTGAAAGTTATTAGCTGTTCCCCAAATTATTGAATTCTACCTTAAAATGAAAAAGGAGTGTTCCGCAAATCACTCATGTAAAAGTAAAGCTGTTATTTAATTCTCCTAATGATGGATTGATTTTATTTCTCTGTGTTTTCACAGTATGGTTAAGAACATCAGTGGAAAAAAGATAAGGGTATAAAAATGATGGGAAGAATGGTATTCTTGTCCTATAAACAAAATACATTTGTGGATGTTACAGTTTTAATCAACTTTTGATGCAGCAGAAGCTTTGGAAGTTGCTGCCTCTGTTTGTGGAACTTAATTGTAAGCACAATATTTCTTCCATATTTCTCAACTTCTATTTGATAGTAGATTATTTTTTTTATGTAACAGATAACCCATGTCTTGATCTTAAACACTTGTTTTCATTCATGTGAATGTAATTCTTTGATTTATTTTTTTTAAAAGCTGCAGAATTTATTCTTAGTCACATTTTAACATTAGAACAGTGAACTTCCTACAAAAGTCTGAATTTTAAAATTCATTGTATTGAAATACTGTGTTCAGGCTGTCTCAGGACTGGCTTTTTAATGCTTTCACTCGTGTACACAAAGTTACTCTCTAACTTTATCACTGTGTTTTGATATGATACCTGTATAAGATTATTTTTACTGTATGTCCTTTTTCACCTGTGCTGTCAAGACAGTGCGGTGAAGTCTTCATCTAGTAAGGCAAAATCTCTTAAAAGCAGAAAACCAGCTCGTTTAACTGAGTAATCTAGATGTAGTTTACCAAAAGGGTCACTGAAAAGAATGCAAGATTTTTAGTGCAGAGACATTATAAAGCTGAACTCCATGCAGACCTAATATCCGTGAAACCCACGGCTTCTGTCAGTGTAGTTTGTGTTTCTGCCGAAGCAGATGGATGAATCCTGGCAATCCACTGTAGAAACCAGTGTCTTGATTGCAGACCGTCTTTTGTTTGAAAGGCAGATCTCCAAAAACCGAAGTTAACGTATGTGTTCCATAGGGGATGCTTTAAGTCACAATTACACTTACAAAGGAAGTATTATGCTGAGGAATTTCTCTGGTAAACTATGGGCTTGATCTTTGATGACAAATGAAATCGTGCTTAAAGTCAATCGCAATGCAACGCTAGAAGGTAATTACGTCTTGCGCTTTGGTTTGAAATGCGTTTTGAAACTTTGAAACCGCGTTTTGTTTCCAAACGTTTTGCTGTTGTCACTCCAAGTTCGTACAGCACACAAACAGCACGATGTGCTGCCCAACGTTTATTTGGACTTAAATGTTTTTCTATGCTACAACTGGGGAAATATAAATATTCCGCTTAAAACGGTATGATGACAAACTTGTTAATTTGCACTTACCTATAAGTTTTACAATATATACTATAACACGACGCTGACTTTTATAATACATAAAGTCCTAATGCAGTTTCCTCAGATGCAGGTATTAATTGGAGGTGTTATTAACGTATCTGTTCCCACTAGAGCAATTTTTCTTTTAGGAGCGAAACCTCTCTCTTTGGTGCCGTTTTTCATAACTTGGAAGTAATGATAATTTTTAGAGGGATAGTGCTGTGTTTTCTGATGTTTCTTAGATGACACATTTAACGTACCATTTTAATATATTTGCACTTTTGTTGCTAGACTGGGGTGTCTTACAGACTCCTAGTGTCCTGCATCTCTGCAACAGCTTCAAGTGTGCTGATACTGCATTGATACTAAACTGGTAAAGCAAAAGCTGAAAGTCACTGTGGGTTAAAGAAAAATATAACTGCAAGATTATTTTAGCAGTCCCTCATTTGAAAATGCTACCTATCGGTGCCTGCAAAGAGTAGCATTAAACATCTGAATTTTACTGCTGCTTTTTTATGACGACTTTCTGTTCTCTGACTTAATCTTATTTAGAAAAAGGTTATTAGTTTGAAGCAGACAGTTCTCAGGACCACTTTAGCATAGAGAGGAGGAAAAAATACTGTCACATTTCTAGTATAAGCAAATGTATGTTTTCTGTGCAGTGGATCCAAGCTACTGAAGATCAAATTAAGCTTGAAACTCAGGTTTTATTTCAGTGGAAAGGATGGTCATCTTCTGTTAACCGGCGAGTGCATCATATAATAGCAAGTAATAATAAATCGTTTTCCTTCAGTTTGAGTTGCCAGCTCTCTCACTTCTCCAGTGAAATAATCCACAATGAGGGACTACATCTTAATGGTCACATGTGCCTCATCTTGATTATTCTTACTGCTGAGACATTTTTTCTGACAAATGTGACTTTTTCTTGTATTCCTCAAATACATCTTGTAGACTGTATATTCATTGAGAAAGTCGATTAGGTGCAGTCATTTTAAACAATCAATATATGGCGTTTAAGATAATCCTACCCTCCTAGCTATATATATATATATATATATATGTATATATGTATATATATATTTTCCTTTTTTTATAAAGTCAACTCGCAGAAAATATGGGAAACTTGTCTCATATAACAGCTGAGGATGTGGCTAGGTTAAGGCAGGAAACTGCTACCCACAATGCAATGTTACATACACTACCACTTAATAAAATTTATTTCAAACATGCTACTGACAAAACCAAAGAAAAATAATATCCTAACTATGCTAGTTAGTACACTAAATATATCTAGGGAAAAGTGAAAGTAATCTCTCTAGAGCCTTTTTTGCTTCTAGGGTACAATGCTACCAGTAGTTAAACCGGAGCAGATCTCAGTGGCTAAAAGCAGTGACCTATTTTTAGAAAATATTCATGTTACTCTGGAAATAAATGATTATATGCTTTTTAATACCAGTCCAAGTTATTTTATAGAGACAGAATTCAGATAAGCTCTCTCCTTAGGTTTTTCTGGCTGTCAAAATAGCCGCTTATGTAGTTTTAAAACTGGCAGCTTTTCTTCGTCCTATTTTTGACAGAATCTTACTGCAGCCGAGCAGCCTTTTACCTTTCCTTCCCACTTCATCTATTTGTAGCTTGGTGTGAAAATACTTTCCATATCATATGTTGGAAAGGAACCCAGGAGAGGAAAGTTCATCTTCCTAGATTATGTGAAGATTTAAAGGTTTCTGGTTGTTTTATTTGATCGCCTGCAAATTGAAGAGTGTAATAAATTGTGAGAGGTGAATATGGTTAGTTAAATTCTAAGGTGTATTTAATAGACTTGAAATTTCCCAATATCAGAGAGAGATCCATGCGAAGTCACTGATGCTGCTCTGCCATAAATGCCTTGAAAGTCTTGTTCTAGGTGTATTTTTATTGCTGGCTGTTCTTAAACGCGCGTCTATTCGGGGCGATCCTCTCGCAGAACGTTTCTGAAGCATTTGCCTCTCTAGTTAGAGAACACTTATCAAGACCAGCTGCTGTGGTGCTGTGGATCCTGTCCATGGACTCATGGTGGTCTCCTGAACAACGTTCTTCAAGTTTGACAGGTGAGACAGAGGCTCTCCAGTGCCACTGCTTCTGGATGAATCCAGCTGTGGTTGGAGAAAGTGCATCTTGCCAAAATATATGGGTAAGACCACACACAGCCTTTAAAATAGTTATTGTAAGCTTATTTTTAGGCAATATATGTCTTGACAGTTCTTTTATTTGCATGCCAGTTTCACTGCTGCTTGTAGATTTTTCATTTATTTTAGTAATGGCAATTGCAGATTTAGATCTGTGTTTGTTAAGCTTTTGCACAACATTTACACTGGAAAAATACAGACTTGCTGCTTTCAAACCTCAGTCAAGATTAGAGAAGAGATTCTAAAAAATATTCAAGCAGAGTATTCACGCTTTTTAGATTTGGTGTCAGTGTTTTCATATTAAACCCCATTTTCAGGGGCATAGTTCAGCAATAAAAATGTGCTTCTCGTTTTAAAATTATACCAGTTTCAGTAGCTTCTGTTCTTGTATAAGTCTGCAGCAATGTCGATTTAAGACATGAAATTAGTTCAATAAGCAATAAAAAGGAAATGTGTTTTTTTTTTTAAATATGTAGTTATTAAATACTGAATTTAGAATCTGTATTTGATTTATGTTGTAACTCCTGGACAGTATTTTTCATGTGTATTTTAATGTGTAGAATATTCTTTGCATTCTAAGTGCCTGCTTCAACAGTTGGCTCTATAACATGTATTTAAAATATTGTATGTTTGACAGTATAGAAGGGGGTTACACCCTGTAGAATTCCTGAGTAAACAATACCCGTTTGGTAACTTTGAGAACAGATGTTTTTTAAATACCCCAAGAGAAATTAAATATAATACTGAAATGGAATATCATAAACCATTCATTGGGTAGTGATGCTTTAACGTTATGGATTCATAATGATGTTTTTTTCCCCTGTTTCTGTATTTTCCAGATTATCTTGCATAATTAATGCGTGCCTGTTGCTCAGCAAAACATTACTCATTTTTTATTACCGAACATTGCATAGTACTGTTGTTTATAGCACTGGACTTTACAGACAATTAAGGAAATAGTCACTGCCCTGAGGAGTGTACAATTAAATCTATGCAGCCTCGCCATTTATGTAAAATATGAAAAAGAGCGTAGGGAAAAACCCCACGTAATGAACTGTAATAAAAATGAGTGATTTGAAGAACTTCATGGCGAAGGGAGAGGAGTTAGTTTTAGTTTTGCTATTAACTTTTCTCCACATAACCTAATATGAAGAATGATAGAAATTGGTGTGCAATTGGCTGGTCTTATCTGCTTGAACTCGAGCCTGATGCCTGATCATAGTTGCTTCTCTATATTTTTTGGTTAAAAACCTCAACGCGTAACATTTCCTTATGCAATGAATGCAAGTTGAAATATTTCTGTGTTTTTTATGGTGTTTACATACATTTGAGTTCGTCAATCCTGTAAATAGTATTTCTTTTTAGAAAAAAAAAAAAGTTAGGTAGTTTCATCCTTTCTTCCATTTATCTCTCCACATTCTTATTTCTTTTTTTTTTAAGTATTTAGTACCTGGACCTACTTCTTTCCACAGCTTTTCCAACAGTCGAAGCTTTCCCTTGTAATTAAAAATGTATATTTTTGTTAGTGAAGATAATTCATGAGAGAGTTGAGAAGAGGATGAGGGGGCTTGGAAGGAATACAATTGGAAGGAGGCGAGTTAGAAAGAAACTCTTGTGGTTTTTTCATGAGTTGCTCTTTTAACAATACGGCTCCTATTCTGTAGAGAAAGAATACTGAAGGTGAGGAGCAATGAAGACACTGAAACAGGATGAAGAACAAAAAACATGCATCCCTTTTCATGGTGACAGCATCCATAGGAGAAAACGGCCTTCCAGTCTCCCAGGGAATGGGAAACCCAGGTTGTTCTGAAATAACCAGTTCAGGTGATTCCATTCTCTGATGTTCAGAAACACAGGTGTCAATTATTCTGAAGATTTTTTTAATTGTTTTAGTCATGCTCTGAGTAACAGACTGTTTAATAACTGAGTGGTGGTAATGAAGAAAAAAAAAATATATAAAAATGAATTACAATCATTCTTTCCACTCATACCTCCTCCTTTGCTGACCTTCCAACCCTAAAATTAAGGAAGCAAGGCTGGTTTTTCAGAGAGACCCTGTGGTTTGGTTGCCAGAATCCAGACCTTTAACTTCTAAGATAAATAATGCCAAGCTTTGAGGAAATGTTCTGTGTGGGTAAGACAGTGTATGCGTTATTTAGTTTTTAATACTTAGATATTTTTGTACTTTAAACATTTATTTCTGTTCTGTTTAGATGGAAAAATAATAATTTGTTTTAAGAAGATACACCACTGTGTTTACTTGTTAGGTCCATGAGGGAAGGGTCTATTGGGCACCCAAAGCAATTAGCTCTGCAAGTATCAACAGTTGGGTGACCAGGGTGCTTTTAACTTGGAGACCAACCTATAATCAAAGTGAATTGTTACATTTCCATTTCACGAGCAAATGCAGGTTCTGGGTCTACCACTTGGCACAAAGGGTCAAATTCTGCATTTTGGGGATCAAATTCTGCATTTTGGCATAAAAAGGTGATAGTGGACAACCCGCGGACTACTGGGTGTTGCCTTCTGATTCCAGAATGCATGAGGACAGGCCATGGCAATGAATGGGCACTCAGTACTCCAATCACTTTTATATGGCCAAATTCCTTGTTAGGTATTGGAACAGGAGTATGTTGGAATGGGAGCATCAAAAACAAGTTTTGCTGGAAAATTCGGCAGCCTAGTCACAAATGAATCCAGGCTGAAAAATAAATGGTGTTCTCTAGTATTTAATAAATTCCTTTCCTAAGAGCATTCGGCTTCTAGATTGGAGTTTTTCAGTTGTTCTGGGCCTGAAAAGATCTTGGATTGAACGTTATCACTCTGTCCAAAAATCAGTTCAGGAATTAAACAAACCTCTTTTTCACGTCCTTGCATGTCAAATAAGATGTTGATTGGTTAATGTTTGCATGGAATAATTAAATTTATTTCTATGTTTATAAGCTACATATTTTTTTTAAAAAGCTGTATTTTAGGAGGGTGGGATCTACATTGTAAATTAATTCCTGTCACACTTACTGTGTACCAAAATCCATTCGATGAGGTTGGTTGTAACAGTTACGTTCTCGGTGACATTCGTCTCTTCTGGATTTCATACATGTCCTTCTAGCCAGGCTTCTTCATCCATTGGGGGCACCAATGGGGATGTACAGACTGATGCTCGCAGGGCATTTCATAAATCAAGCAGCGCTCTGGGCAGTTTGCTGCTTTGCCAGGAACCCAAATACTAAGGGAAATGAGGCTTCTCATGTCATAGGGGGCCCTCAGAAATAATAGTATTCTCTGGAAAGAGTAAAATGAGCTAACCTCTATTTTTCACATTTTAAGCCTTTATGTCTGTATAGGTGGAGTATATCTTTCAAAAAGAAACTTCAGTAACTGTTGGGCTGCGAGAATACGCACAATATCCATTTTGCCGTCTTTATCCTGCTTATTTTGTAAAATGTGTAATTGTTGTCTTTCCTTCAAAGCCTTTTTTATTATTTTTATATTTTTTTTTATGAAATTCTAAATGTTTTCTTGCTTTTTCAGTCCAGTTTTGCCCAATGTGGGTTTGAAGCAGCAGAATGTTTATATTTCAGTTTCAGGAAAAATGATACCAGTCTGTTCCGAAATTGAGCATTTGCAGTAGTGAGTGGCATCTTTACAAGCTAAACATAATGATCAAAGAGTTGAAGAAATAACAAATTTAGTTGTCTTTTGGACAAAATTACAATGGAATAGCGTTTGGTTTGTCATTTAGCCTCAGAATGATTTATTTTTCTTCTCTTTTAATTGAAGAACAAATCCAATTCATAACTGAATGCAATTCAATCTTCTCATTTTCTGATGTGGGCACAAAATATCTGTTTTATCTGTGCATAGGAGCTACAGTAATTCAAGCTTATTTTTCCTTTTGAATAACTGAAATAAACTGAAAGAGTCAGACATTCATTACATGACATTATTATGCCCAGACACATTTTTAGAGTTCATGAATTTTACAAAACACTAATTCTTTGCTTTCCTTTCAACTCTGATTAGTAACTATTCCTAGATTGGACATATGACAGCTATGCAACTACAGTAGAAAGCTTTTCTACAAGATTTCCTATTAATTTAGAGGTGAAATCTGAAAAACTTGCAAATAGATGTATTCTCAACAGATAATTTTGGGTTTTTGCCCTTCTATTTCTTTTTTTTTTCTTTCTTTTTTCCCCTCAGATTTGTGTTGCTGTGCTAAAAAAGTCAGTTTAGCTAAACTCTGGAAGAATAAGGAGGAAACCAGCACAGTAATGCTAGAATTAAAGTTTCCAGTGATTATTAGTACAGCCCCATTGTATGTGGTACATAATAATAGTGTTAACTCATTGCATTTCTTTTCGTCCCTAAAACTCCTGACTCATTCTTTGCATGGGTTGAATACTCCTCACTTCAGAGTTAGTTATTCAGTGATTTTCCTTTTATCACTCATTTTTATCACTCATTACTCATTATGTGGCCGTCTGCCATCTTTCCTGCACAGCATTCAAACTCTAGTATGAAGAAGAATTACTAACTTTCATGTGCTCTTTTGTGGAACACGTCACACTATGGGAGCACTTAACAAACAGTAGTTATTATTATTATTTTTTCTTCACAGTATGTTATTCTCTGTATCAGATACATAGTTTGGTGGAGATACAGAGAGAATAAAATTTAAAAAATAAAAGTCAAATTGAAGTCCAAACTTCTCAGTCACTCTATAGTACACAACTGGGGCGTACTTTTTGTGAAAATGCTTAGGTTTATCTATATAACTTTATAAGTTTAAACAGCTAATTTTTTCAATGATAGATGTAGGAACTTATACAGATCAAATACTGTGGTTTAAACAAGGTTAGCGATCACTTCCTAAAAGGAAGCCTGGTTAAATGGGGTGTTGTTCTGATCTGTGACGATGTTTCTTTCTTCTTACGCATAGATGAGCTTCGTTATATGTGTTTTCCAAACATAAAATCGTGGGTGGGATATGACAGTGTTCCCCATAGTCCACTGGAGTGTATAACAGGGCAGGGTGAGTTAAGCTGATGGGTCCAGAGATGATATTTCCATCTCAACAGTTTATATAAGGATTTGATTATTTCAGCAGCTTTCATGCCAACACGGACCTCTGGTCATTTGACGTATTTCTTGTACAGGAACGTGTTTGAATTAAGCCATATGCAGATCAAGAACCAAAAAGATGCTTCACTGTTTAGGACACTGATTTACTGTCAAGAAGTATGGATTCATTTAACCACAGTCTTATTTTGAGATGTTTGATTAACAAACTCCAAAGAGTTGGGTTTAGTGAGGAGTATTTAAAATATCACTTAGGGACTCTGATGTAAATTTTTTCATTTCACAGAATCACAGAATGTCAGGGATTGGAAGGGACCTGGAAAGCTGATCCAGTCCAATCCCCCTGCCGGAGCAGGAACGCCCAGATGAGGTTACACAGGAAGGTGTCCAGGAGGGTTTTGAATGTCTCCAGAGTAGGAGACTCCACAACCCCCCTGGGCAGCCTGTTCAGTGTCTGTCACCCTCACTGAGAAGTTTCTTCTCAAATTTAAGTGGAACCTTTCGTGTTCCAGTTGGCACCCGTTGCCCCTTGTGTCATCATTGGTTGTCACCGAGAAGAGCCTGGCTCCATCCTCCTGACTCTCACACTTTACATATTTATAAACATTAATGAGGCCACTCCTCAATCTCCTCTTCTCCAAGCTAAAGAGCCCCAGCTCCCTCAGCCTTTCCTCACACGGGAGATGCTCCACTCCCTTCAGCATCTTTGTTGCCCTGCGCTGGACTCTCTCCAGCAGTTCCCTGTCCTTCTGGAACTGAGGGGCCCAGAACTGGACACAATATTCCAGGTGTGGTCTCACCAGGGCGGAGTAGAGGGGGAGGAGATCCTCTCAGGACTAGTGTGGCCAGCAGGACTAGAGAAGTGGTTGTGCCACTGTACTCAGCACTGATGAGACCCCACCTTGAATACTGTGTTCAGTTTTGGGTGCCTCATCATAAATACTAGAGAGAGTTCAGAGAAGGGCAATGAAGCTGTCAAGGGGTCTGGAGCACAAGTGTGATGGGGAGCAGTTGAGGAAACTGGGGCTGTTCAGCCTGGAGAACAGGAGGCTGAGGGGAGACCTTATCATTGTCTACAACTATCTGAAAGGAGGTTGTAGCATGGAGGGTGTTGGTCTCTTCTCCCAAGTGGCAAGTTATAGGATGAGAGGAAATGGCCTCAAGTTGCGCCAGGGGAGGTTTAGATTGGATATTTGGAAAAATTTCTTCATGGAAAGGGTTGTCAGGCATTGGAACAGGCTGCTCAGGGAAGTGGTGGAGTCACCATCCCTGGAGGGGTGTAAAAGGTGTTTAGATGAGGTTCTTAGGGACATGTTTTAGTGCTACGATTAGTTTACGTTATGGTTGGACATGATGATCCTGAGGGTCTCTTTCAACTGAAATGGTTCTGTGATCTGTGAAATTGGGGTGGGGAGGAGCTAAATTAGTGAAGATAAAGACCTCTATGAACAACAAAGCTGCTCTTGTGGGACTGTGGAAAGACCATTAAAATACTGTATATATTTTTTCTGTTTTTTGCATTTCATTTCATGGCCGTATAGAAGTCTGTACAGCATAAGAGCAAAAAGAGAACTCAGAAAACAAGGAGAAGAAAGTTTATTCTGTATTGCTGCTTTTTTTGTTGTTCACAGAGTATTAGTGGAACTTACTGTGTTTTATGATTTCAGATATTAATTATTAGCTGCTTCTGTCCTCCCTCTTGCTTGTTTAGGAGGTAAACAAGTTAAAGTCTGTTTTGCAAATACACAAGGGGGACAGATTGATTCGGGGTCTGAATTTGGGAGCTGGTAGTACCTTTTCCAAAAGAAGTACTGGAGTTGCCATTTGAAAATATATGTTGTGTTCAGCTCTTTACATGCCTGCAGTATTATTTATTTCATTATACTATATTTAAATTAAAGAAAGAAAATGCATTGATAGGAACAGTCTTTATGTAGCATCATGAAATAAAGGTCTTTATTACATGTCTAAACACAGAATCTTAGAACTTTCAATCCAAGCTTTGACCAGTGTTTTTTTCTTGGCTTTGGGCTAGTCGCTTGAACTTGGCATGCATCCGTCTTGGCTTGATTATTCCTTTCATTTACCATAAATCAGGAGTAATTATGCTGAAGTTATTGCAATTTTATGGAGGTAAAAGAGCTGTTAAAAAGCACAGAGAATGGTGTACTGGCAAAGGGCTACAGTCTGGTGCTTGAGGGGTGAACTTGTCTTTGGGGCTGAACCACACGCTGCTCTTTGAACCTTCGGGAAGTTATGTGAGTTGTTCTGGTCTTCACTTTGTCATCAGTAGAATGGGAATGATTTTGTTTTGGTTTTAAATTTTAATGAATTTAATTAATGGCATTTGAGGGGTGTTCAATGTTTGAGGGATGACCAATGATGAGGGTCATAGGAGTACCGGCATTGCTTGAATTTGTCTCTGTTGTGTTTTGTAGAGTTTTAGTCCCTTATATCTGAGAAACAGAGAAGTCTCCATGATATTTTACCATGAAAGTGAAGATTTCCACTACTTAAATAGTGCTAAGGAATAGATATATTTTTTTCTTACTCCATCTTCCAGTCATCATTGTAGAATATTTGTTTAGTTGAGTATTAGAATTTTTCAACTGATTTAAGTCACTCAGTGGAACCTCCCATGAGTTTTCTGGTGCCAGGTTTTCTGATTTGTTTCTTCCCACTATCAAAATCAATATCCTGGGAACTGCTTGAGTTAACCAAATAAATTGCTAGTGACTATGGTACTTTCATATTTATAGATTTATGTTGCTACTGAGCCTGTAACTCTAGGGATTTTTTTTAAGTTTAAGGAGGGTGCAGAACATAAGCAAGTGTTATACTTAATCCTGTCTAATAAACATCACCATGGGGTCATCAGAGCACAGTCCCTTGTGCTTTCCTCAGTATAACTTATTGCTTTGTTTAAAAAATAAAAAAAATCAGGGTACTTACAAATCTTCTGTATAACTACATTTCAACTGAGATCAACATTTTGTTGTTCAAAACAGGATAACAGCTGTGACTTTGTAAGCTACTGTTAGTGGTTTTTAGAAGCTAATTTGTCAGCGAGCTGGCACGCTGAGCTCATTTGCCGAAAGACGTTGATGTCATCTCCCATATCGCTCTTTGTCAAAGCTCAGTGTCTCTTTTCCTTTAACCAGTGATTCTCAAATAGAACGCTACAGATTGGGGCTGTTTGCCAGTTGCATTAGTTTTCTGTTTATGTAACTTGAATTTAGATCATTTGTGGCTTAACACAAAATTCGGTCGTCATGTGAGAGCTGATTACCCTTTTTTTGTACCCTGTATTCATGATCTGTGGCTTCTTTTTGTGTGCTTTGAATAAAAAGAGTGAAGAGCAGTAATGTTTATTATTTTCAAGTATTGCTACTTAATTTGTTCAAACAGTGTTCAATGTAACTTCTTATTGCTTGTTCTACATGTAGCACAAAATAAGTATAGTACTGATTAAAAATAAGGTTTCTTGAAAGAATGAACGATCTAAAATCAGTGATACTTAGATGTCAATAAATAATTTTGTGTTGAAACAATGTATGATTTTTGTTGAACATCTTGCCTAAAAAGGAACTGCAAAACTGTACTTTTTCAGGTTCCGTATTATTGCTAAGAAGTAAGTAATTACAGCACTGGTGTGGAATTTAGTAGAACCCTGTGGTTTTAATCATTTTAATAAATTACTTGGTTGCTTTTTAGTAGCTCCACTGTCTTGGTAGCTTTAAAAATGTTGTGCGATATAAAGAAGAGATCCTTCTGCAAGATACCAGCTAAATAAAAGATGAGAAATTACCCTTAAGTAGTTTATTTCCACACCAGAGTAAAGTTACTTGTGAGATCTACCAGAGATCTTGGAGGAGTGAGAAAGTCTGCTAATGACAATGTGCTTTATTTAGGGTACTGAAATAAAATGCTGACTGTGTGGAGCCACCCGAGGATTTCACGGAATTGAGTAGGTGATAAAACAGGTGAAATCCATTGCTGATAAACCCCAAGTCATGTGCATGAACTCTGCTGTTTATTTTCACAGAAAAAGAGAGCTGAGGTGGGCTCTCCAAGCTTAGCTGTGAGGTTCAGTAGTTGTCAAAAATGGGTTGGATTTTAAATTAAATAAAGGAATATGAGGGAAAACAGCATTACTAGTAGTTCTGCAGTTGTGCTGACTTATAAAAACAAAAGCCTAGAATTAGAAAAGAACTGAATGAATTCCACACACGGAGAAACTGAATTGGCAAAGTGCTAAAGCCTGGAAAGAGACAACTGGGAGGGGAACGTGATAGAAATCTGGAATTATGAGCAATATGGAGAAAGTGAATGGGAACAATTATTTCCCTTTTTCGTAACAAAAAAACTAGGGGCACCTAATTAAATTTATCAGATGACGGGCTTAAAATGAACACAAGGAAGTATTTTTTTAACAATGTGCAATTAAATTGTTGAATTCATAAATTCATTGCCACGAGGTACTGTAGAAGCCAAAAATTATAGGAGCTTAACAAGGAAGAAGAGATGATGATGGAGGTGAGGTTTATCTATAGCTATAAACCACAGTTGTCTAGTCATAACCTTGGGCTAAACTTAAAAGTCTGTGCACATCCCTATTCTGAACGTTTGGTGTTTAAATAGACTGATAACAGTATCTAGATTATAGTGCTACGTACTGTGTAATAGTATAGTAATACTATGGGGAATATGGTCACCAAATCAAAGATTTTATGTTACTGTATAAATGAATAACCAGCGTAAGATCAGAATTCAGAAACTTAAGAACTTTTAATGGCTTATGCTTATAATGGTAAGTAGGCTGTACTTCTGTAGAAGTGTTTTTGAAAGCATCTAACCTAAGTAGTATTAATTTGATTTGTAATTTATTGGTCATCCAAATATTAATATTTCACTGTGAATTTTAAATTTAAAACAATAAGGTATTTTCCAGTTTGATTCTTATCGGGGTAGTCAATCTGAGATTTTTCAGGTTTTTTTTTTTTTTCCCCTATTTAAAATTCTTTGTTTGGTTGACACTTCTAAGCTTTTTTTCTTTGAATGTTGATGTTTTTTGCTCCAGTCATTGTTCTTCTTCGTGAGTTTGCCTAGTCCTTCTGGAAGAAAGTCATATGAGTACCCTTAATAGCTGTATGTATCATAAAAGTGAGGCTTCAAATAGGAAAGGGAATTACCACAGAATCACAGAATGTCAGGGATTGGAAGGGACCTTGAAAGCTCATCCAGTCCAATCCCCCTGCTGGAGCAGGAACACCCAGATGAGGTTACACAGGAAGGTGTCCAGGCAGGTTTGAATGTCTCCAGAGTAGGAGACTCCACAGCCCCCCTGGGCAGCCTGTTCCAGTGTCTGTCACCCTCTGAGAAGAAGTTTCTTCGTGTATTTAAGTGGAACCTCTTCTGTTCCAGTTTGAACCCATTACCCCATGTCCTATCATTGGTTGTCACCGAGAAGAGTCTGGCTCCATCCTCGTGACACTCACCCTTTATATATCTGTAACTACCACTTTAAAAAGTCTGGAAAATACTGATTTTAATTATCTGCACCTTAATTTTCTAGTCATTTTCTGAAGGAGGTATCCCCATTGAAAGTTATGTGAATACCCGTAGTATTAAGGCTACAAAAAATTCTATTAATTTATCTAAAATGACTGACTTTTAAGAGAGGTTCGTTTCTGTATTTACTATTATCCTACTTTATTTCCTACGAGTATGCTTTGATGAAAGTCTTAAGGCATGAATTTGGTTCCATTTTATACTTAGGTACAGACAAAATTAAGCCTAAAGGTGTGCTTAATGAAAAAAGCTCCAGTAAAGTTTCAAGATATAACATTGTAGATTATAACTTACAATAACTCTTAACATGACAGACAGGCAAAATATACTGAAACCATAATGTGTGTATCTGTTATTAAACACTTAATTGAGTTCTTTTTTTTTTTAATTTCAGTTTTGAATCCAGCATTTGTCATATTAGATTTCAACCGTGCTTTTATATATGCCTGAGGGTGAACTTTATACATCATCTTATAGATCAGAAACACAAAGTGTTATCACACTGCCATCTGGACTGATTTATCCTTCTATCGACAGAGATTTATGATGATTATATTCAAACACTTAATGTTTTCTTTTTCAAACATTTCAACACAGTAGACTATTAAATCAAAACTTCCTTTTGAAAGATTGATTGGTGCAAATGTATCTAATTGCATCCGAAGTATATTCAGAACTTCATTTAAAAGTGTTGATACCATGTTTTTGGATTACAGAAGGACCACACATATTGTACATGGTTCTTTAACGGTTGCATAAAACTCCGTCCTGTTTTCCCTGAATCCCGATTATTTCCAGAGGTAGCAGGTAAAGATTTCCACCTTCCCCTTCCTCTTTCTCATCCATATAAGAGGTAGCACTTTTGTGGCCTGACTTTTGATTTCTGCATCGCCATGTGATTATTTAAAAGCCTGCGCTTTTGTCCGTGTGATAAGAAGGTAATTGAACTGCTTTTCCTATCTATATTCTTGGATTTCAAGTGGAGTATTTGTAGTAAGGCATGTTGAACTGCCAACTTCTCTTCCTCTCCTTCCCATGAACTCCCTGCAACCCCAAAAAAACTTTAAGGTGGTCCGTTGATTTATTTTATTTTATTTTTTCCCTAAGTGAAAATTCAGATTAGCAGTTGTTAAATTTATTTTCATATTTTGAGAAATTACTTTACAGGGCTGGGTGATAGGATGAAATTTTCATGGTATGACAACCTTTCGGGGTATATGCTACAAAATGTATGTGTGTGCTTGTCTGTACTTTTGGACTGGCATTACAATATGCCTGAGGAGGACATTTGATGTGAAATTATTATGTTTTTCATGTTTAAAAGGAAAATAACATCTATTTTGCTGCCTGGACTTTATGGACCTTTTAAGTGTCTGATGTTGCTGTACGAGTATAAGACTAACAAACACAAACCTCTGTTAAATTGCGAATTCATTTTGATTTTGCCAAAATGCTGTTACGTTTTTTATATTTGCTTAATTGTTGTAGCAGTGTGAATATTTTGAAAGCATGTAAAATTGAAAACATTGTAGCCAGATGTACTAATTATTCTCTGGAAAAGCCTGGAATATGGGTTGGGCAGGACATGTAGCACAGTATGGGGATATACGTGGTGTCATCAGTATTTTCAAATAAGTATCATGCAAATATATATAAATATTTTCAGAAGTAGCAAGAACATAGCTTTGTTAAAATGTGAACAAAGTGCGTAATCAAGAGGAACCTGTGGCTTTGATATAATGAACCCTTATTGACTCTCTTGTTCATGTATTTCAGTATTTTGTCTATAGGAGCGGAAAGAATTGGTTACTTCAGAAGAAAGTACAAGAATTGTGCAAGAGGACAGTGCAATAACCTGCTCGTATGGGGGAAAAAACAACACCCGACCATCAGTTAGTGATTTAAGTTTCTGAAATACAAGTGTATTTCATAAGTTATATTGAACAGGAATTTAGGAATTCTTTAATTCAACCTTAACCTGAGGTATTGTGCTGTATTATGGCTATCACCACATGTTTTAAAGAAAGATGAAAGAAATGTTGCAGTAGATATGTGGGATAATCAACTTTCCAAGAAGTTCTCATTGTAATCCTTAATAGTGAGATAAAATGTGAAAGCCCATATCATGAGGTTTCTATTTCTTTCAAAATATGTTTGAATATCAGCTCCAGGGATCTAAGACATGTTTGAGTACTAACAGATAATTGTTGTCCATGTAAGCATTCAGTTATAAAACCATTGAACAAATTATTCAATGAACTTATTTTTCTTGATATTCGAGTCCTACTTTTCTCTTGTCCAGAAGCTGCAGCTCTGGTTTGTTCCGCTTTGATTTGGCAAGGGAATGGGATCACAGCTAATTTAATGCTCTTTTCTTTACGTAGCAATTTATTTTTACAAAGCTTCTGCATAACTATTTCTGCTTTGCTCATTGGCCCATTTCAGCTGAAGTTGACAAAATTAAGAGGGATGGAGTGGTAGATCCTGGTCACTGCAATTACATAAGCCTTGTTTCTTAGCACTACAAGCAATGCTGGACAGGGACGCTGAGAGATCGGTGAGTTCATTTTCCCTTTTTTAATAGCAACTCTACTTAATATTGGTGAGTGTTACACTTGTAAGGCAGGTTAGTGGAAATTTGAGTCTCCCACTTTGTTTTTTCTGAAGCTTATCTTTCTGTCTTGCCAACTTATCCTCACCATCATCAGCTTCAAATGAGTGATACAATATAAAAACATTCTGTGGGAAGGTTATTTCTGTCAATTAGTGGATAATCTGCAAATTGAGAGACATCTTGCAATCACATCCATTCTTTGGAACTCAACTTTGAAAGAGTGAAGAGGCTCCACGAAGTCTTTCTGCCTTCCATCAGGGCTATGATGTACAGGTGATGTGTGATGATACAGTATCTCATGGTTTTGATGGTATCATGGAAAGATTCTGTACTGACAGAGGGATTAGTTCTATAACCCTTCTCCTGTTGATTTGTGGCACTTAGGTCTCACATTGGTTGAATGATTCAATATTTTAGGCACCACACAGGTAAATGCTCTCAGTTGTTTCAGATTGATATCGTCAAATGGGGGATTTGCTGTAGAGGCCTACGCCATTTTCAGTGATTAAAAATATCCACAGATCAATAGATTCATTTTGAATTCCAACAGAAATATCTTCTGTGTAAGGGCAGGATGGAGTTCAATCTTTCCATTGGATGAAGGGAAAGGTTTGGTGTGTTTCACCTCTGAATCTTTTTGTTACCTAGAATATTTTAACTCCTGGAGTGGTTAGAGTTTTTAAAATATTGGGACAATTCTAGTTCCAAGACCTCTTGGTGAGGATTGCTTTAACTACCTCCAAGTTCCAGGAGAGTGTCCGAACCTTGCTGGTTCTTGTCACAGCATCCCCTGGACAGAGGATGGGTCATCTTGAAGTGCATGTCCCTCCATGGTGGGAAACCTTTCACTGGTGGCAGAAACTTCTGTTGTAACCCTAAGTTTTTATTTCCAGTGTTAACCAGGCACGAATCTTCTCTTCCTCTTCATTTATGGCTAAATAGTTGTTGCAAGAAGGATTAATTAACCCCACGTCTGCACTGTCAGTGTATGCACCTGAGTAAGTGTAACCTTTCTTTCTGCAGCCAGCAGAGAGAAATAAGCACTTTTAGTTAGTGATTCACTTGAAAATTAGTGTCTAAAATCAGACAGATGAATCATAACACTCTCCACTGCCTTTGAAGGAAGCGTAGGCTGACCCACATAGACGTAGATATTTGGTCCACCTCAGAAACATCCTGCTTCACCCACAGTGTAAGTATTTTGTAGTCAAACCGCTGGAGAACAGAGCCATGAAATCCCATCTGTTACTCTATTGTTACTGTCAGAATCTTGTGTCACTGGGGCAGGTCTTTCAAGTACTTCTACATTGTTTTGTGTGAATGGTGTAAAATACTGTTGTTGTGGACATCAAAGCTGTTCTTCCAGGCTGTGTAGCTGGACCTAAATCTCTTCTTTTCCTCTTTTGAAACATGCTGACCTAACTGTTTTTTCTTAGAGTACAACCACTTTATTATATTTTAGTTAAAATTGACTAAATACTTTGGTTACACTTCCGTATGATGTTAGTATCATTAAAACTTCTCAAATAAGTACAGCTAAGAATTTTTAATTTTATTAGGGCAAGCTTTGTAATCTTTTTTTTCCTTTAATAATTAAAAAAACAAGCAAACAAAAACAATCCATCAGTCAATCTTCAGGTCTTATATGACATTCATCACGTTTCATCTTTGAAACAGATCCTGCGTTCACTTTTGTAAATCAGCGTCTTGTGGAAACAATTCGGTGAGGCTTGGCTATGCTAGGATCATCTCCTGTGGGTATTAATATTACATTTGGAAAAGCAGCCCATTAAAGAGACTCTTGCCCCAGTAGAGAAACTACACCTGACGTCCAGCACTTTAAATGAGTTTACTGGTACTTCTGATTTTGGGATCAGATTCTTCAAAGTCTTGGGAGAATCTAATATAAGTGACAATATTAGTGATTGCAGCTGCTGTTTAAAAGAAATACTTTACCATTTCTCTTGAACCTGTCCTCTCTTTTTGGCTGTGGACGGTATTTCCCCTGTTTCCCAAGCTTGTGATTTAGATGTCATCTTCAATTTCTCCAAGATTGCCTCAGAGCAATTGTGGCATATCTTACTGTTAAACAACTTGCAAGATAACAATATTTTCTTCAAACTTTTAAGTCAAAGTTTAATGCCATGTGATTTATTTTAATTAAATCTGAAAGAAATAGAGTGGTGTTTTTAATTTGGCACGTGAACTCCTTTGGAAAAGTGTCTACACAGTTTTTTTTATCCTTTGTGACTGGGGCATGTTAAGTGATCTGTGATAGCAGATCTTAAAGACCATTCAAAGAGGGATGGGAATATTATGTAAATAAAATGCGTAGCCTAAATTAATTTTTGTAGGTGGATAATACTTACCATGAGAAATTATTTTAATGCATTCATTTGTTTTTCTGACTTACTATTTCAAGTTGACCTTCATTTACATTGTCATTTCATAGTCATCTCTGTAGCAACAAGACTGGTGAAGGGACTTGGATACAAGACCTATGGGGAGAGGCTGAGGGAGCTGGGGTTGTTTAGTCTGGAGAAGAGGAGGCTTAGAGGTGAGCTCAGCACTCTCTAGAACTACCTGAAGGGCAGTTCTAGCCACGTGGGGATTGGTCTCTTCTCCCAGGCAGTCAGCAATAGGACAAGGGGGCATGGGCTTCAACTCTGCCAGGGGAAATTTAGGCTGGATATTAGAAAGCAATTCTTTGCAGAGAGAGTGGTCAGGCATTGGAATGGCTGCCCAGGGAGGTGCTAGACTCACCAGCCCTGGAGGTTTTTCAACTGAGATTGGACATGGCACTTAGTGCCATGGTCTAGTCAATGGACTGGAGTTGGACCAAGGGTTGGACTTGATGATCTCTGAGGTCTTTTCCAACCCAGTCGATTCTGTGATTGAAACAGTGGATATATTCTCATCACCCTACTTGTTTTTGTGTTGGTTTTAGAAAGTTTATTTCTTCTGGGAAAAAGCAAGAAGTTGATGTTAAACACTTTGTCATTTCAGGTTGAACTAGAATAATAATACAAGCACATCTTAGCTCTTAAGCTTTTCACAATATTGTTGAAAAGCAGGAAATTCATATTGGGACAACTTATGGTAAACTGAATCAGCGGAGCTGTATTCTGATGGAAAGGCCCAGCTAAAGCTGAGAGAAATCACTAACTAGAGTCTGTGCTGCTTAAAAGGACTGATTTTTTTGTTTCCTTTATTTTTTTTTCCTTTTTCCTAAAAAGGAGGTTCATGTGGACTGAATTCCCTTGTAGAAAATGGGCATGTTTCCCAGGGAAAACATGATACTTCTTCACTAATCAGGATGGAGCCTTATCCTGCAATGGGACCTACATTTTGGTCTTTTCACCACATCATTGCTGTTTTCTACATGGACAAAAATAGATATAGAGTAAACCAACCCAAAAAGTCAATTATAGGGTTTTATAGTGATGTACTGTGAAAAATTCGGTCATGTTTTTCATTATACAGAATGTTCTTTCCGAAGACATACACAGAAAAAAGCACATATGTTTGATTTTAAAAATAACTTTGCTTAGCTGTTTAAAAATGCTGGAGACGTTTTGGATCGTTCTAAATGATCAGCATCGTAATTATATGATGAAACTTCTGTGTAAAGACCTATCTGGTTTATAATTATTTAACTGTTGGGATTTGGGGTTCAAGAGGTATACTTTGAAAAATTTCTTGTACATATCTGAAAAGTATGAGTTATTCATCTTCCTCTCCTCTCTAATCAGGAAGTAACTGTTAAATCTGTGATGTCAGTTTAGGGGGAATGATTTAATTTAAAAAGTATTAACATGTGAAAGGAATATTGGAATGAATGAAAACAGTTTGGTCCACTGACATTTAAACCAGTGATTATCCTTGGATAGCGTGGTGTAGGAGAGATGCCGAAGTAATAACTACTGTTACAGTATCAAACCCATAAAAATTAATATGTAATAATAGATTTATAATTTTTTCAGTTGCGGGTGCCTGAAGTCCAATAGATAAATCCATATTTGGACATCTATAGAAATATGGTAAGGCTTTTGTAGGTGTGGAGCTCTGGTGCTTCAGTTTGTTTTCATGGCAAATTGCAAATGCTCAGTGCTCTGCAAATCAGTCCAAATCCATTTAGGTTTCTAACTGCGGACACTAATATTTGAAGAATTAGAAAGATTTAAATATGGTAAGAATTATACAAATGAGAATAACAACTTTTTAACTTAGAATATATATATATATATATATTTTTTTTTAATATATATATGTATTCGGTATTTTAATTAAATTAGTTAGATCTAATTCTTGCTAGATTTAGTTTGGGCCTGATCCAGTTTCTATTAAATTTAGGGGAAACTTTTGAAACCTTTATGTTTATTGCTAACATGTTGTTTGACTAAATTTGCTTGTTTATCTGCTTGACACTGAAACTAAGTAAATAGTTGCTTACTTAGATTTATATGAAAACACCCTTTAATCTTGTTCTTTAAAGAAAAAATAATGCATAAAAATTGCTGTTCCTTGAGATTATTACATACACCAAAAGTATCAAAGGTGTAATGTAATAATAGAGATACTAATTTGATTACTATTTTTTTAATGATTTCTAAGCAGCTGTTTCCAGTTTACAAATACTTTGTGTTTCCAGTGCAGTGACCCCAGTCAAAGAGACCTTTACCCATCAGCGGTTCTTGTCACCTGTGTAGTGTCCTCCTACTTCTCTCCATTGTCAATTAGCATCATCCTTTTTATTTCTCCACAGAAAGCAGAGACCTTGCCACCACCTTTACATTTAGTTGCTATATTTATGAAGTGCTTCCTTTGCATATTCTGGGTAACCCAATACATATTTCCTCCCACTTATTTCCTCTGTATAACTTGATTTCCCCAAGTGATACCGTATTTCACTTCCTTGAACTTCAGAACTACATCAATTCTAAATGTCTTGGAATTAGTCCGTGGATCTCTCAGGCTTCCTTATGCTCTAACCCAGCCATTGGACATGCCTTGAATTTATACATTTAAAGGCCAAAAAGGTATTTTAGGTTATCTGGTATCATCACCTATTATTATATTAATTATCCCTTTTAAAAAGTACTTCTGCCAAAAATGTTCATGAAAGTTTGACTAAAACTTTTCTTCCATAATGTAATCCAGATCGGATTCGAAACTTGAAAATATGATTAAGCTATTGTGTCTCTTGGTATTCTGTTTATTTAATTAATACATCACTTAATTAAGAAGTAGTTTTATTAAATCAAATTTGAGCATGTCTGGTGTTGATTTCCAGTCACTTTGGCTGTCTCGACCCTTTCATGCATCTTCCTCCAGGAAATACACTTTCATTAGGATATTGAGATATTAAGTCACCTCTTGATGTTTGATTATTTTGTTTTTCTTCAAATCTAGGCAAGTGGTGTTCTCTCTGTCTTTTCCTATAAATGTATTTTCTAGACAATAGCTTGTTTCTCTTCTTTCAAAACTGCATCCTGAGACTGAGCACACAATTTTAATATCTGTACCGTAAATGAGACATAGAGAAATAACTTTCCACTCTTATGTCTGGTGATCTTACACATTTTTGACTTCTTATACTGGGCACTCCTATTCAACTGAATATCTGAACTTATTTTCAGTGTTGTGTTTCAGAGTGTTGCCCATTTTGCAGAAATGCTGTTTATTTTTCTCTGAAATATGCAGCATTACCTTGAGATATAAATCAAATTGTGTGGACTCTTCTTGTTTGCTAGATAATCCACATGACGTTAAATGACTTCACTCTGTTGCAGTGGGTAGTGCTGGGATGGGGTAAACCCACCACATCTTTGAATTTTCCTGTCTCTGAACTCACAGCCCTTGGCAAAGGTTGAACCAGGTGCACAGACTCATGTAGATGAAGCAGGGTGAGAAAGAGGAGGAAGGACGAGAAGTTACTGGAAGAACTGAAGAATGGAAAGGCTGGAAGGAAGAAAGGAGACTAAAATGTGAAGGGAAAAGGAGAAGGTAAAAAAGGAGAGGTGGAGCTCTAAGAACAGCCAAAGTTACCTCCTTCCTGAGCCAAAAAAGACCAGAATACGCTGATGTCTCAGTTGCAGCATTCCTCAGAATTCTAATGTGAAAGGAGATATATATTCTTTTTTAAATAGATGCTTTATTTTTTTAATTACGTTATCTCAGAAATAGAACTGGATGAGAGGACCAGGTGGTGCAGGAATTCCAAAGACAACACGTGTTATTCTGATGTATGCCCATATATATAGCTTCTGGGCTTAATGGAATCAAATTATGGTTACATTAAAGAGAACTTTGTTTACATTCTCTGAATCCATTTTATGTAGTTAAATCTAAGTAATGTTTCTTTTATAGGGATCATCATCACATACTTTAATGCAATGGAATGCAAGAAAGAAAGAGAGTATGACAGAAGTATCTATGAAAATCATTGTTAAGTCTGTACTCAACTCTTCTAAATTTCCATAAAACAAAGTTTTGGTCACAGCTGCATTCGCTAATACTATAAGTTAGTCTGGCCACCTACCTTGGTATCAAACTTTCTTTCAGGAAGATAAAACATCTTCAGATCTCTGATTGCTGGAGAAGGTCAACATATCTTTGGGGTTTTTTTTGTTCATGTAAACAAATGCATTTCTGGGTGACCAGAAAGTAGGCTTTAGATAATGCATGGCATAGAATTAATTTCAGTTATTCCTTTTAGATTTTGTACAAGCAAGAGGATGAATTCTGATGCTGATGAGACATTATGGAACATTGTGTCCAGTTCTGGGTCCCTCAGTTCCAGAAGGACAGGGAACTGCTGCAGAGAGTCCAGAGCAGGGCAACAAAGATGCTGAAGGGAGTGGAGCATCTCCTGTGTGAGGAAAGGCTGAGGGAGCTGGGGCTCTTTATCTTGGAGAAGAGGAGATTGAGGGGTGACCTTATTAATGTTTATAAATATATAAAGGGTGAGTGTCACGAGGATGGAGCCAGGCTATTCTCAGTGACAACCAGCAGTAGGACAAGGGGTAATGGGTTCAAACTGGAACACAAGAGGTTCCCCTTGAATTTGAGAAGAAACTTCTTCTCAGTGAGGGTGACAGACACTGAACAGGCTGCCCAGGGAGGTTGTGGAGTCTCCTACTCTGGAGACATTCAAACCCTCCTGGACATGTTCCTGTGTAACCTCATCTGGGTGTTTCTGCTCCAGCAGGGGGATTGCACTGGATGAGCTTTTGAGGTCCCTTCCAATCCCTGACATTCTGGGATTCTGTGATTATAAGTTATCTAGAAGTGATGACTCTTGTTTATAGCTCTTTGAAATATTTTCTTGTTAACATGAAAAGTTCTGCCTGTAGGTAGAAATCGTGGTAGCATGGAAATGAATTTTGGAATGACACATCCAGTTACACACGCTCACATTTTAGTGTAAATGTATGTGATGAACATGACGTTAATGGAATGTCAGAACAAAAATCAGGTGTAAAACAAGCTTATAGAGAAAAGACCTTTTGGAATGACCTCCTGCTGTAAGAAAATGTTGTTTTATAGAAAAAAAAAAAGTACGTTCCCTTCTGATGCTTCTTGAGCAATGTAATATTCAGGCTTCATGTTTTCTAGTATTTTCTGAGTATTGACTTGTTTTTTTCCTTATTTTGAAATTCCTCTGTAATGCTACAAGTAAATCATTCTCTGTCATTCATTTTCTAGTTTGGATAGTTCTTGTCTTTCTGAGTGTATTAGTACCACTGGCCTTGTTGAACTCTAGCACATTGAATTTGTGATTATGGACCAGAACACAGATGTGTGGACCTGTGAAGAACAAAGCTGCATCCTGTTAGTGTCTAAAAGTGAGGTGAGGTAAAAGAAGTGCAGCTACATAAGTGAAATCAAACACGAACAGTCCAATCCTCTGCATTTTGTGCTCTGCTCTATGACAACGAGAGGACAAATCGTCTACCAGGTCATTCACACAGCTTATTTTAGGATCAAGTGAATCTCTTCTTTTTCTCTGCTGAGAGTGTAGGACAGTTAATTTTAATGTAAATTCAGATATCGAATGTTTATCTATGAAAGTCTGAGCAGGTGAACCATACATTTAAATAAATGAATCAAGTGAGTTAGTGTTGGGAGCTCTGTTACTGGTCTCTCTGTCTAGCTGCTGATTTTTATTTTATTGTTTAACCTTAACTATAGAAGGACTTAATTTTATTTGGTTCTTTTACCTCTTCACCAAGATGTTAAGGAGCTTGTGGTTCACAAGTCATTAAGGAGAGGCTGGCAGATAATATAAACATATTTATTATCTGTTTTCTTATAAGAGTAAACTGAAGATGTTAAAGGTGTAGATCAATGATGTGGGTAGCTGTGTTGGTTAAGTATCATCAAACTGTAAACAGAATGGATTGTTGGTAAAGCATAATCTATTTGGAGTAGTCCTTGAGTTACAACTGAATTTTTCACTGATGATAAACTCTAAAAAATTGTCGAAACCAATTTTGACATGAAGTTGATGTTCACCTCGTTTAAGACCAGTGTGGGTAATTAATTCTGGCAGAATGCAATTTCATCCGCAGATACCATGCTGAAAATACAGTCCCTCAAATTATCTTATATCAGTTTTTGTCTTTGAGTTTTTATTCCGAGATGCCGCTTGCTCTGTCACGTTGCCTGTTAATTTACCTGTGGATTTTGGCTGCTTGTTACTGTGGCAGAATTTTGAGGGTTCAGCTGATACCAGGACCATTTCATGGTATGGACTCTTTGCTGTGGTAATCTCTCTGTATGTAAAAAATAATTATGAAAGGATTGGAAGAGAATTACATTGGTGTGTGTATAGAAAGTTGCTATTTTTTTATGATTTAAAGTTTCAGATTTGCCCAGCTCTTCCTTAATTTATTTGACAGTGCTTGGTGAGGGACTGGCCCATAGATAGTACTAAGGGAGCAGTAATAATGCTTTATTTTGGTAGTAGCATCTAATACTCAAACTATCTGTTAGCACTTGATTTGAATAAGACTCAGATAACATTTCAGGTGAATAAATGGAATAACTTTTGGATGTTATAAGGAAATACTCTGCTGAATGTGAGTTGCATACAGGGATGGAAGAGAAAAAAAGTGTCACTAAGACTTGTGAGAATGAAGACCTATGATGTTCCAGAAGTAAGAAGCAGACCAGGAGAAAGTGATACTCATCTGTCTGTTTTTTCACACTACTATAATTTTATCTGTTCTAAATTTTACATTTTTATCCTTCTTTGTGACTGATGAATGTATTCAAGAGTTCATTCACTTAGAGAATGGTCTAATGCCCTTGGACATGGATCTGGGCAATGGCTGAGTCTTGGCTCCATCATTCCCAAGGACTAGTCAGTCTTTCTTTTCCATGTGGGACTGGAACATAATCTCTACACAGTCTTTTGTCTTCGAAAATACAAGCAAGCTTGCTGAAGGTATTGTTTTGCAATGTTTTTGCAATTTTCCAATTATTTTAAGTCATTGAATGAAACAGTGAAAAAGGTACATGATTGGTTTTATACCCAATTTACATCCTTTATGCAATATTATGTGAAGTGCAGGTGAACTGAGAGCTAAGCCCTCGGATACCAGTTGTCAAGCACGCACTTTGTAACATACCAATTATGGGAAAATACATGTGTGAGGGAAGGAGGAAAACCTGCAAAGAAGAAATTCCGAGGTCTGAAGAGCGTGATGCAAAGATGCATCTAATTCCATCTCCATCCTTAGCTTTCCTTCATACTTTTTTTTTTTTTTTCCCCATAAATGAAGGAGTCACAGGCACAAATTACTTCTCTACTGTTAGGATGTTGCTAAAATATTAACTATGCTAATTCCGTAGTAAAAATGACAAAAGTTTGTTACACGTGGTGTCTGTACCTTCGGATCAATAGCAACAGCCAGAGTAGTAATTTTAGAACGGCTACACCTATTGGCCCATGCAGTGGATTTTGAATGCAGAATTTGGCTAGAAAAAATCATCACTTATGTAAAGAACAGTATAAGCCACTGAGATTTATATTTGAGAGTTATGTACATACTAAGAAATACCTTTTAACCATTGATGTTTTAAGACCGCCAGGCTAAGAAAAAGGAGTGTGGTTTTTCCTTTAGAGCAAGTGTATCTTTGCATTTTGCCCCAATATGGTACTGCTAGTTGATGTTAATATTTTTCCTTTTGGTTTTCTGAATTCATAGGTGAAACTTTTTGGATTAACTGTTGCCCTAAGCTTTCTGAAAGTCTTATGGTTGTAGTCACTACTCATTTAAGGAAGGCAGCATTAAATATTTATATTTATCCTGAAGAGCTTTTGATCATAACTCCATCCCACTCCATGTCTGAAGCCAGCATTTTTTTTCCCCGTCTGTATCAACAATCCCAAGTTCTTAGAAGTTGGAGATCATAAATAAGTATTTAAAGATCTCTTAAATCTGTTTAGTTCCATGGATTCCTCTCTGTTACCCTCCTCCATGCCACACACATACATGCAAAGGCAGAGCTTGGTGGCCCCGTAAAAACTCAATATTGACCCTAAGGCCCTCTGAAAATCCGCTTTGAAATCCTGGTTTTACTTTGTACAAGTTTTTAATGGTTAAAGTTCATAATCGCAAGTATTTAAAAGGTGTGGGTCAGCACCTTATTTGCAGTGTTTTTTAAAGTCCTTGGTGTTCTCAAATCTGCTCTTTTTTTTCATTGGGTAAATTATAGTGGGATTTTTTATTTTATTTTATTTAAAATCCAAAGTATTTCTTTGTCCTTATGCCTAGATCTTGAAAATTCCCAGGAGAGAAATTTTCACATTCTAGAGTTTAGGACAGAGTTTTGCAAGACGCCTACTGTGTTTGCCTATTTCCATCTTAATAAGAAGGGCTTTATGTCTTCTAAACCACTATTTCTACGTTTTTATGGAATTGGGCAATGCCCAGTTCCATAATAAGCCATTGTACCATAGCTGTAGCAGCAGCATTTCTGCAGATCAACTATGTGAATCAGTCTGTAGTCATTTGTAAAAGAAATTAAAAATCAAATATAGAAACTTAAGGAAAAACCACCTTTCCTGTAAGTGGTGTAAAACTGCAGTTGATCAGGTTTGTTCATGTGATTTACCTGGAGTATTTTTTATGTTCATGGTTACGCAGGCTTCTCACAGAATGAGAAGATGAGGAAAACAAATCACATATCTGTAACTGTGAATTACTTCAATATTTTCTGAATCACTACTGAAATGCTTTGAAATGCATTTCTATTTAGTACAAATAGTTGCTTTATGTTCAGCATAGCATCTTGAAGCTTATATTTGTAGGCTTAAAGTTGCCTTTTTTTTTCCTGTAGATTGTGGTTGTCATTTAATAGTTTCTTGTGTTTATCATATTTTCATCCTGAATATTTCCATTATTGACTTAAGTGATAACAAAAGGGTTCTGTGATGCTGTTCCAGTGCTGAGAAGTAGTAGTCTGGTAGAATTTAGCAGCTTAATAGTCCATTTGGCACCTGTCACATCTCAAAGCTCTTTTGCTTTAAAATAATTACACTCAGTAGTATAGATACCCACCAATATTGCTAGTACTATAAGAACTGCTCTGTGCTTAATGCCCACCAATATTGGAGATATTTTAAACTCATATAATTAAATAGTAATTTCTCTCTCAATACTCTCTAAAGATTTCTGAGCTGGTTAGAACTTCCCAATAGAAAGCAGAAGGATTAATATGAAAGAAAAATTATCTTAATACAGGTGATGTTTCTTCTTCAGCAGTTTTGTATTTGAATTATAGTGGACAGAAAGTTCTCAGGTATCAATATAGTGGTTTTAAAAGTGTAACAAAAATGAGTCTGTTAAGACCAATTTGTTCTTTTGCAGCATTTTTGTATGTTACACGTGTAATTTTGTGAGAATGAAATTCTTGTAAAATCTGTTTTATAGAACTTGGTTTCCTTTAGAAATGTTTTTGATCTGGTTTTATAAACGGTGTTAAGTAGAAATGCAACATGTGTGGTACTGAAACACACTCCTGAAGGTTTCAGAAAGATTTTGATTTTTGAAGCACTACTTGAATACTGTTCCAGATCCTCCATGTGAATATATCTACAAATCCCAGCTGAAGTATGGCATCTTGTCTTCCTGTATATTTGGTGTGGTCATATTTAGGATTTGTCAGTGTTTTGTTTGTATCTTTGTGTTAGAAGTTAAATGATCTTGGTCCTATTATATCACTAATCAAACCATGTATCTGTGGTAAGACTTGAGCAGGAGCTGTGAACTGGGGTTTAAGTTTCTGTCTTATCACATGGAGCTTAAACATATTCTAGTGTGTTGATTCACTTGCCATCTGGTTTATAGTAAGCTGGATACTTGACTTCTGAGCACAAATTGCATAATTGGATGGGTTGTGTATGTATCAGGAACCATATATATATATATAGTTGAAGATAGTTTACTTTCTTAACATCATTATATTTTCCATGGATTTTAAAATTTTATTTTATTTTCGTTTCAGGATCTTTTAAATGCTGTTTTCTGGAATAATTTCAATGAAATAACAGAAACAAACTCATTTTTTCATCTCTTAACTGGTTTCCAGTGCCAATGGTTTTGACTGTTGGGGTTTTTTAATTTGTTTGCTTGTTTGTTTTTTAAAGAAAGTTAATTCCAACATGCAGTTGGGAAAAGACACATTATCATGCATAGGTTAATTTTCTCATTCCACCTCATGAAATTATATTGGTCATACAAGCTATAGCAGTTAGCCCAGAGAAAGTTGCATGTATTTTGCTGAAATACTCTATAGTGTTGTTCCTGCTTCCCCCACTTCAATGCATCGTTTTTGTATCACAGAATGTCAGGGATTGGAAGGGACCTCGAAAGCTCATCCAGTCCAATCCCCCCGCCGGAGCAGGAACACCCAGATGAGGTTACACAGGAAGGTGTCCAGGTGGGGTTTGAATGTCTCCAGAGTAGGCGACTCCCCAAGCCCCCTGGGCAGCCTGTTCCAGTGTCTGTCACCCTCACCGAGAAGTAGTTTCTTCTCAAATTTAAGTGGAACCTCTTGTGTTCCAGTTTGAACCCATTACCCCTTGTCCTACTGCTGGTTGTCACCGAGAAGAGCCTGGCTCCATCCTCGTGACACTCACCCTTTATATATCTGTAAACATTAATAAGGTCACCCCTCAGTCTCCTCCAAGCTCAAGAGCCCCAGCTCCCTCAGCCTTTCCTCACACGGGAGATGTTCCACTCCCTTCAGCATCTTTGTTGCCCTGCGCTGGACTCTCTCCAGCAGTTCCCTGTCCTTCTGGAACTGAGGGGCCACAACTGGACACAATATTCCAGGTGGGGTCTCCCCAGGGCAGAGTAGAGGGGCAGGAGAACCTTTCTGACCTACTGACCACCTCCCTTCTAATCCAGCCCAGGTACCATTGGCCTTCCTGGCCACAAGGGCCCAGTGCTGGCTCATGGTCACCCTGCTGTCCACCAGGACCCCCAGGTCCCTTTCCCCTACACTGCTCTCTAATGGATTATTCCCCAACTTACACTGGAACCTGGGGTTGTTCCTGCCCAGATACAAGACTCTGCACTTTCCCTTGTTATATTCCATTAAATTTTTCCCTGCCCAACTCTCCAGCCTGTCCAGGTCTCTGGATGGAAGCACAGCCTCTGGCGTGTCAGGCACTCCTCCCAGCTTGGTGTCATCAGCAAACTTGCTGATAGTGCACTCTATTCCCTCATCCAAATCATTGATGAATATATTGAATAATATAGGCCCCAGTACTGACCCTTGAACACTCCACTAGATCCAGGCCTCCAACTGGACTCTGCCCCATTGACCACAACTCATTGGCTTCTTCCCTTCAGCCAGTTCGCAGTCCACCTCACTATCAGACTTAAGTCAGGAGCTCATTGCTCATCCAAACATTGTTCCTGCCTCCTCTGCTCGATTTCCCGCTCCTTGTGATGAATCATTCCTGAGCTTGGAGGAGGTGATACATGAAAATCAGCCAGCTCTTCTGGATCCCTCTTCCTTCCAGGTCTGTAGCCTCATGTCCTCCGGAAAACAAGATTGTGAGCATTGTCCTCACATTCAGGTTTTTTTTGTGTCCCCAATGTGTTTTTAGTTTTTCAGTTATAATTGGCAAGGTTCAAGCTTTCCTTGAATCTTTTTTTTTCAATCATGGATAAGTTTCGGCTTGTTAAATTCATATTGTAAAACTAATGTTGTTTCCCAAGCCTTGGGGATATCCTGCCTGGGTAATTACAGGTTTATGCTGCAGCTATGCAGACGTGATTATTACCAATAGCATGAATAATTGCACCATTTGGCTGGTTTGTGGTCAAGCACTGTCTAGTACCTAGATGTGGAACAGTTAAAATAAGAAATACAAGCATTTCAGCAATTTTCTCTTTTAAGTATTGCTCCTGACTGGCAGTTTTGTTTTCTATGGTTGTGCAGGTATGATGAGATCTAATATGAGATCTAATTGACAATAAATCCCACAAGATGAGAACTCCGGGATTTTGTCCTAGATACTGGAAAAAAGATATTGTGAAGGGAGGGTTATACAATTTTGTTGTTAATTTGGAAGCAGTCCTTTCACATCCCTTTTAGAAATACTAATTCATACGGAGAAATGTAAATAAAGGGCAGCATACGTTACAATGGAAGTTAGTTCTGATTAAGAAACTACTCAGGAATAGAATTGGTGATTATATGAACATTAATACTTTTATTGCCTTATATGGTTTATTTTTTTTCTTTAAATGTTTAATAAGTGACCCCATTTTTTAACCCATCCCTCAGACATAACTTGATTTGGGAGGTTAAAATAGGTTGTTCCTCCTGTTTCATGTTACCTCCCTCCCCAGCTGTGACTCCGTGTAATGATCTATCATGAACACATACCTGGAAAGCTTTACATTTTGAGGTTTCCTTTGCACTCAGAAGCTCAGAGAATATAGGAAATTAACAGTAGCTGGAATTAGTACTAGTTAGGAAAGCTGTTGACTGCCACTATGTAATATATAATGTGTCAATTTTCATTGAAATTTTTGCCAGATAATTTTCATTTTTATGTACTTCTTTAGTGACACTTAGATATTTACTATGACGGGTAAACGTTCTTTTGGAAGACAATATTTCTTTCCATATAAACAATATATTTAAATCACAGTACTGTGTTTTCTGGCTAAGTGGGTGATAAATAATTGCAGCTGACTGTGGCCAAGTGAGAAATCGCATTCCCGGTGTGGGAGCACTAGTGATAAAAGCAGGGTTAAAATACCTTTCTGATTGAAGAAAGGATTATTAAATATTTGGGTTAGAGAAGAAGAGGAGGTGATCAGAGAGAGAAAGAAAAGAAATGAATCTTTCGAGGTCCCTTCCAATCCCTAACATTCTGTGATTCTGTGATTCTGTGTGTGAATCTCTCAAAGTACAAGTCAAAATCTTAGGATGCTAATGAACCAGAAGGACAGGGAACTGCTGGAGAGAGTCCAGCGCAGGGCAACAAAGATGCTGAAGGGAGTGGAGCATCTCCCTTATGAGGAAAGGCTGAGGGAGCTGGGGCTCTTTAGCCTGGAGAAGAGGAGACTGAGGGGTGACCTCATTAATGTTTACAGATATATAAAGGGTGGGTGTCACGAGGATGGAGCCAGGCTCTTCTCAGTGACAGCCAGTGATAGGACAAGGGGTAATGGGTACAAACTGGAACACAAGAGGTTCCACTTAAATTTGAGAAGAAACTTCTTCTCAGTGAGGGTGACAGACACTGGAACAGGCTGCCCAGGGGGGTTGTGGAGTCTCCTACTCTGGAGACATTCAAAACCCACCTGGACGCCTTCCTGTGTAACCTCATCTGGGTGTTCCTGCTCCTGCAGGGGGATTGGACTGGATGAGCTTTTGAGGTCCCTTCCAATCCCTGACATTCTGTGATTCCATGTGAACTGTCACTTGGACCACATAAATTGAGAGGAACCTTCTGAGCAAAACTAATTACCATTTATATACTTATCTTTCCTTTCTTTTGGTTTCCCTGTTTATTTAATTTTCATCTTTCTTGCCTGTATTTAGTTTCTTGAGGGTAAATGGCAAACATTGGCGTGTCTTATTGCTGTAGGTACCTTGATCTTGATGATATGTGCACTAGTGTACTTGAGCAGAGTCCTGTGGCTGATTATGTTGGTGTAACATATTCAAAAGATATTGGGTGGTTTTCCCAGTTTGCTGCAGAGTTTACTATTGAAACTAGCAGCGCAGAAATACATGTGAGAAAAGTTTCCGATGGCTGGGATGATCCATGCAAGATCTCTTAGAGATTTGGAGTAGTGGGGAGAACACTTGAACCCAAACGACTGTCAGAAAATGTGGCGCTGTATGTAAATTCAGATCTGAAAATCGTTAGGTTGTAACTTAAGGGTGAGAAATGTGGTTCAGACTACGAGGCACACAGGTAAGTCAGTGAATGTACAACTGCAATAGTTTAGAGTCAGGTTAGTTCTGGAATAGTTTTAGACCCGTGGAAAACAGTCCTTTATTGTATTTTTCAAGCATTTTTAAGGAATTTTGTAGCTGTAGTCCTACCAAGAGCAACAGAAGAACCTTTATTTATGAATTCTTGTAAAACATTTCATGTTTATTCCTCTTATTGTTACAGAATTTCTCCTTTGTAAGGGAATTCCCTATCTCTATGAAGAGGATCTGAGGAGGGGAAAATGAGGTGGAAAACAGTGATTTACAGATAAGCAGGAAGGGAAGATGACAGCTAATAAAATGAAAGTGATGTTCTTGTGAAAATAAATGTACTAACAAGAGACCATATTTTTTTTTGTCTTAATTTTTGTGGTGTTATACTATTCAGTGTTTTAAAAGTAAAGTGCAAATCTCAGTTACACATGAATATTTAACTGATACGTGAGCTGTAAAGCTTTGGTTTGTGGTTTGTCTCCAAAAATGGTACTTCAAAAGGAAGTATTCTAGAATGGCAGATCACAAGTATGTGTTGAAGCTTTTTCTTTACCCTTAGTGATGTTTTCTCATCAGCTTTATATATATCATTAGTTATTTTTGCAAGGGGTTAATTCAATGTAAAGTTTGGAAAGAACAGTGCTCTCAGAAGGAACAGCCACTTCCTCATGGCTCAATTTTATTTTCTTATTTTAAATGTAATTTAAAGATTCTAGACATGTTGATGCCCTGTGAGAGAAGAGATGCTGTTTTGCAGGTTCATGTAAGCACAAGTGGAAGGCTAAACGAGGTCAATCCAATTCACTCAAGATCCTGCTGTAGTTGGCATAACCTGCTCCACAAGCATGGAGAGTAAGGAGAAATAATTTAAGATAGATTACATGTAAATCGGGCTTAATTTTTCAGTTTCTCCCTTGTAAACCCCATATTGATACAACGAGGTGGTAACCTATCCTTTAACAGCTTTTTCTAGTATGTGGAAGGATTCTTGTATTTAATATGAAGTCTGTTTAATCTCTTTTTTTTCAACAACTGAACTGCGAATACTCTGAGCTGTCAGCATTGGAATTTGTTCACTTTGTTTAATTCTGTAACACTTTTCAACCCTGCAAAGTCTCATACTCTCAGTGTGTTTCTCGTTCAGCCCACCTTTAAATGACATCCCTGCCAGGTTGGTATCAACATCATGGGCATTTCCAGAGAGTCTGAACTTGGTTCTCCCTCGCCCAGAGACTGACACATAGGATCGTGCACTGAAGGAAATGTGTCACTTTGTACCTTTTCAAGTCATCGGTATCACACCACAACCCTGTCCTGGTGGTCAATTAGACGTGACATCAGTGGGTCATGTCCTTACCCTAACTCTGTTGTAGTGTGCTGATATATGTTTTATAGACTTAAAGGAGTATATTTTTTTTCTTTCTCCCCACATATATGGGAAAGAAGCTCCTATCTGTAAGCATCATGGATTTGGAATTTTGAGCTAGCAGATGCACCTGTAATCACAGAAACACAATATGGCTGGGGTTGGAAGGGACCTCTGGAGATCATCCAGTCCAACCCACCTGCTAAAGCAGGTTCACCAGAGCAGATCACACAGGAATGTGTCCAGGTGGGTTTGAATGTCTCCAGAGAAGGAGACTCCACAGCCTCTCTGGGCAGCCTGTTCCAGGGCCCTGGCACCTCAAAGGAAACAAGTTTCTCCTCATGTTCAGATGGAACCTCCTGTGCTTCACTCTGTGCCTGTTGCCCCTCATCCTGTCACTGGACAGCACTGAAAAGAGTCTGGTCCATCCTCTTGACACCCACCCTTGAGATATTTATAAACATTGATGAGATCCCCTCTCAGCTTCTCTTCTCCAGGCTGAACAGACCCAGCTCTCTGTCTCTCCTCATAATAAAGATGCTCCAGACCCTCATCATCTCCATAGCCCACTGCTGGACTCCCTCCAGTAATTCCTTGTCCTTCTTAAACTGGGGAGCCCAGAACTGGACACACAACTCCAGATGCGGCCTCACCAGGGCGCAGCAGAGTGGAAGGAACAACCTCCCTCAACCTACTGGTCACACTTTTCCTCAAAGGCCATTTTTTTAGAGCTCCAGACTTTTGGTTACAGCATGCTAAAGAACTGAGCAGTTCCTTTGACTCAAATCCATAAGGTACTTTTTGATCTCAGTTAAGTAATGCTGTGTGTCGTGGTAGCTAGAGCTGAAACTGGGCTAAATCTGGTGTTGCTATCAGATTGATTTGTCAGATACAGCTAGTAATTTACTTTGACGCTAGTGTTCACAGAACTTTATATATTTAATAAATGGGACATGCTGTAGTGTGTTGCAAATAGAGAGTTTGAAGGCATTTTAACAAATAAGGTTGCAGTACAAAAGGTTTTTTGATACTGGTTTATGAGGTTTGATTAGATTTTCGTCTACTTCAAAACACCTTTAGCAATTTTTCTTTGTGTGTACTAGATTTTGTGTACTAGGTTCTTCATTCAAGTGCTCAGTTAAGCATTTAGCTAAAATAATATAAAATGTAAATTTTGTTTGGGGAAGGGAAGCCTCTGTTTCTGTGCTCTGATTTAAACACATTGTTTGGTCATAATGCATAGCACAGTAGTTCAAAACTTGCAGTGTTTTAGGACATTTGGGAGGAGAACCTTAACCAGGGTGGGAGTTTGCTTGCCTTAGTTTGAATATTGGACCAGTGTAAACTAGGATACCCAAATATTTCTCGGAAGACGATGAAATCCAAATCTGACTCCGAATTCTAACTCTATTAATGACAGTTCATATTCCACAAACATGCATAACTCAGGTTTAAAACTTGGCTTAAGTTCTTCCATAATTTGTTTTAAAAATGTGATAAATTCAAGGGGAACACCAAATAAAAATACAAACCCTAGGGACACAGGAGCTTAAGTACACCAAACTAACACTGAATTAATCCTATTTAGAAATATCACTAAATAGCATAAAACGATAGTGACACAAGAATGGGGTAGCCTGTCAATTAACCTATATTAAGAACACTTAGTGAGAAAAATTATAGCTTAATCATAGGTTTTAATTCTACCTTAAAAGGCAGGATTAGAAATTTAAAGCTTTGTTCCCAAGGCATGCACTCTGAGACTGTTAAACTTTGTACCAGTATCATACCAAAAGTTCATTTAACCTGTTATATCGTCTCTGGTGGGCAAACAAGATAGGGATACTTCCACAGGATGCTTTCCCAATCTCTAGCTGTGTGTCGCTGAGACTTCCTGAGCTGAGGTGTCTGGTTTTAGTAGCTCTCAATGGATGTTTCTTCCATGAGTTTATCCAGCTGCTCTTTGAACCCATCTAAACTCTTAGGAGTAGCTTGCAGCAAGTTCTTTACTTCTCTAAGTCTCCTCTTCCTGCTTATACAGCACAACTTTTAATGGTTATAAAAATTCCCTGATCTTTGGGTAGGAATGTTTGGAAGAGTTAATGAGTTTTATCTGTTTTTTTTTCTCTAAGACAGTCCAGTAACAACAGTTGGTCTATTTGGTGTATGATAGATAAAGCAACTAGAACTTCAGAGTGTGACAATCCTGATCAAGTTATGTTGGTTTTCTATGAAGCTCTTATGAGGAGTGGTTGAGGGAACTGGGGCTGTTCAGCCTGGAGAACAGGAGGCTGAGGGGAGACCTTATCACTGTCTACAACTACCTGAAAGGAGGTTGTAGCATGGAGGGGGTTGGTCTCTTCTCCCAAGTGGCAAGTGATAGGAAAAGAGGGAATGGCCTCAGGTTGCACCAGGGAAGGTTTAAATTGGGTATTGGGAAAATTTTCTTCATGGAAAGGGTTGTCAGGCATCGGAACAGGCTGCCCGGGGAAGTGGTGGAGTCACCATCCCTGAAGAGACCTAGATGAGGTTCTTAGGGACATGGTTTGGTGCTAGAGTTATGTTATGGTTGGACTCGATGATCCTGAGGGTCTCTTCCAACTGAAATGATTCTATGACTCTATGATCATACCCTAGTACTGACTCAGTGGTAGTGATGCAGGTGAATGTTTTGTGATCCAGGACTGACTCATGTCCAGCTGCTTTGAGCAGAGTAATGGTGAAACTTCCTACAGTTTTTAATGTACGCATGAATTTATTTCTCCATTTATATAATTAAATGGTCACAAACCTCACATTTATTATGCTATATCTATGGTAATATATTCCGACAATTATGGATGAAAGTTCTCTCAGAGCTACTTGGTCTTTTTAGCCCATCTGAAGAAAGTACAGTGTGGCTGTGACATTTGGTCTGTGGGTCTTCTTGTGGATGTTTTTAATTGTACAGGTCACATCAGCAAATAAGACTCAGATTTTTAAACACTGAAGGACACTGTCAGTAAGCCAAGAATAAAAACTTAGTATTTTACACGTAGAACATATTCTGCTTGCCATCTTATTGTACAAATTCCCTTAAAATATCTGTAGTACTCTAAAGATCAATGTTAATTTTCAAAATGCAATTAACATAAGAAAATTCACCTTTTGTAACCTTTTCTTTGAACCCCGTGTGCATGCAAAAGAGTACAGCTGCAACCACAAAGTAAAACCTTTGGCCAATGCCTTGTAAAGCTGTTCAGTGCCCATCTGATCCCCAAATGTAACTCAAGATGCTGTCTTATCACCAGCAGACTTTGTGGAATTTGGTTGAATTTAGAATAAGTTAGCATTAAGCACTTGTATGGTACAGACTTCCATTCATTTTAGTTTAGTAGACAGTGAAATCAAACAGTTTTCCAATGTAATCTAATCTGCAATAAGCAGAAGTTTTTGGATTAAAGTTTGTTTCTTAGCAGTTTCTGCTCGTAATGAGCAAAGTAAGCTAATTTTGTACATTTGTGTTTAAGGAGGTGAAATAGGGTCTTTTGTGGTGTGAACTTCCTCTAGTCATGTCAGCCCTAATCTTTAAAATAAAGATTCTGGAAAGTAATTTCCTGCATTTGTCACTTGCCTTTTGTCAAGTGACACTAGTTTTTCAATGAAATAACAGAATTTTCTTTTTGAGCAGCGTATTCAGGACAGAAAACCCTACAAGAAAAGGGAATTTGAAATGGATTGTCTTTTAGTGGGAATGGGTACAGAAAAGGCACAACGTACTGCCAGTTGCGTGAGCTTCAGACCTTTGTACTGTCATGAACAATGGATCTACAACCTTTGTACCATTATTGTACCAAGCTTTTTAGGGTTTTCGTCTTCATTCCTGGACAGCAGTCATGGTAATCGAAGTGTGTGGTGATAGATGTATATGGATCATCATAGTAACTCCCTGCATGTTCTCTGCGCATGGTCCTTCTGAGCACTGTGGTGCTGAACGATTGATATGACAACTGGGTGAGATTTTGATGCCTAAAAGGAGCAAATGGAGTCCAAGGCAGGTGGATCTCAGCATCTGGATTGTGGGGTAGATCACAGAATGTTTGGGATTGGAAGTGACCTCGAAAGCTCATCCAGTCCAATCATCCTGCCGGAGCAGGAACACCCAGATGAGGTTACACAGGAAGGTGTCCAGGCGGGTTTTGAATGTCTGCAGAGTAGGAGACTCTACAACCCCCCTGGGCAGCCTGTTCCAGTGTCTGTTACCCTTACTGAGAAGAAGTTTCTTCTCAAATTCAAGGGGAACCTCTTGCGTTCCAGTTTGATCCCATTACCCCTTGTCCTACCGCTGTCTGTCACCGAGAAGAGCCTGGCTCCATCCTCGTGGCACTCACCCTTTATATATCTGTAGACATTAGTGAGGTCACCCCTCAGTCTCCTCTTCTCCCAGCTCCCTCAGCCTTTCCTCACACGGGTGATGCTCCACTCCCTTCAGCATCTTTGTTGCCCTGCGCTGGACTCTCTCCAGCAGTTCCCTGTCCTTCTGGAACTGAGGGGCCCAGAACTGGACACAATATTCCAGGTGTGGTCTCCCCAGGGCAGAGTAGAGGGGCAGGAGAACCTCTCTGACCTACTGACCACCCCCCTTCTAACCCACCCCAGGTACCATTGGCCTTCCTGGCCACAAGGGCACAGTGCTGGCTCATGGTCATCCTGCTGTCCACCCAGATGTATGGGTAAATGCTGGGAGGATAGCTAAGGAAGAATGAAATAATCTCAGCATTTATTTGCATTTATTTGTCTTTCTGGTTAAGTATACACGTGGAAAGTCTTCAGTCGTAATGAATGACCCTTCAGTTTCACCTGGTGCTGCATTAAATCAAATTAAAGGTGATTTTTTCTTCATTCTAAAGATTCCAAAATTGCTCATGAGCCATGTATGCAGTAAATGGACATTTGGACTTGATGATCTTAAAGGATTTTTCCAACCTAAATGATTCTTAATGTTAGGCATGAGATTAACATGCCTATTTATTATTATATTTGACAAAAAAAGTAGGGCTTAATTGCCTTTTCTAAATTTATGTGGAAAGAACATCAGTTTTGCAAAATGAAGCATAAAAATGGGCAATAATAAAACAAAGGTTACCTCTGTAACTTTGATTTATCTCCTTGTGCAGTGAAAAATTAACTGGTGCAAATTACTGCTTCTATTTTGTGAGGATGCCGTCCTGGGATGCTGCATCAGTTCCTTTTTACTGACTAATCCCATTTCACTGACTGACCATCAGGACTTTGCTGAAGCCTTTTTAAGGTATCAGTGCATTGTTGATAATCTTGGCCTATGACTTTCCTCTCTCAAAGGATTGTGTGAATTCTCTTCAAACAGTCGTGTACTGGAAGCTTGTTTTATATAGTATTGTCAAATCTGGCACCTTAAATAAAAGTGTTGTGCCGAACAGTGAAATGCACTTGTTCTCATTATTTCATAGCGTGCAAACAGTCCGGATTTATTCTAATTCTCCAAACAGGACTTTTGCAAGAAACAGATACCAAGAATAACAACAGGAATAGGACTTTTTAATGAACAATTCTGCCCTTCTTGCATCTGTAGGTGCATTTGCCATCTCTCTCACTTGAGAAAACTACCATTAATTCTGAGATGCCTCCTTGTGCAGATACATCTGCTACTGGCCATTTTACTCTTTCAGTCCCAAGTGTTGGACATCCTGGTTTTCCAAGTTCCTACTCCAGTTTTGGCCATGCTTAGTTATTTTTCTCTTCTCATCAGTGGACTCTGGGTAGTCACCAAGTACGGCTACAACAAATTCTTCTGAAGCAACAGACTCCTTGCTTCGCAAAGACGGACCGAGTCAACCAAGCCTGTCCCAAATTGTCTGCTAACTGGAATCCTTAACCCTAATCCTTATGTGGAAAAACAAGGAAGAAATAATGGTTGCTACATCTTTCCCACATCGCTGACTAGGATGCTCTATATCAGGTGAAAAGCACGTTTGAAGAGGCAGAATTGACTTTCATGTAAACTAGGTGTCTTCAGGCCTTCAATGCATGATAGTATCCTCTGGAGATGTGGTGGTGGCTTGTCATAAATTGTTAGTATTCTTAATACTGGAATAAAAATTCACGTTTGTGATCATCACTTCTTATTGGACACTCTCCAGAGATGTTTATATTATGTAGTTATTCTGTAGAGGAGTTGCTACAGGTTTATGGCAAAACTTTATTTTAAACTTGATTGAATTTCTTTTCTAACCAGACATAGTTTATTTGAAAAAAATCTGAATAAAAGATCCTTTCTTGCAATGCTTCCCTTTGAAGGCTTTGTAAAATCTGTTTTTCTAACTCAGAAGGCTTTATTTAGCATAGCTTGATTATGTTTTTCCATTCTTTTTGTACTGGCTGTTAGAGATCATTATATTTTATACATATCAGCATGTTGGTATTTAAAGGCTTATTCAGAATTTCCATTCTTGGATCATTGTCTGGAAAACCATTGCTAAATTTCAGTTATTTACATTTTCCTTATTCCTTAAATTTTGGCATTCAGTAAAGTCTTAACTAACATGTAAATAGTCTCCATCAGGATATTTGGAAACCACCCTGTAAGCACTTTCAAGCTTTCTGTTCGTTTTTGTAGTTTCAGATAATAAAGAGTGCAACTTTTATTTTTTATGAAGCTGTTGCATGTTTCAAGGCTGGAATTCATTTGAAGTGTATAATAGTGCACCACAGGTTGGTAGTTTTTCCCCTTACGATGCTGAAGAATTGAGTGTGTTGGTCAATTGCTGATGGGAATATCTCTTTGATCAAGCTGTGCATGTGGTGAATTTTAAGACAGAGACAATGTCCCAAAGAATGATGAGATTCTTCTTTCCTGAAAGGCCTTCTCCTTAAGACATGAAATGAACCTTGCTGATGATTTATGTGTTAATATTTGTTTTTGAATGTGTAGCTCTACATGACAGAAGTGGTCTCGAGCAGAGAACATGATATATTGTCCTGTATCAAAAATAGCGTGGTCAGCAGGACAAGGGCAGTGATCCTTCCCCTGTGCTCTGCATTGGGGAGGCCACACCTGGAGTATTGTGTTCAGTTCTGGGCCCCTCAGTTCAGGAAAGAGATTGAAGTGCTGGAGCGAGTCCAGAGAAGAGCAACAAGATTGGTGAATGGACTTGAACACAAGACCTATGGGGAGAGGCTGAGGGAGCTGGGCTTGTTTAGTCTGGAGAAGAGGAGGCTTAGAGGTGAGCTCAGCACTCTCTAGAACTACCTGAAGGGCAGTTCTAGCCAGGTGGGGATTGGTCTCTTCTCCCAGGCAGTCAGCAATAGGACAAGGGGGCATGGGCTTCAACTCTGCCAGGGGAAATTTAGGCTGGGTATTAGAAAGAAATTCTTTATGGAGAGAGTGGTCAGGCATTGGAATGGCTGCCCAGGGAGGTGCTGGACTCACTGTCCCTGGAGGTTTTTAAACTGAGATTGGACATGGCACTTAGTGCCATGGTCTAGTCAATGGACTGGAGTTGGACCAAGGGTTGGACTTGATGATCTCTGAGGTCTTTTCCAACCCAGTTGATTCTGTGATTCTGTGATATAGGAGTTAAAAGTTCTGTTGCCTACTCAGGAAGACAAACAAACATTTAATATCAGTGATATGAAATAATAGTTTTTATTTTCAGCAAGTTTACTGCAAAGTGCAGATGAGTAGAAATACCTGCTCTGAGTGAAAATCATTACTTAATAGTCTCAGACTGGTGCTTTTTGTAGCCAATAAGATGAGTCAGCATCGGGAGACTTTGGGAAATTACAAGGAAGAGATGAATTATGGAAAATTCATTTTCTGTAAAACACCAGAAAATAAATGCCTGACATTTTCAATACATCCATCCATTTTCTTGACTGAAAAATAAATACTCTTACTATTTTTCAAGATCTGGGGATCTTTTTGCAACACCTGCATTTCTAATATTTTTATCAAGGGCCTTCTTCTATTAAGGGAAGTTGAGGTTATTTCATTGTAGCTTAAGTAAATCTTTTACTACTTACATGCGCACAGACAATGCTGACAGAAAAAGAGTGTCTTTACATACTTTCTGATGGACTTGGCCAATGAAGAAAATGGTATGTGATCTCTAGTGACAGAACCATATTACTGGTATATTTTAATGTGAACTGCAAGTAATACAAGGCATTTCCATGTATTAGAAAAACAAATCTAAATTGGAAACACGTTTTTAAGTGCTTCTTAAAATATACATAAAAATACTCTCCTTACCTCTAGTTAGTGTAATGTTGGTATAAGAGATGTATATATCTGGAGGAAAAAAAATAGTATAGTCCTGTCTTTCAAATTACAAGTTGTTTTGTTTTTTTAAATAAAAGGTCGTATGTAAATGTATAGTTAAAGTATTAGTAAACTCCAACATTGGAGTATTTTTTGTGCGGGTGTAGTACCATACTTCAGAAAAAAATAATATCCTGTTTATAATATAGATGTATGTTGTTCCATAGTGCCATATAGCTCTATAACTAAATTCAAGTATTTAATTTCGAAATTTAAGAGAATTGAAGAATATGATTATATATTCTAATAGGGATGTATACTGTATTTAAATGTCTATGACTTACTGAAAAACCTGTTGTTTATTTACAGTGTTTATAGATAAAATTATCTATGGTATCTTCATGCTACCCTTAAATTTTACTTGTTTGCTATTGTCATAGAAATGTTGTTTATATATATGGTGATGAATAGACTCTCACAACATTGGAGAAATGAAGATTGACATACAATACTGGCCACTAAGAGCTTGGCATCCCACACAGATGAGGGACGATAAAGCATAGGTAGAACAGTCAGTGAAAATTGTGGTTCTCCTAGAACCTAATTTCTATATAATGAAGGAAATTTCGGTGGAGGAACAAAAGTGTTTTGTGAAATAGAGAAATGTTCCAAGATTTCCAGTGAAAAAGAAAGGATGGCATATGATGTGCTAGAGAGCAGCAGAAGGTCAGGGTGAGGAGTGTGGATATTTATAAGCATAGTTCTTAGGGAATTTAACTTTCTTGCATTGCCTTTGCTGCGATGCCTTGTGGGCATCGCTCACAGTAATCAGGCAGGCAACAAGATGCGATTACTCCTTAATATTAACAAATCTCCTTGTTTTCCAGCTGGTTCCATCTACCCATCTGTTTTTTATGGCTGTTTCCTATTATGATTTTCTTAAACTTACGTTGTGGGCCATTTGGGCTGCCCATGTACAGTTCATCTCTCTGCTTGTGCTCACGACTGTGGCCTCCTGGGCTGCATCACAAGGAGCGTGTCCAGCAGGTCAAGGGAGGTGATTCTGCTCTGGTGAGACTCACCTGCAGTTCTGTGTCCAGCTCTGGAGCCCTCAGCACAGGACACACATGGACCTGTTGGAGAGGGGCCAGAGGAGCCACAGAAATGATCCGAGGCTGGAACAGCTCTGCTGGGAGGACAGGCTGAGAGAGTTGGGGTGTTCAGCCTGGAGAAGAGAAGGCTCTGGGGAGACCTTATTGTGGCTTTTCACTGCTTATAAGGGGCTGATAAAAGAGATGGGGACAGACCTTTTACCAAGGTTTGCAGTGATGGGACAAGGAGCAATGGCTTTAAACTGAAAGAGCGGATTTAGGTAGGACATAAGGAAGAAATTTTTCACCATGAGGGTGGTGAAACACTGGCCCAGGTTGTCCAGAGAGGTGGTGGATGCCCCATCCCTGGAAGTGTTAAGGTTGGGTTGGACGGGGCTTTGAGAAACCTGGTCTGTGAAAGATGTCCATGGCAGGGGAGGTTGGACTAAATGATCCTTAAAGGTCCTTTCCATCCCAGACCATTCTGTGATTCTGTGGTTTATTTAAGTCTTCAGTTCATGACTGTAACATGAAAACAAACCAAAAAATTAGAGATGCTATTTTTGGCACCTTGATGAATATGTTTTCAAACTTGTATATTCCACATACGGTACTTCTATATATGCAGAATTATTTCAGTGCATTTTCAGGCAGATCTTCCTGACATATAGTTAGAATGCATATGGTAACTATGGGTTTGAATTTCACTTGTAATTAAATTTCATAATAACGTTTCAATCCTTTCAGTGAAGATTTCATTAAAAAGCAAGAAATAGTTTGTGTCCCCTCGTGTTCCCGTCACTTTTTCATGGCTGACTTTTTCTACTCATATTTCAGACTCTTGGATGCGATCAATTAGGATTTTTTTTTTTTAATACAACACATTTATAAACTTCTATTTAAATCGTTAATACTTTTTTATATATATATATATATATATATATATATATATATTTACCATGCAGACTGTGTGTGGTCAGAAAGTATTTGAGATGGTTGTAGGAAGCACATTACTTGCTTCTAAATGCCTCAGTACTTGGGTGGTCATTGAATGGTTAGATACTGTTGCTGTGAACCTTGCTGCTCATTTATACACAGCTTTAGTGTTTAAATTCTCTTCCTGCTGTTAATTGCTCTCATTATATTGACATTTTTCTGGTTTATAAAGGTTTAATTTTCAGGCTTACACAATTTTTGACAGTGTGGTATTGGCTTGCTTAAATTTATTATGGTACAGCAGAATTTAACTTAAATTATATTAAGTGGTACGTATGGCAATATGTTTTTCATTCATCTTTCTGCAGCATCTTTTCATCAGCCATACTTTTCAAGTGATTAGGAGGGTTCGTAAAAATATTACACTGTTGTTTAGTATAGCAATAGATCAGATTGGTGTTGTAAATCATCTTTTTTATTTCTGCCTGTATATCTGTAGTCTGAAAACCAAGCAGAAAAGACACAGGCTTGTCTGCGTGCTCTGTTCTCTGCTGGGATGGATGTGGATGGTCTGGGGCACCTTATTTGTTTGGTATCTAAATTACTTAATTTTAAAAGGAGGATAGATATACTGGCTTTTACGAACTCAAATTTATGGCAGAATGTTCTTCATGGGATATCATGCAGGACTTTTAAAACATATATTAAGATGTGTTTACATGTACACCTCTTTGGTAAGGTGAGGATGATACTTTCATATTAGTTTTGAGCCACGGGTTAAGATTTGAAAAGGAAACAAAGTAAAAAAGTCTTTATATCCCATAGTTAATTTGGTGAAGCACCTTGTGTTACAGCTTTTGTATTACTTATTACTATTATTCCTGTAGTAATTTTAACTAGTTAACTAGTAAAAATTATACAAACCAGGTGATAAACCTGGTATTTGAATTTTTAGCATGATAAAAGTATACGTCCCAAAGGATAGTTGAGGTTATATTGTTCGCTGTAAGCAGCACAATTCTGCAGAGGTGCTAAGTTTTTAGGTGATTTTTACTATTCTGTTCATGCTTTGTCAGCATAATGATGCCCATTGAAGCTGGGATTCTCTCACATTCCCTGTAGTGACTCGCAGCAAACACCTAATAATTTAAGCTGATTTTTGTATTGTACCTTTACAGTCTATTGCATTCTCAGAAAAAATAAGACATACCTTGTTTTGGAAATGTTGCTGTCCCAGCTGACTTAGTAGGCAAAAAATCCTGTCACCTATCAAAGAGAAAGTAATGGGGTAAGTCTGACGCTCAGTGAAAGTGTAACACTCAATGAGTAGGAGATTGGGACTTCTCAGTCTTGCTGGATCATCTGTACATGACCTTTCAAACTAAAAATGAAGTGTATTTTCATGAGAGTTGTTGGAACTAAGGATATCATGCAGGAATCTTCATGGAAATGGCGAGTCCAGAGTGGCCAGTGGGAAGTAAGCAATAAAAAGTTTAATACTGTAGAAAGAATAGGGCAGAAAGGAGATGTTGAACAGCAGGAAGTAAGTTGCAAGTTTTTGCAGGAGCAAAAAGAGAGTTAAGTAAAGAAAATTTGATTTGAAGGTGAGGGTAAACCACTGGAAAACTTTTTGCTAAAAGGTTGAAGAACCAATGATGCGTTGAAGTGACAGCAATGTACAGTGGTTTCATCAGCACTTGGAAAACTGTGAGTAAGTGAACAAGCCAGAAGAGAAGTTTAAGGAGTTTAGATGGAAAATAAAGTGTGCAAAGTTTGCGAGTAGGGATAAAGACAGATGGATTTTGGAATACACCAGTTGTTATTATGCTCTATTGGAAACGAAGGGGGAGCATTTGAGATTGCAGCTGGCCTTACAGTGGGTGTTTATTTGCGATGGCAAGACACTGGACTGTCCAAGTAAGTAGGTTTCCGTGAATGATATTAATAAAAAAAAAAGAAATTTCATCGTATGTGAGTTTATGGATTGCATTAATGAATAATTAACCTTGGTATTAGGCAAAATTTAATCAGTCTGAGCTGAGATTTGGACACTGAAATCCACCTAAGGTTCAGACAGCAGTTAGGTCCTGTAAACTTTTGACAGCTACCGAGTCTTTTATATCACTTACGTAGTTCACCACCCCCTGTGCTTTCAGTGAGAATTTACACTCAGTGATGATCAGAGGTCCCTTCCAACCTAAATTATTCTGTGATTTGTTTTAGTAGGATAGTTGACAGCCTATTTAGCTTGACTTCCTCAGTATATGCTCAAAAACACCTCTTCTGGGGAAGTGGGCATCTGACCCATTTGTCTCCTACCTACAAATGGGTTTAGGAAGACAGACACTTGAATTCTGCCTCTATATTCTAGATAAAAGTTAAATGAACTATGGACTATATTGTTAATAATGTCATTTTTTTTTCAGATGGCATGTGGGAGGCGTTGTAGCCTGGGCTGTAGCCATCTCATGGGTCTTGTGGCCCAGGGCTTTGCCTTGTAGCCACAGAATGGGTCTGAGGCCCCAGAGGGTCTTCATAGTTGCTCTGTGCCTTTGTCCTGTTGAGTTGGACCAAGGTGCCACCAGGGACAGAAGTCACAGGCACCAAACTGAGAACCTGACCCTTCATGACGTGCACGTTCATGGAGAAATTATGGGAAGCTGGAGGGTAGGGAGGTGGTTTGGAACCAGCTTGTACCGTTCCAACACTGAATGTCCTACACATCTATAGTGGCACAGATCTGGAACAGTTCTATCTCATTGGTGTGGAATCATCTGAGGACAGAAAATTATTAGAGGAAAAGTTAAATTTAATGAGCAGATGTGATGCTGGAATGTAAGAGGCTACTGTGAAGAATAAGGAGCTTTTTCTAGTTTAATTTGCTATAGAGGATTGGCTCCCTGTAAAAAAGTTATTCTGTTATTGTTAACTCAAATTTCTTCTGAGATGCTTCAATTTAAAAATCATTGGGTACCGTGTTTCATAGTCAAACATACCGCAATTAATAGTTCTAGTCTGATTTATAACGGCAAGTATTTTTCATTTAATGTTAAAGTTTACCTTGTGCACGGTATCTCTTTTTTCCTTTTCTCTTTCGTTTAGTGTGTCCAGATCTTACTTCAGTGCTGACTATGTGAAATCTTACTTGCTATGATTTGAATTGTGGCATCGTAAATTAAAGTACAGAGAGGTTACCAATTTTATTTTCCTGCCTGGGCAGTGTACTGCAGAGAAAGTAAAACAAATCTAACAAATATAGAAATTTAAAATGCATAGGTTTCTGTGCTGTTAACATAATTTTTGAATGTGAGTATTGAAGTTGAGACTTTCTCTTCGGTATATTGATGTTGGAAAATGAAGAGTCTGTGTGGTGACTGAATTTCCATTGACACTTTTTTTGCCATTTCTAGCAGTACTTACTTCAAACATTGAACGTTTAGCCCCTGTTATTTCAACTGTTCCTTGAAAATGGCTATTTCAAATCAATATTGAAGCTACGTGGCTCATGCTGCCCTGTCACGTGATAGTGCCATTTATTTTCACTTTTAAAATCACTGATCGCGGTGGAAAATAACTTGAAATACATTTTTAGCTATTTTATTCTATCTATAGGTATTTTTACAGCTTAACTCTCTTAAGAGGTGGAAAAGAAGAAACTGTTTTTTTCAAGGACTGTTTTATTCTTTGCTTTCATGAACTATTTTATTCTTCACTCTGCGTTTAAATAGTAATTTTTTTTCTGAGAAATCCTCCTTCAGAGTTTCAAATATTTGTATTTTAAATGCATTTGAATGAGACTTCCTAATAAAACCAGATTATTTTTTGTTTCATAATAAAACCATACGAGAGTACATATTGATCTATATTAAATAAAAAAAGGCAATTTGTAGCTAACTGAGGAGAAAAATGTTATTTAGTGAATAGTACAAGACAGAAAAGCAACATCAAGATTTAGCTTGGCTTTTTAAGATGTTATTTAACTGTGAATTTATATATTTTTAAAAATGTGATAATTTAGCAAATTTTAGGGAAGTGGTTGAAACTTACAATTATTGAAAAAAAAATGCTTCTCCTTTGGAAAAACTTTTTGGAATTTCAGTGTTTCAGCAACATGGAGTTTTCGATGATTTGACTTCATTTAACACACCTCAGCAAGTACCCATGAAGTAATTTTTTAATAAATCAAATTCAAACATGTGCTGGAACACTTGCCAAGATTATAGTGTAGTAACAGCTACTGCTGCCATAGACATAATGCTAAAATACCGAAAAGAAATTTTATATCACTTTTATTAAAGCATGAAAATATTTTTTTGGGAAAAATATTACTTAAGCAGGCTATTTTTCATGTTCTAAAACTGTTGTTGTGATCCTTCCATCACTCACCAGTTCTCACCCTGCTCATGGAAATAGATGTCACTTATTCCTACAGATTTCCAAGTATTAAGCTCTATTGTGTGCATACCATGTCTCAAAAGCTGTTAATTGATTCTCTTTCCAAAATGAGTCTATTTATCCTAAATATTATTTTCTTGGCTATATATGAAGCTGAATATATACCGTGTTTGCTTTTCAGACTGTTTTTGTTATGGATTCGGCGAGGCATGATCCCTTCTGTAATGCCAAGTGAAACCAGGCTGAAGTCACTGCATAGATACCCCTTTCTTTTGGCATCTGAACGTCAGCTTCAATGTGTTACGTTACTTAAAAATCATACAGAAGGTAGCCTGGTTAACTGAAATGATAAATTCAATTTAGCAAATGAAATTAAATTTAGCAAATAAAATTTTATAAAGATCCCACGCGTGGAAAATCAGAAACAAATAAAACTGTGAAATAATTTTAAAATATCATTGCCTTTATGGGCATTTTCCAATCACAACTTCATAATGAAAGTGTATCGAAGTTGCAAGGTTACTGAACTGAGTAAGTTCTTGTCAAAAATGTTCAAATCAGAAATCAAAGGACTGAAGTGACTTCAGCTGCAGATATTTGGGGGAGTGTCCATAGGTGAAGCCAAGAAGTGCCACATGGGTACGTATGGAATAGCTGAGGGTGCAGCCCTTTGTTCTAGAGTTCATTTTAAAATGGGATCGCATTGGAAATCAATTTATTTTGATCCTTTAATCAGATTTTCTTCTGTGTAGGATGGCAGTGTAAGTAATGTGAAATGGAGAATGTTTTTAAATTAAAATGAGCATCTCTTATGTAGGTGAGGGAGTCCTAGTAAAAACATTGCTATGCATCTTTTGATATTTCTGGGGGCTCTTTGTGCTTTGCACGTTTTTATATGATATATATTTCAAAGACTCTATCCCTTCTTATTTTAAAATTTTAAATGCGGCTTTTGAAATAATACTTTTTTTGATACAAAGCAGAATGTCAGAATAGCGGAACTAAATCACAACTTTGAAATCTGATGGCAGTGAAACCGCCTCTTTGACAGTTAATTACCCGTTTCAGATTCCTGAGAGGCTCGGCGTTATGAGTAGGCATTTTTAGGCTGTGTATGATGAAATCGAATAACTCGCATAGTAAAGTGTATATATTGAGGGACGGGATGAATAGTTCGTTTTCCATTGTCAACTGCCAGGCAAGTAAAATTCCAAACGACGAATGTTATTAGTTCCACATAATTTCATAGTAGTCTGAAAAGAAGCAGCACGTTTACATAATCTATATGTGAATATATGTATACAGTCTTAAGCAATGCCCTTTTCTGAATGGAATTAAAACAAGAAACTGTAATCTGTTGTAAATTCAGCTCAAGGCAGCTTGCTAGAAGTTAAATAACATTAATGTTTTAGTTGGAACTCATGTAGAAGAGGTATTATTTTAAACGAAAATGAAGTCTACAGCTATCTGGTTGTTAATGTCTCTCAATTACAGTGGCGTCCGTGGATCTTGGATCTGAATGAAGATTTGGCTAGAAATTCTCCACATCCTTATTCTGTGTTTTCCTCTGAATAAGAAACAGCATGTGTGAATTACATTGACTATAATCCGCTCCATACAGGCGGATAAAAATTCTGTGAAAAATGATTATGCACGGTTTGAAATTATTTGGATTGTAGTGGATAGATTCCTGTTTAGTTTAGCTAGTTAGAAGCTAAAGATATTTTGAGGAGTAATGCTGCGTGGCTGACATTTTAATATTTAGCTAAACATAAACCTATGAATAAAAAGTAACTCTGCAGTTGCAGACAATCGCATTCCAATGGTGGTGTAACTTCCTGCATTTAACCGAACATGAAACATTATTCAGTGAAAAGGAAAAATACTCTTTTTCCTGAGTGTGCTACCCAAGCAATTAGAATGAATTGCTACTACTGTAAAGTGGGGAGTTACTGAATGAGATAATCTGTATTTAAGCTTCCCATAATACAAGCCTACGGAATAAAAACATGTTCTCTTATGCATTGACTTAAAATATTTTTACAGTTGTAGGTCGCAAGTTTATGAAGAGGTTTCTCCTGCTTTCACAAAAGCGGAACATTTTTGCGTGTTATGGAAATAAATTTCAATGTAACTGCTGCGAGTGCTGCGATGGAGAAAAGCGTGTTCAGAGGAGTCACTGGCTCTCAACTTTAAACCAGTTCCTCACTTTCCAGTTTCAGTCAAAACAAAGGCATTTTTATCCCATTGATGCGGGTATATAAGTGCTACCAAACTTATAGTAGTGTTTATGGGGGGAAAGATAGGTCTCAGTGAAAAATTAATTTCTAACATTTTTGAACTATTAGCAATTTTTTGTAAAATGCAACAGCATAGCTTTCAATACAATAGTGTTAGTTAGGCTAGAATCAAAGATTGTAATTAAGATAAAAAAAATGTTACATATTTATTCCCTCATTTCCCATTCCTTAGTCTACAGAATGGGACCTTCCTGTGGAAATTCAGTGTAGTATTACAATTAAAAATGGCATTTGCTTGGTTTCTCATTTGGAAACGAGAAAGGGAACTGTCTTTATCTGTATAGTACAAATAACAGTTTGTATACATAAAGCTTAGGTTACTTTTATTTTGAGAAAGATACATTATGAATAATGATGGAGTTGTAATGTATATATAATCCCTGTTACAACAAAAATTAATATCTGAATTTGTCTTTATTCATATGGAACCACTGAAGGTGAAATGCAGTTTGTAAATGCAGTGTGGGCTGTTAGCTGAAGAGGTTACTGAAAGGAAAGAAAGTACTATTTAGCTTCAGATTCTAATTCATGCAGAAATGTTCCTTCTCAGATGTTACTTTTGAATTAAAAAGGCTAAATTGCAGCTTTGACTGCAATTATCTGTACATCTTGGCTTCTAGATCAATGAAGTCTGTCATGAGTGAGAGACCACTATCTCAGAATTGGAAAATCTCTCGTGAATAAATGCTACATAAACTCATCTGAAAGAAATGCAGAGAGAAAATATTCATACTAGCAGAGAAATATAATTTTCAAGGTGCTGTTTCCACGTGTCCCAGCAAATTAAAGAGGTCAGACTCCTGGCAGCATGTAAACCAGACCCAGTTAGCCCATGGCCTCCGATGAAAACGTAGCAAGCTGTTGCTTATATTCCACCTTTGCATTTAAACCAAGAACTAACTGCTATTTGTGCTTTTAAAAATAGAAGCCTGTTTACTTTGATTGAGCAATCTTATGAGCTGCAAATATTTTTGACCCTCCCACACCTCTCCCATATTTTTCTTTTGTTTTTGGTAGAAGTAATGAATCTCGTGGATTGTATTTGGACTGTCAGTGGGATATAATGTAATTTACTTTACTGACTGGTTCCCTTCCAGACGTCTTCATGGGTTGAAAACTGGATTATGGTATTTAAGATACAAACTGCCTGCCCTTACTTGTCACAGAAAAATACTTGTCAGTTAAGCCACAAACTCATATAAATAAGACTTTGGTCTTACAGCAACATATTTTTTTAACTGATCTTTGAAAATATGAGTTCAAAAGCTCTGTTCTGCAGAATTTCTTATTTATATATGCTTTATATGCCGACTAGGTAGAAGTATTCTATTTATGGAATTTTCAAAGACAAATAGGAAAAGAGAAATTGGAGACGTAACATGCTTCATTATTGAAAGAACAACTGTAGTGTAACTACAATAAGAAATGAGTAAATGTATGAGGGCATTAGTTGAGAGCACAGATGTTAATATAGAAGACATTGTACCTAGTATTTAGCCAAAGTGGATTTTACTTTACATGCACTACGTTACAGTAGTAATTGGTAAATAAAATAAAATGTGCATACCTTATACAGGCATTTCTGTTTTAAGATACTTCTTGAAAATAGTCAGAAATACAATAATGGTTACAAACCTTTATCACTCTTCTGTCTTTTTTTTAGTGCTGACTTCTACTTGAATAGAATTGATCCATAGTTTCACATTGTATTAGGCATTTAATATATTCTGTAATTTCTACCACTTTCAAAGACAAAACAACAACAAACCAAAAACAAACAAACAAACAAAACCAAAATGCAAAAACCCCCAATTTGCTTACCTTATATTTTAACAAGATATTTGAGAGTATTTCTGCTATTGCATTGGTTCTCTGTCTCTGTGGCACTTTTTTCGGGAGGCTTCTCTGCATGGTAGAAAGATGCATATGATTAAAAACTAAGGAAATTAGCCAAACATAAGTTTTGCTTCATCCCGTGAAATATTTCTTGTCATTCACATTGGATAGTCCAGCGTGTTCTTATTGAACTATGAAATATGTGATTCAACCTTGCTTAGGAAGCTTGTTTGTGTTTATTTTTAAATTATCTGAAAGAGCGATAATTCTCAGAACAGAAATACATAAATGTATATAAATAACCCAGATTCTCAGAACAGAAATACATAAATGTGTTCATATAAATAACCCATGGTGTCAGGGTGGCTCAGATCAGCACCCTTGCCTGTTTTAGGGTTTCTCAGTTTCGGTAGCTTTGTCACACTTTGACCATTTGAATTGAAATTTCCCATATGGGAAGATGTCCCCAAACGGGGCTGATTGCACGTGCTCAATGGAAAGGTTTTAGTTGGGCAGTGAAATTTTCTCTGTGTTGCATCCCTATGGAACACGCTTGAGCTCGGGGCTGTTGGGGTGTCACAGCTCAGAGAAGCCATGGCTGACACCTTCTCTTGGTGCCCCAGGACCAGAGAGGGAGATTAAAGTGGTGAATTTTGGGGTTGTCCTATGTCGGGTTAGGAGCTGGACTCGATGATCTTTGTGAGCCCCTTCCAAGTCAGGACATCCTATGATTCCTTTCTATGATTCTAGGTTGATTAAAAAAGAGAAGATATTAAAAAAAAAGTGAAGGCAGGCATCTGCTGTATGAGGAATGGGACCACACTTAAGCACAGACTATATATTAAGTTGCTGGATCAAAATAAATCGTTTGTAGCAGAACATACTTCCCTCCGTGATGTGGGGGAAGAACCCAGGATTTTGGCTTATACCCTGGATTCTCATCATTTCTTTGCTGTAAGCAATTATTTGTGGAAGCTGGATTGCTCCTGGGGGAGGTGAGACCTGGATTGGTGGGACAAGGAGACCAGGGTTGGCTGGATGAGAGGAATGAAACCAAGATGAGACTCTAGGGCCCAGGAAGATGATGGCAGGGCCCCAGGGCCCTGTTAGCAGGCTGGACTGGATGCAGGCCCTTCTTCCATTTTAAAGGGGGAAAAAAATACATGTCATCCTAAGACCGGCATTTCCCAATTTATGAATGCAGGCTTTTGCAACTCTAAATGCCGTTTAATGCACTTTTTGTGTGTAATTTTATTTGTTTGTGTTGTGGTAGAGCTCAAAGAGCCAAGTTGTGATTTTGGCTTCTTTATGCCTATAGGAAGCGATACCCTGTTCCAGAGGGTTTATACCCCAAAATTCACCTTCTGCCAAACATTACACACAAGAGTAGTTCCCTTTTAAGACGATGGGTGTGCTTGTGTGGGTCAAGTTAAGCAAACTCATGTCTATTAATCGGGTTTGATTCTGAAGAGCAACTTGAACATCAACACTTGGAGCCGTGCCAGGAAATTCTAATGGGCTTCTCGTTATTTGCTGTTACAGACCCACATGTGTCTTTGAAGGAGCCCGAATCCTTCTGCATTGGAGTGTTCTAGAGAAGGCGACCTTTTTAATTTATAGAATAGGGTCCTGTTAAAATTAGGGATTTTTGCCTGTTGCTTGTTGTTAGAATGGTGGGGGATCTTTCGAGGTCCCTTCCAATCCCTAGCATTCTATGATTTTATGATTTCCTTTCATTTCAGGGGTTAGAACATTGCTAATATTGGGTTGCATGTTCAAGTGCATCAAATTAAGGAAATAATTGATTACGTAGAAGTTACACCAATGTTCAGCACCAAAGAGCTCTTCAATACAACGGATAAATTCAATTTATTCAGCTTTTTCAGATGTAGCTGCAGGACTGTCCCGCTGCATCTCAACAATCTGCTCAGGAAATTTTGAAAAGTATTCAAGGAAAACTGTAGAACTTATTTTCTTAAGTTGTAAATATTGCTGACAGATACATACTGTATCCAGAGAAAAGACCAATTTCTGTTGCCGACTGTTTGGTTTAAGCAGGCATATTTCTAGAAGCCAAACATCCGACTATTGCTTCAAGAAGGAAGATTTCTCTCTTTTTTTTTTTTTTGTAGATTTTTTAAACTTTTTTTTTAGGGTGATTTGAATGAAGTAATTGGATTAAATAATTTTCTTCTCTAACAACAACAACAAAAAAAAAAACAACACGACAAAATACACAAACAAACAAACCAAAAAAATGCTTAATAAGTTCACAAAAGTTATGTTTTCCATTGGGAAAGTCCCCTGGAATGCCAATGAATTTTATGTTTGTTCTGTCGCTCCTCTGCCTGTGCCATCTCCTCGGACTGGTGTGTACTAATGTACAGGTTCTGTACCATTTCTCCTCCCCTGCTTCCCAGTAAGAAATAAGGCAGACTTTAACTATCCTCGTTTTTGTTTTGTTTTGTGTATGTGTGCGTGGTATTCCCAGTGACATTCTACTTTTCTGCTATGTTATTTCTTCTAAATTAAATTGTTGTAGTTAAGATAAAGATTTGACACTTGCTACACTTTGCTCCTCTCAATAATACTCGGTGTGAGGTGTATAATTTTTGCACTGTGCATAGTTAGTATATAATTTATTTAACTACAGCTTGCAGAATAAAACATTTTCTTGTGTAAGATTGCAGGACGTTATTGTTAGAAGCATCAAATTTTTCTTTCTCTGCGTTCAGAGGACTTAGGTTGTATCTTTTACTCTTTATTACTATTTATTAATCTATTACTATTATTTACGATTCATTTTTTTTTCCCTTAGCATATTAGATTGTGCTTTACAAATGCAGTTTATCCTTTAAGCCCATATTAACAGTTGGGAAAACAGCATCAATTCTTTGTTACTTTTTTTGTGTGTGTACCTTAGCCCTTCAAGAAAATAATGTATTTAAATATTAATATAAGTGCAAAAGTAGGTACTTAAATTCTGTAGATATCAGTAAACTGGATGAAGTATTTTTTTAAAAAGGAATTAGATGGTTCCTTTAAATAAATTTAATCAAGCATTTATTAGTACTCTTGCCATTATTTGCTTCTCTCAAATAATTTTTCCCTTAAAGTCGATGCATAAATTTGCAAAAGCCTTTTGGGTGGCAGGTGCAGTGAACCACATCACAGTATTTCACTGCTATATTTACAACAGGAATTTTCCTAGTTAAAATTATGCTTCACAAACAGCTTAAATTTAAAGCTAATATTTTTCTTCTAATGAGTAGTCAGGAAAGGTTTTCCATCACAAAGCATAATATCCAGTGAAAAATGCCTGTGTAACACAAAATTTCTGGAAAAAAACAATTATTGAGTGTCCCCCCTGCTCCCATGAACCCCAAAATCCCAGTCCCACAGGTAATTCTATAGTAATACTATGTGATGCGCACAACAATTTATTCTCGCTTAATTAAGAGATGGTTTTCTATTTTCTCTTAATCTTTATTTCTGCAGGATATAATTTTAATTGTAAAATATTGATGATAGCTTAAAAAAATGCCAGGCCCTACATTTCAACATTAAAGAATGAAATAAATAATGTAAGACCCTCTCTAGAGAAAAGATCTTTACGTTAGGTGAAATAACACTGAGAAGTGGTAATTTGTGATTTAATCTTAAATTAAGGGGTTTTTTTCCTTCATAGATTATAAACTAATCCGAGAGCACAAAGTTTCTGTGATGCATTCTTAAAATAAGAATCATCTCCTCTCTCCTCAATCTCATCTCTCCTCTTGAGGCTCCGACTCCAGGCTTGGGAATATTTATTTGGGTGAAGTACCAATGGGAAATACAGTGCAAGAGCACTCTATCCATTTCCAATTAAAAATAATTATATAGAGAGGTATATTGTGGGACTTTTAAAATCACAGTATTCCACTGACTGTCAGAAACATGTAGTGGTCAGACTTAGTAAATCAGAAAGGGATAAATTAGCAAGTCAACAGCAAAAAGTATCTGTTAGCAATCTATTGGAGTATTTAACGTGCGTGGCTTTTATCCAATGTCTTATGGCCTGTTGGACGAATCTTTATTTCATAGTCTGACTGTGATTACCTTATCACCAATTTATAACATGGCTGGGAAAATGCATATATGTCTGCAATTCGCTCAAAGATACTAGGAAATTGATTTCTGTCAATATGCAAAATGTCCACTCAGGCAAAAATTTCAAAATATATGGAATTGTTTTAATGAATGTACATCTATGCCCATGCTGCCTCAAAACTGTGTGGTTAGTAAAGCTTATAGTAAGTAACCTCTGTACCAAAAGAAATTCCTCCCAAATTATAACAAACCATATATATATATATATATATAGCTTATCTTTTTAGCTGCAGGTGATCAGAAAGAAAAAATCTCTCCCATATAAAACTATACATAATTTTAAACGTTTTTTGTTTGTTTGTCTTTGGTTTGGGGTTTCTTTTGTTTTGGTCTTTTTTGGTATGAACTCATGGGTTACTGGCGGTTTTTTGGTTGTGGTTTTTTTTTGATTGTATTAATTTTCATGTATTTATTAGTTGCATTTATGGCAGAATAAAATAGTTGACAAATAGCACTCTAAACAGGTATTTTTCTTAGTGAGCTCACTTGAATTCACACACACAAGGGCTGAAATCTCAGCCCCGTTGACTTTAAACTCCCATCAGCTTCCTCGGGATCCGGACTTGTTTCAAGAAATATACTTCAGACGAGAAAATATTGACATTTCCTTCAGGTTTTCAGACTTTTGATGTTCATCAAAAGAATGTAATCCCATTTGTTACCATGTCTACTGTTACCTTTACCTAGAGGATCCTTGGCCATGATGTGCTGTGTTACTTGAAATAAAGCCACGTGGAAATATGATATTATTGGACTACTACAGCTTTTCACAGAAATATGTATATAAAGCTCCAAATATACGAAAGTAGAATTGTGAAGGGTTGGATTATTTTTAAATGACCTGTGAAATTGGGGCAGGGAAAGAATAATTTGTACATCTCATTTACGGATCGCCACTAAAATAATTTTGTCAAAAATGTAATGTGCTTGAGAGTATTTGAAATTAGACACACTAATGCGAGAGGATATCTAAGGTGAAAGATGTTTGTGTAATGCTAAACATAACCAAAGAAACTGTGGTTTTAGCAAAGGTACCATGCTCTATTTTATCAAGTGCCAGAAGTTGCATAATGAAAGTCTTTCAGTTAAAAAAAATATAAGTAAAGAAAACACAAAAATGCCACCCAGCTGGTAGAGATCTTCCTAATTTTTACCTGATTGTATTTCTGAAGAAATATGGCAGGGCCCTCGTAAATTTTCGACATGAACTGCATTTTTGTTGCCAATTTCCATATCCTTTTAAAAGTGCTGAAGCGTGCATTTGCTATTTATGTTTGCAGTAGACTGAGTACACTTTTACTATTTGTGGTTTCAGAAATTGGAAACAACCAAACAGTGGTGCTATGGTCTAAAAAAATAAATTTTAAACAGCTGTGGGACAGTATTTTTAGAATGGTAGGAGTCCTTCTGAAGACAGACTGGTAACTGTGTCTCTCCGCACAGGAATGCTGCAGAGGGGTTCTGGAAATCAGAATTGTGTTGTCTTCACACCTTCTGCTGGATTGTCTGGGGGCAGCAAACTCTGGGACAAATCACAGAGTCACAGAACGTCAGGGATTGGAAGGGACCTCGAAAGCTCATCCAGTCCAATCCCCCTGCCGGAGCAGGAACACCCAGATGAGGTTACACAGAAAGGTGTCCAAGCGGGTTTGAATGTCTCCAGAGTAGGAGACTCCACAACCCCCCTGGGCAGCCTGTTCCACTGTCTGTCACCCTCACTGAGACGGAGTTTCTTCTCAAATTTAAGTGGAACCATTTGTGTTCCAGTTTGAACCCATTACCCCTTGTCCTATCATTGGTTGTCACTGAGAAGAGCCTGGCTCCATCCTTGTGACACTCACCCTTTATATATCTGTAAACATTAATGAGGTCACCCCTCAGTCTCCTCTTCTCCAGGCTAAAGAGCCCCAGCTCCCTCAGCCTTTCCTCATAAGGGAGATGCTCCACTCCCTTCAGCATCTTTGTTGCCCTGCGCTGGACTCTCTCCAGCAGTTCCCTGTCCTTCTGGAACTGAGGGGCCCAGAACTGGACACAGTATTCCAGATGGGCTATTGGAAGGAATAGCCTCACCCCTATATTTTTCATGCTATCCACATAGATATTTGAATTACTTTAAACACTTGTCAGATCAGATTCTGTATATCCTGTTCTCTCGTGGTAACTATTCCTTATAAATGTCATACAAGACATATAATTAACTACAGTCTTATTTATTGAGATGATAAGAGGTTGCTCTGGGCCAGATATCTAGTGTTGTAATTCTGGCCTATTTTGGCATTTCTTTTGCCTCAAAGTCATCCTGCACAGTAAATTATTTCCCTGGATATGGGAGCATTCCATATTTTAACAGTAGATAATTTATTTAAAATAGATATGCATAATTTCTTTGCCTATTCAATAGTGAATATTGTCCTGCCATAGATAATACTGTCTTAACATTTCAGAGATACAGCTCTGAAAACAAATACCAATTCCGGTTTTCCTTCTTTACAAAGAGTTGTTTCAAAGATAATTTTTCTTTTAACACTTCAAAAATAGAGGACTTAAATTTTTCTTTTACTCAACCCAGGTTATTAATTAAATGACATAATTAGTTTAGCCTACAAAGATACAAAAACGATGGCGTGCTTTAGCCCTCTGTATAAGCTTATCATTTGAATGTGGCAGCCCATTTGTGGAGACAGATGAATTTACTGAATAAATTGTAATGTATACCATGGTTCAAAAATCTAATTGATTGCTACTTTTGATTTTACTTGTAAGTATTCTTCTGATTAGGGACAACCAACTGTCTGATGTTGCTTATTGGATGCTAACTGTAATTCCTGAATATAAATTTAAAATCACATCAGTTCTGATTTTCATCAAGTTTAAAAGTTGTAACTCTTTCTGGAACTCAAATTATAACTACATGACGATTCTCTGAAAAATTCCGAATTTTGATTGGTTTTTTTCCAATTTGCAGTTATACATCCAATGCTGTTGAGTTCTGTTCTTGTCACTGTTCTGTGCGGGCTACATCTGATCTGTTCTGCCCTGATCCTACAGCCTCAAGGGTTATTTGCTTTTCTCTTTCACTCCTGGGTTGTGGAAAGTTCTTGGGCTTTCGAATCCAACCTCCAGCTTTGATTTCAGATGAGCATCCTTGCATTTGGTTGTGAGTTTTCCTCAAATAATTACTCTTAACATGTGGTCTGTTTGTTGTATTTTGGGATCCATTGATAAATGTTGTCTATAGTAGTTTTTACAGCATATTTAGATTTAATTATACAGATATTGAGTAACAATGGTGTTGAAATAGTTTGGTGTTATTACGCTCAGTAAAGAGTGAAAGCAAAGCCTGCCACTGACAGTTGCTTTCTGAGGTTGTGAACAACCTTATCGTAACAAAATACTCTATTTTTAACAATTATATATCCCTATAGTTTTTAGATTTGAGGTCAATTTAATATTAGTTTTAAATTCTGACAATGAATAGCAATTTATCTCAGTTCCAAGAAATACATTGTTCAATACACTTGCTCTCAGTACAAGAGGAAAGGATGTGTTGCAATTTGTTTTATTTTTAAGAAGTAGAGGAAGACACAGCATGTTCTCTTGTGAGATGGAACACTTCAATAAAGTTACTTTTTTGAAAAAATAATTAAAAGGGCAATTTTAAGTGTCTCTTCAAAAGTGCTTTATCTTTTTAACTAGAAGGGGCTTATTGTGTTAAGCTTTGAGTAGGGCTAGGTAAGTTCACACTATTACCAGGGTCTCCTTATAACCCACATCACTACTAAGCCCCAATAAATTAGTGTTTATTTCTACACACCTTCTAAAGGCTGTGCTCTTAGTTCTTTGCATCTTCTGCCTATCAAAGAACTACTGTAATATTGTAGAAATAAACTTGACAGTTTTGTGTTGAACTGGCTTTGTCAATGAACCTCCTAACTCAGTTCCTTAAGTCCTTATCATCCTCAAAATACTACAAATAAAAGAAGCCCTCTAGTATTTAAAGAATGTTATCTATCCCAAGATTTAAAAACTACTAGGCGGTAAGTGTATATGTACATATATGTGTGTATATGTATACAAATGCATATGTATATGTGATTGATAAATTAATAACTTCAGATGGAGAGGTCATAACAATATAGTAGAAATATAATCACTATTTTTTCATTAGAAGATAACAAATTATTCACAGATGAAATTTATATAACAAAAATACTCCAGAAAACTCTCTTGATTAATGTAATTAATGTAATTAATGGAAAGGTTTTCCATGAAAATGGAAACCATATTTAGTATCCAGTAGGTATTTGATGTACCAGCTTTAGAGCTGTCTTTTGACAAAACATTTTCACTGCATTTTCAGGAAGTTGTGTAAATACAATTTTTTATGGTCAAATATAAAAATACAAAAAACAAGTTTTGGGGAAATTCATTTCAGAACAGCCGTGTTTTGGCTACTGTTTAAATTATCTTAATTTGTACTCAGAGTTGAATGCCAAGAGCCAGACATTCTTGAATTCTGTGGACTGACAACTACAGTTGGATCTTGAGTTAAAAGCACGTAATTTAAAAACAGCCATGCTTCTCCAGTGTGAAAAGAATAGCTGCTAATTGATATTTAATTAAAAAAATTCTGACTGGATTTTTCAGTAAATTGGTATATACCTCAGTTCAGAAAATTCTAGAAAATGATATGTACTTAGAAGATTAATATAATCAAAATAACTTTTCTGTTAATATGTCATTCCTGTTCCGTTCTGCTCTGTTTGACAAGCTTTATATGATCTTATACACTGTGAAAATCTGTTTGTTTTATCATGTCATTGATTCAAAAGAAAGTCTTACACTAACTCAGTAGAAACTCAAGTATTGTTTACATAATATGTTCTCTACTCCTAAGTATAATTGCCCATTAGTTGCATAGCTGGTATTTAGATATCTGATACTGAGAATAGGATGTGTATATTTTAGATTAATGTGAGAATATCAGCTATCGTTCAAGGTAATGCTTGTGATAAATCTATTTTATCCCACTCTTGCAGATAAGGCAGAAATATACCGGTTTACCAGATGTTAAAATGTTTAACTACTTGTGAGCAACATGGAGATATTATGATCCTATAGATCCGCTTTGGTCTGGGTCTGCTTTGGGTTTAAGCACCAAGTGGACCACTACTTCTCACTTCGTAAAGGTACGAATTGTTGCAGTGATTGAAAGTTAATGATCATGGTGATGCTCAAATGATTTTGAATATTGAAACAACCTCATCCCAAATCCTCTGTCCTAAGACATCTAGTTAATTGCTTCTTTTTTAGGGAATGTTAAAACTGGATCTAGTAACTCTTGGTGATCTCAAATCATGGTGTCCTCAATGTGGACCTTCTTTGTGCATTTGTTTTGTGATTTATGGTACAATTTTTGTCATTCAGACAGGTGGGGTTCAGAAATGTGTTGCCACAATCTGATGAATGCCAATTTGTAGGTCAGTTAACCATATTTTTTAGGGTTTTTTTAAGGCAATGATGTTGGTCCCTACTGACTAAATATAAAGCATTCAATAAAGTAAATAGATTTCTTATCTCTAAATCCAGAACGGTATGAAGAATCAGTTTAGTCTTGCATCTTAGGAAGGGTCTAATTTTAAGGACCTTAGGTAGACCCACCATAGTTTCTTCTGGAAAGAGTGCTGTTTGCTTTGGTCCAGAGGACTTCCTCTTGAACTCTCCGAGCTTTGACCAGTTAGAATGTCTTTGTGTGGTCTGATTCCTGAGGGTTGGAGGGGAAAAACAGAAACTACAGACATCCCTTTTTCATTCTCATCTTTTTAGTTACTTGTACATTTTAGCCAGATCACTTGGTCATAGATCGGAGTTTTAGGATTGTTTTCGGTAGCGAGTGATCCTTTGCTTAAATTAGTGCCTGGTATGATAACAGCAAAAATGAGACATGGCTTAAAATACAGTGCTGTTTCTACAGTTACATCTGAGCTTTGTTTTCATGTTTGTAACCAAATTGGGATGTGATTTGTGATTTGATTTGGTGAGATATAATCATATCTTCCTCAGTTAAAAGATACCCAAGTGAACCAACCTCCCCATTCAGTTCTGCTCCTCTCCAAACTTCTCATCAATGAAAACTCTTTAGCTCAGCATATAGTTTGGTAGCGGGGTACAGGAGCAAAATTGTGTGCTTGTGCAGGCTTCAGACTTAATAGAACTCATAATTAATGCACTGGGATAATTATGTAGTGACAAGTGGCAAGACTGCTTAGGAGAAATTTTTTTTTTTAAGTATTTTTTAAAGCAAGTATGTAGGGTCTTGGCAAAATTAATATAAAAAAACCTCCTTGAGGTCCAGCAAGGACCTGTGACTGGTGGATGGATGGATGGATGGATGGATGGATGGATGGATGGATGGCTGCCTGCTTGTGCAGCTGATGTGTCGTGGAGTCCACTGTTTGAAATATCAGGGAAACAGAGTACCAGCGAAAACTTACGCATTGTTTAAAAACTGAGTTTCATCACATTCTTGCTTTGCCTTTGAATTTGGTCTCTGTGATGTAAACAAACTTTATGCTCATATTTTATCTGTCTTTAGGATTTTTTTAATATTATCACTAAAGTATTTATTATACACAATGAGTTAATCCTAATCTCAACTATTGTCCCAGAAGACCGGTTTCGCAAAGGTGTCAACCGTAGAGTAGAACATTACCTGTGTCTGTGAGAACTAGGGTACATTTGGCATCCAGCCACATAATCCAGAGGATTATTCATCTTCAGATATCAGCAGAGAAGGACAAATTCTGAGAGTGGTCAAATGCTAAATAGTCTGAAGGGCAATTTGGAGATGTCTACATCTCGCTATTAATTGTAGGTGGAAGTGGTTAAATTTCTCATCTAATCATGGTAGTTGGAGCAGAAAATGAGGTCATAATGACCTGAACATGTTAAATAAATTGAAAAAAAGAATTTCAGACTAGTGGATTCCTGAAAAGGGGCAAGATACAGAAGGGTGGATATAACTAATTTGTTGTCCATGTGTGTAGAATTCAAGATGTATATTCCAAGTTTTCTTTTCTAGATGTTCATTTGTTGGAGTTATGTTATTCTTAAATGTTTATAATCATGAAACAGCAAATCTGCTCAAGATTGTCAGAGCAATTGAAGTATTTTGTGCATGAACTTTGCTACAACTGGGACTATGGTGTTCCATCACAGGATGACGTGTGGCTTTGCAGCCCCTTACGGTGAGATTGGCTTGGATGACTCTGATATAAATGGAGTTTAAAAATTCTGAAGTGGGAAAGAAAGGTTAACAATTTAAAGGTTAAACTACGTTAATAAATAGGTTGTATTTATCCCAACAGTTTTTCTCAGAAACCCAGGAAATGGAGAATTAGGCTTGAATTCGGCAGGAATGCAAAATTTTAGAAGTATGACAATGCAAATGTAAGACATCCAGCTATGATTTGGTGTCATGAAAGGGAATAACAAATTTATAACAAAAAACCCCAAACAAACAAACAAAAACCCACAAAACCAAAATGAGAACAACAAAACAAACTAAAAATTGGAGATCAGAAAAAGAATGGGAACTTTAGAAAAAAAATAAACCAAACAATAATGCATTAAATAACATCGCTGATAGGTGTGAATTTCCTTCATGTTTAATAATATCTTTTGGGATAGTTACAAAGTTATTGAAATGTAGTTTTTTTCTGAATCTTTACCTTGATGTTGGAACGTGGTCTTTCTCAGTCTGTGAATCTCCATATAAAATGATACAAGTCCTATTCATGTGCAGCAGATCTTGAAATCAATCTAATGAACTGAAGACATGTCGCCTTTACCTTGTGTCATCATTCCCCTTCCTTTCAGAGTAACTCCAAGTTTTTTCAGAGTTTAGCGTCGACTTATATTAGGTATCTTCTCTTCTTGTAGTGACACGTACTACTAATATTTATTAAAAGAATGGCAAAGCTTTTCAAATTTTCCGTTGAGTTGGGGTCAGGGGATGCCTCATGCCTTTTGTATCACATACCAGGTCTCATGGGATCATGCTAAGAGAACAGGGTTGCACTTGGTGACACAAATATTGCTCGTCATTCAACAAACGTGTCCTGCTTGGGGTCTCCTTCAAGAACATCGCTGTGGCAACGGATCCTGCCTCCGCAAGAGCTGGACATGACAGGCGACAGGCTGGGGTTCCCTTTCCTCCGCTTTGTTGTAGTAATGGGTTTAACCAGAACATTATCAGAGATGGGGATAAAAGGTCACACAGCAGTGTATGTAGAAGACTCTCAAGAATTGTTTGTGATTTTGTACTATTTTTTTTTTCCATCCCCTAGTAGACTTAGTAATTAGTCACAATAGTGGCCTACTTCCAAAACTTTGATTGAAATAAATTAGGTGACTTAAATGATCGTTACATACTTACAGAGATTGATTTAAGTGAAGCAGGTTTCATAGGGAGGGGTGATTTATTACAAAACCTGAGGCAGCTGGTTACAAGTGAGAAGCTTTTGAGTGCTCAAGCTCTTTTTCAGGACTTCTTTGCACTGTTCTCTGCGTTTTGATATATTTCTGTACTTAGAAAGGGCCTGTAAGAAAGATGGAAACAGACTTTTTAGCAGGGTCTGTTACGACAGGAGAAGGGATGATGATTTTAAACTAAAGGAGGGGAAATTCAGACCAGACATGAGAAGAAATTTTTTTACACTGAGGGTGGTGAGAGCCTGGCCCAGGTTGGGCAGGGAGGTGGTGGATGAACCATCCCTGGAGACATCCCAGGCCAGGCTGGACGGGGCTCTGAGCAACCTGAGCTGGGTGAAGATGTCCCTGCTCATGGCAGGGGTTGGACCGGATGAGCTTTGTACATCCCTTCCAACCCAAACTATTATATATTTCTACCATTCTATAAATGATGAACAATGCATGTGCTGAGGATAAAGATCTACGTGAAGAACCATTCTGGGTTCGTTATAAATCTGGGATCAGGTATGGGAGCAAGAGATTTCTATCCCTTCTTCCTCCCTTTCTGACTCCAAAACTATTGATGCTTTGATATTTTTTATTCTCCCTAGCTGCAGCAAGCTTGACAGATATGCATCTATAAGGTGAACTTCTAAAAATCAAGTGTTACCATAACAGTTATGAAAAATGTCTCCAAAACTACATCTCTGGACTTCTAAATCTCATAGACTCTTTAGGGTAGTGTCAGCAGTCGAGTCTCGTGCGCTGCTCCAGCTGTGGTCGCACACCTGGAACAGCTCAACTAGCACTTTCTTTATGACCCTCCCTGAAGACCATGGCTTGACTTCCTACCCTACCACCGTTGTGATTTGCGCTACTTTCACTGTGCTTCTGAAGTTTCGCTTTTACAGCAGTGATTTGCTGCAGATCTGGAAATAGATCTGAAATAGCCTGTGTGTAAGAGCTGTAACAAAGTCATTTGTTGCCACCCTTGCAGCAATCAAAATCAATAAGGATGGTCTTGGACAAGCTGGGAAATTCAGTACTTTGACCAATATGGGCTATTCAATCAGGATAACTACTCTCATGCAATATTATATCGTTTGATTTTTTTCTGATTATCACAGTATCACAGAATGTCACGGATTGGAAGGGACCTCAAAAGATCATCTAGTCCAATCCCCCTGCTGGAGCAGGAACGCCTAGGTGAGGTCACACAGGAACATGTCCAGGTGGGTCTTGAATGTCTCCAGCGAAGGAGACTCCACAACCCCCCTGGGCAGCCTGTTCCAGTGTCTGTCACCCTCACTGAGAAGTGGTTTTTTCTCAAATTTAAGTGGAACCTCTTGTGTTCCAGCTTGATCCCATTACCCCTTGTCCTATCATTGTTTGCCACCGAGAAGAGCCTGGCTCCATCCTCGTGACACTCACCCTTTATATATTTATAAACATTAATAAGGTCACCCCTCAGTCTCCTCTTCTCCAAACTAAAGAGACCCAGCTCCCTCAGCCTTTCTTCTTAAGGGAGATGCTCCACTCCCTTGATCATCTTTGTTGTTGTTGTATATCTTTGCTCTTCTGAAAAGGATGGAAATTATTTTAACTAATGCTTCCTAGTATCATAGAATCGTAATCATAGGATGTCCTGAGTTGGAAGGACCCACAAGGATCATCAAGTCCAACTCCTGTCCCTGCACAGGACAACCCTACAGTTCACACTGTGTGTCTGAGGACATTGTCCAGTCTCTTCTTGAACACTGTCAGGCTTGGGGCTGTGAGTACCTCCACCAATCTGTGAGATTTTAGGAAGATGCCCTTCAAAACTTGAATCTTTGGAAGTCTCACAGTGACTTCTGGAATAATACAGGGAAATACTTGCTTCCCTGCACATTTTTCAGCAGTCTGATTAAGTGTTGCGTTAAAATACATCAGCACTAAGGAAGAAAAGGGAGATTAGTTCTAACGTGTTGGCATTTAACAGTTTAAGCTTTGTAACGATTTTGCTGCATGAGTAAAGTTTAATACAAAAAGATTGCCACTTAGGAATCTGGAGTGGTCACATATTGCTGGGGATACACAGATTCATTTTCACGCAGCCTGAAAGTGCAAGCAGCACATCTCCCTAAGCATATGTTTGCTTTGGATGTTGACTTGGTTCTCCATGGAACAGTTTACTTTGATTTAGACAAAAAAGTGTCACTGCAAATAAAAATTTTAAATACATTCAGACAAATCCCCAAAATATACAGTGAGATAAAAATGGACAGAGATGATGCACCTAAAAATGAGGCAATTACTGGAAATGTCAATTTTTTAAAAAATAACAACTCTTGAAGCTGGTAGACAAAGTATTTTTTAGGTACACCAAAATGTCATCTTAGTAAATCAGACCTTTGTTATACCTCTATAACATCATACAAACCATTATGATTTATTCTCATTTCCTCTGTTTACAAAAAGGTACATTGATTATTGATTATTTTTTAGGACCTTAATGGCTCTTGCAGTACTGTAAAATAATATCTTCATCAGAAAAGGAAATTGAATCTGACTTTCAGTCAACCTTTCTGTTGCTCTTCATATGTAAACTTTTCCACCAAGGGTGCTCAAATCTAGTAAAAGGTATAGAAACTCTTGCTTTGATTTAATTAACCTGTGATCATCTTGTCTTTGTTAAACATGAGTAGGAGCTTTGCAATTAAAGAGTTTATAAGACACAACTGGGTAAAGGGTAAATTCCCCTTTGTGTGCAATTCTCTTGCTAGCTATCAACTGAGCTATTGAGATAGATGTAGGAGCTATTCTGTTCCCTCAGTAAATTTCCCATCACAACTGAATCAGTCAACACCTTGTATTTGGTGTGGATCCCAGTTTCTGGAAGCCTCCCTTGAAACTCTTATCTCCACCTGAGACATTTCTGTGGATATCGTCCCTATTCTTTGCTTAAAACAAAGTCCTTGCTCTTCTCCCTGGAAGGTTTGTTGAAAATAGGAGTGTAAAAAAAAAGTCCATTAAAAATCTCATTGGTCTCACTCATGGTGTATATTTGGCAAAGGAAAAACGTTTTAGAAAGTGTATATTACTCGCAATTGAATTTGTTTTCCTTATTATTAAGTGATTTTGAAACAGTGATCTCATTTGCTTTCACAGTGCTTTTCCCGTACTTCACTAAGGATAATGATTGCTCACCTTTAAGTGATCTCCTAATTTACAAAACATGATTAACATGATTGAAGTGTTGGATATGATCGTTGTTATTTCCTACTCTTAGCAGAAATAAAAGGGAAGGGAGAGAAATTATTTTAAGTATATACCTTTCTAGTAATATGCGGTGGTTGCCAAAACTTTTGATTTTATTTTTAAATATATTTTCACTAGATTGCCAAACATAGGGCACAAATATATTGATTTCAGCATCATTTAGAAATTGTAGGAAGCAATCAAACTGCTTTAGTTAAATTAATTTGGGAAAATTCTGTACAGTGTGCTTTAAACCTAAGAACTTTGTCAAAACTAAACAGTGAAATAGAGGGTTAGGATTTATAATCGAGACACATGTCTGCCCTTGGTAATCTCCAACGGCATTTCCATAGCCTCTGTGTTGAAACCAAATGAATTATTTTATAAGTAGTTGTTTATATATTTTTCAGATGCTGTTCCTCTTGGTTGTCCTCTAAGAAATGCTGAAATTCCGCCTTCTCTAAGAAAAAAAGTAAAACAAAACACAAAAAGACCCAAAATGCTGTTCGTCACTGAAGCTAAATTACAGGCAACAGGAAAACCCACCATAATTCACTTACATATGCAGAAAGTTTTGTTCTCGCCACCTAAAATAATATTTTCAGTTTCCAGTTCTGCTGTGCTCTGCAAAAACCACCAATGTTGTTCTCATCCATTTTATAGAAATGCTTTATATCATGACTTCTGTTTATAGATTTTAGAGTTAATTGAAAGTGCATCCTTCTTTTTTCTTCCTTTTTTCCTTGGCTTAGAGCATTTGTTCTATGCTACAAATATAGAAATGAATTAACTCATAATTATACTATGAACCGAAGTTATGCTAACTTGATCATTCCTGGTAAGGGAAGCCAAGCTTAGCACTGGGTTAATTAAGATGGATGTTATCAATTTTTCTTTTCATTCAAATTTCATCTTAGTAGTGAGGAAAACTTGGACTTGAAGGAAAAAAACATAAATGGTCAATTGATTAAAACTGTTAAATCTGTTCCAAAAAATACTTCAACTGAAGAACTAAAGGAAATCTTTGTTTTATCTTACAGGTGTAGGATGTTTAGATGGTATAAATGATAATAGAAGAGTCAGAGGATACAAAATGAGCTGTGTGTAAAAGATGAAGCTGCACTGTGAATTTTATCTCTGGATTCAAGTTAATTCCGCACTTAATGTAAAAAGAAGGGGCTTTACATTGTTGGATTCAGTGTTCTAGCTTTGAAATATATATCTAAATATCTATATATATCTTTACTTGAACACTGGGGTGTGGTTTTAAAAGTTTTTCGTTTGTAATTAAGATTAATTCTGTTCTTCAGTTGCAGACCCTATGTTCAGTTATGAATAAGCAAGATCTTATGGAGTTTTTACCTTGCTAGTATAAAATACACAAATTCCGGCCCTTCTCAGAGAACTGTGGGAAGTGGTCTTAAAACCTTGGGATATATTTGTGCAAAAAGTTCAAAAGAAAGTAGATTAACCTGTAAATTCACAATGAATTAGTTGGCCAGCAGTGCTGTTCTGCGAGGACATTCTTCCCAGGTGGGTCAAGGAATTAATGTTGAGTGTTAATGGGGTAGAAGTTTCCCTGTGGTTTATTCCTCTGCAGTTTCTCCGAAAGACAAGGACATGGATGAGATGCAGGTTGTATTTTAGAGGTGTGAGAAATCTTTGAGTTAGTGGTCTTTATAGTTTCATTACAGTAATAGTTTAATGAGTTTATAATCTCATAATTGCTTTATCCAGATTAAATCATCCTGCAGCATTTTTTTGCAGACACGTCACCTCGTTTGATTGGTTCCTTCATGTGACCCTGAACACTTCTCAACATTTATGAGTGTATAAATTTAAAATGAGCATCTTTGGAGTGCCATCGATTAGACATTGATCAGACACTTCTTTACCACCAAGTGTAGTAATAAGCAGGAATTACTCAGGAGAAGCTTCAGGCAGAGAATGACTAGAAATGAACAACAAAATCTTCTCCAGCAGTTTTATTCCTGTCAGGCTGGGAGGAGTGGCTGACACGCCAGAGGCTGTGCTGCCATCCGGAGACCTGGACAGGCTGAGAGTTGGGCAGGGAAAAATTTAATGGAATATAACAAGGGAAAGTGTAGAGTCTTGTATCTGGGCAGGAACAACCCCAGGTTCTAGTATAAGTTGGGGAATGACCTATTAGAGAACAGCGTAGGGGAAAGGGACCTGGGGGTCCTGGTGGACGGCAGGATGACCATGAGCCAGCACTGGGCCCTTGTGTCTAGGAAGGCCAATGGTACCTGGGGTGGGTTAGAAGGGGGGTGGTCAGTAGGTCGAGAGAGGTTCTCCTGCCCCTCTGCTCTGCTCTGGTGAGACCACACCTGGAATATTGTGTCCAGTTCTGGGCCCCTCAGTTCCAGAAGGACAGGGAACTGCTGGAGAGAGTCCAGTGCAGGGCAACAAAGATGCTGAAGGGAGTGGAGCATCTCCCGTGTGAGGAAAGGCTGAGGGAGCTGGGGCTCTTTAGCTTGGAGAAGAGGAGACTGAGGGGTGACCTCATTAATGTTTACAGATATATAAAGGGTGAGTGTCAAGAGGATGGAGCCAGGCTCTTCTCGGTGACAACCCATGATAGGACAAGGGGTAATGGATTCAAAGTGGAACACAAGAGGTTCCACTTAAATTCGAGAAGAAACTTCTTCTCAGTGAGGGTGACAGAGCCTGGAACAGGCTGCCCAGGGGGGTTGTGGAGTCTCCTACTTTGGAGACATTCAAAACCCACCTGGACACCTTCCTGTGTAACCTCATCTGGGTGTTCCTGCTCCGGCAGGGGGATTGGACTGGATGATCTTTCGAGGTCCCTTCCAATCCCTGACATTCTGTGATTCTGTGAACTCTCCCCAAATCTGAAATACATATGATTGCAGAGAGATTTCTTTCTGAGTCTAGACCAATGAAGCTTATCTGTGTATTTCCAGGTGATGTTTCTTTTGCTGATTAGAATATAAAGTTACGTATTAACTGGTACTCTGTGACTGAAGCATGTAAAGAAGGGTTAATAAACACTTAACAAATACTGGTATATACTGTAAATATGAAATAAACCTTATGTACTATATGTAATCATCAATACAATGACAAAATGTATGGACTGAGGATCTAAGCAAACTTGGCTTTGTTGAAAGGAAGTTTGGAAAACTGGATTAGCTCAAAGAAAATAATAATAAAAAGACAGGTGTCTAATCAAATTTATTCATTTCCCCACTGACAGGACTGCACAGATTATTATTAAAAAATGAAAACAAAACAAAACAAACAAACAAAAAACAAAGAAGCCCTCAAACAAACAAAAACAGCAACAAATCAAATCAAACAAAAAAACCCCAACGAATTCTGATCTTTACTTAAATTTAACTAAAACATTTTTAGCATCAAAGAAATTTTTCGAAGTCCAATTTTTCAAATTCATTTCTACAAATATTTTCAATTTTTAGTGAGTTCTGATTTTCAAGCTCAAAAACCTTCATTTTGGAGATGAAGATCTTTAAAAATAGGCTGGATAAGAAGCAAGAGATGCCATCTATAGTGTGTAGTTCTGTCAAGCAGAAGTCTTATTATTGAAAGATTTTGTAGCTTCTCTAAATAGAAATACAAAAAAAATGAAAGGCCTGTGTAGGCCAAGTAAGAAAGTTACCTGATAACATGAAACAAATCAATGCATTTAATTGTCATTGTTAAATTATTATTTGCTCTCTGACCCAAAGGGTCTGTAGTAAAATAAAGTTCAACCTCTCTTTGATTTCCTGAATGGTTTTTGGGTCTGATTCTTTGACAGTATAACAAAGCGTAACACTTTGCTGTGTTTTGTTTTTGCAAGGAAGTTAACAAAACACCATATATTATTTAGTAAAATGTGTGAGGGCTGATAGAATTTGCCACCATGAAAACTGGTTTTGGCAACTTCTGTTTGTAGCCTTTGAAGTAAGAACTAATAACATACTTTATTTGCAAAAGTTCTTCAGTCAAGTCAATTAAAAGCAGATTTCTGACTACATATTTGCCCTCTGCATTATAGACTGAAGGAGTGTATAATGCTATGTGTTTATATCAGTGATTTTAAATTTGTATATCTTGTCAGCAGCAAGCCAGTAACTTCAGAAGTTAAAGAATGTTTAAAAATCAGCCACTTAATAGCAGACATTTTTATCTTTCCAGAAGAAAAGTGTATGTGTCATTTTTCAAGGTAGGTGTGAAGAGTAATGTATTATCCTTGTTAGAGCTCCTAATTGTATGTTTTGCTGATGAATGAAAGGATGGGAGGAGCATTCAATAATATTTCCTGGTTTTAATACCCTCTTGCTCTTCATCTGCATTCTCAAAGCTGTCTGGGAGTGTGAGCAAGATTGCTTGAAGACAATAGAAGATAAGGATCCCTGAGCCTTATGGACATGTAGTATACTGAGAAGCCACATAGTGAAGTGGTCATTTGTCTTCATTAAATCTATACCGACGAAAAGCAGGCAAAACTAGTGCTTTACCCACCTTAACAGTCACCTTTTTTAATGCGCTGGTAAAGGTTAGGGAAAGAGCCGCCAATTTTTTTGCATTACCTTCATTGCAGGAAAGGTCAGGAAGGATGTAGTAATTTTGTTATTTAAAAACACTATCCAAATTTCGAGGATGTCCACCTGACCTTGGTAAATTTAAAGCACTTTGGCATCCTGTGGGAAGAGTCAGCCCAGGTGCCTGCCGGCCTGCAGCTGAGGATGTGGGTTTTTGGGGCCGGTGATGATGTCCAGAGGCAGGGGAAGCAGGCAGGGCATGCAAAATGGGCAGCGGTTTGAAGCTGCCTGTAGTTGCCCCATGGTATTGCATATGTTTTGGGTGTGTGACCTCTGTGGCTTGTCCTCTTGTGAGATGATAACTCAACAGTTCTGAGCTCTGTGTCAGTGATAGACAGTGATATTAATGGCCAAAAATGAATTCTGTAGACCAAATTATAAGAGAATCATAGAATCATAGAACCCCTTCCATGGGTTGGAAGGACCTTCAAAGCTCATCCAGTCCAACCCCTGCCATGAGCAGGGACATCTTCACCCAGATCAGGTTGCTCAGAGCCCCGTCCAGCCTGGCCTGGGATGTCTCCAGGGATGGGGCATCTAAAAATTGTTTCACTGAGTTGTAAGGGGTCAGATCTGTAAAGAAGATGATGGAAAAAACATTGTCAGAAGTAAGTGTTGTCTGTGCTGTTTGTTACTGACATGGAGGTTCCAGAGGAGACCACAAAGATGATCCGAGGCTGGAACAGCTCTGCTGGGAGGACAGGCTGAGAGAGTTGGGTTGTTCAGCCTGGAGAAGAGAAGGCTCTGGGGAGACCTTATTGTGGCCTTTCAGTACTTAAAAGGGGCTGGTAAAAAAGATGGATACAGACTTTTCAGCAGGGCCTCTTGCAGTAGGAAAAGGGGTGATGGTTTTAATCTAAAAGAGGGGAGATTCAGGCCAGACATGTGGAAGAAATTGTTTACAGTGAGGGTGGTGAAACACTGGCCCAGGTTGCCCAGAGAGGTGGTCATCTAGTCCAACCTCTGCAATGAGCAGGGACATCTTGAACTAGATGGTGTTGAAGCATTTCAAAAAGGCCTTTCATAAGGTTTTGCTTTATGAGTATGAACTTCTTATTAATGGTTTGATGTGCATTTTATTTTCTTTCACATATGAATTAGTTGTCTCTCAAAAGTCTCATATTAAGTATTTAGTCAGCAGTAACTGTTGTATTTCACCTAGAATATGCTTATTAAACATCTTCAAAGAGCTTCGCCTTAAATTCTAGTAAAATTTTTAGTAATTTTTTTCTAGAATTTAGGACATTATACGACAAAATTTTTAGTAGGTATCTAGTCACTTGGCATTTCAGCAGTTTGGTATTTGACAGCAATTCTGTTCTGGTTACTCTATGACTGAGTGATTCCTCATTGGGGACTTTTAAGAGAGGTTTCACAAGAACTGTAATATCTCCCCTGAATCTTATTTGCTGTAAAGCTTTTATCTTGGTGTCCATTGCTGGTGTTCCACCAGGCCTGTGGGTTGTCAGTGTGTTTCCTCTGGTGAAGTGATTATAGGCATTTACCCTCCATATTGAATATCTGGGTTATTTTGGCTTTGGTCAACAAGTTAGGATAGTTCTTTTAGAACTTTTTTGCTGTGCCAGGCATGGGAACAAGGTGCTTATATATCATAAACTTAAAATGATATAGTATTTTGTGCCAAGGCTTACTTTGCTAAGACTTGTTGCTTTCTTGTATGAAGCTTTTCAACTCTAGCACATGAAAGCCTCCCAGATATTCTAAACACCCTGAATCTCTGCAAAGATGCTAATGAAACAGTAGTTAAGAGATTAAAGCCTTTGCAGTGTACAAGCTGGATGAAAACCAAGGCAAGAGAGGAACTAAACAGTCCTCTTGTATCCTCATCTAACCTGATTTCTTTTTCCTAGTTGTAAAGGTCTTTGTGATATTCGGATTTCATGCTTGCTTCCATCCTGTTAAGCATGAGAAACCATAGCACTAATTACAAAAGTTGATTAACTGAGACTTTATTTTCTCTTCTCCCGTATGGGGGAGTATATTTTTAACAGTTTGTCCATTGCCGTTGTCTGTAATGCTACATTTTCTCTATTTTAACAATATTTGGGCAAGTCTCTGTTAATGCCACTCTTGTAATTTCTCTGTGTACAAGCATCTACAATTAGGAATGACCATAGCAAGTTAATACAGTTTTAAATATCTCTTGACTTACACATGCATGGAGTAAAGTTGTAGCCGTAGTCATGTTCTTTAGAATATGAGTTGGCATATTTTCAAACACCGTATAATTTTCTAGTTGTAGAAAGTCATCCATTTTAGGTTACACACACTACGATCAGTTATATTTTTTAAGTCACACACTTAAGTGATACTGTCAATTGTTAAAACAGCTGATGCAATTTTGGAAAGGGATTTAAAAATATAGGAAGACTGTATTGGAAGAAATAGGAAGTATACAAAGGATTTGTTAGAATTATCACTATGTCAGCTAAAAACCAACATAATCAGTCTCATTATTTATCAGAAGCATAATCTGCAACGTAGATTTTTTTCTAAACTTATTTATGAAAGCTTTAACTGGTCATTTAAAACATTATTTTGCTGCATCCAAAATTACACTGAGATCTCCTGGATCCTCCGCATTGAACATGATAATCCATGCCAGTCTTTTAGTTGGATTTTTGGTCATTCCTTGTGTTGCTATCTCATTAATGGGAATATAGGAATGTGATAGAAATATTGGGATGTGATTGCACATTAATTGTGCTTACACATAAATCATTCTCACCAGCAATACTTTTGCCATTTTTTAGTTGGTGAAAATGCATCTGAAGTCATTTAGCCATATTTCCTACATGGTGTTTTCCCAAGCAGAGTACCTCTGTTTATTTCATTATACAAAGAAATCCAGAATTAAATTCACATGTAAGGACAGTAAAGACTAGATGTTTAATTTGCCCTGTTTATGGCTGTGGAAGAAATAATGACAAAATTATTTCCATAAAACTGAAGATAAGGAAGGGTGTGTTGTTTCAAGCTTGAGTAACTCGTGTTAAAGACAAAATTACAATATATATCTTATGTCAGTCATTGTTACATGATTCTTTTTCAAGATAACATATTTTACTTTGGTTTAGAATTGCCTATGCAGTTTGTGATGATACTTTGGTAAGTGAAAGTAACATCCAGAGTTAATTGGAAATCTAGAACATGTAGGAGATTTCAAAGGTGTCATCAGGATTTTATGGGTTATAGAAATGTGTGGCGTATTAAGTGTACTGGTTTCCTTCAGTGTACATGAAAACTTCAGTATTAGTGACATTGTCTATACGACTTCTTCAGTAGTCATCATGCATCCTACAATGTTTGTCACTCATATTGGTTAGAATGGCTGTCAAAAGGCAGAAACTTAAAAACCAGTAGCATTGAAATAGGTTTAATATTTTAATATGCTTTTAGTTTTGAATTTGATTTTTTTTTTGTTTAAGTGTAGTAGCTCAAAGTATAACTATCAGAGTAGTTACATAAGATTTATTTTGCATCAAAGGTAATGATAGGGACAGTAGCAGATCTTGATCATTTAGTGCGTGGACTCATATGAACTGCCTGTGTTTTAATCTAAATATTCCTGTCTGGCTTTTGGGATAGGGGAGTGTTGTGAAAACAGTGGCAGGAATGTTTCCAAATCATACATACTTTCTTTTAATCGCTCACTGTGTGCTTTATGAAATAAAATGTCAAAAAGGTTCTTGGTCACTGTTAACATGGAAAATTAAGGTCTGTCATCTCACAGAAAAAGTGATTGAAGTCAGTGTCCAATTCTGTACCGTAAAAGTCTTAAAATGCTGTTGTGGTTTGTGCAGCCCAGAGATTTTGTTTTATCACCAGAACGTTGACCGAACATTTGGTCAACAGAGTCTCTGTCTGCATTCCAATGACTTTATCAACTAAATCTCTTGGGATTTTTGGAGTGTCAAATCCCACATGCATGATTGATAGTGACTGAAAAATAAAAGGAGGTAAATTAATACTAAAACCAGAGCATCTTTTTAACAGCGAGATAGTCAATGCAAGAGTTCAACAGAGGGGAAGCAGTGGTTGATTCTTAATCTGCCTGATCTTTTTGGTCAGATATTAATAAATCTTTTAAAAGCAAAGCTGAAGATGACACCTGTGACTGAGGTGACCCGCTTCCATTAGTCTGTGAAAATTTTCCTTTCATGGATTAGAGCTGTGCCTGGTTTTCAGGAAAGCTTTCTGGTCTTTTTGTCGTCGGTGCTCCTGTAAAGGGGGGAGGGTAAGTATGAAGGCCACAAATCTACAGCGTGGGTTTTTTTTTGGTTTCAGAGGAAAGGGTTTGGAACAGTCCCATTTGTCTTTGTATTACTGAGCCATTTTGTTTCCAGGATTCTTGCGGAAAGTCTGCGTGTGCTGCGGTCACCAGATTTCCACTTGGGCTCATGCAGCCAACACCTCTAGGGTATTCACAAAACAAAGGAGGGCAGAGCTAAAGCTTGATTTGGAAATGGCACCTTTTGCGTTCCTCACCCCTGGGATTATTGCTAACAGGTTGGAAAAACTTCTTTACTGTGAGGTGCCAGAGCCCTGGAACAGGCTGCCCAGAGAGGTTGTGGAGTCTCCTTCTCTGGAGTCTCCTTCTCTCTCCTTCTCCTTCTCTTCTCAAACCCCCCTGGACACATTCCTGTGTGATCTGCTCTGCTGAACCTGCTTTAGCAGGTGGGTTGTACTGGATGATCTCCAGAGGTCCCTTCCAACCCCAACCATCCTATGATTGTGTGTGTGAATACTCATCTTCAAGCATTTATTTTAGTTTTGTTTGTGGGGATTTTTTGAGTTGAGGATTTTTTTTGCTGATATATATGGATATATTTGATATAGAAATTATTCTCAGTGTCTTTGAAAAGAGTAGACATGAACCTTATTTCATCCTCTAAAAAAGGAGATGAATTAACAAACATCAAGTCCTTCCTCTGAATTCCTTCCTCTAGGACAAAACTACCACTGAAAAATATAGAAAGTGCATATAAATTAGCAGTTGCTCCGTTGTTATCCCACAAGGTCTTCACTAGTAATTCTTTGGCAACTTTGCCATTTGTCCTGGTAAAGGAACTGTGGACAATGATAGTTCTTGTTGGAGTCTGAGACCAGCCAACTCATCATCCAAGTTCTCTGTCTGCGGTCATCTTGACGTGTACCCAAAACCTATGTTTGTCTTTAAGTGCATCAGGGAATTTAAAGCAACAATAGCGGGAAGCAAGAGTTAGAACAGGGAAAACGGGCAGAAATGATGTCAACAAGAGGATAGCGATAACCTTGCTAGTACCGTACAAATTAATGATATCAAACCATGGAAAGGGTTGAGAGTTACAACAAAACACTCCTCTGTATGGAGGCAGCATTCAGATATAGGTATTCATATAAATCCATTAGGTGCTTTTAATGTAAGCCTCACTGGAAATATATTTGTGTGTCATGAAACCACACCATTTTAAAGTATTCTGTGTTTGACAGGCCCGTAGAGGAATTATGTTACTGTCAGTGCTGAGTGTGGGAGGTTGTCTGTTTTCTGATAGTATTAGAGCCTGCATTTTTTGGCAGAGACCTGTTTATTTTTCTAAGCACCTCATTTCCCTACAAAGCCATTTGAGCATCCCTTGCTGGGACAGCATCTCAATCAGCTTCGTAAAAGAGAAACCCCAAATGTCACGTTCCCTCCCCATCCAAGCAACGGCAGAAAAACTTCTGTTTTCATTTGATGAAATGCCTTTCAACACCAAGAGCTCAAATATGGACGCTGCTTTCTGATAACATGGGTTCTGTAACGGTGCATAATGCACTTTTGATTCATCCTTTCCTTTCTTGAGCTTCTATTTCCATGACTGTGTTTAAAGTAAGTAACAGAGAAAGGATGCTGTGATTTGTCCGCAGAACACACGGATAGAAATTAGGAGCTGGGGAATGTGAGGACCTATGTTTCTTTTTAATTTTCCTTTTTGTCCTGTACAGTATAATGTCAATTTACTCTTGTGCCCTCTGATTCAAATTCATTTGAATACTTTCATCCAATTGAATTTTAAGCAAATAGTTTTGTACAGAAGAAGAGGACCTACTTCTATAATGTGAAAATCTTTCTGCCTCCATAAAATTGACTTTGCGAGCTGCGGTTTATATACACAAGCCATTCACACACATGCAGGAAGTTTTCTTGACTTTTGCTAACGACAGTAAAGTCAATGAAATTAGAGAATAAATGATTCGTTGTAAATATTTAGTGAACTGTGACTAAGCACCTTTTAATAGAAAGTGTGAGTGTTTTAATTCCAGAGGCTAGACTGTTTATGAATAGTTATATTTTATAAGGTACTTTGTCATGGCTCGCGAGATATTTACAGCAAATCTTTTTTTAGTGATTTTTTTTTTCATTAAGAAAACTCCTGAGAATTTCCTGCCCATACAAAGCAGGCTCATGGTTGCACAGTATGTCCATGAAAACAGCTTTCCCTGCAGTTTGTATTTCCTTCTATCTTGATGGAGTTGGGTTTTCAAGAGTAGTGCTGTTACCTTTGTAGATAATACCTTTGTTGGAAAGGAGAGGGGAAAAAGGAGAGAAAATGTTTGTGTAGCTCTAAAAACATATTTATACTCCCTACTTTTCTTTAATTGTCCGGACAGATGCCAAAGTCGGGACCTACAAGTCAGTGGTGTTATTTTTATTTTATTTCTTTAAAAAAAGAAAAAACACAAAACAAAAACACCCCACCTTATTAATATTATTTTTGTTGCTTAATTTTTAAGCATTACCTGCTGCTCCCTGTCAAAGTGATGGAAGAACAGTAACCGTTAGAAGATGATTAAGCAGCTGGGGGAAAAGAAAGGAGGAAAAACCCTCATCCATGGAAGTGATTTTTCCGTCCAGCTTTGTGCAATTTGGTGTTTTACTCTGTCAGCCACTGATGAGCGAATTTAGTCTCCTTAAATCTTTCTTAAGCTGAGGTTTAGGAAGGCCCTCATTTGGAAAGTCTCGGAAAGTGGTTCAGAGAGACTGCTCTACTGCAATCTTACAGACATCTACGACTAATAAGGGATTTGGTGTTTTCTGGGCATCAGGCAAAAGCTCTTGAGAACTGTAAAAAAATCCCCCTCTCTAATGTGGAGGAGGGGGGAGACGTCAGGAGCCTGAACTGCTGCATTTCAGAGGGAGGCAATGACTCCCTCTAATACATCAAATCCCCACCTCCAGGGACTGTTTTCCCAAATAAGTCTCACTCGTATATAAGCATCATTGTCCGAATAGGTAGCAGAATTCAGAAGCCAAGTACTTGAATTTGTACCTTTGCTAATATTTGTATATTTTCCTTAAAGGTAATATAATGCATTCTTGCATGGGTAGGGACTGACTTCTCTCAACTATACCTTCACAAGCAAATTGGAGTCGGTGTAGTTTCATGTATAAATAAATAAGCATGAAAATAAAAAAAAAGTATATAAAGAGACTTTTCTTTGTTCAGCAAATGTTCCCCATTCAATATTTTTTTTTCCACATAGTATTTTTTAAGTTGTCTCCAACTGATGAGTCGGTCTTGATTAGTCAAAGGCAAGATGAAAGTAAATTAATATGAGTTAAGGCAGCGGTGGTTAACTGGAAAATTTATTTGAATCCTAGAAACTTCTCAATTTTTTCAAAAATAATTGTTAAAATAGTACAATTCTAGTGGGTCATGGCCAAAAGTTTTTCAGAAACCTTTTTTTCTGCTTTTCAGGTTGGTGCATTAACTCTGCAGACATTTCTACTATACCTAATAATTTCCAGTTACATCATAAAGCTAAGATTTAAAAAAAGCATATACCTGCAAAAATCAAGGCCAGCAATTTCACATATTTTCTTAATTGCATTTATAGCTTGTCTATGTCTTTTTTGTAAGCTTAATCTGGAAAGCGAATGCGACTTCATGGGGATATTTTTTTCTTTTACTTCATAGCAAAAAGGCTAAAAACTGCAACTTGTTAGTTTGTTCTTTTGTCCTCAGTAATAATAATGTGCGTGTCAGCAGGATTTTCTGGGGAGAAAAAGTAAATTGTTCATTTCAGTGGGGAGAAACAGGGGTGTTAAGGAGATTGTGTGGTGGATCTTCTCCCATACGTGGCTGTGAAGACCACCTCTTCTCCACTGGCTGCTGGATATCACTTCTGTTGCCATCCCTGGTAACCACACTAATTGCTTACATGGAAAAGGAATATTAGGAAAATATTAAGTGAAGCTAAAAATACATTAAATATGATATAGCAGCTGGAAACAGGGGAAGCCAGCACCTTCTACCAGCCAGATCTCCACGGACCACCAGCAAAGTGCTCCGGGGGCCACCGCAACCATGCAACCACATAACGTGCTTTGGAACATTTGCATCAAATATCACCTCCTACTTTTTTTACCTTGACCTCAGAAGACTTCCCCAGCAAACGATAAACAATAAGCTTACATAGTGTGCCCGAGAGACTTAGGTTCTAAATAAACTCTGTACGATGCCACACATTTTCGAGGAAGCAGAGCTTACCGTAGACCACACAAATCTCAGCCACGAGCACCATCGCTTGTGTGTCGAGTGGTGCCAAGCTGGAGCCCTAAGAAGCAACGACTGCGCCTGGATATAGAAGCACAGTCAGGATGTTTGTTTTGTGTTTTTTTAAATAAAAAGATAATACCTCGGTGTTTTGTGGCAGCCCAATCCATGGCACCCCGGGGAGCGACTCTTGCTCCTTCTTCTCTGGCTCTGAAACTGAAAGGAAGGAAATGAGAAGTGTTCAATAACTGCAGCACGAAGGGGGACGTTCATTACTCTCCTGTAACAGATCATTCCGATACCAAAAATTACATTTGCTGTTGCCTCCATAGTGTGTGATTCAGTGAAACCGCAGCTTTTCTTGGAGAATTCGGTCTTTCCCCGACTCCAGCCGTTGCTTCCTCGGCTCCTGAGGAAGACAAGAAGGGGAAAGTCGGGATGCTGAATCCCTTAAGCATGGCAATTCCTGACTTTTGTCTATACAAATTAATTCTTATTTTGGAAGTGTGTTTTATCTTTAATAGCTGCTCACCACTTAGCATCTCTTGGTATTGGTTAGGATGCTGCACATGTGCTGAATTTCTTCAAGAAGTCTTTTCTTCTGCAATCACAGAAATGTGCTATATAAGTAGTTGGAGGTGTTGACTGGAATGACTTTTGGACTCTCCGGTATGCTTTTTTATTTTGTCTAGCTTATCTGTTTTGATAAATAAGGGAATTAGGATTTTACCTGATAACATCTCACATGTTCTACAGATACAGATAAGAAAGCAACATTATTATACAATATCCATGGTAATGATTTTCTTTGTTAAGTCATGTACTGGGCATAAGACTGGGTGGACCGTGATTAAAAAAAATTCTGTTTTAAATGCTCATATTTGTAAATTCAAATTATAATTTCATAGTAAGGTATTAATTCAATCCAACTATAATTTTATAGTAATTCTCTACTATTTGCCCGTTATTCAAACCTACATGCTCACCAATAAACAGCAAGTCATGCACATTTTGCCTGAATTAGTACACTTCATATTTGTGTCTTTTTTAATTGAGAAAGGTCAGAAAATACAGTATTTTTTTCTCTAAAAAAAAAAGGCAAATTGAAATGGATGCCAAGTTGTCCTTTGCATTGACCCCTTTTGAACTACCATCAATAAAGTGAAATAATTACCTATACATTTATTTCACATGATGTTCTTCTGAGCCCTACAAGAGTGATACTTGTCCCCCCTTTTTTGTCTTTTATTGTTATTAAACAGGCAGTACATGTTTGGTCCTTGTGAATTTGCTTCTTACCTTGGTAAACAAAATGTTTTTCATATTTTTGAAGCTTTAATTTTTAAGTGAACATTTTTAAGGGTTCATACATCATCCCAAATTTGCTTATGAGAAAATCTTTCTAAAGTCCAGATTTTTACATCTTGTTTGTTTTCCACCGAACCAGTTTTCACTGAAAAGATTAAAACAGTGTATTTTGGGAAATGTAAAATAAGCTGTTTCTTGTTGCTTTTTGATCAGTGCTGCACTCAACATGATTATTTAATCATTTTAGCGCACAAGGGGGTCAGTGTAGCCTATTACTACTGTGTACACCCCGCTCTGTAAGTCTTGGGAGGGACCTGGGGTAAAAGAAGAGAGGGCAACTATCTACACTGTCATTTGGGACATATGGGAAAATGGATCTATAGATTGTATATACACGAATATATTTTGCCAGTATTTTCTCCCTTTGGTGTTCTCATTGTTTTGTTGGTTGGTTGTGGTTTTTTTGTTGGTTGGTTTGGTGGGTTTTTTTGTTTGTTTGTTGGTTTGTTTTGTTTGGGTTTTTTGTTGTTGTTTGGTGGCTTTTTTGTTTGTTTTTGTTTTGGTTGCTTTGTTTGTTTGTGGTTTTGTTTTGTTTCCTTTTGTTTTTTATCCCATCTATTCCCTTAAACAATATATTAAGTCAATAAGTAAATTAGAAAAATAATGTATGTTTTTAATGAGACATTAATTGTCTGTGTGATGATCTAGTGTCTGCTCTCAGTAAAAACTACTAGAGAGCACATTTTGAACAAGATGAAAAGCTAAAGTATAATTAGCAGACATGGACATGCTCATCTTCCAAAGTCCTTGCTTTTGTTTTTCTAGCAAGTAGATCAAGACACGGGTGACTGTAAAACATAAATATTTTAGAAAGCTCTTTTTTTCTTCTTCCAGAAATTCTGCCAAATTGTACTTACATCTTCTGAGGAAATAAGCCTGTAAGAGTTCTTTACTATAAATACATTTTTGTGATTTTAAGAAGAATGGGGTATTTGTAATGGATTGAAGCAGAGCTTCTCTGCTCTGTGTTATCTTTATAATGTTTGCCATAAAGTGCTTCCAGGCGACATCTTGACTTCTGTAATTTTTTTCTTCCTTTTTGTTGGTGCCTGGAACAGATTATTGTGGGTTATAACATTTTAAAACTTTTAAGTAATCCATTTGAAAGCAGGAAAAAGAGCACACCATTGATATGGAATTGCACTGACTTTCCAGAAAAGATTTTATCACAGAACTTCCAGTTTCTTACTCTAGGGAGAAGGTTGTGTACTTTGATTTCTGAAATAAAATCTATTTTTAAGGCATTGTCCTTTTCAGTGAGATTTTAGCTTATGGCAGAATTTTAGTTCCAGAAAAAAATGAGAGTATTGGTGTGTTAAGCACATTCTAAAGTTAACCTAAATTAAAAACAACTATTCAAAATAATTGTTCTATATTTTAACTATTGTTCATCTTTTCTTATTAGTAGATATATTATATATCTGGTTAGTGGGTCGAGAGAGGTTCTTCATCCCCTCTACTCTGCCCTGGTGAGACCACATCTGGAATATTGTGTCCAGTTCTGGGCCCCTCAGTTCCAGAAGGACAGGGAACTGCTGGAGAGAGTCCAGCGCAGGGCAACAAAGATGCTGAAGGGAGTGGAGCATCTCCCATATGAGGAAAGGCTGAGGGAGCTGGGGCTCTTTAGCTTGGAGGAGACTGAGGGGTGACCTCATTAATGTTTACAGATATATAAAGGGTGAGTGTCAGGAGGATGGAGCCAGGCTCTTCTCAGTGACAACCAATGGTAGGACAAGGGGTAATGGGTACAAACTGGAACACAAAAGGTTCCACTTAAATTTGAGAAGAAACTTCTTCTCAGTGAAGGTGACAGACACTGAACAGGCTGCCCAGGGGGGTTGTGGAGTCTCCTACTCTGGAGACATTCAAAACCCGCCTGGACACCTTCCTGTGTAACCTCATCTGGGTGTTCCTGCTCCGGCAGGGGGATTGGACTGGATGAGCTTTCGAGGTCCTTTCCAATCCCTGACATTCTGTGATTCTGTGATTTGGTCTGGGCCCAGGGGGGAAATAATTTCTATTTTTGTTTTTCACTCACAGGTTCAGTGATAACGTGGAGTAACCACTGAAACAGTTCACAGGGAGCTTGATTTTTGGTAATTGGGAAGTTGTGGTGCTTCGTTACTTGTGGAAAGCATGAACCGCCATGTCTCCAACTGTAATTTAGAGCACAGATTTCCAAGCTGTGGTCTGTGGACTCCTCACAATCCAAAAGTCAAATTAAGTATTTTACAGCTGTTTTGTTATTATATATAATAGCTAAAAAGATCAGTCTAGAAATACTGTGAATATTAATTTCATAGTTAGGTTTTACAGTGTTTGCAAGACATGCTGAGATTTGTAATGCTCTCAAATATTTCCCTAGTTTTGAGACAGGTCATGCTTTTCAACACCCCTTTGTCTTTCTCCCCATTACTACAGTGAGTACTGAAACATCTATCATACGAGTTCTGCAAAGATGAATAATGAGAATACAGGCTCTCTGCGTGCATAGGTGGACTTTCCATATAATTTTGTTTTACTATGAAAATCAAATCTAATTTGCTATTTTACTATTAAAATAAATCTAATTTGCAAAGCCCCATTTGTCAGCAGAGCACTTGTTAACCACCCGGCAATGGGAGGCACAGGGAGTAACACTTGCTTTTTCTACCACAGACCAACCGTGGACAAGTCGTCTCCTTTATCCAGGCTTTGATTTCAGGAAGGGTAGTAAAGTGGAAAAAACTGATGGTATAAAATGTGTTAACATCTGATAAGAAAGTGTGTTATTTGAGAATTGGATATAATGACCTAACACACAAAGATCTGATTCATACAATTGTGATTTGAATTTTTACAACAATGAAAAATGGTCTTGACATTTTGGAGAATATAAAAAGAATAATATTATTTCTCTAAAAATTAGCATAAAGCATTCATCCGTATTTTGTATCTTGTGGATTAGTTTAAATTGTCTTGTGGTTTTAATCTAGATTTAAAATAGCTAGGGATTTCCACATTTGGTTAACACTTATAATGTATATACAGTGAAATGATGTTTTGACTTCTGCTCTCCTCATCACTTTTTCACCCTGTCCTCATGAGAGCAGACTGAAAATTCATCTCTCTTGGCTTTGTTTAATTCCATTTGTGTTTGGTATATTGTTGAGATGAACTTTTTCCTTGAGCAGAAATGAATGATCATAGTCCAGTCTGCACAGTCTACAATGACACTTGTCTCATTTATTTCCTGAGAAACTGAAACCCTTTGTGAATGAGCAAATGGAACGTATTGTCTTGTAGAACTGGAATAAATTAATTTTTTTTCCCTTTGCTGGTCATAAGGATTTATAAAATGAATTTAAGAGACTAAAGTGTTTGAGTCTGGTGTGTTCTGATTAGTATACAGTGGTACTGAAAGAATTCTTGCCAGAGCTTTGTGTTGGGATAAATCTGCTGATTTTCAGTAGTTAGAATGTGTTTACAATAGTATAAGAAAAAATTCTGTTGTTTTCATAGAATCATAGAATCTTTTAGGTTGGAAAAGACCTTTATGACTATCGAGTTGAGCCGTAAACCTAACACTGCCATGTCCACCACTAAGCCTGTTCCAGTGCTTGGTGACCCTTTTCCAAGAAGAAATTTTTGCTCCCAAAGATGCTTATTTTTTTACATATATAGCTGCCTGGACACTATTTAAATTGACTTTTTAATGAACTGTGACTAGGGCTTATTTTTGGAGTAGGGCTTATATTTCGAGCATCCTCAAAAATCCTGAAAAGTCATGCTAGGGCTTATTTTCAGGGAAACAAGGTATGTAAAACCCACTGGACACAGCTTTGTGAGCAGGAGGATTGGCCTAGTTATCTCCATATGTCTCCACCTACCTCACCTGTTCTGTTATTCATGGAGTGGCAGTAGTATAGTGGTGATCTCTTCTTTTTTCCCCTCTTCTGTCCTACAATACAGTAATTTTCCAGGTATAAGTATGAATTTATTAAGGCAAACATTGGATACAGATTTCTTACTGTATATATTATAGTGTATTTAAAGAAAGATTAACGATACTTGCCATTTTTAAGGGGGAAAATTTAGGATATTTTTTTGTTTTCTACAAGTTATTAAAACAATTTTGATCTCAGCTTAAGAACATGATTCAGAACGTTCATGATTAGAAATAAAATAACATTTTGAATCAAGGCAGAGTGACCTCCCATGGAGCTGAGAGACTTTATCATCTCTGAAATTCATTCCCTGAGGATTTTGTGTTATTCTTGATTTATGGTGGCATCACTGAGGACAGAGTTTGTCTTTATGTGAGAAGAATCGGACTTTTCATTTGGCAAAATGTTTGATATTGTTAATTCTGCTGTCTGACAGGCCTTACCATTTAAGAACTCATGGTGTAAACAAGCTACTTCCATTTGCAGGTAAACACAGTTGCTCTTAAAAAGGTCTTGCCTTGTTTAGATCTTACCTCAGTGCAGCAATGAACCTGACTGATGCCTTTGGATGTTGCTTTCCACCATGGTAATTGAGATACATCTGTAGTGAAGACCCTTAAACATTTATATATTTTATATAAGTACAGAATAATTAATTATGAAATCTCTTCCTGGTTTTAAAATTTTAATGATTCTAAGCATCATTGAAGCTTATTTCAGACTCCAAATACTCAGTTCTGACAACCATCTGTCAGTTGATGTATCATTTTAGAATGTGATCATTTCTCATTTTTAAGTATTTTAAATCACATAATCGAGATTTCTTTGTGTGCACTTTTTTAGCATCACGAGATTCCCCAGTTCTTGGTTAAGCTTAGTTTTTAGTATTTCCAGCAGTAAAAACTTTTGTTCCTTCTGAGATGGTTACAGAGGGGTTTTAGCTCATGTCTTCCTTCTAATTTATTCTAAATGTTCCTTTTCTAAGTCTTATCTCTTTACTTGTCGCTATGTACTTTTGAATAACTAAATGGTATTATGTAGTATTTATCTTCTTGCTTATGCTTTTCCAATATCTGCAGGCATCATCAAGGCAGTGTGGCTGGGAGTAGGGGATCGTGTTATTTGTCTTTCTTTACAACAAGGAGTAGTGCTACCCTGGAGTAAATTGGATTCTTAAAATATCCAGAGTCTGCTTTTTCAGCTGTTCTTTCTGTGAGGATGTAAAAAAATCTGTATGCTTTCTCTTGATGTAATTTGGCAATTGAATTTGTTAGTACTATTCTGTAGTGGGCTTAGCGCAAGTTTAAGTTTACACCACCCTGTATTAGGGAGAAGCTTCATTTACCAATGTACGTGTAGACCTTGCTTGATTATAGAACGTGTGGACAGTGCAAACCGGAGTCTGTGATATCACTTAAATCAACATTTCTGGTTTCCTCTTCATGTTGAGGACAACTAATTCTCCCAAAGACATCTTGGTACATGTGTTCGAGTTTGCCTTGGTCTTGCTGAGGGTGAGTGACCCGCTCGGTGGAGCTGTAACCTCCTCCCAGCAATTGGAGTTAAGGAGCCCTGGAGCCTCATTTGACAGTGTAAAGTGCGGGCAGGTTATTTAGAAGTTGCCACACAAGCTTTTTAAAACCGCTGTTGGGTAATTACCGATGTACCAAACAGCACAAGACAATCTGACGCTCCAAGAATTGCTTCTTGCAAAATGCTAGTGTTTTCTTCCAAGTTTAGCCACTGAAAGTCTTGGCAGAATAAATTTGGAAAATAACCCTAATTTTTGTAATTTCTGTTATTAAAATTGCTGTAGGTTTTGAATGCTTGTTTTTATTCTAACTTAAATGTGATTTTTCTGAACTTTAAAGAAAAAGCTAACACAGCTACAACTTGAGGTTTGACTTAATATCTCTCATACTTGCACTGGTAAAGAACTGTATTTAGTGTGACATATGAAACCTATGTAAACTTGCATTCGTTAGTCCAAGCAGATAAATGTGTCGAATATGAACTCTAATTGTAATTAAGATTACTTTTTCTTTTTAAATGGGCTTTGGTGGAAGTTCCCTGACAAGCAGCTGAACATATAAATAGCAATAAAAGTTCCAGTGCTTTTTCACCTAGTGGTGGTAGAATGTGCTGGTTAGTTAACACAACTCAATGCTTTAAATTGTTCTTGTATTTAGTTAAGCCAAGGTAATAAGCAAGCAAGATCATTTAATTTTTAAATTAATGTCCCTTTACTAAGTCCACTGATGGTATTAGGAAGGAACAATGTCTACAAAACAACAATCTATCACATCATCTCTCTCTGATGTAATGTTCTCCCAGGCAGTCAGCAATAGAACAAGGGGGCATGGGCTTAAACTCTGCCAGGGAAAATTTAGGCTGCATATTAGAAAGAATTTCTTTATGGAGGGAGTGGTCAGGCATTGGAATGGCTGCCCAGGGAGGTGCTGGACTCACCGTCCCTGGAGGTTTTTAAACTGAGCTTGGACATGGCACTTAGTGCCATGATCTAGTCAATGGACTGGAGTTGGACCAAGGGTTGGCCTTGATGATCTCTGAGGTCTTTTCCAACCCAGTCGATTCTGTCATTCTGTGATTCTGTAATGTATCCTAACATAAAATAGAAATAATTTTGAGATCTCATTGTTTATACCTCTTTCCCCTATTGCAATTGTCCTTTTACTTTGGGCAATTTCTTCCTCCCAGATGTTCTTTCTTCCTCTTCCACTCTCCATACAATGTGTCCTCCTGTGCGTGTCTAATCAATTTGCTGGTCTGGCACCAGTCACCTCTTTCCTTGCAGACTGTACTGTGCCTAATTTGTTCAGCAACAGCTGTGGCAAACAAAGTGGAGAGAGAAGAGCTAGCTTTAGCTTTTGAGGTGTTGAAAAAGGTACTACCCCTATATTATTTTCTCTGGAACATATATTGCAATGACAGGCTCATTCCTGTGCTCATCAGAAAGAAAAATGCAGTTTCCCAGTTTTTTGTCATCTAAGAAACCAGATCTCAATATTTTTATCTTCATGTTCAACCTCTGATGGCAACAAGCTGAATTACTTCAATGTATTGTGTTACTGATTTTCCAAAGTTTGTTACTGATTTTTAGTGATTCACAGTGCTTGTCCTTCTGGTGTTTGAATTGCTGGCGGTTTTCTGGATGTACTATAGTACTATAAAACCAATTTACTTTGTCACCACCTGCCTGTCAGGTCTCAAATAATTGATATATTTAGAAGGACATTTGCTTATAATATGGAAACATCTCTGAGAATTTATATGCTGCATATTCCAAATGCATTCTGGCCAAACAGCTGACAGAAAAGAAATTTACTGTGTATACAGTATTACAATACTGAGGAGATGTGAGCCCAGATATTATCCAGTCCAAATATATCTATTAGTTGATTTGTCCTCTGTGATTTCATGGGATCCTTGCCTGGTTTTAGATTTGTAACAGTGAATTAGGTGGTTCTGAATGTGGTGAGCAATTACATCTTGATCATATTCTGCTTGGTTGGTCAGATAAAAATGCAGGGTGGGAATCAGCTTGCTAGTACGGAGACCCAGGTTCAGATGTCAGCAGGTTGTTGTCTACATATGAATTAAGTCTAGTCTCTAGGTTCCCATTATGTGTTGGCTGAACACCTTCCAAGCTTCCTTTTCAGTCTCCTCAGTATATTTTTGTGTATCTTTCTTCATGTACAAATACTCGCCTTCACAGAGACACCTAGTCTGAGTCTGATACCTCAACACAGGTCCTGATTTAGGAATTGCCTAATCCAGGTGCCTCAAGCTCAGTCATTAAGTGCTGGAGAGCCTCAGTCCTCACATGCACAGACACACAAGCAAACCGGTCTCTTGAACAAGCCCCAGGTCCCTCAGTCACCCCAGCAGCTGCTGTGGACCTCCTGGTCCCTCCAGTTGCCAACGCACAGATCCTCTGTTCTTTCCAGTATCCAGCCCATATTTATTGCCACTTTGATATTTGGATCCCAGACCTCTTATCCTATGGGCTACACTCACACGTACACAGTGTACACCCACGCAGGTCTCTCCTGTTGCTGGCACTGTGGGCACATGAACCCCTGTGACCCACAGTCCCAGCCCAACAGGCAGGAGAAAATAAATACCCCTTTGCTGAGGACAGATGAGGCATCTGCTTGTCCTGTGTAAGGTCTTCAGATGAGTAAAAACCCCTCAAGTCTGGAGGTCCCATCTTTGCTGCAAATCATAGAATCATTTCTGTGGGAAAAGACCTTTAAGTTCATCAATTCCAACTGTTAACCCAACGCTGTTCAGTCCACCTCTAAACCATGTCCCTAAGAACCTAATCTACACATCTTTTAAACCCCTCCAGGGATGGTGGCTCCACCACTCCCCTGGGCAGCCTGTTCCAGTGCCTGACAACCCTTTCCAGGAAGAATTTTTTTCCTAAATTCCAATCTGAACCTTCCCTGAAGCAATTTGAGGCCATTTCCTCTCATCCTATCACTTGTTACTTGGGAGAGGAGACCAACCCCCTCCATGCTACAACCTCCTTTCAGGCAGTTGTAGACAGTGATAAGGTCTCCCCTCAGCCTCCCGTTCTCCAGGCTGAACCCCCTAGTTCCTTCAGCTGCTCTTCATCACACTTGTGCTCCAGACACCTCACCAGTTCCGTTCCCTTCTCTGAACTCTCTCCAGCACCTCAATGCCTTTCTTGTCATGAGGGGCCCAAAACTGACCCTGGGGCTTGAGGTTTGGCCTCCACAGTGCTCACTACAGTGGAACGATCACTGCCCTGGTCCTGCTGGCCACACTATTCCTGATACAAACCAGGATGCTGTTGGCCTTTTTGGTCACCTGGACACACGCTGGCTCATGTCACCAACACCCCCAGGCCCTTTTCCACCAGGCAGCTTTCCAACCACTCTTCCCTGAGCCTGTAGCGCTGCCTGGGGTTGTTGTGACTCGAGTGCAGGACCCGGCACTAGGCCTTGTTGAACCTCATATATGAATCATTCATGTAGAAACAGAGAACAAAAAGTATTAAGGATTTAGAGAAAAAAAAAAAAAACGAACAGCATATTTCCACCAGTCTACCTCACTGTTTTTATACTTTTCCCAGGCTAGATTCATCAAATTTATTCAAGGTGGTAAATTCCACGTGAGTTGGGGCAGCTTTGTTATGGTATGAACTCAATAGAAGCCCCAGTAAGGGAAACTATTTATTCTAGCTGAGCGCACTCCCAGCCCCCGGTCACACTTCCTTTCTGGCCAGGGCGGCTTTTCCAGGCTGCGGAGGGCGGGAGATCTCAGCAGCTTTCTGTCCCCACAGCCCACTCTCCTGGTGGTCTGACCACCTGGAGAGCTCTCCATCGGGGTTTTCAAGCAAGTCTGTGCTGTGCCTGGCCCCAGTACCTTTCACAGGCATGTAAAACCCCAAGAAATAGAGCAAAGAAAGGGCTTTATCTAATTTCTGTAGCTGCCAAAGATTTTGAGGTTCTTACCAATGTAGGTCCCTACACCATGAGTAGCTGTTGTACCTCAGCGTGTGCCAAGTATGCGCGTGTGTGTTTGCACACCGTGTGCCGTGATACTTCGCGTAGACATTTAGCGGCTTGGATATTTACCCCTTTTGATGAGTCTGGAAACATCATTACAGGAACTTAAATAAATTAGAAATAGAAGCTAAAAGTAAACAATAAAAGCACTGCAGCAGTCTTTTCTTTCTCCGTGCTACTATTTTAGTTCTCCTGTGAAAATCCATGTAAGTTGATCACCCCCTTGTAAAAATATTTCCATAAAACAGACAAACCTTTGAAATTGGATCTTCTAAGAAGGCTTTGTTATTGTAGGACATGTCTAATGGGTAGATGTTCCTGGTGTAAGGATGTTCTTCCATATCATTTTGCTGGTTTAATGCACTGCTAGTGTTATATTTTGATATATTTTCTCTTCAGTTTTTACCTGTGGGGAAACAGCTCTTTTCTATTTTCAACAGAGTTTTTATGTGTTTCATAGGAAGACTTATTTATACTTCTAGGAATGGAAGTTGCTTTAAAAGACTCTCTAATGAACCGTTAAAAGCAAAGCACACGTGAAATGAAGTTTGTAAGTTACGTTAAAACATCAAGTTCAGTTTCGGTTCCAAGAAGCAAGGGCACCAAATTTTTGTTTCTGGTTTTTTTTTTTTTTTTTAGGGTTTTCTTTTGATTCTTAACATACCTTGTATTCTGCAACTTGGCAAAAATCTGAGTTTCCTGACTGTTAGTTCAGTGTTTATTCTGCTATGGAGAAGTACAGTGGCAAAAGTGAAGAGAAAAATAGAGGAGTTTATTACATTAACTGCTTCTGCATTTGTACTTATTACCTCTGGTAGCAGAAAGGGGTAAAAAAAGGTTGTATGTGGAGTCTTAAATAATATTATCCTATAAGGATATTAGCATTGAGAAATATATCAAATGCTATACAAATACAGTTTACAAGGACTGAAGCTTTACATTTTGTTAGTCTTTAAAAAATCCCATATCCATCGCAAAGGAAAAGGAAGCGGCTGTGGGTAGGTGTGGTGGGTTTTGCTTTTTGCCGAAACCACCGTGCCAGTATCTAGTTTTCTGTGTGTGGGAAAGAAGTTGGCAGAAGTTACATGGGAATGCAGTGCAGGCAAACTGAGATAGAAATAGCGTTTGAAGGTAGAAAGAGTGTGAGTGAGGAAGAAAGTAGGTGCCTCTGGAACTTGATTTTCTACGTAGCGCGGTTGATTTTGCATCTCTCTTCTCCATGTTTCAGCATCGCCTCTGACATATCTTTTTGCATCAGGATGGAGCCAAAAGATTTTATATTTGTCTCCACTCAGATCAATGTGCTGCATCTTGATTGTGTCTCTTCTGCTTCTTGTGCCGTTTAGGAAGCTGAGAGTTACTTGTGAGAGAGATTTCTAGACAGACAGGGCCGACATCTCAGCACAGAGGCAGCATCCTGCCCCAAAAATGGAGTTTTGTTCTTGCACTGTGTTGTTTTCTGAAAAGAAAATCAAAAACCTTTCATGTGTATATATGGGATGCTTGGCAATAAAACTGTGAACAAAATACATTTATGTTTGAGGGGATGATGCTGGCAACCAGGAGTTTATGACTCTCTTACATAGTTGTTTTATTTTGCATTCTAAGTCTTAGAAAGCAAAAATATTTGTAAATATTTAAAGGTCAGCAAGTAAGAATGAACAACATATTATGGTTGTGAAAACTGAATTCTGTTTGGTTTTATGTACCTTGTGTGATTAGAAAAATAAAAGGGAAATTTTCTATTTAATTTACATATGCACCTTACTATAAAAAACAAACCAAAAAACTTCAGTTTTATCCCATATGAGCACTTGTTTTGAATCTGTGACAGTTTTAATATCACCTTACATTCCGGTGTAATATGGTAAGAAATATTTCTAATTTTATATGTGTTTCCTATATAATATCCAGGTATTTGCAGTTTATAAAATACTTAGTATGATCTGGATTGTTTTCTGTGCTGTGCTTATAGTCCTAGGAAACACCTGACATTATAATTCATGTACGTGTTCACTCCTACATGAGAGAGAGAAAATTATTTGAGTTGTGCTGATTTTAGAGATGTTGTACAACACCTTATAAAACGTGACCATCTCTCTAAGATGTCGATAGTCTCGACAAGGGAGGCAAATGATAGAGAACAAATAGATGGTGTAATTTCCTCATGCTATGACTAGTATAGTACAGTGGGTTATGCTCAGATGTTGCCTGAGCATTTCTTGTTGTGCTCTTTCAAGTATCAAGCTGAAGTTAAATCATTAGAATTTCAAATGCTATTTGAAGAACACTGAATATAATTTCATTATTAGAGAAAGGAGAAAGAAACCCACTGTATAACTTTTTAGTTGTTTATAGGTGAAATACTGTTTTACTAGATGATAGAAGAATGCTTATGTAAAGAAATAATTGCAATATTCACCAATAAAAGTTTAAATCTTGCTTATAAATAAATTTTCACTATTTTTATAAGAAAATAGTTTTATATCTAGCCTGTGCTATTTCATTTACAGTGACTATGTTTTACTATACTATTTTTCTTATTCTAAAAACTCAGGCATAGGAGAGAGAATATTTTTTAGAAATTCCCTGAGGAAGTCTTTGAAAACATAGTGAGTTGGCTTCCACTATAATGATGTAAGACTGGAATAATTTAAGTGGAATTTAAGGTTCCACTTAAATTTGAGAAGAAACTTCTTCTCATTGAGGGTGACAGACACTGGAACAGGCTGCCCAGGGGGTTGTGGAGTCTCCTTCTCTGCAGACATTCAAACCCGCCTGGACACCTTCCTGTGTAACCTCATCTGGGTGTTCCTGCTCCGGCAGGGGGATTGGACTGGATGAGCTTTTGAGGTCCCTTCCAACCCCTGACATTCTGTGATCCTGTGAATAGCATTTTTTTTATTTTGACATGCGTGTAATGATACGATGTTTTCTGTGAGCCCATGTTGGGCCCCATGGAAGCCCTTTTGGACCAAACAGCTTAAGGTTTCAAAGATGATATAGCCGAAAGTCAGATACAGAGGGACCACAAGCAAAGCAACTGGTAAACTTTTAAAATAGTTAGTAAGTTTGATTTCATGAGGGCCTTGATTCTGTGAGAGCCTTTGGTTTCATGAGAGGGACAATTTTATTTCAAAAAATATTCTGCCAAATAATGTGCAGGTGATGTAGGAAGTCAGATGAGCAAATTTCTCAAAGCAATTTATCCCTGACTCTGGCTGATTTTTGTTTGCTGTCGTTCTGGGGAATGAATGGTTTGTGCTGTGGTGCGGATATGTGAAGCAATTGATGTGTCAAGAGGAGTATCCCCTTTTTAAGAGCTCTCTTACCTCTTCTTTATCCCATCACAGTCATGTTTCTCTGCTCCTTCATGCACAGGTAGCAGGACAAGATTTTTCATATAGAATGAGAATGCTTGAGTCAGTTCTTGATCCTTTTAATCACACCATGGAAAAGAAAGGTGCCCATCTGTAAATAAGAGAACTGAAATGAGAGGAAGTGAAGGATGTGGATGAATCCTCTAGCAATTTCACAAATGTCTGAGCAAATAGGCAAAACCAGTATTACTTATTTATAGCATCCTTATTGAATGGGTTGTATGGTTGATACATTAAGAAAATGTTTCAAAGTTGTGTGTAGCACAGAGAAATTTGTGGAGGATTTCAATACATACACGTGTATATAACCAGGAACCACAGCTAGAATCCTTGAATACCCCATTTCAGTTATGTGGGACTGATCTGAAAATGTAGGTTTTGGAAGCAAAGAACAGACAGTAGTCAGCTGAAACAGCATTTTTTGCACTTTATGTGATGAAGGAAACTGCATAAAGTAACAGAACTTCTGCTTTCTCTAGACTGCGGGTCAACTACCCAGATGAAGGTAGACCTTAGACTAACTGAGCTGGACTGGTGGGGGGTGGACTTTGCAACCTACAGTCATTTTGGACACTAAAAGACCTTCTCTGGGTTTTCAGTGACCTCTCTGAAGGAGTACAGCTACCAACAAGTGAATCTGTCAGCCCTACCTGGATCTTGTAGACATTTTGAATGAAGTGCCCCTGTACTCTGCTTGGCTCTGGAGCTAAAACCCACCATCCCAAATTGAATGAACAGTTTCATAGGGTGTCAAGGTTTAGGACATAGTGCTTATAGGATGCTGGATGGGAAAAGCTCTGGCTTTGCAGTGGGTCAGAGGTGCTACAGCCTGAAGGTCTGGAATTCAGATCTACAGCATTTACAGCCTCTTTTAGTAGTTTGGTGGTGGCCACTGCCCATCGCAGATCAAAGGCTCAATCCCAGGTTTAGCTGAATACCAGCAGTTAAGTCAGGTGTAGAGACCAACTCCTGGTATTAAAGACAAAGCCGTGCAAAAAGCCCATGGTCACAATTTCTCATTTAATGACACCTATTGGAGTGGCTTTGCCTTTTGTTTGTGATATTATATGAAAACTATAATCTCTTTATGATCTTTTGTCATTTAATCTTGCAATGTAGAGTTTAAGAGCTTCTCATATATTATTATGTATAAAAATTTTTACCTTTCGTTCATAGTAGTTCCTTCCATATCTTAAATTTGAGATGAAGTATCTGTTAGCATTTTACATTTTAGAACACTTATTTGGTAATTTCGTAAGCAAAATGGGCTGCAAATACAGAATTTCTCATAGCAATGCACATGCTACTATTTTTTCAAGTGTTCCTACAAACTGAATTTTCCTCTGTTTCCTCAATTTTCCAGTTTTTCTCACCACGCGCATTGGGATACATTCTTGCAGCTCTTTTGTCCCTTTAACCAGATTACTTTGGTTTATATTTCTTGCAACACACTGAGCGATCCATTTCTGTACATACAGGTGTATTAAGCTTGTTGTTGTTATTCGTATTCTTTTCCTTTTAATTCTCTGGAGACCACCTACTTTTTTTTTTTAACTAATTTCATAACCTTGCAATAAACCTCTTTCTTTCAGGTTTTCCTTAGGAGATGCACGCAGGCCACTGCATGAAACTGCAATACTGGTGGAAGACATCGTCCACACCCAACTGATAAACTTGGTAAGAAAATAGATGATAAAATAATCTTCACTCTCAAACTCCTGAGAACAGCATGAAATTTTCATGATTAAATGACTAATAACAGATTTTTCTGTTTTTAGAAACAAATAGGACACAGAAACTGAGCGTGATGTTCTGCGCTCAGTAATCTGTTAGGCTTGCAAATAGAGTGTGTGCACTTCGCTTATGGTTATATATGTATTTGTGTGATATCTGCAACATTACCTAACCTGGGGAATATAACCAGTTTCTTTTTTTGTTAAAAACTTCAAGTTGTTAAAGAGAAAAACTTGACTTGTCATCTGAAGACCTCATTACAATTTTTTTTCTGTTCTAATATTTGTATTAATGCATTATTTGCTTAATGTGTATGTTCTATTATTCTTACTATACGATGTTTTGATTTCTGTTGAAAAATGATGCAGAAATATTGAGTATTTTTCCTCATTGAAAGCCATTGAAGATGTTGTATAAATGAGGCTGTTTTGAATCTCCTTTGTCAGTTTTAAATTTGAACCTCTCCATAGTTTTTAATTAAGCTTCAACAACACTTCTTTAAAAATCAGCTATGGTATTTTACACCATGACATGAACCTACCACCTGACATTTCGTATTAAGGTATATTTTGTATATTTTTATATGTCACCTGTAGCTTGGGAAGCATAGCAAACTTCTATTTTCATATTATAATGATTCTTCAAATGAAATTACCAGCATGAGTGGGTATGCATATTAAATGGAACTAATGTATATAAATTATAGTAATATATATTATGACTAATATTTACATATGACGAGTCACTGGATCAGCTAGAGCTTTGAGCTTCAAGTTCCTTGGTCTTTTCTCTCTAATGAGCCCTTTCAGCAATCAACAGCAGTTTAAAGTTTCAAGCTAAATTCTATTAATACATTAACTAGAATTAAAAACTTTGGTAAACTGAGAAAATTCAGAATGGGGCAGACCACATAATATATATGTGTGTGTATATAAAATATAAATATTATATATGTATCCTTTATATATTTATATATCATTTGTGTATTTTAACATATAATATTTTAATACAAATAGATAAAGCCTCCCCTGCCCACTGTTTGCCTGCAGACATGTACTTTCCTTCAGGTTTGCACTTAATCCAGCAACTCTTTGGTGGGTTCCTCATCACAGCAAGCACTTTGGGGTCCCTTCCAGCTCCAGGTAGTTTCTTTCTGCTCTTACCTCGGTGCTGTATCCCTGTTTCTGCAAACTCCCGGAGTCTTTTTTATGGGGTTTGTTTGCTTATTAAGCTCCTCTCTCTCTGTCCCAATGTTCCCTGTGGCTCCTGGGGAGGGGACAACCTCTCTCCCCTCTCCACAGGTTAAACATGCTGCTCTAAGTATATATTTGTAATTCTTCCTGTAGCTCTAAACTACTACAAAATAACATTTTATTTTTGTTAATGACCCCATTGATTTACACAAACCCATGGTTGTGGCTTCGCTTGTCCTTTAGCGATGAAGTGGTGAAGAGTCTGTGCTTTTATATGCCGCAGAGGCTTAGCTGAGCTGAGCTTTACAGCAAAACGGGGCTTTTGAGAAAAACGTGTGGTCTTTGCACTTCAATCACAGCCCGGCACTTACTTGGGGAATGGCCATGACCCGGGGTTAACCCTGCGTGGGGTGTAGGAACATGTAGGATTTCCTGACAGAAGGAAGAATGGGAACGGAACGGCAGATAAACAGCTTTTCTAACCTTTCCCCTCTGAGCCCAGGACGGCACTTCATTTCTGAGGAAGTGAAAGTATCTTTAATAGCTCATTGCTTTGACCTCTGACATTCACATGCCGGAACTCTTAAATCAGGAGCTTTTTACGTGCTCCGCGCTTCTGATAGGTTTTTTTGCACGTTCGTCATCCTTTGTAACTGCACATCCTTATTGAGCTATTACTATGTAATAGCTTTAGATGGAGGTGTTTGGGTGGGATTTATATGCATTACTAGAAAAAAGCAATTTTTATAATTGAAACTGACTGCAGATGTAAATTTATTGCTTACTACCTGGATTTTGTCACATTACTCATGTTAATGGACTACACAGTTCTCATTATGTAATTTAATGATTCCTTCTCAGAATTCATGTCCATTTTGCCATCTCTAATACGTATAAGGCTAAACCATAGGAATTGCTTTTATGCCTGCAGCACATTGCAAACATCTTTCATGGTAAACATTCGTTAAGAACAGCTCATACTAGTTGATTAAGTCCAGGTTTGAACTTCTGAATTAAAAAATTAAGTTGCCAGTGTAATTACTAATTACCATTGATCGTTTGACTAGTGATATCTCAGAGGTTTATAGTTCCACCTTCCTATTTTCAAAGTTGATCTCTGTTAGGTCAGGGTCTGGTTTGGACTGATTTATGCTATATGGTCAATTCTTCCAGCCACTGTATACTTCTTGAAGTCCGGCTGCTGTAGCTGATGACTGCACTAATAAGACTCAAATTCTTGAAAAGCAGACTTTTTTTAAAGTCTGCATCACATTTTATGACCTCTTTTTTGGTGTATTTTGAACAATATGTACACTGCTTTACATTAAGTGAAATTCTGCTAAAGGTACATACCAATGTGTAGAAGGAAATGAGGATTTTCAGAGGATGGTTCATGTCATCCCAAAATTAGTGTCTGAGTTAGATGAGAGGAATCCTTTGAGGAATTTAGTTCCTCAGCTGGCTAATAAAAGGATCCTTTGGTCATTTGCTGGGGCTTGAATATCTAGAAGATAGATAGGGGTAAAAGTGGAGAGGTAAATTCCAACCAATTTGGGTCAGAATGCTGGCATGAGTTTGATTTTTGTTCTTTTGGATATATTTTAATTATAATAAATGTTTTGTTATTTGCATATCAAACAATATAAACCAAAACACTCTAGAATGAGAGTTCTGTACAATTTTTGTTCAAGCATAGAGTATTTGAAGAGCACAATGAATTTAAGTTTTAATTTGAAAACAAATTCGCTGCTGACTGATCGTGTTTGTTTAGTGACTGATCTTTATGTTTTTATAAATGCCTTCATGTTACCCTTAAAACTGTATTTTTTTAATGTATGCTAAGACTAGAGGTTCCAGTCGAGTCTATATTGTTCTTTATGGTTAAGTGCAAGTAGTGGATGTCAGTTATAAGGAAACTTTTGCCCACAAAAAAGTTTCAATGGGTAATGCAAAAAGATGTTAATGAAAATGGGACAAGCCTTCAGTTTATTTACCATTCGAAGTGGAACAAGGCCTCTTTTAGTTATTCTTTCATCATATCCAATACAATTTGCATGTGCAGTAAGAAGATTTTTAAGCATCTTTTATTAATATAATAATCTATTAATATCTACTAAGATCCTTAGAAAGAGAACTCGAAGAACCTGCTTTAGGACAAATCAATGTTATTCAGCACTTTATCACAAAAAAGAGGCTGTAATGAAAAGACACAAAATAGGCATTTTTCTTGGTTATTAAAATTGTAGAATCATTTCTGTTGGAAGAGACCCTCAAGATAATCAAGTCCAACCATAACCTAATTCTGGCACCAAACCACGTCCCTAAGAAGTGAAAGAATCCAATGAGAAGCAAGACCTCAAACTTCAGTGATCTATGTTTTGTTTCGGAGGTATCGAATGGCCTCTGGGAAGAGAGTAGATTTGTTTTTCCATCATGAAAGAGGTTTTAGCAGTAGCACAGTGTTCAGCAAGGGTATATGAAAAATTACACATATGCACACCGAAATTACAAATGTGCTTATAAACAGCAGAGCTCAAAAGTTCATATATATATAATACTAGTAATACTTTAATAATAACACTGTATATTAACATAATAATACTTTATCTACTGATAAGCAACCTTCCCAGTCCATGAAAGCCTGACTGCTCAGAGGGGCAGCTACAACACATCACGACAGCCTTGACCTCCATCCTTTAACTATTTTCTCCACTGGGATTCTTTGTGAACGGTGATAAGTAATTGCAGAGACAGACATGAATGATAGAATTCATGTTAATAGAGTTGTGGTTTACTCCCCGTCAGCTAATGTGTGTCTGCTAGAAGATGGACTCTGATCTCTTTGATTGATGTCTAGTGATTTAAGTCAAACCCACTTGGTTGGCTCTTTTAGAATGCAGTCCTGTCAGCTTTAAGGAACTTGGACTGCACAAAATCATGTTGTACATTACATCTGTGTGGATTTTTTTGATCACTTGCTTTTATCTTCCTATAGAATTTAATTTCATACAATTTCTACTGCTGCCTAGTATCTATTAACAATCCATTCTTGTTTCCTTTGTAGGAGCATGATTTGGGTCTTGTGTTACATAAATGCATATATGAACACTATCCTTGTGCTTGTCTGTGTAATTTTCACCATTCCTTTTCCAAGTTTGTTCAAATCACTACCCAATCTTCATTTAAGTCCCTACTACAAAAAACAATTTACTCCACAGGATTTACTGTGGACTTACTCAGGACTTGACATACTGCTGAATATACATAGATTTTTTTTTCTGGTTTATTACTATTAAACATTAGTTGTCTCTTACACAGATAATACACTTAATTCAGAATCTCAACCAAAGCACGGAACACAGGTCAGCAGGTGAATACTCTATACTGGAATACATAGATTATTTTAAATTGTGGCAATAAATCATGGGCAGACCATTCATAATGAGATGCAGAGATTCAGCAGTATGTCAAGTCCTGAGTAAGTCCACAGTAAATCCTGTGGAGTAAATTGTTTTTTGTAGTAGGGACTTAAATGAAGATTGGGTAGTGATTTGAACAAACTTGGAAAAGGAATGGTGAAAATTACACAGACAAGCACAAGGATAGTTTTACTGATAGGATAAAGATAGGTTTACTGATAGGAAATGCTAAGTACTTAATCACGATCAGCATGAATTTTATGTTTTCAAAGGGCTGTATGTTTTCCGGATGAACATGGTGTGCTTTCTTCTCTTCCCAGCTGTTAACTGTTTTATTGCAGTCTAAAGCAAAAGGGAGAATTCATAGTCACTTGTCCATCCAGAGAAAAAGAGATAATGGCAATGGGATAGGGGAGTAGGAAAAATGAGAATTTAAACTTAAACTGGGCTTAAACTCTGCCAGGGAAAATTTAGGCTGGATATTAGAAAGAATTTCTTTACAGAGAGAGTGGTCAGGCATTGGAATGGCTGCCCAGGGAGGTGCTGGACTCACCGTCCCTGGAGGTTTTTAAACTGAGCTTGGACATGGCACTTAGTGCCATGATCTAGTCAATGGACTGGAGTTGGACCAAGGGTTGGACTGGATGATCTCGGAGGTCTTTTCCAACCCAGTCGATTCTGTGATTCTGTGAAACAGAAATGAGGATAGAGCTTTCTTGGTTCTTTACAGCCTTCTCTGACATAGTTTTTAGGAAGAAAATAAAAAGAAAAAATATATCACAGTTGTTATTCATTCACAAACTGGAATAGTCATTTTAACGTATGTAATCTCTATGCTGTTCTCAAATCCTTCAGTTCCAGGTTTGTTTACCGTGTTTTTGAACTGTTAGACTTGTAACATTTATATACATAATTGCAGCATTGCTGGCATTCCTTTTAAATAAGAAGGAATTGAAACCAGCTCGTTCATTAAGTGAAGTTGCCCACTGATACAAAGTGTGAAGCACCGTTTGCTCCTGATCCCAAAGATACATGCGACTGTCAGTCATGCAGCCCTCCTAATGGGAAAAGTCCTTGTTTTATGAGTCTGTTTTAAAACAGTAATAAAGTTTCCTGTGCAGGACATTAATTAGAAGGGTTATCAAAATAGGACAAACTAATATAATTTGTGATTGTACAAAATAAAGGAAGTTGAGGGTACCAGAGGGACCTAATGAATCACAGGATGGAAACAATCTCCTGGCTAACTAAACATTCAGACTTTGTACTGAGTCGTAGGGTGTATATAGAGCTCGGCAAACCGGAATGCGCCGTGTGTTTACATGGGTGGGATAAAGGAGTTCACAAAAACCATCTGGGAAAAGTCCTCCGGCCATTCATTCTCTTCCTACAGTGGGGTAAATTAATCGACACTGGTACATCTGCAGCAAACACGTGGCACACCTGCCCTGGAAGAACTCGAACTGGAAAATAAGTCTGTAATGTAAAAAATGGGCTGGGTATCAGCAATGTGCATTGCTCGTGTCTGATGGAATGGAAGAGATTTTGTCTCTAGCAAGGGGTTTTTAATTCTTCCCTGTGCATTTACATCATTTAAATGCAGTCACTATTTAGATTGTGTTATTGCATGGGTAGATGTAAGTAGAAGGGCTGTTTTTCAAAAAGTATTTGTTCAATTTACAGAGTAGTATACCGTAGGTTTTATCACTCTGAGTATATGTTTTTTCTATATACTGAAGAAATTTGAATAGACTCAACCCATTCACTGCCATTGTATAGAGATCAGATGCTGTTACTCCTGTACTGAAGTACAGTGACAGTGTCTGTTGTTTCTGGATGGAGATGACACTAGTTTAAAAAGGCCCACATCAGACACAAGACACTGTTTTCTCAATTTCTTGTTAAAAAAAAAAACTAATATTTTTAATATTTCTTGATTGGCAATCACTTAACTTTAGATTACTTGAGCAAGTGGAGAGCATTTCATCTTTAATATATTAGAGTATTACACAATGTCTTTTAAGGAGGCATTTTGTGGAAAATTTAAGTTGGAAACAGTCAAGTCTTGTGTGACTTTTGATGAAGTTTTTGCCTTTTCTTCTTTGGTAATTAATATGAAAAGGGATGTTCTGAGTTTTCTACTCTAACATTGGCTGTTCCTTGTTCACCATATTCAGACGTATTTATTCTAAAGCACAGAATCTACTTCAGGACTCCGAATCAGGGACTCTGGGCTCTCTCTGTGTTTTCTCTGAAGATGAGAAAGCACTGACTTAATCAGAAGGTTTATTTTCCATGGAACTTTCTGCAGAGCCAACACATGCTATGGGATAGAGCTGCTGCTTTTTGCCTGGTCGTACAGAGATGCTGCTCAGCGTCCAGTGGTGATGGACATCACCGATCTGAGAAGTGGAAAGGCTAAGATACTGCTATTAAGAACCCTAAAAAAAATCAAATAGAAGGAAATGAATAATTATGTCCACATTATAGTAGCAATGTGTTCCTTAGTGAAGGAAATAAAATCCAAATTGTTGACTAGATTGAATGGAAAAAGGAATGTGATCAATCTTGTCTTGTAGTGCATAGAAAATACAAAGAATGAAGGTCGTGTAGGCAGCTTTAATCCCTGTATTTCCTCATTTTCTATATCAATCTTTGGGCCTTTAATAGCAATAACATAGATTTATGTGTGGTGTACATGTGGGCGTATATATGTGTCTATATATACAGGTCTGTTTTTTCCACATCAGATTCCTGTTTAGGCTGTTGAGCAAGAGGAATTAATTTTGTATGAAATTGCACTCATGGAGGCTTTGGAATTTATGGCATTCTTAAATATATATGTACTCAATTACCTTGGCTTCTGGGGCTTTTATGAATCAACTGATGATAAGCTGATCCCAGCCTTAGTTTCCAAACTACAAATACATCCTCTGTTTAATTTTCATATATTCTGTTAGGAGTGCAGCATAGATTAGTAGCTATTTAAGTCTCGGATGAGATGAGCTGAGACATCCAGGATGTGTTTGCTAATTATATTGATGTCATTTATTATTTTGCTGAAGCCCTGTGTAGTTCTAGGTGATTGACTGTTTAGAAAAGAACGAACAAAATTTAACAACTTGAAGAGTAATCATTACATTTTTGTTGCACAATGTGGTGAACTCTGGTAAATAAGAATTTTGCACATGGTTTGACTCTCTAGTCTCCTTTATTGAAAATGTCTATGATTGAACAGGCCTTTGTTGAGAGTATTTTTGACTTAGCCTAAAAAATATCTCAAGTAATTTAGCTGGTTTTGGGTTGAAATGAAGGAGCAATCTTACTCTCTGTGAAAAATCATAGTTATAATCCAAGCTTCAGAAATCAAATGGAAAAATTATATTCAGGGTTTCATTTTTTTTTAGCTTGTTTGCACAATGTAAATTGAATAAGTACATGAACATGAGAGTAAAGTCCATATCTGCATGCAAAGACCCTTCTCATCTAGTAGTCTGATTCTGGCAGCAAAAGCACGTGTGTATCTTTGAAATCAGTTCCAGAATCCAGTAAACCATGGAGTTTTAGTTATTATTTTATCATCTTACTTGCTTTGTTTCAAATAATTGTCCAAATATGTTAATTATCAGTGCCTGGTAGAGGGTAACATTCCTTCTGCTCATCCTCATGGATTCACCTCAACAAACATAAAGGTAAACTAACATATTTTTCTATACCTGAGATAAAGATGCCAGATCATCTTCTGTGTCAGGGGAGATAAATGGACACTTCTAGGATGTGACTTTTCATCTGCTGACGTAGTTATTTAACAGTCTGGCCATCCATTTAAAATGTTAAGTGAAGTGAGAGACATCTCACCTATAGAATAATCGGCACTAGCTGTATTTGTTGTTTGCCATTTCGTTTTGTAATTGATTCTGTCAAACAAAACAGTGAACGTTAAGTTGCGATAGACAAACTAATTTATGGGTATCTGTGGCAAAAAAGGGCAGTGTTAAATTCTGCGTGGTCTGTAAGTGTAACTCGTAAACCTTAAAGGTCATCTCAGAGTGTTTAACAGAGCAAATTCATTGTAGTTTTTACATCACCTTATCTGATTTCAAGCAAATCTGATAGTTTCAGAGTAACTTTTTTTAGGAAGATTGGCTTGTTAACAGTGTTATGCAGTTACAAGGAAATGTGGTCACAGCTGGTCCTGGTTTCTTGGCTAATCCACCTGATTGGAAACAACAGGTTTTTGATATTTTTCCATTTCTTACACTGACACCTAGTGTTCAGAGGTCTTGAGTTTCTAATACTGCGCTTTTTTAATAGATCACTGTCAATACTGAAGTTCCCCACCTTTGTAAAAATCTTCCATTTCTGTTATTCTTCAAAAGAAAACAAGAATCAAAGGTAAAGGTGTTACCATCATTCAAAACAGTTTTACTTTGGAAATTCAAATTGTCCACCGCTACTAGAAAACTTGGCAAAAGCTGTTTTACTTCTTGAAGAGCTTCAAAATCTGTTTTCTTAATATTTAAGTACTTTAGTTTTGGCAAATGCAACTCTTTTGTGTCTCCAAGTGTCACTGGCCAACAAAAACAGTGATAACAGCAGAAACACTTGGATCAGTATTTGTTTAATTGTGGGGGATGACAATGCTTTTTATTTCTGTGTTCTTTTATCTTCTAGCCACGAGTTCTACCTGATAGGAGTGTTGATGGCAGCACAGTCCTTGAGCAGACAGAAAATAACTTGTACACAAACACCAGCACCAGCAGTCTTTTATCTCAGACTTGCAAATAAATGGAGCAATCCAAGGGTGGATTGTAACCTGTTCCCAACAAAGACAACTGGCAGTGTCACTTACGCTGTGACTCTTGTACCTGTGATTTTGCCATATGTTAACTGGAGATCTTTCATCCTTTGAGAATTTAGTGTGTCTGTATCTAAAGCTATCAGAGAATTTTTGTGTCCTAGTGATGGGTTCTATAGAAAAGGGAAACAGAGGTGGAGAAAATGCATATTGAACTTATCCTTGATTTGATCCTTCTTCCGATTTTCTTTCCATTACTTTTTATGTAGGTGCATCAAAAAGCTGCTTTTCTGCACCAAGTCATACGTGTGTTTCAATTTTCCTATACACTTAACTACGTTGCCTTCTCAGAGAACAGGAGGTAGTGACAGTTCACTGAATATCCACCTAGGTGATGGTCTCCTTTGAGCTTGCCCTTGATTTCCTACCTGATTTCCTAACAGGCAAGGATTTTACTATAAAAAACATTTTCTTCTCATAAACCTTGGTAAACTGTATTAGCCAGATGTCACAGTTTAATTCTACTACTTTAAGCAGAACATTCCTCCCAAGTTGTCTCTTTCCTTGCAAACCCATCGCTTGCATAGTCTAGATTCTTGTGCTCTTCAGATACTTGGTGTTTAAAAGAGCAGTGTGGCTGGTCCAAGACCTTTTCACGTGAGGTGATGGAGTTAGTGGCTTGGTCAGAGGAAGGGCATAAAGGATAAATTTGAGAAAACATGTCAGGAACTCTGTACCAACTGATACAGAAATGATCCTCTCAAAAAACTTTACAGTCAATCTAATTCAGCTGAATTGTTTTTAACACAGCTGTTAAGTACAGTGGATTCCATGCAGCAGTTGTATCTGTGATTTACATAAATATTCCTGAACTCCGATCACTCTGTTTTTATGCACTCTTCCTTTAAATTTCAACATATAATCTATCAATTTGAATGTTAGATGCTGTACTACATCACTGCCTATCCATAGTTTTATCCCTGTGAACCAGACATAGTGTGCGTAGGGAAAAATAGACAACAGAGAGAAATGTTACTTGTAGGACATCACTTACTTGGCTTCTTTAGGCATTTGTTTTTAGGATGAGGTGAATTTGGACTTAGAATGATGATTTGTCTCTAGTAAAGGATGCCTTGGATAACCAGCTCAGATGTAGATATGTATGTTTAGTTAGATATCTCCCACCTGAGAGTAATAGAGCCCCCATGACAAAAACCTCAAAGCAATCAAAATAAAAGGAGGATAATGGGAACTTCTCTGATGGCAAAAGGAAATGATAACAATGCCAAAGCAGCAGCGAAGTCAGAGAAAATAAAGACATACTGGAGGCCCAGTTTTCTGGCCAGGAAGAGGCACATAGTGTCCCATATATGAATACTTTCAAGGGATGGGATTTATGAAAATTCAGGTTGGAGGTGATCCAAAACAGAGTTAGGACAAGGAAAGTCTGTGCATTTGCTGAAATCTGCATGTTCTATGTTTTTTTACAGATGAAGAGAGAAAAAGAAACGGGAAAAGATTTGTAGAGACAGGCTGGATTGAGATAGGGTCTTTTTAAAAGAGAGTATAGATGGAGGACATCTGTGCATCGTGAGCGAAAGTGCCAGAGAGCAAAGAAAAATTGAAAACTAAGTAGGCAGGATATGATGCATCTACCGAGATGGGTCAGAGTTGGGAAAAAGGCCAGAGATTTATGACGAGAAAGTGTTCCGGAACAAAAACTAGGTGCAGCTTTGTGGGAATGCAGATATTCTCTCTTGTAGCAGAAAAAATATGGCGCTAAAAGAGGAACCCAGGTTGCAAATAAGGAATAGGAAGCCTGAGATTCAGCAAAGAGTTTTTTAAAGAAGTGAAAGAAAAGGAAGATGAAAGATGAAGACAAACCTGTAATGGAAGGAGTTTGGAAGAGGATCCCATGACCCTCCCTCAAGGCATTTAATAACGAGAATGGGAATAGTTGAAATGAGAGGCAGAAAGGTTTGAAAGAGAAACCGTGTCTGGTGCCTTGGAGCTTGCAGAAGGTCTGGTCTGGAGAATGGGTTTAGAAAGTGGCTTTACAGGACATTAAGTACTGATGAGAGGGAAGCCATCAAGAAGTAGCAGATGTGTTGCTCCCAAACTGAACCTCAGGTGAGGCCATGGATAATGACCAAACAGGTGGAACATGATCATTGGTGTCACCATGATGGAGAGCACAGGGCTAAGAAGAAAGGGAGAGAGAGTTTCTACATCCCAGGCATGAATTCATAGTAAAATGGAAAGACTGGTGGCAAGTTCTTCTGTGGACATCACCATACACTTTGGAAGCCTGAATTAATGCATCTTTGCACCATCATAACATGCAAGCATATGTAGAGAGCATATGTATATATGCATATATAGATTAATAATGAGCACTTGTATAGGGATACACAGCCTGATGTTAGTATATCCACTTCAGTATACTCAGAAGATACTGCTCACTTTAGTGATGAGAAATTAAAGTAGAAAGAAGGCAAAGTAAATTTTCTCCGTGTCATGAAGCAAATGAGCAGCAGAGCTGAAAAAAGTCGACTAGTTGTAGCTGAGAGGGAAGCTGTGCAAAGCTATTTTATATTGATGGTCTGTGTCTCAGCCAATTGGATTTTTATTTGACAATCCAAAGGTGTAATAACTTTTATTGTATGAGGAAGAAAAATACATCAAGGCTAATAAATAATGGAGGACCTACTAGGGATATGCATCAATGCATGTCCTGGTCTTATGTATATACAAGTTTAATTGTGTCCCTTTTAATTTTGCTGTTTGATTCAACGGGATTGTCAGGTGATCGTCCTATTGAAAGAACAGAAGAGGATAAAATTTCGAATAACTTTGTTAATCTCTTCTGGCTGCTAAAAGAAAAGATTTATTGGTATCAAATTTTATTGCATTCTTAGAATGTAGGGATTGATTGGCTGCTAGTTTAGCTTACTTGTCTCTTCCAGTTAGAAACCCAAACACGACAGAAGAAAGACATCGCATTGAAGCTGACGTGCAACAAGTGAGTGAAAGTTCACTTGGCTTTTCCTCTCGGCACCAGGTGCAAAAGTTGGCTAAAAGTGCTGTGGCAGGCAGTTATTTTAAAGCAGTTTCTGGTTTAGTGTTTTATCAAGCCCAGGAGTAAAATATTCTGCAACTACTGCAGTTTCACAAAGCTGCTTTTTAAGGTAGAACTCTGAATTGTTTAACTAATTAAAATGCCCCAGTACAAACATTAATCATTCCATAACTGTTAATGATAGGGTTTGCAGGATTTGTGGAGGGCTGCATATGATATTTTAAAAGTATTTCTTTGTTTAATACACAACACGCTTGCGTTAATGGAATATACCAGAGGTTCTTGAAATCTTGAGGAATATTTGTGATTTTCTACATCCCCTCTTCTAAATGCTGGGAGGAAGTCTATTCATTTCTGGGGAGAGATGACTCTGACAGTGTCCTGATTAATGACTCAACTTAATCGGGTTGGTTTTTTTCTTGAGTAGCTGCTCCATTACAGCTTTATAGTATGCTTTACAATAACAGTTCTCTAAACTGCAGCTTTCTCAAAGAGGGAAGGTGGTGGCTCAATGATGACATCAGCTCCAGAAGTGTAAAGTTCAAGTGGTTTGCATGTGGGATTGCCAAATAACACGGGTTTGGTTTGTTTTCATTTTATTAAACCGATTCTTCTCCCCAGATGTCTTGGATTTCTGTGGTACCCCCCTTCGCCTTTGATTCTTGCTCCTTGTAACTAACAACTTTTATTAGTCATCCCACTAATACTCAGCGTTTTTACTCAGCACCTGTTGTCTTCAAAGCACTTTGCAATAATAACTCGTTAATCCTCACACTGATCCTGAATTTCACTGTCATTCCTGTTCACATGTGAAAATGTGAGCTCGATGACTTGCCTAAAATTGTGTAATGGTTTTGACACCTGTACGAGGACTTTGCCTATTCTATGTCTGCACTACCCAGGCTGATCCTCTGGCCTTTCTACATGCAGAGTTTGTGGCATGCCAGTTATAAATTGAGCATTTCCTTTTGGTTAATGACATATTTTTACCCTGATTGCTCTGGTATTTCAGTCCTGAACCCCGCAGAAGAACTAAGCTGGAAGGAGCCTCAAGAGGTCATCTGATCCATATCTCTCATCCTGAACTAATTTTGGCCTTTGTTCAGGAAAGCTCTTAAATATATACATATAAATGGATATGTATGTGTATATATACAATTATTTATTGAATCAGGTCACATTTGTGGAAGAATTATGGATAACTGCCTAATCAAAGTTTGATGTAAGCTACCAGCAGTTGCCTTGAAATACTTGCACAGGATATAATGATTGATATTGCTGTGGGAAGTACCAGAGCTAACTGTGGAAGGTGATGGTGGTAAATCCAGTGGTGTGACGTCTGGAAGTATTGCTTCCTTTTTATTTTCTATTCACTACCTCAAGTAAGGTAGTGATTTTGCTTCTGTAATAAACCTTCAGCTAGTTTTACTGTTCTTGGCCTGTCCGTTTGAAAGCTACAACTTTATGGAAACAAAATGAAATAAAGAGTTCTCTAGTATGTCACAAATCATAGCTAAAGCTGGAAATCCAGCCTGACGCTGTGGTCTTGATTTGTATGGTTTGCCTACCCTTTTTTATTTCTGCAAAGCAGTATATGTATGTGAAGGCTGGTGTTTCAGCCAGGATTTTCAGTCTTAACTGTGAATTTCCTTTCTTTAACAGGTTTAAAGCAAGCCTTTCAAATTGCTTCAGTGTAGCTTTTAGGACTTGAATTTCCTTTGTGTTCATTTTGGTCCTTTTCCAATATTTATCCATACATTTGAAACTCATTCAAATCTATGGGAGAAATTACAATGGGAGGTGGTGGCATTTCTGTTATATTAGAGTTGGTTCAAATGGCGCCTGATTTTGAACTCAAACAAAAAAATTCAGAGTATTTCTCAAGCATTACAGGGTTCATGTCCTGCTCAGAGATCCCTAAAATTACTGTGTCTGGCTGGAAAAAAATAATTCTATTTCCTGAAAAATTGAGAGGTTTTGACATTTGCTGTTACTCTTTCTTTCGAACAGAACTAAAAGCTCTTTTCAAAAAAATGTAAAAATCTACCAAGGTGAAGAGGAATCTAATCTGGACGGTAGTTCAGTGGGACTCACAGAATCACAGAATGTCAGGGGTTGGAAGGGACCTCGAAAGCTCATCCAGTCCAATCCCCCTGCCGGAGCAGGAACACCCAGATGAGGTTACACAGGAAGGTGTCCAGGTGGGTTTGAATGTCTCCAGAGAAGGAGACTCCACAACCCGCCTGGGCAGCCTGTTCCAGTGTCTGTCACCCTCACTGAGAAGAAGTTTCTTCTCAAATTTAAGCCAATGGTCAAGTCTCTGCTTGCTGGAAGAACATAAATTTGAAATTGAGTGTCCTGTATGCTGAGCACCATAACACAGGGCGGGTGAATACGTCTTTTGATGTCATTATTTCTCTCTGTGATCTTAGCCATAAACTTGTAAAGTATTGCTCCGTACCTCTACACAAAATTGTTTTGTTTCAAGAAATATGATTTTTCCACTGGAAGAATATTTCATTTCAAGGTGCTGACCAGTGCTCATGATTAAATTATTCATATAATTCACATGTGCATCTAATCCAAAATAATACTTAATAGCTATTATTTGTAGTTCAGAAATTCAACTTAATTTTTATAAATCTTTTCCTTCAGCTATAGCTGCAGGGTCTCATAAAAACTTGACCACTTTGTGTTTATTCATTTTTAATGGTAATTAATTCATATTAGTGGTGAACTTTGTTATTTCCAAAAGGTATTTTAAACCATTTGCAGGTTTAAGCCGTCTTCCTTAATGTAATACAATACTAAATGCAGCAAAGTGTTGTCTGAACAGATTGTGTGATTCAACATTAGAAACATCTATTGATTGTCTGATCTAGTGATGGATATTTTTTCTTAGCATATGCAATCCTCTGGTATTGCTTATAAAGAAGAATGTTTCCATGTTTAAGGAGAGTTTTCTTCCTCATTTGTTCTCCATATTTTCATTTTAGGACAGTTTTTTAAAAGGTCATTATAAAGAAAACTTAATCAGATCAATTTAAACCTGAGGAGAAAAAATGAATGAAACCAGTAGTCTTGTTGCATCAGTACTATATGTTTGCATGTCTGAAGTCTGTGACAATTCTCTGCTACATTTTGTTATTGTGCATTGGTGGCCCAACCTCCATTTGAAAAATTATATCAATCTTATTCTGTGTTAGAATAAAGTCAGTATTGTGAAGTTTATTTTCTTCTATACATCTTTATGACCAAGAGGCACTTTGTTCCATTCCAAAAAGCAAATACTGGCTTCTCTCCAAATTCTTGCTAAACTTTCCATCTATTCTAATATCTGCTAAAATATCCACAGCAGTTGACTTTCTAAGACTATTTATGTTGCGTGTTATGTTTATATGTCTGTCATTTGCTGTCTGTCATCCCGGACTGTAAGCTTTATTTGACAATGTCACTTTATGTGACTGTATGACGGTCAACATTGCAATCCTGTGACCCACCAATATCAGTAGCATATTGTTACAATATACATAATCAATAAGAGAATAAATATGTGTTAAAAATGAATACATAAATGGAAAAAGGATTTATTGTTTAACTTATCTTTGAAGATATTAGAATTTCGATTTAAGAAAGTCAAGTGACTCTAGGTAGGCCCTTTTTTTGACGTTTTCATATAACTCTGATCTAGTATAACTAAGCTGTCTAAGCTGCTTACAACTGCGTCTTCCAGGAGTATGCGTGATTGAAACAGCTGCTCAAAATCACGGTAATGAAAGGTTTACATCTCCCCATTATGCATTTTGTATGCACAGTATGTACACTTGTGCTCATGAAAAAGCGTACATACCTGTTTTGGGGAGCAGGAATGGGATATTCCTTGTTCATAGATTTAATTAGCTGTTTTGCTCTTATCTGCTAACTACAGCTCCTGCAGAACTTTCTACTCTGTACACACGAAAGATGGGTAAGAGGTATTTGTAGGTGGATTTCTGTATCAAATCCTTCTTTATCATGTAATTTTGGGGTTTTTTCAGAAGGGGATTTTTTTTTATGAGCAGTTAGGCCCTTCGGCAGTTAACCTAACAAAGACTTAATGTCTTATAGATACGGTGCAGTTTTGGAGGATGATTAACACAGGAGTTTACATTTCATATTCTGAGGGAAATGTAGTGCTGTATGCACCATGTTTCATTAGGGTTGGAGACAGCAGGAGGCTCTTTTGTGGAAATGTTTCTGTCACTGTCAGTAGAAACATGCCCATCTGGTTGAAAAACAGCCCTGTGTCTTGCCAGTTCCCTACTTCTAAGCAATTGCGGTAGGAGAATGTTAATCTTAACCTGTCACAACTCATTTCAATTCTAAATTTTTATTAAACTTCCAAATACTACAGTAATATAAGTAAGTATGGGAGACAGGACTGTGTTCTTGCTGCTGCCATTCTCAGGTGCTGGAAGCATTGTAATTAGTGTTTATTACTATTAATATTTCATAGTTAGGTGTGCTGGAACTCCCAACTAGTCTTGGCAAAGGGATGTGGAACCCATAAGGTTGGCTTGAGTCAACTGAAGAGCACTGGATTGCAGTTCTCTTTCTCTCTGTTTTGCTGACTGTAGACTAGCAATTACATGCATTCAAAAAAATGATCTATAGCATATTTGTTGTAGATATCCATGCCTTTTTACAGAAACCGTGAACACATCTGCTCTTTTAGCCATGTCAAGATCCTTTTTGGCAAGATCTGGTTGCCTAACGGAAAATGTAAGTTCTTACATCCATTGTTTTTCTTCAAAAATATATGGGTGTCAGAGGCTTTTCCTGTGATCCCAGGTTCCTTTTTGTTGTTGCTGTTTTTGTGGGGGGGTTTATTTGGTTGTTTTTTTGCATTGCAAGCCTGGGCTGGTGGTTGCAACCTGTGTTTGGTGGATGAGCTATTGGAAATGTATTTGGAATGAGATACTTAATGTCCTGGTAGATAGGACTGGGGGTATACATGATTTAATAATGAAGAGAGAAAGGCAGGATTCACATCTGCATTCAGATACCTGAATTCAGGTCTATATGTCTGCTATAGATATCTAAGTACCCACTGTAGCCAGTGAAGCGGAATCAACTCTTCAATTCCACGAACATCTACTGTCCAGTCATCTGCATAGCCCTTAGACTCCTTTTGCTGTGTGGGCACTTGAACACCTACATACATTGTACATACATAATTTGAGGTGTCACTCTCCACCTGAATTCTACCCCAAAATTGCCATTGCAAGCCTTTGAAGTGAAGAATCACAGAATGGTTTGGGTTGGAATGAACCTTACAGATGACCTAGTTCCAACCCAGCTGCCATGGACAGGGACACCTTCCACTAGACCAGTTTGCTCAAAGCCCTGTCCAACCTGGCTTTGTACGCTTACAGGGATGGAGCATCCACAGCTTCTCAATTCCAGTGCCTCACCACCCTCATGGTAAAGAATTTTTTCCTTATCTAAATTTACCCTTTTTTACTTCAAAGCTGTTACCCTTTGTCCTATCACTACATGCCCCTGTAAAAAGTCCTTCTCCGCCTTTCTTGTACTGGAAGGACGCTATGAGGTCTCCCCAGAGCCCTCTCTTCTCCAGGTTGAACAACCCCAACACTCAGCCTGTCCTCACAGGTGTTCCATCCATTTGATCACCTCCGTGGCCTCCTCTGGACTTGCTCCAACAGGTCCATGTGCTTATTCTGGGGCCCCAGACCTGAACACTGTACTTCCAGTGAAGGAGTGTACGTTGAATTGTGACTTCCTTGTTCTTGGCCTTCTTCATATATTATAGGCGTTGCTGCTGCGTTATTGAGTAAAGCCTTTTAGCTTCATGGAAAAAGCAGTTATCATTACTTTATGTTTACAAATAGGTGACAGAATTTAATGGTGCTGTGTAGTGCTAGGAAGAAAAGCATCATCTCTGAAGTGTCAGGGCCAGATCTCTTCCTCCCAGCCTTCAGCCTTTTGGACTGAGTTGTTGAGACATGCAGGTAGACCCACCTTCCTGAGACAGTTGTTTACCTTATTGTCAGTGAGATGGAAACCTCCTCTCACCTTAAAGTAAATATCTAGCATATTTATTCCGTGAAAGTGTGTATTTTTGTCCACTTGAATGTATGAACTCAAGTATTTTAGAGAGAGAAAATAATGAGTGGTGATGAGTCATAGCCATTAAGTTAAACCTGTAGCTTTCACTGCTTTCTCTGTAATTGCTGCTCTAATTACAGCCTGGTTCCCATGTTTTCAGGGAACCAGCCATAAAATGACATCGATGAGCAGTTCTAGCTGTAGCAGTATTAAACTCAAGCTACCCTGTCTTAACCGAGTCCCCCAGCAGTAGTCTGCGGGGTCATTCTCCCTCTTACTCTCCTTCAGATCCAGAGAATATCAAATCCTCTTGTGCAAATGCAGTCTCAGGAGATGGATATGGATCTCCCACAGTTTTTGGCTCCTGGCTCAAGCACTACCCCGAGGGCTGAGAGTCGGGTTTGGATCTGCACTGGCTGGAGGAAGGATTTGAACTGGTTTCTTTGGCCATGGCCCTGATTGCCCAGGTGATGACCCATAAGAGACTCACTTTTTAGAGAGTGTCTTTGTCTGTTCATGGACTTTTTTTTTTATTGAGGTGACCCTGCTTTTGAATTTTGTGCAGCACTCACTGCTCCCAATGTTTCTTGAGGGCATCTGGAGAACTAAATCCTTGCAGAGGGACAGTTATTTGGTGACAGGTCAGACTCTGAACATTTCAGTCATACTAAAATGATGTCGCTGTGGCACACAGTTTTAGGCAAGCTCATGAAATACAGTGGACGTCCCTAGCAAAAATAGCATAGAATCATAGAATAGTTTGGGTTGGAAGGGACCTTCAAAGCTCATCCAGTCCAACCCCTGCCATGAGCAGGGACATCTTCACCCAGATCAGGTTGCTCAGAGCCCCATCCAGCCTGGCCTGGGATGTCTCCAGGGATGGTTTATCCACCACCCCTCTGGCCAACCTGGGACAGGGTCTCACCACCTTCAGTGTCAAAAATTTCTTCTTCATGTCTGGCCTGAATCTCCCCTCTTTTAGTTTAAAACCATCAACCCAGCGCTCTCAGCCTGTCCTCCCAGCAGAGCTGTTCCAGCCTTGGATCATTTCTGTGGCTTCTCTGGCCCCTCTCCAACAGGTCCATGTCTGTCCTGTGCTGAGGGCTCCAGAGCTGGACACAGAACTGCAGGTGGGGTCTCACCAGAGCGGAGCAGAGGGGCAGAATCACCTCCCTCCACCTGCTGGAAACGCTGCTTGTGATGCAGCCCAGGATACAATTGCCCATCTGGGCTGCAAGTGCACATTGCCGGCTCATGTCCAATCTTTCATCCCCCAGCACCCCCAAGTCCTTCTTGGCAGGGCTGCTCTCAATCCCTTCATCCCCCAGGCTCTGTTGATACAAGGGGTTGCCCCAATATAATAATATAGGTGCTTAAATTCACCTCATGTTCCTTTTGAGGAACAGTGTGATGTTTATGGATGTGGCCTCAGTCCTGATGCTGGACAGATTATAGTTTCTGCCTGAGCTGTCTCTCTGGAGCAATTAAAGGATGATTTTGTTCCCTTCTTTTGCTTACGTTATCAGAAAAAGGGACTACAGGGTGCACTTCTGCAAGAATCACCGCAGTTGTCTGGGAAATTTGGGGCTTTCCCTTTAAGTAGATAATACTTGAATGATATATTGAGATAATTACATCCATCAAATGCGTCTACCGGTGTAACGCACAAGGAATGTTTCACCTCTTAACTATGACGCTTTAGCTGGTTACTTCTCTGAACTAGTGTTACTATTTGCTCATGACCGAATAATGAATGTTAGAAACTTGATGTTTTCCTTCCTGCTAATCAGGCATCCAGCATCCAGGCAAGGAGAGCTCATTTCTTTTTGCCAAGAAAGATGTACTTGCTTTTCTCATTGCAACAGCATCTTCCTGAGGAAATTGCTCTAGACTGAGAAAATCCAGCATGGGATAGGACTGCAGGAATAACCCAAAGATCTAACAGCTGCGAAGTTGTACAGTTTAACCAAAGGAAGGAGTTTATAATTAAGATGGTATCTCTACTGTATTTAGCATTTGCTAGAGCTGAGCAGTCAACATAAAGCTGTCTGAATTAAAGACATTTTTATGCTGTATGTTTTGGGAGTTTTCCACAGACATACTGTGGTCAAGTTGGAAGAGATGTCGTGCCACTGAATACGGAATGACATTAGAAATTTTTTGCCAAGGTGCTTTTTCTTCACAGCATATTCCTTATGTTATCGCTTATTCCTTATGTTATTAAGCATGATGTTCAGGGAAAACATCCCATCTGGATGGCATTACCTGAAGGATGTGCAGCTTGTATGTATCTTCTGGAGGTTAGCGTCTAGTGTTAAACAAAGGAAGCTGATTAAAAACATCTGTAAAACATTTTCGTAGTTCATATTTTATACAGTGGGTATTGAATTACCTCGCACATGACTGCATGTCTGAACTAAAAATAATAAGGTAAATCTTTTCCTTTTATTAAAATTAGTATAATATTAATTTTATAGTTAAACTACATTTAACTGTTTCCCTACTTGGCACTAGAGTTTAATGCTGCTGACATCACTATGTATTTTACATGCCACTGAGAAATAATTGTTCATTTATTGATGCAGTATGCTACAATAAGTGCATTTTAGGTGCAGTCAAAATATAAACATTAGATTGAAATACAATTTCTTATGTAAAACTGTGGCATTTATTAAATGCTAAAGGAGAGACTTGGCAGCTAAATGTGTCATGTTTCTGACCATTAAATATATTATGTGAAATAGTTATATAGAATATATAAAATTATTGTAGTACTGCCCACTTAGGTATTATGTTGATTTATGAATTCAGTGAGAGTTCCTGGTAAATACCAAAATTACTGATTCTAGGTCATTATTTATTGGGTTGGTAAGTTTTATGGAGAGAAAGTGTTTGTGCATCCCAGAACTGACAGAGAAAGGTGTTATTTATGTAGTTAGAGTGAGAATGCAATTGTAATTTCACAACTAAGCTGAAAAAAGAGTAAAATACTCTCCTCCATATTCTAAATTACTTTCTAAAATAGCTTACAAAACCATGTGTATTACAATGGTAAATATTATTTGAAGATCTAAGAGGCTAATGCTCAAGATTTACTGTTCAATATCGTAAGCAGAAACTTCTTACCTTTCCAAAGTTATATGGAACATACTGACTCAGATGCACGTATCAAAACAGAGGGAGGCAAACATTATTCTCTGGGAAAATATTTTGAAATTCAGCAAGTGTTTTGAAAATGATTATCATTATTGTTTATTGTAAGTGTTCTAAGATTGTGAAAATGAAGTGTTGCTCATAAATACCACTCGGGCTGAATGGCCAAGGGCAGTTCTCGTCTCTGACATGAAGGCTCCTACCCAAGGCAGTTTTGTCCAGTTGGAGTACTGGGTTTTATTATGTTTTTACCAAAGTTCCTAAAAACAGCAAGCAGGGTAAACAATATGGTATGTACATCCCGTTGTTTTTATTCAAGGAGACTGGATCAGCACAAAAACATTTTTTAGAACAACGCAACTTGAGCAGTTTCCATTTCATCAATTAGTGGCCTTATCCGTACTGAGGAGCGTCTGGTATCTGTCTGTGGCATGAGGCAATGAGGTGTTTTATCATTTGGAAATTAAGAAGACATGTTGTACCATGCTAGTGAGATTTACAGAGTTTATCTTACTATTCTGCTTGGGAATGTATGTTTCAGCCATGGTAATATAGCTCATTAAGTGACTGAGAGCAAATAATGCTATTTTTTTAACCGTGTCTTAAGCCTTATGATAATTTCTTTTGCTCACTGAGAGCTTAATATTTTTGCCTGTGTTATTGCATGAGGTATTTGGAGTTGACTGATCTTATAGCCCAAGAGAAGTGAGGCTGTTGCAGCTGCACATCCCCAGGTCTGGCCAAGGCTGAGTGTGGATTCCTACAAGGCACACACATATATACATACGTACCCTCACGGTACATATATATTTATACACACAACCAGCCACAGAGATCAACGCAGGCAGAAAACAGAAAATGCACACAAACACAAGCAGCACCGTTTACCTCATCCTGTTCCCTTCGTTGGCTGATCAGGATGAAAGTGTGTTAGTAGAAAATACATAAATACACACACGTACACTTATACATATGTAAATATGTATATATTTATATACACGTGTAAACACTAAGGATCTCAACAGCTTGCCTTACATGGTCTCATAATTTTGGAAGATTCTTGAAGCACTAACAGAAATGTAAGCAAATAATTATTTCAAAAAATGCAATTGGCAAAGTTGTGATCAGATCGTTATTGCATCTGGGGACTGAAATTGTCCTGGATTCCTGTCCCGTGAAGGTTTAGGAGGAAGGATTTTGGGTCTTGGTTGGGAAAAGCAATTTTTGGAAGGTTTGGAACTATGTCAGTTCACCAACTATGTGTCTCTGCTGTGTAAACAGTATTCCCCCATCACATACTGAACTAGATGGTTACTTCAATGGGTGGTTTTATGGCCAAAACCAGCAGCCTGGGGCTCCTCTGTCTTTATCACAAACTGTACTCTATGAAGTGCAAAACTGCAAAGTTTACTTGACAGATTGAAGCCGGAGTAATTTACTCGACCGAGACCTTAATGCAGCTCCTCACAGTCCATCATCATCATCATTTGAACAGAAGGGATGTGCTTTAAATCTGGAATCGGTGGTGTTTGCCAAACAGGGCTCCACACTAAATCAGAGACGAAGAATTGCTGTTGCCAGGTTTGCTTACTTTGTAATTGCAAGTGCATTGGGGATACTGGGCGAACTGTTTAAGAATGTTGGAACACCTGCGTAGGGCACAGCACCTTTATTTTAACAACCCTATAGGTGCTCATACAGCAAATTATCACTCCAATGAATTCCCTTCATTTTGAGTTGAGTCTTTGCCAAACAAAAGACTCAGCTGATAGAAAGCTGGCTGAGGCACAACTGATTTTGGATTATAACCCTGAATTTAACAGCATAAGTCAATGGATGCATTTTTATTTTTTAAGATGCTATCATTACAAACCTGTTAAAGCTGAATTAATTTAAGCACAAATTTTGTTTATCAGATCTTTTATAACTGGACTGGGATATATCCACGACAATTTGAAAATTACTGTGCCACACTGAAAATAATATTAAAATATTAATGTCTTGTTTAGGTAGGTGACTTTTGTGTAATGCTTGGCCTGTGGAGGGGTTGACTTATCTGTTTTTTCCTGGACTGTGTGCCAGCCATATCACAGATAAATTGGACAGAATAATCTAGAATCATTGCTCTATATGTTTTTCAAAGACAGCATTACTTATAAATCATGACTGCTAATTAAAAAGCATAAGGCCTTTAATTAAAAATAAAATCTGCGCAGGCCCCAATAAGGTAAAGATATTACACATATGCCATGCTTCACCAGCACTGTTAGCTTTTTGTACCTTTATTTTCTCCCTCTTTCTCATTATCCCTGCTCATTATTTCTGGTTTCATTGAGAGTCTGATCTCTCAAGCTGCCCAAGTGTGAGCTGATGAAAAGACATTGTTTTTGTCTCAAAATGCTGCATGAAAAGATCACATTCTCAGATTTAAAATTCGTAAGGTAGGGGTTTATTGCTTTATTTGTCCTTAGAAGATATGTGTCTTTGTAACAATTGAATTCTTATAAAAGAGCCACCAACAAAACTATTTGAGCTATAATGGGAGGGTGGAGACAACTTGCCTGCCTATTGAAGTGCATCTTTCATCATCAGAACAATAGCTGGTTCTTTTCCCTTGCCAAATGACCATCGTTTTTCCTTCCATTAATTAGCTGGGATCTTGAACAGTTCTGTCCCTCGTCTTCCACCAACTGCTTTGATAATCCCTCAGGATACTCAGGGCGGGATGACAAATCACAAGAGAAGACATTCTGATTTTTGCCTCTCTGCTGTGTTTCGTACATATGGAGACAGAACCGATTTCCTGAGTTTTGCACTGGACCTTGTTATTTATTGATTGTGTAAGTGCACACCAATTACCCAGCACCTCTGAGCTGCATTTCTCTGTCTGTAGAGAGGAATATTTCTATGTCTTTAAAACCATAAATAAAATTTATATAAGTGCTATCATTAAGCATCCATACAGGAGGAGACATCTAATAGGTCTGTCACAGAATCACAGACTGTCAGGGGTTGGAAGGGACCTCGAAAGCTCATCCAGTCCAATCCCCTGCCGGAGCAGGAACACCCAGATGAGGTTACACAGGAAGGTATCCAAGTGGGTTTGAATGTCTGCAGAGTAGGAGACTCCACAACCCCCCTGGGCAGCCTCTTCCAGTGTCTGTCACCCTCACTGAGAAGAAGTTTCTTCTCAAATTTAAGTGGAACCTCTTGTGTTCCAATTTGAACCCATTACCCCTTGTCCTATCATTGGTTGTCACCGAGTCTTTTCATATATGCCAGTCAGATGGTTGCGCAGGAGGACAGAAGGGGAGGCTCTGAGAACATAAGATAAAAAATCATTCCCTTTGCATTTTCTATGCCCAGTGCTACATAGAGTTGTGAGGGAGAACTTTTAGGAGAAGAAATTGTAGGGGAAATTCTGTTCAACTTCCAGCTTTCTGGCTGCCATGGATGGAAGCTGTAGATTTTGCATCTGAATTCCAAACAATTATCCACTGGCATGTGCAAATACAATTTTTTCATAAGGTAAATCAACCACATCTGGTGGCTGATTTTTTTCAGGTATTGCAAAACACTTTTTGTGTGAGCAACATTTTATTCAGCAGGATAAAGATGTTTATAATTCTTAAAAAGTTAATGTGTCATTTTTTAATGTTTACTAAAAATATTTTTTTCCTTAAACAATGTCAGTAAAGGAGTTATTTCTGCTGCACTTATCTCAAGTGTTCTAAAAAAAGGATAATTACAGAAAGCACATCAGTCCTATGCATAACTGCAAATATCCTTATCTCTATAGCCTGTAAGTTTAACATATGGCTGATAATCCTTCCTGGGCCATCAATTCAATGATTCATCATTCACGTGTCTGTGACTAGAAGGGGCAAAGATCTCAAAGTAATACAATTGAATATGGCAGTAATTTCTAAGGACCCAAGGAAAGTTTTGAGAACTTTGCAACCCATGTTGGTAAGTGGAGGGATTCCGGACATACATATCTCTATGTGTCATTTTGAGTAACGGATTTGCTAAATGTGTATTTGATGAGTTTTTGTTGGAAAAGGCGATGCAGAAAAGACATCAGATGTGTCTGAACGTATGTACATTGCATAAATATGGAGTTGCATTAGCAACAAAAACTAATATAGTTTTATTTTTATTTTTTAAAATAGTTTTATTTTCTTCTAGGCCTGACTTATGAACCTCACCAGACAAAATATTGCATTACCTGTAGTATCTGCATTGGCATTAACAGGTATTTTTGATTAAACAGATTGTAGGCAAATTATTTCTTTTGTGCAAATTAGCCAAGAGAAATGAATTCACCAGTGTTCCCACTGGAACTCAGTGAACATCAGGCCTAGAGCTTATGTTTCCAGACCTTATCATAAGGCTTGAGAAGAGACCTGTCCTATATTTGAATGAGACTAAAATATCTTTAAGTTTTCTTTGCAATACAGAAGAGAACCTCATCTACACAAGGGTTCAGTGGCAAGCATAGTTGCCTGGCACGACAGGAGGTTGATGTTCAAGTTTCTGCCCAATTCAGGCATAAAAACAATAATTCAAGCTTTCTGTCTCCTAGGTGAGATCCAGAAAAGCCTGATTCTCCTTTGTTCATTTTTTTAATGTGTGAGCAATTTAACTTTTTGTGAAGACTTAAATGTCTGTTGACCAAGTAGAGAGGCAGGGACCATATCCTTATCCCATCAGAGTTTGATTGTTCATGTATATTGTGCTAAAAAACCAAAATAGTTTGTTTCCTGGTAAAATAAAATAAGGAAGTATTGGTACACAGAGGAGTCCTTCAAAGAGAATGAGAAAGGTCGTCCGTGCTTCATAGCCAGGTTTTGGCATTCGGCAGCGATGGTTGGTCTCAGTCTCAGGTACATTTATTTCCTCTGAATATTTAGGAGAATCAATCTTTTCAAAGCAAAATGCATTTTATCAGAAAATCGGTAACAAACTCAACTTATGCATCATTTCTGGCTTCATTTTCCCTATTAATTATGCCCTACACTTAGTTGCTAATCTGCTCCAGTTTAGCAGTTGTGCAACTCTCATGGCAAAGCTCTTATTTTTTTACAATTTTCCAGAATATTGTGAGCCCAACTGTAAACAGATACGTCTATGATACATACGTGTATGTGTATAAGTAGTTCTCCCATTCTTCATGAATTCATCAAAGACTTTTATTTTCCACTATGTGCCTTTTTATTTTAATTTAATTTACATTCATATGCATCTATTCAAATGTATAATTCTGAATTGAAAGATAGTCAAGAAGAGAATTGGTGATGCTAAAACATTAGGAGATGCCTGGTCCTCCTGAGCGGGTTAAGAGATGGAGGTCCTGGAACCCACTCACTGCATGATTCCAAGAGTTAGGTGTTATTTAGAAATACTGCTGCTTCTCTGATAGATCCCATTTTCATGTATGCACTTCTATGATTGGTATTTTAAAGCTCAAAATCCAATGAATGACATGAGAGCTTTTCCTGTTTTCTTGCGTTTTTCTTTCCAACAGTGGGTAAAAGTGGTATATGTCATTTTTCAGAGTGCCATATTTCACACTTTGGTTTAATTTGGCTGATAATGGTTTGTTAAGCAAATGTAAATATGTAGAGCACATGCTGGCTCTCACACATAAAGTGTTCAGTCACTTCAGCAGTTCCTTTAAAATCCCATTTCTGCCTTGTAAAAGCTGCAGGTGCAGAACAGTTCGCCTCTCTGTACTACCTCAACACAAGATAAAGGTAATATGGGACTTGGTATTTGGTATAACTCTTTGGTAAGGACAACATCATAAGAAAGGGACTAGGTCCGTAGTTTCCATTCAGAAATACATGTTCTGATGAATGGTCTTACTCTTTGAATCATGGAGTCATTTTGGTTGGAAGAGACCCTTAAGATCATCGAGTCCAGCCATAACCTAACGCTGGCACTAAACCACGTCCCTAAGAACCTCATCTATACATATTCTAACCCCCTCCAGGGATGGTGACCACTACTGCCCTGGGGAGCGTGTTCCAATGCTTCACAACCCTTTCATGAAGAATTTTTTCGTAATATCTGATCTGAACCTTCCCTGGTGCAACTTGAGGCCATGAACTGTTAAAGAGAAAGGACGACTGATCATGACGTGCACTGTGTCAGTAACAACTAGTAAGCATTAGAAACAGAAAATATGGCTCTTCTCCGTCTTACATTTTGAGGGAAAACCTATTTTTGAGACTCTTTTCATCTCTGGTCCCCTAACTATGAGGTGGTTCTTCTCATAGGGGTGACATCATTTCTAAATCTTATTTTAAAGTGGAAGGTTTTTTCCAGCCTATGGAGAAACACCATATTATTCTAATCTTCCTCTCCCTCCACTGTGTAATTCAAGGTATCTTTCAACAGAATTTTCTTACTTTCTTGGAGCATCCCACAAAATTCTGTTCTTCTCCCATTTCCTTTTCATCACTAGGCTTCCCAGCCTCATCTGCTTTCAAGGATCCAATTTCATCTTAACATGGGTGTTCTGAATGTTGCGCTCCCCACTCTCAACTCATCTATGTTTCCCCAGGACTGTATTTTGGCATGTTTCCCTATAAGTACATTTTTATCCACTGAAATTCAGCAATACAAAACCAAGGTCCTTATCTTTTCTCTCTTACTCTGTGAGAGTTGATTAACACTATAATGTTCCCTGAAATCTGGGTCTTTCTGCCTACTTTTTCTCTGTATCTTCATTTTGGGCCATACTTAAATCTTGCCACTTTTTCAACGTAATACTATTGATAGTTACTCTTCATGTCCATATTACCAAAACTATTGTCTGCTTTCATGTTTGATGTGGTAGGAGTCAGTCCTCTTTATATTTTCAGAGTAGCATTTGACCATTTTGTAGTTCAAGGAGAATATTAGTGTCATGAACTACTCACATTATAACAGTATGTTTGGGATTGGAAGGGACCTCAAAAGATCATCTAGTCCAATTTCCCTGATGGAGCAGGAACGCCTAGGTGAGGTCGCACAACAACATGTCCAGGTGGGTTTTGAATGTCTCCAGGGAAGGAGACTCCACAACCTCCCTGGGCAGCCTGTTCCAGTGTCTGTCACCCTCACCAAGAAGAAGTTTTTTCTCAAATTTAAGTGGAACCTCTTGTGTTCCAGTTTGTGTTCCTATCATTGTTTGCCACCGAGAAGAGCCTGGCTCCATCCTCGTGGCACTCACCCTTTATATATTTATAAACATTAATGAGGTCACCCCTCAGTCTCCTCCAAGCTCAAGAGCCCCAGCTCCCTCAGCCTTTCTTCATAAGGGAGATTCTCCACTCCCTTAATCATCTTTGTTGCCCTATGCTGGACCCTGTCCAGCAGTTCCTTGTCCTTCTGGAACTGAGGGGCCCAGAACTGGACACAATATTCTAGATGGGGTCTCACCAGGGCAGAGTAGAGGGGAAGGAGAACCTCTCTCGATCTACTGACCACCTTCCTTCTAATACACCCCAGGATGCCATTGGCCTTCCTGGCCACAAGGGCACAGTGCTGGCTCATGGTCATCCTGCTGTCCACCAGGACCCCCAGGTCCCTTTCCCCTACACTGCTCTCTAATATGTAATTTCCCAACCTATACTGGAACTTGGGGTTGTTCCTGCCCAGATGCAGGACTCTAAACCTTCCCTTGTTAAATTTCATCAGGTTATTCCCCGCCCAACTCTCCAGCCTGTCCAGGTCTCTGGATGGCAGCACAGCCTCTGGCGTGTCAGCCACTCCTCCCAGCTTAGTGTCATCATCACTTGCTGATAGTACACTCTATTCCCTCGTCTAAATCGTTAATGAATATATGGAATAATATAGGTCCCAGCACTGACCCCTGAGGCGCTGCACTAGATACTGGCCTCCAACTGGACTCCGCACCATTGACTGCCACTCTCTGGCTTCTCTCCTTAAGCAGCTACTCGCTGCTCTCAGCTCAACAGTATTTGGCATTTACTCTACATCTCTTTTCTAGCCTCTTAACAAGAAACAAACAAGAAAAGGTGAAGTTAAAAAAAAAAAAACAACACAACTTTCTAGATTGGATGAATTACTTAGTTTGCTTATTTTTAATTTAATTGAACATTTTTAATTTGTGTGAAATTGGGCATAGCACATGATAAAAGAAAAGCTAATTACAGAAAAATGAGCATATGTGAGAAAGGGATTTATAGAGAAATTTGCTTTTAAAAACTTAGCAGTACATTTTGAAAGGTAAAGAGTTTTAGTATATTAAAAATATATATATAAACATGAAAGGATATTAAAATTAAGCTGTCATACAAATCAAGTCACACATAGCTATGATTTTTTTGTATTTTATCCAAAAAGCAGGAGTATAGAACGGTTTTGAATAGAGATTGTGTTTTACCAGCCAGCATTGTTGCTACTGGAAGAAATGTGTGGAGGAAATAGTAGAAAATTCTAACAATACTGTAAAACACAGATGACTTTTTGAAAATGAATATTTGTGTTTTGTGGAAATCATGCTAGAAACTTTAAGAGCAAGAAGTGAGGTGCGAGCACGGTCCCATTTCCCACCCTTCCTTGCCAAAAACCTCAGTCCTGGCTTAGGCTTGACTGATAATTAGTGCTGTGCTCATCTTTTCCAGGGTGTTTTGTGAAACTGTTAGAAAGGGGAGTGCTCTAAGTACCTGTTCCCCCATCAATATGAACACTGTTTAGATTATCTTCCTTGAGAGCTAAGCTGTGGCACATCATTATTCTGGTTTAGGTGCACGGGGAGAACGCCACACTTAAAATTATGACATATAATTATAAAATAGCCATTTCAACACACTGCTGGCTACACCACTGTTACAAAAAGTGGCCTTGCACTAGAGCAGAATCTATCTACTGGAAATAACACCCCGCATGAAATAAAGATGCAGAAAATAAATACAAACTGGAAGGCCAGGGCAGGGAATCATTTCAGTGATTAGCTCTGCTGAGACCCAAAGGATTCACTCTCTACCAGGTCAGTGTGAGTTCAAGGGCGTTGCTGGATTGCAGGAAACTCTTTCTGACATAACTGCAAAGCCTGAAAATGAGAGTAATATTTATAGACTTACTGTAATACTTGGCGTTTACACACTGGAAATGGGAGCAAAAGGAAATTTTGAGAATGAATATGTTTAATTTCTAGGACTTATGTATGCAAGACTGTATTGAAGCCAGAAATACCATTGTATGCACTGAATGGCTAATGCACACTATTAGTAGAAGCTGCTTATTAATATTTATATGAGGGATTTGTCATTTTACATCTCAGATATTGTTACTAACATGATCATATCCACTGCTTTAGCCTGTAGTTGATAGAATACAACACTTTTTCTACTTAATTAAAAACCCTTTTCATTATAAAAAGATATTAGCAAATTACATTGATCTTTTAAGGATACAAATCCACTGAAATTAAGCTAGATTTTCAAACTAAGGACTGTTTTGTCCTATGTCTGGATATAATGTGTGTCAAAGAATTTCCTGTTATTGCTACCACACTCAACTTTTTGTTTGGGCTGAATGTCATCCATCACAAAATCATTTAGCCTTGCTTTGATTTTGTTGAATATAGTCTTCAAGAGAATAAATGCAAACTCACTAAGCAACCTGGTGTACATCTTAAACCAATATAATGATGGATGATGCATTTCCTGGAGACACAGGACATGCAAATTCTGTTTTTTGGTGATCCTCTCTTTGTTCGCATTTACTGTGCAAGCCTGGACTTCTACAGCTGGCTGAAGGTTAAAGAAATGGGAAACACCCAGATGCATGTTTCTATCCACTGTGAGATAGGCGGAAGATTAGTATATCAAATTATATTTTTATATCTAGTTTCTGACATTAAATATCTTAATAAAACATTCAGGCTCATCAACTGACAATACATTAGGTGTCACTAAACTTACCAAAAGGACAACACAAAATGGACATCACAGAATACTTTAACGAATGATTTGCCCAGATTGCCATCCTGCTGATTAGATTGATGATGACCAGAGGGAGACAGCTGAAGTATGGTTTGTCTCCGAAGACAAATAGCAGGTAAAAGTTATAAGTATTCTCCAGTGGGTCATACTCAGGAAGGGGTCAGGTGCTGCAGTGATGACCCAGAATCATTAAAATGTAATGTGACCTTAGATTAATTATTTTTTATTTCTGTGTCTCAGTTATTAAATTAGAAAAAGTGGGCATACTATTACTGAGTTTCCTTGTAAAGCACTTTGCGACTATTAGGAAAGGGCAGTATTGTATATGCATTTTGTGGTGTTGTCTGTTTATTTACAATCTGAGACTTGTCCTGGAGTGAGGGACCTCAGTCTCAGTTCCACCGTCTTTGCCACCAGTTTCACTGCCAGTGTCTGTAAAAACCAGAAACATTCCCTATGGTGCTGCCTTCTCGTGAAACAAATGTATTCATTAGCTGCTATACTATGGTTTATTACAATTGTAATAATATAGGTAAATATATCTAAATATAATAAAGGAAAATATATCTAAAGAGTATCTGAAAACTCCAACAACCTTAAGTTTATTAACAATAGTAACTCTGGACTGTAAATCACCGTTTACATGAAACCATTAAAAAGGGCTCAAATCTGGAGTTATTTGGTAACAACTTGTGTTAGGGCTTTAGGATTTAGTTTATAGGGCTTTAAGAAGACAAACCGTAACTAGATGAAATTATAAAGTTAACTGTGAGGTATGAGCTCAACCTCTCTGCATTTTATTATTAGTTGCAGTATGTGGTGAAGTACACAGAGCAGAGATACTCACATCTGTAATGAATAACTATTTTTTTCTAAATGAAGCTCAAACATACATTAGCACAGCCTATTTATCTGAATGAACCAAGGCTGCAAATAGTTAAGGAAACTACTCTGGGAATACTTACACCATCATAGAAGCTGATTTTCATTCAAGTTCTATCAAAAGAACCCCCAATAACTCATTTTACACACAACTGCCATTCATCAGCCTAGACTACTTGCTGCGAATGAACCCATTATTTTTATGTATTTATTCGTTCTTACTGAAGGAGTCAGCAAATTTAATCTTGTTCTACGTCTTGTTCAGTGCACAGTGGGACTGCTGGTGTGAAGGAGCAGATGTTCTTTCTTTTACTCCTCATTATCTGTGCTGTTGCAGGATTTTCCTTGTGATTGACAGGTATTGGGAGCTGCTTTTCTCAGCTGATGGTTGTAACAGCATCTCGAAGATGTGGTGAGGCTCGTATGTGTTCTCTGTCCTTGGTGAAGTCCTCAGGACCAGCTTTTGGCACTTCCACTTTGTTAACACACTGTTTTTTATAAGAATTTTAATTTTGGTGTAAAAATTGATAGGGGGCCCTATTCCAAATGGAGGGGAGGGTGACTGTTGTGATGATACCTGTACAAACAGAAGTAAACAAATTCCTTTACTCAAAAACTCCGAAAGAATACAAGGGAAGGAGGAGGGGCAGGACTGAGCTCTTCTCTCTGGTGACCAGTGACAGAACCCGAGGGAATGGCAGGAAGATGTGCCAGGGGAGGTTCAGGTTGGACATGAGGTTCTTGACCCAGAGGGTGCTGGACACTGGAACAGGCTCCCCAGGGAGGTGTCACGGCCCCAAGCCTGACAGTGTTCAAGAAGAGACTGGACAATGTCCTCAGACACATGGTGTGAACTGTGGGGTTGTCCTGTGCAGGGACAGGAGTTGGACTCCATGATCCTTGTTGGTCCTTCCAACTCAGGACATTCTGTGATAATATGATTCTATGAATATATAAAATATAGAGGGGAGGGAAACAAACCCTGGAAGACAGCTAGTCCAACCCACCCAGGGAGGACTGTCCTATAATAGGTCTGGTCTGCCATGGCTTTGCCCAGCTCGGGTGCTGGAAGCTCCATGGAAGGATTTTTCAGAGCCCCTTCTTGTCACCTGCTGCAGGGCTGCTCTGTGAGAGGGGTTTTCCCAACAACCTACGTGATCCTTCCGAATGGCAATTTCTGCCTGTCACCCCTCATTATGTCATCCAACACTACCAAGAAAAATTTGGATCCATCATCTTTTGAATTGCTCTTCAAGTATTTGTGGTCAGCAGCCGATAATAATTTGATCCCCTTAGCTTCCCAAAACTTACCTGATTTATTGAATATTAATGGCAGCAGACATTCAGCGATGTTTATAATTCATTCACATCTGAGATATCCAGTGCTGATGACTGGAGTGCATTAAAATCTTTGCTTTTTACTTCCATTCAGTACATTAGATTTAAGTTCTTTCCATATACCACTTCCATGAGTTGTTGTATTTTGCTCCCATGCTCAAAATCTCAGTTCTTCTCAATGCTCAGTGAAAATTCTTCTGTTTTGGAACCACGTTTAGATTTTCCATCTCTATTTCATCCTGCACAGTTTATCTTTCTTCATTCTGTTTTATTTCTGAAGCCTCCTTTGCTTTGCTTCTTCATTTCACTTGCAAAGCTAATTAAGCTTTACTCTTGGTGGTTCTTTATTCCTGTACTTCTTGATCTCTAATGGTATGTCTTTACTTTGTGCTGCAGATCCTATTCCTCCTCAGAAAGCCACTGATTGAAAAGTGCTTTTTTTCTGAATGTACGGATTTACTATTATGATACTGCAGGTCCATGTTCTAAACTGCAAACTAGTGACTGTGTTGACATTGTTTATGCTACTGTCTCTTAGCTTTATATTAAAATGACTGATGCTACTTATAAAGCTTTATGGAGGTTTGCAGATTTTTAGTTTAAATGTTTAGTTGCTTTTTGCTTTAAATGTCACTGAGAATTATGATTGTATATGATATAAGGCTGGGCTACTTACTCTAAATTAGAAGAGAAATGTGTTTGTTACAGTTTTTATGGTTTGCATGTCTGCTAAATCACCTCTGCATTTCACAGCTTTAGATGCTGGGAAATATATATAGTTTTTTGCTTAGGAATGCATACAAGTTTAGATACAAAAAACTGAAGTTAAACCGCAGAAGAGGTTTACGTTTTGTTTGGTTTAAATATATATTTCTGGATTACTTTGCCGGTGTTTTCTATTACAGTAGAGGAGAATCATTAGCAGTGAGGGGGTGCTGCTAATTGGTTGGTGATGGAGGCAAACGGGATTTTTTCTCCTGGTCCTGTCCTTGGCCCTGTGCAGGTAGTTGTTCTGTTCTCGTTTCACCTATTTATAAAACAGATATCATTGTCATAGGAACAAAAACATAAAATTCATGCAGATAACCTTGCTTTTCCAAAATAAAGAATTCAATGCCAAAAGGGAGCGATCTGTATTAATGGAGACCGTTTTATTTGTTATTGTTAGTAATTGTATCCTCTACTTTCCTTACGTGCTAAATCCCCTCAATAATTAGTGTTCCTTCTTAAATCTTACCCAGCCTTGATCTTTTTTTCATCCAGTCTACGTATCACTTTGGATCACTCCTTTTTTAGGTCTTTTAGAAAATCATGATCCACTCTATCAGTCCGAGAAAACAGATTTATTTTTATCTTTGAGGTACCCATATTAATGTTCCTCACGTCTTGTTTGGTGAACATGGTTATCAGTTTGTGACTGATATTTGAGATCACTTTCTTATAAATGCATGATAAAAATGGAAGTGCTCCACTGTTTCTGAGGACTGAAGGTACTTTTCCTTTTGTGGTTTGATGCCTTTTTGTTGGGTTTTTGGGATGCTTTTTTTTGTTAGGACTTCGTCAATTGCAATTTAGCCTTATGCTGTAGTGTTCATAGAAATAGACTTCCCCATATTTCTATACACACTGCAGAGAATACCTCTAATAATTAGAGAAATACATACCCTTTTGCAGACCCCTTAGACTGCATGCTCGTGGAGAAATATCAAGGTCTCCTCATGAAGAAATCATTTTTAGGAGCTGAACGTTCCAAATCCTGGTGACTGTGCTCAGCCTTTCCCGTAGTCAGAATCACTGTGCTCAGATGCCAGTCTACACCATGGTTTTCCTGGAGAAAACAAAGATTGTTCTTTTCATAGTCACTTTTTTGAGCTGAGCCCCTCCTCTCCAAGATTTTGGTGATGTTTCAGTGTCTCTTGAAATCGAAGCTGTAGTGCTAAAACTTTGGGCTCCCAAAGGATAAATTGTGGAAACACCAGTTTTCCTCCTCCCCACTGGCGTCACTGACATTATCTTCTAACTCCTATGGTACCAGTAATGGAAATCCTGGCTTTGTGCTCAGCCTTAGTAACTTAACATGTGAGCAGTTTTAGAGGAGCTGCATTTAATTTTAAGATTGTACAGTTGAATTCCCAAAGCAAAGAACTCCTCAGGACAGAGGAAATTATTTGTCCTCTCCTAATGGATGAATATAGGTCCACAGCTTGGACCTGTTGCCCATTTCCAGAGGATTTTGCAAGAGCCCAAGTACTTGCGTCCCTTGACATGAATCTCGTTTCCTCTATTTTATCAGATTTCTTGCTCATTCAGTTGATAGTTTATTGGATTGACTCTCAGCTGACTGTCTGCCAAAGCCTTTCTGGTTCATAACCATTTTGAGAATGTGCATGTTTGAATTGTGAGTCACTGGTAGCTAAAATATTTATGAATTCACCGAATTTGACCAAATGTCCTCATAGCCAGTTGAAGTCTAATGGTAGCCAATAACTTCGGTTTCAAGAGAAGAATAAGAAATACACTGTGAATGGTGAGATTCATAGCATATTTTCTTGGTTTCCTACATTCAGCAGGTGAAGTCTCGGTTCCGTAGATGTGTTAGGGACAAGTAGCCTCCTAAAATTTTCTGTTGAAGATCAGACCTCTTAAAAAAACACAAAAATTGTGGAGTTCTTTGAGATACCACAAGGTTTTATTTATGAGTGCTTTTGTAGACTGTGTTATAAGTTTAGAAGTAGACTGTAGACTAAATTACTAGTACGACACCATAAAAATCTTTGATATAGGAAATTTCTGCAAGCAGCTTTTTCTATCATGTTTCCTTTATTGCTGTCAAAACCTCTCTGCATTTTTCTTCAAAAAACTTCCTGGCTTATACCCATCCCCTTCATGTCATCCATCCTGCAGTCTTGAGAGGTCAGTCCAGTCTCTAATGGGCCTAGAAAATCGGTTTCTGTTGCGTCCAGATGGCTTTTCCAAAGAAATGCTTTCTCCTATACTGCTCTTAGGTTTAGGAGTAACTTCCCTGAACGAATTCAAATAGATTTTCCATTGTTGTTCAAATTATCTGTGAAGTGCCCTCATATTTTAGCGTATTCTAGTTTGGAGAAAATATACTCTTTCCATTAAAGGTTGTTTCAGAGCATCTCCACACAAGTTAAAGTGAATTTAAATTAAATAAAAGATCACAACATTTGCACATTCATATCCCAATTGTGGACTTTATACCAGTTCCCAAGTTATCTATTCCATCATTTTAGAATTCAGCCTATCTTTTCATTATAGTTTAAATCCCTCCCATTTTTTTATGCCAAGGACATACTTAAGAAATAAAATGCTTTAACTTTTCCAACAGTTGCATTCAATTGGAAGGATCTAGTAAACATTACTGAAGCACAGCTAAGGAAAATCCCTTATGGCTAATAAAAGTTTGGTAGTAATAGCAAATAAATTTTGAAGTTTTCATAATACATTATCTCAGCGTCTCCAGTGCAAAGCATAAAACAAAGCAGGCCCAGAAGCTATTGTATCGTTTTTAAACTATCTTCAAATTCTGGAGAGAATCTGAATAAATGTAATAATTTTCATACTATTGAAGTTCTGGCAGAAACGTTGCTACTTTTTTCCCCCTATTGTTACTAATACTTCTTTTAAGATTTCAGAGTACATCTTATGGCTTTTTCATGTGACCAAGAAGATCTTCCTACCTCCCGGTACTTTGATTTTAACCATTTGCGCAGTTTCAGTCCATTAAAACTGGCTTTTAGCAAGAGGAAGTGTAGTAATTTATCCTTACAGAGATGTTGTGACTCAAACACTCCCTTCTCTTCCTGTTGCTTGATCCACTGTAATGAAATAATAGATTTCATTTCATAACTTTGCAGTAGCAATAAAGAAGAAATTATGTTCAAAAGGCATGTTTATTTTTTTCCCCCAGCCTTTTCAGGGCATAAAAGTGATTCTTTCTCTTTGTGCTAAAGTAATATGAAACAGCCTTTTCAAACTTATGTCCTTGGGAAATGAATGCTAATTAAAGAATGAACATTAAATAAGAGTTAGGAAATCAGTACCATTTTTCAGACACAAATATCTGTTGTTGAGCTTTTACATTTATGCTCCTTCGTGTTGCTTTCTTTTCTTTCTCTGAGTGAGCCCTCCCTCCTTTTATCTTCCTTTCATCTTCCCAAGGAAAAATTTCTCATCTTCATGCTATCATCTATACAATTTACCTTGTATTTGTTGAATAACTGAGAATTATAGTTCATATAAATAAAAACACAATACAGAAAACCAACACTGCATACAAAAATTAGGACATTTTTTCCTCTTATTTTTACTAGAAAATGGATCTACCTTGGACTGTGACTATTGTTTTCATAAATTTCCCTCTATTTTTAACTTGCATCAGAAGATTCTTTGAAGAAAGTTGCTATAGATTAGGGATTTTGAAGACATTTTGAAATGAACTGGAGAGAGATTTCTTGATAGAAAAGAAAACTTCATAGAACTCCCTTGTTTATTACATTCCAAGTATACCTTGTCCCCAATGACAAATGGTTTTCCCCAAGATTAATGATGACAGAACAGACTGAGACTTTCTCTGGTGTTGTAATTTACAATCCATCCATATATTATGTTTGAAAAAGCATTAATACTAAATGTTTTTCACCTTTTTTTCCTTCCAGTGTTTTATTTTTCTACTGATAAGTTGGCTACATTTATAAGATGACCTTTGTCTGTCAAAATTCTGCAGGCAGTGTAAATTTATTAATTAATAAATTCACAGAGTCACAAGAATGTCAGGGATTGGAAGGGACCTCGAAAGATCATCCAGTCCAATCCCCCTGCCGGAGCAGGAACACCCAGATGAGGTTACACGGGAAGGTGTCCAGGCGGGTTTGAATGTCTGCAGAGTAGGAGACTCCACAACCCCCCTGGGCAGCCTGTTCAGTGTCTGTCACCCTCTGAGAAGAAGTTTCTTCTCAAATTTAAGTGGAACCTCTTGTGTTCCAGTTTGAACCCTTTACCCCTTGTTCTACCATTGGTTGACACTGAGAAGAGCCTGGCTCCATCCTCGTGGCACTCACCCTTTATATATTTATAAACATTAATGAGGTCACCCCTCAGTCTCCTCCAAGCTAAAGAGCCCCAGCTCCCTCAGCCTTTCCTCACACGGGAGATGCTCCACTCCCTTCATCATCTTTGTTGCCCTGCGCTGGACTCTCTCCAGCAGTTCCCTGTCCTTCTGGAACTGAGGGGCCAGAACTGGACACAATATTCCAGGTGTGGTCTCCCCAGGGCAGAGTAGAGGGGCAGGAGAACCTCTCTGACCTACTGACCACCCCCCTTCTAACCCACCCCAGGTACCATTGGCCTTCCTGGCCACAAGGGCACAGTGCTGGCTCATGGTCATCCTGTTGTCCACCAGGACCCCCAGGTCCCTTTCCCCTACACTGCTCTCTAATAGGTCATTCCCCAACTTATACTGGAACCTGGGGTTGTTCCTGCCCAGATGTAAGACTCTACACTTTCCCTTGTTATATTTCATTAAATTTTTCCCCACCCAACTCTCCAACCTGTCCAGGTCTCTGGATGGCAGCACAGCCTCTGGCATGTCAGCCACTCCTCCCAGCTTGGTGTCATCAGCAAACTTGCTGATAGTGCACTCTATTCCCTCACCCAAATCATTGATGAATATATTGAATAGTACTGGTCCCAGTATTGACCCCTGAGGCACTCCACTAGATCCAGGCCTCCAACTGGACTCCACCCCATTGACCACGACTCTCTGGCTTCTTCCCTTCAGCCAGTTCACAGTCCACCTCACTACCCCATCATCCAGACCGCACTCCCTCAGTTTAGCTGTAAGGATGCTGTGGGAGACTGTGTCAGATGCCTTACTGAAGTCAATTATAATTGATTTATTAATACCTTAAGCCAAGACACCCAGATTACCTGTCTGCCTTCCAAAACCATTTCAGCCAGCAGTCATTCACACGTAGTTTGTGTCTCAGTGTTTAATCTGAACAATCCTGTAGCATTTAGTTGTAGTTGCCATGCAAACTGACAAGCTCCTGCTTGGTCGACATGTACATTTGAGCAGATAAGAATAAAAAATAAGAAGAAAAACCAATCATGTGATTAATTTCAGTAAAATCTTTTAACTTACAGACTCTTCCACCACTGGCTTACTATTTCCAAGTGGCATATCTCTTCAGACCTATGAATAATTGTAGAGCTTTCTAATGGAAAATGTTCCCATTTTGTATTTTTGATTGAACCTCAATCCCTTTTTTCTTCTCCTAATCTAAATTTTCAAAGCAATATCTTGCTTTGTGGGGCTTATTTTTGTAAAGTATGTATTTGTCCTTCATATTGAGGTGTTTGAAGGTTTTTTTTTAAAGACTTTGGAATCAGATCAGCCAGAGGATCAAGGTTTTGTCACCTCTATATTCAGTGCACTGATGGTTGCCTCGTTCTTCATAGTAACACTTGCTTTGCAGTTCTTTCATTAGCCTGAGGCTTGCTCTAAAAGCCACTTTATCTCTGCGCTTTGAGTAGGTAAATATGTGTCTTATTTTCCCTATGACAAGTGAAGCCTGATTCCAATTTGCTGTCATATGGAAAGGAAGAGTATTTATTTAGTGTTCTGGTGAAACTAATATAAGGCAATGATTATTTTCTTGTGTGAGCAATGTATGGGTGCATGATTAAAACAAATGTTCCTCTCCATGGCAATGGGAGAAAGAATCCTGTTTGTATTAGATGGTCTCTCAATCAACAAAGAACAAGTTCTTTTCTGCTTGCAGCATTGGAAAATGCAAAACAATAATCCTGAATGGTGGTTTCTTCTGGGATTTATAACCGAAGGACAGAAAGCTGTGGTGTAATGGAACCTCTGCTGGTTTCCATGCCGTAGTAATATTGGAGAAAGAAAAGAAATAGAAATAATTGATGGAGAGGAAATAAATCTCAGTCAATAGACTAAATATCTGCAACCAATATTATCTTCAGTTCTTAAGAAGGGAAAATTTTAGTTATTTTTTATTTGTTTTACTAAAGCAAAAGTGAATGCATTTATTGCTGAAAAGATTGCACGTTCTTATTTTTTAAAGTAACTTTTAGTACCAAAAAGGCATTCAAAGGATGTAACTTAGATGGTAGTAATAAAGTTGAGATTCTCAGCTGGGAATGGCTACAGTAGTACTGCTGTAAAAATGAAACAGCTCATTGTGAATGTTTCAATCAAAATCAAGTTAATTTTATTATAATTTTCTCCAAAAATCCAGCATTTATTTAGTTAAGATACAAGGAAAATTTGCTCCCGGTGTTCTACAGTGGGATGGCACCATTTACCTCAGCATCTAGAACATCCAGACGACCCTAGGACATGGACAGTCAATACTCTCACCTTCTTCAGAAACAGAGAAATGTGTGCAGCGGTTGGAGCGCTTTTGGCCATGGGAATTTTTTGTTTTCGTATTGGCTAATGAGTCTTTCGTATCTACAAAGTTCACACTTCACAAAGCTTTTTTTCACAGTCTCTGGCTCATTCTAGAGAACACTAATCCATTGTTTGCTTATTTTTCTTACTTGTAATAACAATAACTAGAGTAGAAGTTTCCAAGTTTGTTTTCTTGGTGCTTTTATCATCACCAGCAGTGGGAGAGAGCATCAGCAGTGCAGGTCTCTCACCAGTTCTTGAATTAACAAAGTCTGTGAAGTCACTGAATAATTTGACTAAAACAAAACTGAATTCAAAGAGCCTGAATACTTTTATGCACTTAGAGACTTCATAGTTTTAACATTGTCGGTATAATTTCACTTTGGTCAGTATTACGTGCAATAAATCGCAGGTGTGCAGTGGGATTTCTTTTATTTCATGGAGAGTAGAAGAATCACAGAATCACAGAGTGGTTGGAGTTGGAAGGGACCTCTGGAGATCAACCAGTCCGACCCACCTGCTAAAGCAGGTTCACCAGAGCAGATCACACAGGAATGTGTCCAGGTGGGTTTGAATGTCTCCAGAGAAGGAGACTCCACAACCTCTCTGGGCAGCCTGTTCCAGGGCTCTGGCACCTCAGAGTAAAGAAGTTTCTCCTCATGTTCAGATGGAACCTCCTGTGCTTCAGTCTGTGCCCGTTGCCCCTCATCCTGTCATTGGGCATCACTGAAAGGAGTCTGATCCATCCTCTTGACACCCACCTTGAGATATTTATAAACATTGATGAGATCCCCTCTCAGCTTCTCTTCTCCAGGCTGAACAGACCCAGCTCTCTCAGTCTTTTCTCATCAGAAAGATGCTCCAGTCCCCTCATCATCTTTATATCCTGCTGCTGGACTCCCTCCAGTAATTCCTTGTCCTTCTTAGCTGGGGAACCCAGAACTAGACACAGTAACTCCAGATGCGTCCTCACCAGGGCAGAGTAGAGGGGGAGGAGAACCTCCCTACAGGTACAAAGTGTTGATCCAAAATGTTGCTTTTGGAATTAAAATTGAAAGAAGGAAAAATAGGAAAAAGTTGTGCCTGAAGCTTAAGTTAAAATGTAGTTATTAGTCATAACTGGGTTAAATTATTTTCCCTGTGTGACAGAAAATGCAAGAGCAAGCTCTAATTTAAGAAGCTGAGCTTAAGTTATTGATAAAGAACACATTAACAAAGCAGACTTTCTTTTAAAGGTAGTTTTTTTTGTAAAATAGCAGTATTAATTTTGTCATTTACTTGTAAATTTGTTTTCTGTATTTGACCTACTCAATATAATTTAAAAAAATCATTCAGTGTCTAAAAGATGTAAATCTTCACTTTCAGCAGCAGAGCCTGGGCTTTGGAAATAAGGTGCCATTTTTCTAACATTTTTACCTGTTCATAATTTAAACAAGAATGGATCAGAGTGTCAACAAATGTGAGTCTCAGCTATGGTTTATGCCTTCTAAATATCAAAAACAGGGAGGACAGGGATCCAACTTTCCTTAATCCCAGTTCGTGGTGGGACTGCCACGCCTACTGAACTGCAGGAGTTGCTACACCACATCCAACGAGCTGAACAACATGCAGAATCCACTGTGAAAATGGAATTATTCTACACAGGAGAAAAGGTTTTCACCTATTTTCCCCCTTCCCTTCTCGTATGGAGCAACAATTAGTTCTTATAGACATTAGTAAAGAGTAATGAGGTTCTATGTCTTCATCAGCAACCTGGATGGGTAATACAGGTATGAGCAAAAACTTGGTTGATAATATGAAATGGGAGGATGGCTGACAAATGGCTTCAATCCAGCAGGAGCTTGATGAACTTGAGGATCGGATGGACATAAATCTGGTGTCCACATCTGTGGCAGAATAACCCCGTGTGCCACTGTGTTTTGGGAATCTGCTGCTCTGAGATGCATTGTAGGGTACAGCCTGAAGCTGTCCTGGGTGGCTGAATACAGTCCAGCCTCTCCTGATGTTGTGTTCACACATTTCCTTGAGAAGTGTCCGTGCTTTAACTCAGAGTTGTTTAATATTCAATTTTAAGACATTGGTGTATGATTGGAGGTGACAATTTTAAGGGTCTCTTCCAACCAAAATGATTCTATGATTTCCAGCAGGTTGAAATGATAGGTATACCAGAGGTGAGCTCCAGGAGCTCAGTGCATTTACCTGTTAGCCCATTCCACTACACAGGCTGAGTCCGTGTCATTTTCTAAAGGCTGTGTACATTTTTGGCTTTTTTTTTCCTTTCTTTTATATGTTTAGAAGGATCTGGTTGGTAAGATTAAGAATATCAGCTCAAGCAAGCTGCAGGGTGTGCTGCTCTTGCTATTTTCGCTCCCTATAGGTATGTGCTTTCTTCTTTTTTTTGCATTTCTTCTATTTGGATTATACTGACCCTGTTGCTAACAAAGAAAAATCAAAACCAAAAATAACTCTGCAACCTTTTCTATAAAAAAAGATGTATGTGGGTTGTCAGTAGAATGAAGAGAGATGATAGCGTCCAAAATTATATTAAATGTTGAATTTGAACCAATGGGAATGATAACAAGATATCTTTTCATCATCGTACTAATTTGTAGGGGTCTTTGATAAACGTGGTATGGTTCAAAAACGTGCTGAGATGTAGATCTGTTTATTGAAGTTCGTAGGACTGGCTTTCACACAAACTCAGTCTGAAGGCAGCTGAGGAAGGAGCTGTTTTCTCCTTCAATTTATATCAGCTGCTTTGATGTCAAAGCCATCGTTGTGTATTGGACCTGTAGACATGCTCTTTCTGCTTTCAAAGGTAAAGGGACCTTGTGTAACCTGCTAATTGCTGGGGATACTCTTGGGGTAGTTCTTCTCCAGCTACTAGTAACTGGCTGCAGACTCTGTGCATCCAGATCCTGCTCTTTGGGCTGGATGAACTGTGGAAACCAAAAGCTGTTGCCACCTGCTCAAAGACAACACGAAGCCGTCGATCTTGCTTCAGAGACTAAGAGTAATTTTTTATTTATTTATGTATTTTTAAGAAAAAAATATGGCAAATTATGTAATTGAAAGCAAGTTCTCACTAAAAAACAGGGACCATGGGGTGCAAACTGATGTTTTCTTATTCTCGTGATCTGTGTGAACTCAAATTCACTGTATTTCAAGCAAGAAGGTGCTTCTCTAAAACTTCAAATTGGGACAGAGAGCTCTATCTTCTCAAGGTCACACATAATCACCTGGTGGTACATTAAATAGTCTTCGGTAAAAAATACTTAAGTTTGAAAACAGACACCTAATAACAAGAAAATTGTCTTTCAGTCTGCAGATGGAAGTTTGATGTTGTAGACAGCTTGTGACAATTTAGTCATGCCGTTTAACCCTTGTGTAGTCATCCTAAATCATTACGTATTTCAGTGCTCTAATAGATTCTATAATGTAATTCTCCTTCCAGGATGTGCTCACTGTGTACAGCACATTCTTGTGCTGATTAGTAGAAACAAACTCTGTTTTTCCCATGTATGTTGGGATTTGAAGCTCAGGTGTCAGAATTAGTAGTATGTGAGATATAATGTGGAAAGATTTAAGTGAAAAGCAAAGTTTAATTGCTTTCAAAAAAGTATTCAGATGCTTTGTTTAGAATACATTTACAGCAGTATATCTAAATTCAGAATATTCTTTTGGTATTTTTATAGTCGCATACTTTTCATCCAGAAAAGATGAAAAACCAGGACATTTTTCTGCATATTTAATAACAAAACAACCTTCCTGCCTCAGAAAAAAAATTGGCCAGGTGAACTATGATCTAATTTTCCTCTATAATGAAAACAAAATCATAGCTTCTGAGGCATTATTCTTGGCTCCCAGCAGTTTCAAGGCATGCAAACATTACCATTTCGACTCCGTCCTGCAGTTTAACTGGAAGGATTATGTCACAACACGGTATGTTTGTTTTCCAGCTTTTTTGTCTGTGTGTCCGTCAAGACGTTTTTGTAGAAGTATCGGTGATTGTTGACTTTGGAGGTAGTGGAAGAAAAAATAATCATGAAAGAAAAAGGCAGACAGTACCATTGAAGTAACTGTGCTTCTGTCACAGGAGAATGAATACTCCTTTCAACAAATCTATAATTTGCAGAAGTTGCAAAAAGAAAATAGCCGTAAGGTGACTGTTAACATACTTGAGTTCATCCTGCCAAGAAACTTAACTTCATAAAGTCATTAAACCAGTGATTACATTTTAAAATATTATTCCCCAGCCATTTCTTCTTAGACCTTAAAATACAGTTACTGTATATACTACCTTCTTTGTAATGTGAAAAATTGTAAAATACACTTATTTTTCATAAACTCCTAATTATTAACAGAGCTATTTGCGCTGCTATAGTTGAAGTCATTTCAACACTTCCGTTATTTAAACTTCACTTTCAGGCGTTCAAAATTTGGCTAAAATTAAAAATTATTCAAGCTCCAATGTCTCAAATATTGTTTGCCGGTTTAGCGTGTTTTTCTTTAAGAAGCTAAGTAATTTGGATTGTTTGCTGTTCTCAGGATAATCCAGACCAAAATATTTTGTAACGTGGGCTAATTTTAATCATTAAAAAAGTTACGGAAAGGCAGTGAGTACTTTGGATCTGCTGCTGCCCCAGATTCTGTGACTGGCACTGAATGTAGCGGAGGCTTTGAGAAGGGAGATGCTGGGAAATTCTTGCCGTATCTCCACTGTTGCCGTGTAATAACCTCCTATGTGAAAAGGTATTGCAGCCTTTATATCATTTATATTCTTCTGGAGTCATGGGCAGTAGATATGCTGTAAACCTCCCCCGTACTTCCACTGCAGCGAAAGGTGAAAAACCTCCTGACTTGAGGCTGCGTAGCTGAAAATGGCTTTTCTGGAATGATAAATGCTTGGGTGCTCGGAGATGGATCGTTTCTTTGGTCTGGCTTCCTGAAATCCCCCTTCATCATGTAACACGGCGGCGGTAATGACTCAACAAGGCCTTCAGCTCCGGAAATTAAGGGATCGAGGCTTATTGCATATTAATGGCAATTCTGGGACAGTCAAATAAGACAGTTTGTTAGAATACTAATTATAGCAAAGCACTCATGTTGTGGTTTGAATGAGTCAATTATGTGTGTGTTAAAAGTATAAATACATCTTCCCCCCAACCTTGGCTGTGTGGTACATAATTTTTTTTTAATTGCCTGGATACATATTTACCTGAGCATATCCTGGTTTCCCAGGTAAATATGTGTACCAATGCAGAACTCATTATGGTCTGTTTGGATAAATAATCCATATTTTATAACTGTACAGGAAGTAATTATTTTCGTATTTTGCTTTCTTGAAGCCAAAGAAATTAAATGCTGTGTGTTCATTCCTTAAAATAAAATAGATGCAAAAGTCAAGGCAATATGAGAATAAAGTTTTCATTGTTTTGGTAAAAACTGAGAATATTATTCAAGATTTTGATCTTGTGTTTAGCCGAGAATAACTCCATTAAAGTAAACAGTTTTATTCAGGATTTACATAAATGCAAATGGGATGAGAATTTGGCCTCCTCTGCTTACCCTGCATTTGTTGAAGGGTTTCTATAAGCAGCTTGCGCACTATCTTTGCTTTATTTGATATTGGCACATGTTTATCATTTGGAAAAATAAGGTATTTCATCTACCCGCAGAAATTAACGTGTCTGAATTTTCTGATAAGAAAATGAATGTTTTATAGAACCATAGAATAGTTTGTGTTGGAAGGGACCTTAGAGATTATTGTTATGTTCCTGTATGTGTTAGGGAATTAGAATAGGCTTTCACATCGGATATTTCTGCCATTGTTTTAGATGATATTTGGAAAAGCTGTGTTGTGTTATCACCATGCCAAGGTCAGGTTTTGTAACACTTTCAAGCTTAGTGGGCCCAAAATCAGCCTTGGCATAAATCCATTGACTGCAACAGATTTACACCAGAGATGTATATTGGCTCATTCTTGGTAAATTTATTTTTATGCAGCTCTTTATATTTTATGTTAGAAATATAAGTAGCTCGTGTGCCCTCAAACTAATCAGAATAAGAAACAGTGTTGCTTATGCCAAAAAACAGGACTATCATTTTTCACATTCTTACATTTTTCAAGTAAGATTATATTACTGTGACTTGTGAATTCCTGAAATCTCGCTGGTCTCTGTGACTGCAACGGCCAAGAGAGGGTTTCGAGGGGAAAATCTGAAACTCTTCACGCAGTATGTTTTTTGTTGTGCATACGAGATACAGTTAACGTTTTGTATGCATGTGATTAGTGTGGAAAAAAATTAATGCAGTCCAGTATTATGATTTATGGACTGAATCTTTTGCCCACTGAACACTTGCCAAAATGAAAATCTTTCCCCCCCCCTTCTCCTCCTTTGGATATTAGAAACAGCTACTGTTTTTGTTGATCTTTTTAACTTCTGAATAGGCCTATTTCAAGACACAGCAGCATGGGAGCTCAGATTAATAATATACTTATTCAGCCAGTGATACTGAGTGAAACCATTGCTAGTGTGAGCATGAAGGATAGGATTTCTTTAAATTATTTTCAGGTGCATTAATGCATTTCTGAAAGAAGAATATAGAGATATTTGAAAATAAATTACATTTTTGTTTATTCATCATGTTACAGGTGTGTATGAGTTTTAATATCAAGACTTTTTAAAGTTGCCTCTCCTTTTGAGAACTGTGCTCACTATCAGTTCATCCATCAGATGGTTAATGAGGATACGAGCAAAGAAACTATGATTAAATCTTGTCTTTCAGACAATGTTTTAGAATTTAGAGGACAAGGTGTATTCCATGGCAATCCTTTCTATCCCAGCTGCTCTACACCATCATCTTAAGCCAGAGCCAAAGGCTGGTGAGATGAAAGGAGAAAATCCTGTAGACTTATCTTGTGCATTTGGGCTGGGCCTCCTTGGCCCAGTAGTTTGATAAGCACCAGCTTCTGCATATTTGTTTTCTCATCTTGTACCAGTTTTGATATAAACTGGTCTGATTTTCTACACTTACTGATGCTGAATCCAAGGCTGATGTGCTTAGTCCCTTACAAAGAGGGACTCTTTACAGCACAGTTTGAGGAATTTGGGGCCTTTAGAGGAGCTGCTGTGATGGAGGTGAAGGTCATTCTTTGCCTTACACTCCCTTGGCCACCTTTTAGCAATTTTTGTGGTATTCATTGCTCAATCCTATCTTTTTCTATTTCATATCTGAATAGCCTGGTCTGCTCAATAAGGTTTTTGCGTTGTTGCCTATAAGTTAATTTTCTTTCTCCCAAATGAAATAAGATTTTGCCTAAAAAAGTCTTCATGTGAATCTGTTTTGTACTAATGGTAAGTCAAGTACAGATAGAGTTTCTTTCAAAAAATACTTAGGTAAGCTGTTTAAAATTATTATTTGTTATTTTAAAAATCGTGCGAGGGATCGGCCACCCTTCCACTGTTGCATATAAAGTGCTGTGGCAAGAATTTGGCATTTTTACATTGCCTGAGAGAATTATATGTGCTTTTTCTGGGCTAATGTGGTGCAAGGAAAGGAAAAAAGGCCTATAGTGCTTTTTAAAAGCAATCATTTTAAACATAAACAAAAAAAGCTTTTCCTTGAGATTTGTCAAAAGTCTTTTAGACTTTTTGTGAAATTGTTATTCATTTCTTGGCTACCAAGAGACAAGTGAGTGACACCTTTGAGAGTCCCAATTGTGTTTCAGTGCGTAGCTTGTATTTTGCTATGCACTACCATGCAAAGTATTATCTGCACTTATTTAGAAGAAATTCTTCACTTATTAGTGAAGAAATTTTTTAACACGCAAACAGCCATTCTAACTTATTGACTTATTTTAGTTGCAGCAGGCAGCTGAAGTTTCTCAGCTGAGAGGAGCTCGAGTCATCTCTGCTGAAGATCTCCTGTTCTTAATGCGCAAAGATAAGGTATGGTAATAAAACAGAAGTTTCTTACTTTACATAGTAAACCGCCTGTTGTATTTTTAAGTGCTTGCTTAACGTATGTGAAAGGAGTCCATCATCACTAATATTTTTATTTAAAATCACAGCTGCTCTGCAATTGTACTGTATTATGCACAGTACAATAACAGCATAACATTTTAATTAATTGTCCCTTTTTCTAGTAACTTCAATTATGAATAGGTTTTTTTACTAGCTTTAGGGTGGGTACTGTACCTTAGAGCTCAAAACAAATATTGATCCTTATCCTTTATATCCCTTTTATTAAAAAGCAAGCATTTTAATTTCCTCCTATTTATGCAGGGTGTCGACCTGACATTTGACAGTGTGACCATTACATTTTTGACATCTAGGCTGTCAGTAAATCCTGTCTTGATTTTTCCTTTCTAATATTTTTCATGTACTTTGCCTCACTAAAATCTCCATATGTAGGGATGGTCTTGCTTTCTCTGAATAATAAGTAGAGCAGGTCAAGAATTAAAGAGTTTTCCGTATTGAAATTAAATTCATTTTCTTTCTTCAAATTTCAACATTATGAAAAGAATTATTATCAACCACTTTTATCAACATTATTTATTCTTCCTTTATCTCCTTTTGTTCCTTAGTTTCTCACTTTCCTGCCCTCTTTTTTCTCCCCTTTGTTTTTCTTTTCTCATTTGGTAGGTGAAACATAATGACCAGAACCAGATCAAAATTAAAGAACACTAAAACATGTGAACAAATTGCAGTTTCTTTGTCTGATATGATCCATAAGGCTATACTGAAAGCAGTGGTTAATGTGGATGGCAAAGTTCATGGAAATACGCATTCGTAGGCTTCAATTTCCAAACTAAGCAATTTTTTTTGAGTACCTTGAAGAAATTTGATTTCCGAATTTCTGCTTTCTGAAAGTCAAACCCATTTCTGTCTCACAGTTGGCAAGCGAAGTACCACGGAGCTCAAATAAATCATATTTAATGTGGAATTGCTACTGATGTCGATGTACTTTCTGCAGAATCAAAATTATGCACATATAAATAATTATATTTACTGAGTAATGTATTACACATTTGTATGTTTGTGTTACAAAGTTTATCTAAATAAAAAATAACTCTATAATACTAATTAATACAAATGGTTTTTTCTGTCTTAGAAGAAGCTTAGAAGGCTACTTAAATACATGTTTTTCCGAGACTACAAATCTAAAATTGTCAAAGGAATAGAAGAAGATGACCTCCTTGAAGGTAGTAAAAATATTACTTAATTTGGGGAGGCTAGATATTTTATAAATGTGCTGAAAAGCTCAATGCAAAGTATTAATGTCTTGCTTAATAGCTAAAGACACAAAAATATTGTCTTTGGAGTATCTCTGCTTTTCTGTTTCAAATATGTCTGAAGTATTTGCAACTACTATCCAAGTGATAAGACTGCTTAATGTCAGAACTCTGTTGAAGTAAGAAACTGTTGCTGATTAAAGGGCTAATTGATTTCAGCGTGTGTAATTTAAATGTGGCAGCTGCTGCTTGCCATTGAATGGACATTTGTTAAATTCTTATCAAAGCGTTTTGACGTTTTACAGAAAAACCCATAATCTGAAGTCATTGAATACTAATATATGACCTGGGCTTGTTTTCGGTGTGATTTAACATTTTGTATTTTGAATCTGTAATTTAACGAATGGGAAACACTTCTGTTTCCCCATTCCATGAGCAAGTCACAGATTTTATGACCAGTGCATTTAAAGGAAAAGCCCTTTGAATTAAAAATGTATATTAATTTATGCCATATAATTTGCTGGTATAAAGTTTGTTTTGTTGTCTTTTTTGAATGTAATTAGCATTTATTTGTAAAAAATTAATTTAAAACTTATTGCAGCAAATCTAAAGCTTGACATACTTTTATAACGGTCCATACACAACTTCTTGTATTTATTTAACTTATTTCCTTTCTCTCACCCTTTTATATTTCTTTTTTTACCTTACAATAAATTCCTTTAGGTTCCCCTGAGCATCCCCATTGATGTTAGGTAAACATGGTACTTCTTGCTCTGACTTAGTTAATCTGTTGATAAGTTTTTGTCGACTCATTTGAGATTTAATTTGCCTGTGGCATTTTATTTTCACCAGACATGAAAGTATGTTGTTTTGTGCAAGCAATCCAGCAGTATAGCTTCCTACCTGACAGCTTTGGTTTTTTACTACTTAAGTCTGTGTCACTATTTAAAAGAAATAAAGAATTTTCATAAGCCATTTAGATGCTCATGAAATGCTTCCTAAAAACAGTTAATCTGGGAATTAAAGATTACATTTCTGCCGGCTTTGGTAATTGAAGCCATTAATTCTGTCTTGGGAAGCTAATGTCTTTATAGCTGCTGTTCGGTTTAGAACAGCAGAGATCATCTTGCCAAGGTTCTCTAGGTTGTATGGTAGGGCAATGGTCCATCACCTGTGGAGCTGCATCTCGGTTTGCTTTAGGCTGTAGGTAATGAGGATGTTCTACCTGCTTTCAGGAAGGAACATTTCCTCCAAATATTCTGTTGTACAAGTGAGGTTTTTGTCCAACCAAAGAAGGGTGGTTTCTTCTACAGCTCTGTCTACTGTGGATCCTTCACTGGGAAATAATGATATATGAGCGGTAGGCTAGGTTTCCCTAAATTATTAAAAACCACCAGGTTATGTTAGAAAATACCAATGGTGAGTTTTTCACTACAGTGCTACAGCAGCACAGCAGAGACATCAGCTCGCTCAGGTAGCACAACTTGTATGAGGAGGACAGTAAGAACAGGCCTTTTCCGCATGGTGCACCTGATCCAAAACATGTGCCTCCTAGGGACATTGATTGATGTTTGGAGAAGCCAAATAACATTTTTTTGTTTGCTTTTTGCTTACCTTTGTGAAGACAAATTCAACAGTAGTAACACCAACAAACGGCAGAAGCTTGCTCAAGACTTTCTCAACTCCATTGACCAGACTGGAGAGCTCTTGGCCATGTTTGAAGATGATGAGATTGATGATGTCAAACAAGAGCGGATGGAGGTAATTCTTTTATTTTACTGATATCCATCTCCAGCAGAGAAAACTACAAAGTATTACACACATCATGCTAGTCTGATTCATTTTCGTGCTGCATATATCATTGTTACATATTTTTTGCTTTTGCCCAGATGGTCTAAAGGAATCCTATTTCCATATTTTTCCTATTCTCTTAAGTCTTTCCTGATATCTAAGCACGCATGCTGAGAAGGAAGATTATGAAGGGGTAGTTATGGATCTTTCTGTCTGCCATGTATTTGTATTTGCTTCTTGTAGAAAGCAGATTCTATTTATAAACACTTTGCATTAATTTTTCACAATCATTTTTTTCTTTTTCATTATTCCTCTCATTAGAAAATTGTTTCAATATCATTTGAAGACTTTTTTCATAACACAACTTACAGATAAAATATTCTGTGCAAACATGCTTCAGCATACGCTCTTCTATCCATCCTGCTTTCAAGTCTTATTTGCTGATCTATGTACATATGAAAAATTATGTCTACATTACAGAATGCATTGACATATCGCTCTCAAAAAGTTAGCCTGGGCTCAAGAAGTGGTATAACTGTGTGGACAAGGAAATCTGTGGAACAACGGTTTTGACACCGCTTGGTTTTACTCGGTTTAACTGTTTAGCTATACTGGCACAAGATACTACGAGTACGCCTTATAGACCTTATCAACCCTATGTCCTCTCTATCAGTAGAGCATCTTCTTGAATATCACTTACTCTGAAGTATTTAAAAGATCTAAAGTCTCTATCTGTACTAATCAATAAACTAGGCCAGAGCCAGTTCTGTGGCCCAAAACACAGGTGATATGGCCTGGTTTTGGTCCCTACAGCTAAATTTCTTGTAGGTGGACAGGACTACCCTGTCCACTATGAATACAGAGAACAGGTTGTTCCCCTGTTCGTGCCCAGTTCCTCCTCATGTCTCGTGTGGGCAACTGGGTGTCAAGGGCAAAACTGCACCGGGAGCACGTTCACACTTACATAACGATGTTTGGGCCATTTTCCATCCTTTTTAGTCAGTAGTACAGTATGTGTGGCTGTTGGAAACATTGCTTTACAGAGCTTTTTATACCTTTTCAGTGGTAGAAGCTGGTTTCTTTGGTTTGATTTTCTTTTCTGTGCTGAGATTGCTGATGCATTCAGTAATATTAGTGTATTTAATTAGGCCCTCATTCCACTTTCAGGATTTCATAGAAGATTCTAAGAAATAACACGATGTTTATCCTACCCTAGATATAAATCACTCTTTTTTTTTTGTCTTAATGGAGCCCCTTTTGAGAACTGGGACTTTCCCAGTCCTGTTTCCCCTTCCTTTTCTCCACTGAAATTACTCAAAATCTAATCAAGAATCCCTTCTCTCTAAGAATTTGGCTAGTAACAGGTCCCATTTTCTGGCATTCCAGTATAATACATTTTTGGTCTGAAAAACTGCACAGGTTGCCAGAAGTATGAAGTTCCCTGACCTAAACAAGGAGAAATCTGACTCAGTTTGTCTGTCAATGAATGTATTCTTGTAATCAAAGATTTATCCTTCATCTGACTGTATGTTTTTGCTTTTTTCTCACTAAATTATAATTCACATGTGTATAAGTATAAAAAGTAATTCTTCTCTCTATTGCTCTACTTTGTTACATTTTGTGAACTGTTAATCTGTTTTCATGTTAAAGAAGAAAGAAAAACACACACACCAAAAAACCCAAGATCTACGTATTTTAGCATAGTTGCATGAAACATGGTATGAAGTCAGTACTGTCTATTTTCTTTCTCCTTACTTTGGAAAACTAATGACAAAACATGAAAGATTGCTTCAGTCATGCTGTTCAAAATGTTTAACAGATTTTTGGCTTTGTTTTGTTCGGGATTTTGTTATCACTTTGAGGTGGGTGGAAAGGAATCAAAGATAGTAGGAAATGTGATCCATTCCTAATGGAAGAGTCGTTAGTGGATGGGCTAATCTCATGTATCGCATTTTCTTTGTACAGTAGATTGTTTAATCCATTCTAAATTTTGGAGGAAATCCAATAGACACTTTAACAGCATTCTTGAAGGAATTAGTATACCGAAATTGTGAACTACGATCTAAAAGCAATGTTCCTTTTAGGTATCAATTACCTCAGAAATGTGAATTATCTTGGTTTGGACAACTTTAAATGATTTCAGTTCTACTTTGCCTTGGGCCAAAATCATGCTAAGTTGTCCAGAGCAGATGATAAACATATATTTTTGATGTCATTATGGGCTAAACAGGATATGATTGTTTAGCAGTATGGTTTCAGTTATGATAAAAAAAGCAAATATTGTTTATACTCATTTCTTTTAAAACATTTTATAAAATTAGAGCTAAGACTTCATGAAATCACTTGCTGTTCTGTGAGGTCTATTCCATATTTGTACTAAAATGTAAAGCTCCAAGTCACTTTTGAACATTGCTAAAGGAGTACAAACAATTCTACAGTTTTGACTGAAAAACACCCACTAATGCTGCCATATTAAAAGAAATAAAAAGAAAAAAGACATTCTTCTAGGATTGCATATAGCACTTATTGATGTATTCTGTGGTTTTAATTTGAAGCAAAGGGACTATCTCTAAAACAGCAACAATAGCAATGTACAAAGGAAAGTGGAATACAAGGCAGAGATTAATAGCGAAGTTCACATTACTTTGTCGTAATGCATCATTATGTTATCGATACATTGTGATCATGGCTTATTATAAAAACTTCAATAGTAGCAATAAATAGTGGCAAACCAGCCAACTGTATTGGCAAAATAAAAACTGGAATAGCACATCTGTCTCACTTCACAATAATATTTTGCCCTCCCAAAACAGCAGTGAAACACTCATGAAACGCTGCTTGTCAGATTAAGAACAATTATAGATGGAATAAACTGTTCTAGTTTGTAGATGTAACTGAGCCATGCACATGAAGAGAGTCATCAGGATCAATGAAGTTGTCTTCATAACAGATGACAGCCTCTTGAGAATAAAATCTAATGGTGTGATCTACCTAACACCCCCTTTTTATTGTACAAGTTACGCTCTGCAACAACCAGAGCCAGTGGCGTTCAGGAATTCCATTCCCCTTCTGTTGCCTGTTGTATGACAGAATCCACGAGAAATAAGACCTTGCAAGTGGATTGCAATATTTCTTTCCTCTGTCTCTTAAAAATCATTTATAGGGGAGAGTTAGGATTCCTGTGGGATGTGGCTGAATTGGTGTGGGGAGAAGGGACATGGTCATTTAAAATCTTTGTGGTTTTCCTTATTTTGCAGTTTGGGTAGGGATGCACTTTTGGCTGTTTGTGTCCTTATGTTGCTACTCTGGACCCCTCAGGTGACCTATTTCCAGGTTTGGCTGTGATTTTGTGAATGGTACCTCCAGTTCTGCTAATTATTAGTATGAGAACCACTATCAAATTCTCCATTTCTTGTTATTAAAATCAAGTATATCTATTTTAAAACTTCAGTCAATGTCATTGCAAAGCCAACTTCTCTCTTATTCTGTAAATATCCATTTTTTTATCATTTATTTTATAGTTCAAATACCTCCCCCGCCAGCAAAAAATCTTCCCATCAGAAGTCCAAGCTGACATACAAAGGAATTCATAGAGCATCACGCTGTGAATGCTCTGTTTCACTTTTATTCCCCTAGGATTAAGAGAAACACCATTCATCTGCCACTCTGACTGCTAGTTTAGGGATATATTTCCAACACTCAGATGTTATATGGCAATAATTCAATTGCCATAATGCTTTCATAGTATATTGCAAGTTTGAATAAACAGTGGAGGGAAAATAACTTTCCTAGGAGAATACACTACCTTGAAAACAGGCTAGATGCCAGCAGAATGTTAAAATCAAGTTACATCCCTACAGAAAGGCATTGGCAGAAGCTTGTGGTTCTTTGAGATGCATTGTCCCATGAACTACATTAAGTATTTAAAAACTACAGGTACGTATTATTGTTCTAGGAAGCTTGTTGTGGATGTGATTTTTCCTGTACTGCTCATTAGTATTCTTATGATAGTAGGAAATCTGTACATAGCTCATGGAAATACAGTGGGCCCTGTGCAAAATATAGTAGATTGCAATAAAGTCTAGATGTGTCTGGAATAAATCCTTTGTTCACATGAGGTTGAATTGCTCCCATATAATTTTGTCTGTGCTCAGATCCAATTAATTTGTGCTTGGACAAGACATCTAAACACAGACAAATGCACCTGAGGGTCCAAGAAATCATGCTCTGTTTCATAGAAACAAGGTAGACCTGGCATTTAATTGGGTCTGTAGCAGTAAATTAGACAGCGAACAAGAAGATTACTTTCTACTGGAATGTGACCAGACCAGACAGGAGGAAGAAATTTTTTACGCTGAGGGTGGTGAGACACTGGCCCAGGTTGCCCAGAGAGGTGGTGGATGCCCCATCCCTGGAGACATCCCAGGCCAGGCTGGACGGGGCTCTGAGCAACCTGATCTGGGTGAAGATGTCCCTGTTCATGGCAGGGGTGGCACTGGATGAGCTTTGAAGGTCCCTTCCAACCCAAAATATAATATTCTATTATTAAAACCTTTATCTGGTCATGCTTTGACCTGAGCCAAGTAGCGCTGTCCCAGACAATTTCTGGGCACCCTCTGGGAGTCAACCTGGGCCAGGAGCTCTCTCTATGGGATGGTTGGGTTGTGACTGCTCTCTTTGGGATGCTTGGAGAGCAGAGGAACAGACACGGGTTGGTCTTTGCTGGCTGCCCTTGGAGCTAGGGCATGGACCTGGCATCTTTTAGTGGAGACTACTAAAATTTGGTGAGATAATTCAGAAAACAGCAGCAACAACAACTGTGTGCCCTTCTGTGAAGTCAGGATCTGAAAGATGGTGTTAAAGTACTCAAATTCATTCAACTAATTTGGAAAAGATGCACAAAGTAAATAAGCGGGAAATGATTTAGAAGCAGCTCTGAGGCTTTTTAGTACTACTATACTCATTTCACTTGCAAAAATTATGCCAGTTTAAGTGCTGTGTGGGGTCATTCCTCTTCAGGGAGTATCTGTTCATGTGGGGTGTATCAATAACAGACTGGAATTTGATTTAAAGCCCACATGGAAAGCTTAGTGCTGCAGTACAGACAACATATACTTAATAGAAACTGCATGCTGGAAGACAAACTAAAAAGTTTTGTGTTACTAAGCATGAGGGCATTGTTTCTCATTGTTTTTGCTGTATAATTTTTGCCATAAAATTATTTTTTTGATTCTTCAAAAATTATTATTTTACACTTTCTTACTGATTTCAGATGCTTGTCAACAGAAGGTATATTTTGCATTTAGTTGAGTGGTGACTTCTGTTATCTCATGATACTGTGCCCAAATCTCATAATTTATTAATTTTTAGAATCACAGTTTTTAAGTGTTAACCCTTGTTGAATTTTAACAGCTACACCCTATGAAAGAATACATCTTGGGGTGAGGTTTCTCTACAGATTAAAATGTTTAGATTTGTTTGGGGTTTTTCTTAAGCACCTCATCATCTCCTACTGAAGTTGCTGGAGACCCAGGCAGTTTAAATAGAATTTATAGAGCTATTCAGCTGATCAGATGGTTCTTTTTGGAGAGAGATTCTGTGTGTGCAGTGGGACTTTGATGGTATGAAAAAAGAGTGTGATGACGTTCTCTAATAGACTATAAGATCAACATCAGCTCCCTATATACTGTCTACTTATTTTGATATATTATACATAGATGCAAAGATTAAAAAGAACATAGATGGAACATCAATCAAGAAAAAACCCTTTATTCTCTAGGCATTTTTTTTTTTTTTTAATATTGCAAAACATACCTTACCAAAGTTAGGAATCCAAATACAGAGGGAATTCATTTTATTGCATCAGTCCAGTGTTTCCAGATGAGTGTAAAGGTGGCACAACTAGTAGTGCCTCAACTGTCCGGGCATCAAAGTGCTTCTAACCGTTATTGGGTATAAAAATAAGCCTACTGGTATCAATGGTTTCTCTGATTACACATTGCTTGCGAATGTTTGGCGTACTGGGTAAACTCTATTTCTCTTGGATAATGGTGGAACTGGTCAAAAGTAAATAGAAAATAAACAGAAGCACTTTTCCTTTATTATCTATATATCTATAAATGTTGAGTAATTCTGATCAGAATGGGAAAAGCTATCGAGGGGAAAAAGTCTCTTGTCATAAGTAATAATATCAATAGACTTTTTATGCTGCTACAAATCTGAGATTATTAGGGTTTTCTTGCATTGGGGTTGATTGCTATGGTGACAGAAAGTGCACTATTTGTTTGGGTCTTCAGTCCTGGTATTGTTGTTTTTAGAACATTTTAGTGAACGTTGCTCATACTGTAAATTTAGGCTGTTTTGCTGGGAGGACAAGGTGTTATTTGCTTTTCTGTCTTTCACTTCTTTGAGTATTTTCAGTCTTTTGAGTATTTTTTGCCACTGTTTGCTTTCTCTGAAGAAGAGGAAGATTCTGGGCTGTTGTATTTTTGCCACCCAAATGACCGTGTTTTAACTTAAATCTTTTGAAGGAAACTTTATATATATATATTATTTATATATATAATTAAGTGTAGACACACATACGTATAAACAGTATTTCCACAGAACATTTGAGTAGAAGCCAAATGTAAAACTAAAGAAACATTCTTCTTCTGAGTGTATTTTAATGCTGTGTTTATTTGTGATCCTGTGTTTAACATGTTTTTTGCTTAGATGTACTAGTCACCGTATATTGGTACTCACAACACAGTTATCATTTATGTAAACTTTGGAGAACTGGGGTGAAAGAATTATGCTGAAGTCTGACGAAGGTCCCATTGGTAGCATGTTATTGAAATTGCTGCCATGCTTTGAAGTAATTAAAGAAATCAGTGCTGATAATGATTTGTATTTCAGAGGTTGTGTAGAGATGTGATAATGCAAATCTTTTTTTGCAAGAAAGGATGTATTTCAGGTGCTTTGGGAGCAATAAAGTGACTCTTATTTCAGATATTTGAACCTTTATGTAGCACATTACTGATCTTTTAAGATCTATTAGCCCAATATTTAAGTAAGTCCGTTCCGAATGAAGAAAAAATGGCAACAGTTTATTTCTTAAGGTCAGATGTTAACAAGGTCTGTACTGAGAACAGTTTTATCATCTCAGGCTTTCCTGAATGAATTAGTCACTGGCATAAAACCATTTCCAAGATTTTTGTGCCCAGGATTTACTAAACTCAAAAGAAAAATCCATGGAGTTGTGAGATGTATTAAAAGTATGTTCACATGAGGTTAAATTGCTCCCATATAATTTTGTCTGTATTGTCTGTATTTGTCAGTATTACTCTGTGACATTCCTGCTTCTCATTTGTTGCAAGGAAAAGATTTTCTGACACTACTGTGAAGAGCGAGACTAAAACCTCAGCACAGAGACCTCATGTTTTTGGCAGAAAGCCTCACAACCAGCCATACAACGTGTGCTCCAGAATTTCTCTCTCCTTCCATTGAAGGATTCATATCACAAAAAGCCTTCTGTGGAAGAAAATAAGCTCTTTTCACCAATTAAGGCCATAGGGGAAGGTTCCCTATGGCATAAAACAGAAGAGGGCTTGATGATGTTCTTTTATTTCAACTACTGCAGAAGAGAAAGTTTTGAGATTAAGCAGGCAGAGTCCTGGATTTAACAGGTAGTTGAGAGTATTCACAAACCAATATTTAGAAAAGGATTTTTTCCTGCTTCATCCATAGAAGGCTGATGCATGTCTCTCAACCTAAGGCAATGCCAACTGAATTTATCTGAAGGTTCATTTATCTACTGTTTCTAGACATGACACGTATAGTAGAGAAGGCCCTTTTTTCCTTTTCTTATCCGTATATTCACTAAGGGAATAACAATGTTTTTTCTCAGTATTAGACTCCAGCCTGGAACCAAAACCTAGTTTTAATCAGGCTCATGGGTCAACCCTGTAAATACCTTCTATGAAATTACTAAGAATCCCTTTCATCTAAAATGGCATTTACCTTCTGATAGCAGAGTGGGCAGGCTGTGTGTCATCATAACCTCTCCATCCACAGTTTGTAGCATACAAACAATATGGAGGAGCACTGGAAGTAATTTTGAGGCTTCACTTCAGCTGAATGTAGCCAAAATGAGCTCAGATCTATTGAATTGCACAACTTTTTTTTTGGAAACAAACAAAAAAAAAGACAAACTATTGAAAGCCATTGAATTCAAAGATGCATTTGGTTAAGGAAGTGTTTTAACCACAGATCAACGGAACCTGCAAGACTATTCAGGAAAATAATTAATATAAGCTTGTCTTGTAGTTATACTATTCCATAAGGTACTGTTAAAGCCTGGGCTAAATGGAGGTTTGTTCTGTCCCTTCTTATGTATATTTGATCTTTGTATTTCTCCTCTTGTTCTTGGTTTGGGGTTTTGTTTTTCCTTTTTCCTTCTGACTGCAGGATTAGGGAGGACTAGCACAGTTTTTCTCCTCAGAAGTAAAGATGTCATTTTTTACTACCTTCTTTTCTATATTGCCCATGGTATTGGATTGAATTCAGATAGGACTTTGCAAACAGGCACAGACACTTGAGCAAAAACTGGAGAATCACTTGAGTCACTCAGTAGTCACTATCTGTTTATTGTAATCATCCTTTGAGTAAGTTCCAAACTAAAAACTAGTGTGCCACAAGACTTGATTACATATTAGCCAGTCGCTAAGTACAGGTGGTGTAATTTTTTAGTGCCCATTTGCAAAGCCTACGTTCATGCTAGAGTTCAGATCTCATTAGAAAAGCTGAATGATCTCTTGCCTAAGATGAAAGTCAATAAGACCCTCTAATAATAAACACATTGTTTTCTATTCAATTAAGAAGTATATTAGAAATACCAGCATTTTGGGTTTTGAAGCTCATTCTTATAGGACTGCACATGTAACCTGAAAACTTAGACTATCCCTACAAGAGGATCCAACTGCAGATTTTTAGAGTAGATATTTCAGTACTGAGAGTAAGATTAAGAACACAAATACGCTGGAAAATACAAAGTATGCACATTAATGTGGTTTTAGTTTTATCAGCTTTCCATGTAAATTAAGATGCAAGGAATTAAAGTGAATCACAGAATCACAGGATGTTAGGGATTGGAAGGGACCTCAAAAGCTCCTCCAGTCCGATCCCCCTGGAACAGGAACACCCAGATGAGGTTACACAGGAAGGCATCCAGGCAGGTTTGAATGTCTCCAGGGTAGGAGACTCCACAACCTCCCTGGGCAGCCTGGTCCAGGCTCTGTCACCCTCACTGTGAAGAAGTTTCTTCTCATACTTAAGTGGAACCTCCTGTGTTCCAGTTTGAACCCATTGCCCTTTGTCCTACCATTGGTTGACACTGAGAAGAGCCTGGCTCCATCCTTGTGACACTCACCCTTTACATATTTAAAACCATTAATGAGGTCACCCCTCAGTCTCCTCCAAGCTCCAGAGCCCCAGCTCCCTCAGCCTTTCCTCACACGGGAGATGCTCCACTCCCTTCATCATCTTCGTTGCCCTGCGCTGGACTCTCTCCAGCAGTTCCCTGTCCTTCTGGAACTGAGGGGCCAGAACTGGACACAATATTCCAGATGTGGTCTCCCCAGGGCAGAGTAGAGGGGCAGGAGAACCTCTCTGACCTACTGACCACCCCCTTCTCATCCACCCCAGGTACCATTGGCCTTCCTGGCCACAAGGGCCCAGTGCTGGCTCATGGTCATCCTGCTGTTTCCATGACCCCCAGGTCCCTTTCCCCCACACTGCTCTCTAACAGGTCATTCCCCAACTTATACTGGAACCTGGGGTTGTTCCTGTCCACATGCCAGACTCTGCACTTGCCTTAGTTATGCTTAATTAGATTTTTCCCCGCCCAACTCTCCAGCCTGTCCAGGTCAAGCATCAGGTAGGTGAGCATAGGACATCTCTTAACCAGAGTAGTTGCTTCCCGTTGTGTTGCATTTTCTTGAAGCATTTCTTTCTCCTTATGCATTAAACTCAGAAGTGATTAGCTGCTGAACCTTACAAACTAAATAAAAGCCGCAATTCATAGCATGGAAAATAAATACTGAATTGTGATACCAGAGCAGAGAAATCTCTGGAAAGCAAGCCTGCCATTCAGAAGGACCTTGTGGACAGACTGGAAAAATGGGCTGATGGGAAGCTCATGAAGTTCAACAAAGGCAAATGTGGGATGCACTAACCCCATGCAGCAGTACAGCTTGTGGGCCAGCCGCAGACTGTGCTGTGTTAGCAAGAGGTTAGCCAGCAGGTCAAGGGAAACAATGCTTCCCCATTATTTGGCACTTGTGAGACAATATCTGGAATTTGTGTCCAATCTTGTACTCCCAAGTACAAGAAGGACTTTGGCATACTTAAGCGAGTCTGGCAGAGGGTCATAGACTCATAGAATCACAGAATAGTTTGGGTTGGAAGGGATCTCCAAAGCTCCCCCAGTGCCACCCCTTGCCATGAGCAGGGACATCTTCACCCAGATCAGGTTGCTCAGAGCCCCGTCCAGCCTGGCCTGGGATGTCTCCAGGGATGGGGCATCCACCACCTCTCTGGGCAACCTGGGCCAGTGTTTCACCACCCTCAGTGTAAAAAATTTCTTCTTCATGTCTGTCCTGAATCTCCCCTCTTTTAGTTTAAAACCATCACCCTTTGTCCTACCACAACAGGCCCTGCTGAAAAGTCTATGCCCATCTTTCCTACAGGCCCCTTTTAAGTACAGAAAGGCTGCAATAAGGTCTCCCTGGAGCCTTCTCTTCTCCAGGCTGAACAACCGCAGCTTTCTCAGCCTGTCCTCATAGGAGAGGTGTTCCAGCCCTCTGGTCACCAAAGAAGTTCAGGGGACTGGACTCTGCTTCAATGTGCATGGTGATAGGATGTGAGGTAAAGGACAGTGTTTGGACTGAGACATAATAGGGGGAAAAAAATTCTAGTCAGAGATTGAAACTGGTTGGTCAGAGAGGTTGAGGATGTCTCTAACTTTGGAGATAATCCAAACCTGTCTGTTCAGTTTCTCAAGCCACCTGATCTCATTGGCCTTTTGAGCAGAGAGTTGAACTAGAGATCTCTGGAAAGGTCCCAAACTTTTTTTGGTGTATATTATTCTATCATTCTATGATGCTGTCCTGAAGTTACTCATTTTTCATGCTAAAATGGCAGGTAGAATAGAAATAGACGACCTTTTGTAAATCACGTAAGTGATAAACCATCTCAAATTTCTAAAAACTGTTTAAAAATCTAGGTAGCGTATAATTGGACTTTTCAGCTTCTGCACTTTCTATAATCTGTAGCTGCTGGTATTTCCTGGAATAGACATTTTATGTATACAAGGAACAGGGTTTTCTGTCTTTGATTTTGTCTCAGTCGTTGTGGTTTATTTTATCTATAATGTTGCTTGCTGTATTCTTCCGTCAGAATATGATCTGGCTGCTGTGCAAAATTGCACTCAGTGGTAGCTTCACACATGTGTCGCGGCTATGGAATCAGAACCAGTAAGATTTAAGCATCTTAAATGTCTGTTGAAATGGTAGAGTAATATAATTAAGCTCTACATGTTGCAAAATGTGAGATGCATCCACTAAAAAATGGACCCACAGCATTCCTAGCAGAACAGCATGGGTAATAAACTGGCATAATTATTAACTCTACACAAAGTAGCACATCTCCATTTGGGTGAGACATTTGGATGTTCTGCCCATGAGGCTTTAAATGTTCTCTCTTCTTTTTTCTTCCATTTTACTCTACAACTTTTGGTCAAAATTGAGGATACCCAGACAGTTATGCACTTAAATTAAATGAATCAGCAAAGGTGATTTTAATTTTGATACTCAGTTCTCATTTTCAGATAGCTACCTTACAGAAAGTCTGCATGGAGTAAACATGTGGAGTTTAATCTTACAGATATTCTTGAGACCAGCATTTATCTTTTTAATAATCTGTGGTTCACATTTAGCTAACTTCAATGTGGCAAAAATTAGGCATTGCTGCTGCTGCTTTGGCTTGACAAAGCACATCCACAACTAGACCTGTATTTCCAGGGAAGACCATAATACTGTCACTAGAAAAAATACTGATTTTGCATACAGAATACTTTTCAGAAATAGATATTTAACAAGCAGTGGGGGGGCAGGCTTATTCTCATTTGAATATGTGGATTTATGACAACTTAAATCTTTTCACTTTTGTACACAGATAGCGGCAGGCTTTTAGAATTTCTTTATCACATTGGTGTCTGTATCAGACACACTATACTTTTGGTGTTCTGAAAGAGATTTATTTAAAAGCAATGGCAAGAAAGCAATGTAAAATGGCAATATAAAAATATATATGTATATATATTAATATTCATATATTTCAATCTCAAATCTGAAACATTTTTTCCAGACTCTTCTTCTGAGTGGCACATGTGAGGGGCAAAGATATGGACCCCTTGGTAGCAGCGTTCAGTGCTGTTGCAACTTTGCCTCTGCAGCTTCGGAAGCAATCATTAAATTTGGGTTTCCATTTGATCAAACGAAAGAAGGACGGGTAGTCTCTGTCAGAGGGCTGGATTTTATTTCCCAAGGCTAACAGCCATTTCCAGGACTTTGTCAGACCTACTAAGAATTTTTTCTACCGTTGTCAGATGGTATTATTTAAAATCAGTTCATCCACTTGTGTGGGATTCATATCCTATATCATACAGTGCCTCTGACAAGAAGATGCTTTTACTAGGAGTGTTATTCAAAGCACTGTTGATTTTCTCAGGCTGCAGACATCTGCAGAAAAAGCTTGTAGAACATAGAGCATCTGGTATCGTGTCCTAGCTCCTTACACAGGCCATATCAAACAGCTTAGAAACGGAACACATACTTTACATCCGCTTGGAAATAATTTTTTAAATGTTTATTGGAGATGTATTAGCTGTCAGCCCATATCATCAGCTAATTATTTTGTATCTGAAAATTGTAATGGCATCCTCAGATGTACTAAACTCAGGCAGATTTCCAGCTACTAATCACACCCTGCTTAAAATGGGAGTTAACTCTTGATGATCTGGAGATCTGATTTCTAGTTCCAGTATTTAGAGGAATGTGTCGGTGAGGTGACTGCTGTGCCTCCTAACTTTGTTACCCTATATTATATTTTAAAGAGAGAGACAAAAATGCTGAAGAGACGTTGGCATCATTGAGAAATGCTAGATCAGACTCTAAAAATGTCAGAAAAACCCTGAAGGAGCCAGTCAACCAGCAATGAAGCACAAATTTTCTCCAACAGCATAGATGATGGAATGAGAACCTACAGCAACTTCTAACAGCGCAGTCAAGTAATTGATGCCAAACTGTGGTTGTTACTGTTGCTACACTGTGAGCACCTTTAATACTAAATAGACTTGAACCATAAAAGCTGTGCTTCAAAATCTGGTTATTAAAGGTATTGTTCTTTGCATCCCAGTAAGCTTAAATTGTCACAATATTTTGAACTACTATGAGTTGGGCTATTTTTAAATATTTTTTTTTCGTAGATCTTTAATTTATCTTGCTATTCCTCCACCTCTAAAAAAACTCCTAAACCTTCCATTTCATTCAATCGAACCTCCAAGAAAATCTAAATTGAATGCGAGAAATCCTTAGAACTCTTAAGAGGTTTTGATGTTTCCAAAATGAAATAATGAAGCTGTCAGTGCCCAGCAACAAGAATATCAACCTGAACTATATTATATATTCAGTAACTTTATAACTGATTTTGAACCAGAATTAGAGCCATGGCTTCCTGTTGACAGGATTATCCTGGTAGTAGGATTCTGAGATCTCTCTTGCTAAGCTCTTGAATTCAAAGCTTTCTACATTTTAAAATCATTTGACCAACAGTGGAACAAAAGTATTATAAAAAAAAGGAGAATTCTTTCTAGATTTAAAATTGTTATCTGTTTTCCTTTGTTGAGTTAGACAGTGCTATCATCTTTGGAAGGTGTTGTTTTATTGCAAGAAATTTAAGAATGCTCAGGCAATAGTCTCTTGTTAAATTTATTTCTATAACAGGCTGGATTAATTAATGCTATGTTCAAAAGCTATCATTAATGCAGCAAACAACTTGTGTATCAGGCACTTCAAATTAAGAACACTGAAAGTCAAATTCCCCAAAGTAGCCCTTTTTGTTTATGTCTTACAGTGTGAACACTGTTTATATCGCTTTTAATTGCTGATTTGAAATAAGCAGTGGCTTTGAGGTTATGATGGGACTCAGAGGAGCTGTGCTGATTTAGAAGAACTGAAAATCTGAGCAGTTAAATAGTTCATAATTAAATTTACAAATCAGGTTACATTTAAATGAATTATTTTCAAATGATTTTAATATGACACATTTCTACAGAGTACAATTATAATGGAGACTGGTGTTGTTGCTTTGAATTATTATATTATTATATTAGGGCAATTTAGAAATCTTTCAAAATATTTTCTAATTACGCCTATCTCTCCAAATGAGATAAAATTAAGCAAAAAAGTTTATCATAAAATAAATGCTTTAAAATACTCGTAGTAGCTCAGAATATTGTACCTCTAACTTCATAGTAATTTTTAATTTTGATACATTGGTAAATTTGATTTTTGTGGAAATGTGCAGCCAATATGAATTTACATTTATACCCAAAAAAGGAAAGTCCAATATGTGCATATTTAGTATCCGGTTCAATTTATGAATTAGTGCTACATTATTAAGTAAAGCTGAGAATTTCAGAGGTCATTGCCATAAAGCATTCAGACAGTTCCTGACCAATATAAAGATCTGTTATCACTGAATATGTCTTGCTGCAAATGAAAGGAGTTTTAAAATAATTGCACATGTGTCATATTGAACAGTAGAATAGTGCTGTAGGATTTAGCTGAGATAGTGTTAACATTAGCTCATTATATCAATATTTGTAAGATTCAGATTCTCGAGGGTTGTTTTTTTAGAAAGCTGTGTATATTCATTATCAGTTTAAACCATCAGTATAAGAACTGCCTTTGTCTTGGAAATATAAATAAAGACTTGCCAGTAGAAGGTGAAGACTCTTTACCCTTTTACAAGTGAAGGGAATGTGTAACAAAGGCATTAGAAGTCTGAAATTTCAGCAGAACATATTACTTTCATGGCATGTCCTATACTAAAAAACTTACAAATATTTCACAAAAAATATTTCTTCTAATGTGTTGTTTTAAAATCTGTATTACTTAAGCAAATATTTAAATATTATATTAGTTTTTCTGCATACTTGACGTGAATATAATTCTACCTTCCTGCCAAGTATGTCAAAACCCAAATTCACTTTCATTTGCCAGGGTAAATGTTTACTTTGTTTTCCCACATAATGTGGTCTTTAAAGTGTCACCAGGCTACCAAATCTGATTGCTTTTTAATAGAGACACGGTGGGGGTTTTTTTTGCTTTCATTAGGAAACAGGATAAACTATCAGGAAAGTTCATTATGGTAATGAACCCATATACAGTAGATGCTCTTTACTCTCCTTCCTCTCAAGATGATTATAATAAAAAAATAATTCCGTAAAAACTATTGTAATGGTACTTCATTTTATATAAATGTCTGAAGGATCTATAGTATTATAGTAATGGGTGTTGGGGGGACAACCAGTATTGCAGAGCAAGAGACCAGGATACATAGGACCTGTTTCTCCTGTTAAAGGTGAGCTGTGATGACTTGATGAGGTTCCCCAAAACCACTTTGTTGTTTGTTTTGCTGTGAAATGACCGAGATCATTTAAGATATAATTCATTGGAAAGCTGCTGTTGAGAAACAGTGGTTTCACTAGTACAGAGCATCTACACTTCAGATACTCGAAGCTGCCAGCATTTGCTTGTGTAGTTTTTCACAAGTCACTGAGTTTCACTTTGACTTTTAGTCTTGAAAGTCTCAAAGTATTAATCCACTCTTAACCGAACCAAAGAGGACTTGCAAATTTTGTTCACAAATTAAAATTTTGAATTTTATGCTTTTAAATTACATACCTACAAAATTTCATCTCAAAGTTTAAGTTCTATGCCGTAACACTAAGTGAAACGTAACCGGCTTAAGCATTCTTGTGAAAGTTTTATGCAATTAAAAAATATATTTGTTGAGTTTTCCCTTTTTCTTCTGGAGAAGGGAATGAGGATGTTTAATCAGAGAACTCCTGCTGTGGCTTTGGATGGTGTTGTTTGTTTTGAATTAATGACAGTGTATATTACTTTGGTTTTATGTAAATGCTTAATAATTTTGTGGTGTATTTATCAATAGGCATAGTGTAAGGGACTAACTAAATCCATTGTTCTAAATTAACCAAATTAGCTGGTGGTTCAAATTAACTTAATTCCAAATGCCAAGTCATTTTGTTCAGTTCTGGAATCTTCATGTTTTCCTTTTCCTCTCTAACATTAGAAAAATAAAAGAGAAAGTAGAGAAAAAAGAAAAGCGTTTGCTGATTAAAGAAACTGCTTTTGGGAAAATAATATTTTAATGGTTCTGTTATATTTCTCATGTATATAGTGGAGATAATGCTCACAAGGCTACTATGAATATAAATTTGCCTATATTTAAAGAAATTAAGAAGCATTCATGAATTGCAGCATGGAAGATTTACCTAGTTAAATAAATGGCAAGTGTCACACAATCATTAACATTTAACTAATGAAATATTTACGCTGGGCCAAATTCTGTTCTCAGCGTCATGAATGAAATCCCAATGAAAAGAAATATCCTAATGCTTTTGTTCAAAGCCTTTCAAGTCAGACAGTGATTTTTAGTGTCTCCTTACTCTTAATACCTGGGCACATTGTTCAGTTTTGATTTGGCGTTTTTCTCCCCCAGCCAGCGCCATTTGGGCAGACACAGCTGGCGGGTGTCGTGGCATCACCACACACAAACTTTGCACTGGTTTAGTATGAGTGCAAATGACCCCATGAGCTTTGCAACAGTTGTGAAAGAAGCCTTAAAATGTGATTAATTCAGCCGTCATTTATACTTGGTCATGCTCAGATGGCAAATTAGTAGCAGAGTCCTGGTAGGAGTTTTGAATATTGAATATTGAAGCCCTTTTAGTTTTCTGGTTCCAGAGGTGGGAGGCAGCCAAATTCAGCCTGAGAGGCTGAGACACACATCTCAGTTATCAATTATTTTAATCTTAAAGAGAAATATACTCTGCCTTTATAAAAACACATGCAGATTATAAGTAATGCACACTGGTCACTGTTTTTTTGAGGAAAACATTTCCTTTTAAACTCCATGTGTGACTCACTTATCCCCTGAATTTCATAACATGATTTTTATCTGGAGTTCCACGTCTTGCAATTATCAAATTAGAAAGGTTTTTCCAAAAGAATAAAAATCTAATCACAGGATTAGACTCTATGGCGTAAATGCCACGAGTTGAATGTGCAATGTCTATGTGCACATTGCTTGTGTTAAGGAAGGGAGAATACGTCTGTTAAACCACTCTGTTGGTCTCTGATTTTAGTGGACAGAAAAAGTTTTCTAACAGAAGTTAATTCAAGTAAATGTGCGCTCTCCAGTCACATGCCAAGGAGCGCACATCTACGTGCATCTAGTACCATGTATTTTAATTTTAATTAAATTAAATTAATTAATTTTAATGCTTTCTTTATAAACATACATGAATACACATCTTACACAGATTCATCATAAAATTTGCCAGATTTGGATTTGTCATGGAAAACGGCTGAGCTAAATTGTTTTGCTCATTTTTGTATTAAATAAATTATATGAATTAATTAATTAGTGGCCTTCCTTGCGAAAACCAGATCAGTGTCTGGCACTAGGTGCATCCCCTACTTTATAATCTCCCAGTTTGCGATAGCAGCGTGTCCGTATGGTTAAAGGGTGAAGTTCTCAGCTGGCAACCAGGCACGTGTTTCTGTCAGTCACCTCCATTCCTGTGTCTGCAGGGAGAAACGCACATCCAGAGGTGACACATTCTCTTACCACACCTGCCGTAGGTGTGATCAGCCTATAGAAGTGCTTCTCTTTTCCAAATAATTATAGAGGTGATTGTTTTTTCTGCTTTCCTTTGACAAGAGGCTGATAACCATCTATACAAGATGCAACCTTAAGTTAGGAAAGATCTTCATAGGGTGAGATTTCATCTATAAGTTGTAAGAATTCATTCAGACTTCTTAAGTGGATTGCTGTAATGCACACCAGATTACATGTGCATATAGCAAAAATTTTGTTTCTAATTCCTTATTTGTGCGTAAATGTTCTGCCATTATTTTGGAGGTTGTGCTTTTTTTTAAGATAGTTTTTCAAGAAACAACATAGCTAAAAAAAAATTATATAAACCTTATAATTCAACTCTGATTGCACGGGTGTGCTTATTACATTACGGTACTTGTGAATCTCCTGTGCAGAATGACAATTTCTTGTGGTGATGAGGATACCCCAAAGAATGGCAGATACTGACATGAGGATGGAGCCAGGCTCTTCTCGGTGACAACCAGTGATAGGGCAAGGGGTAATGGGTACAAACTGGAACACAAGAGGTTCCACTTAAATTTGAGAAGAAGCTTCTTCTCAGTGAGGGTGACAGACACTGGAACAGGCTGCCCAGGCGGGTTGTGGAGTCTCCTTCTCTGGAGACATTCAAGACCCGCCTGGACACCTTCCTGTGTAACCTCATCTGGGTGTTCCTGCTCCGGCAGGGGATTGGACTGGATGAGCTTTTGAGGTCCCTTCCAACCCCTGACATTCTGTGATTCTGTGTGAATCTGTGACTGTGAAATTTGCTGTTCTACTGGGAATGAATATAAGACTAGTCTGTTTTATTAAGGGTAAGGGAAAAGACAGAATTATATTTACAAATAAGATAGCAAGAGTAAAATGAATATGTATTGTTCATATGGCATGAAACTTAGTCCTTTACTCATTAAATTGTTCAATATCCTCATAGTGAAAATTTCTATTAATCTTCTCATGCTGCTTCTTTTACTTTGGAGCTCTGGAGTGTTATTCAGGAGGACATGTCTGTCAGCAGGCCTGATTCACAAAGAATTACAAAAATATGCTTTACAGGATAACAAATTTTATCATAAGTATTGCATATTAGTATGAACCTTGGGTTCACTTTGCTTTCCTTTCTTTTCAACATAAAGAGTGGAAGAGAGATGCTCTTGAGGACTTTTCTTCATTTCTCATTTAATGTAGTAGAATTCTCAAATGTGTTTTCAGAGGTATATATCAATGCTGGCTATTAACAGGATAGACTTTTGTGATGCATGTTTTTTAAATTGGGTTTATTGTCTTACTTGCATTTAGAATATGTCTGGGCATTGAGTTTTACTGGAGCTAACTATATCTAGGAATAATCTCCTGGTGAACTCTGAATTGAAATAGCCCCCTTCACCTTATGCCATTCCATTTGGACCAGTAGAAGCAGGACTGGATCCTCCAACCCTCTTCTACACCCAGAGTGGTGACAAAGCACTCGTGGCATGTTGTAACTTTACCACTCCAACCCAGCCTTCGTCCAAGATTATAAGGTGATTGTAGCATGGAGGGGGTTGGTCTCTTCTCCCAAGTAGCAAGTGATAGGATGAGACAAAATGGCCTGAAGTTGCACCAGGGGAGGTTTAGATTGGATATTAGGAAAAAATTCTTCCAGGAAAGGGTTGTCAGGTATTGGAACAGGCTGCCCAGGGAAATGCTGGAGTCACCATCCCTGGAGGGGTTTACAAGATGCATAGATGAGGTTCTTAGGGACATGGTTTAGTGCCAGAGTTGGGTTATGGTTGGACTCCATGATCTTGAGGGTGTCTTCCAACCAAGATGATTCTGTGATTCTATAAACAGCCTTTGAGCAAAAACCCATGAGTTTCTGGCCACAAGACCAAAGAGCATATCAGCTTAGCATGGGGGGGAATTTTGTGCAGGGGAAGGAGAGCAGTTTCAGGGAGACAGATCATTTATAAGGCAACTCTTTTGTTATTCAGTGCTGAACTACCTATCCTGGATGCAAGTGGCTGTGCCTAAATTGGGTTCAAAACCAAGCTACCTGCAAATAACAATGGGGGAAAATATTATGAAGGTCAGAGGTACTTGAGGGTTTTCTGAAATGATACATTACATAATAACTACAATAAATTTGCATGGAATCCAATACAAATATTAAGTTTATACACATGTCTAAGCTATATGTCCTTTTATTTATCAATCTATCCATATCTCTGAAAGCTAAAGAAATATCTTATAAAGCTATTTTAAAAATTTCTCATACCTTACAATATTTTCCTTTTGCTCACAAATGAGCCTCTGTAATTATTTTATAGTTAAATAGAGTGTGATGGTTGATTTTGACTGCAAACAAATGGAAAACTAAATGCAAAAGGGACTGTTCTGATATCTCCCAGACAATGAGTGATGCTTATTTTGATGACCAAAAACTGGTAAAGCTGTTTCTATTAACTTCATGTATGAATTGACACAGAGTCAGGATAAGCGTTCAGAAGAATGCTGTCCAGAAGACATGAAGGTGTCATAATATTAACCTGGTATGTAAAGTTTTTGATGTACAGCCAGGTGAAAACCACAGAATGGTGTTTCAGTGTCCTCAACCAGAAAAATGAGGGAAGGTCAGTCATCTTTATATATTAATAAATCCCATGTAACTTTTAAAGTTTGGTAGCATAGTTTATCCAGAATTATTTTATGTTTTTTGGAAAGCAGTGGTAGAAAATAGCCATAAATTTAACACATAGTTTTACAAAATTCATTATGATACTTATTATAGCAGAAAAAAAAATATTTTCCTGTAGGAATCAAAGGTATTCCTTGAAATGGAAATGTTTCATTTGCTGGTTCCAGCTCCACATTGCAGGCTAGTAGTAATAAATTTAGACAAGGAATTTGGATGTGATGTGGAGCTTGTTCAAATAAATACAGTATGTGCAGATTTTGTGTATGTTCAAGAGCAAAGCATTATAGGGGCAGTAAGTCCTTATCAGGAGGTCAATTTTATTTATTCCTTATGCAATGAGATCATGACTGCTGGGAATTAATCCATTCATTTTGGTTTTGTCTGTGCAGTTTCATTTGCTTTCTTTCTTCATAATTCTCTTGAAATTTTTACATAATCTTACATAATCTTGCCAGCTCCCTTCCCCCTACTTATCTGCAAATACTTTGTTAGATTACGTTTTACATGCTTTGAGGAAGATAATGGAGTTAACACACACCCGGGGTACAAAGCTGCCTTTGTATATAGTTGTGTTTCTTCAAGATCAGAGCAGGATCCGAATTTACTGAGTGATTCTCTAGTCTTGGTTTTTGCTTAGCCCTACAATGGAAGTTGTCCTATTGGTGATGGTGTTCTTCACCCATCACTCATCAGAGCAGGATTCATCTTCTTTTTCTGAAGATGTCTGTAGCGTGGACCTAAGCCACCGTCAATAGACCTCCATTGGTGATGTCCACAGTTGAAGAACTTTGAACAAATTAATAAATGTGATTCATCCGACTTATTTTAAAGATCTAGCTTAGAATGAAGTTGCTCTCTAAAAGTGTCCTTCATCTTTTTTACTATAGAGGGACTTGAGACAACTAATTGGGATACTACACATGTTTTAACTTGTTAAAGTGAAACCCATCTTTTGTCCCTGGACAGAAAATTGACAATTTTCTATAATGAAAAATTATAATTTTTAAAAAAAAGCCCATTTTAATTTATATTTCTCATCATCCAGAGCTTCCTTTCATGTCATTTACAGTTGTAGATCCTTAACATCCCTGTGACAGTTAAGATTTTTAAGGTCTTAAACTTTGTTTAATGGGGTGGAGTGGGGTTAATAATGTTGTTGAGAGAAAAGCAAAACATTTTTTTTACTATTTATGACTGTGCAAATACAATGAAATTGGGATCATCTTGCTCTGCCAGAAAAAGACCTTGTGTTTTCTTCAAATAACAAAGCTTTGGTGAACTTTGTACTCAACACATGACCACTGAAAACCAGTATTACATCAAAGGCCTCGAGTTTGCTATACAGACTTGTTCAGATTAATGGTTACTGCAGCGTGTATGGTATGTTCTATAAGAGGTGGGTAAAAATGATAAAAATTCCCTGTATGTCTGTACTTTATAGCCAAATTAAGTATTACATTACATAAGCTATTGATCTTTCCTCAAGTGGCATTTTTATTTTCTATATAAAACTTTGAGTAAGCTTAATCCTTGAAAATGCTTACTCTTAAAAACCTTTCCTTTTTTTTGTTTACCAATTCAATTGATTCTCAGAAGAGTAAGTACATTTTTCCTTTATGTAACAAAAATCTTCAGATAGTGATAATGCTCAGATATAACTTAAAGATACAGAAAGCTCAAAAAGTATTTTCAGCATGTTTTGTAAGCTCTTCAATATTGAGCTACCTTGTGCTTTATTTCTCAAATGCTTTTGGGATTTTTTAATCTTGGTAATTTTTGACCTACAACCCAAGAGCTGTCAGGTACAGCATAAAGCACCCTGTTACTCTCTAGTCTAAATTAAAAAAACAAAAAACAAAAAACAAAAAACAAAAAACAAAAGTTATTTAGCATACTCTTTTAGTAATATCAGCCATTGTTTTTTCTCTAGGGCAGTCACCTAGCTCCTATGAAGCCATGATAGGTACACAATAAAGAGGTCCTTAGCAAAGGAAATCAGGAAATCACGCCACAATATGAATATGAAAGCTGTTTGGGAAGCCAATATCTTCATCGTTAATATTATTCCCAAACACAAGGTGTCCAGCCATGCTGCATATGTTTTTCAAATGTTCCAGCTTAGCAGCTACTCGGCACATTTCCTTCAAACACAAAATAGTTACTAACCAAGTTAACATTTGGCCTCTTGCCTTCCCCCCACACAAAGAGCTTTATATGTCAAGTGTGAAAGCTTCAAAATGGAATCCAAATAAGATTATTTTTCACCCTGGATGGAAGGTGACAACATGCAACTCTTTACCTTTCTTTCTTTTCCCTTTTTCGTCTTCCTTTTTGGTTCTTCATGCTGAAAGAAAGATATAATGCAACACATTTTTGGAAGACTAAGCATATATTTACCATGCCAGGTCCTATCTGCTGCATCCTTCAGCGTGTTCCAAGGAAAGCATGCAAAGTATTTTAACTGTGCTGTACACCACATAACTCAGCTTCTTAACTGCTTACAGTGACTAGTTCTACTACAGAGGGAGTAAAATAATATATATTTTAAAATTATTTTGATAAACCAGTGGGGCAGTGTCATTGATGCCATTTATTGTATCTGCTTTCAAGCTGAGGTTGCTTCAAGGTGGCATGTTGTTAGGGGTTGCAGTGTTTCTTCCTGTAGGAAAGGTTAGAGCAAACTTGCTTTTATATTGATGAAAGAGAACTTCAGTCCTGGGGTGAATTGCTGCTCCTTCCCAGAACAGAATTTGGAAAATTTCACTTGCATAAAATTAAAGTTGTCTCTTAGTTAAATCATCCTGATTGATCTACTGTTTCCATGAAAACATCATTGAAAAATAAAGACGGTGAAAAAGAGCAAGTAGGTATTGTGTAGACTTAAAAGAAAGCGTTACTTACAGGTTGTAGCATTTTCCCAAACTTTCTGTGACTTCCCAAACAGTGAATTCTGTTTCCTTTAAACTGTTTTGGCCTGGACTAACAGTGTGTTTGCAGTAATGGGCTCAGTCTTTTTATCCTATGTTATTGATTCATTTTGAGTTTATAAAATATAATTTAGAAATGCAGAGATAAGAGAAAAATATTTTTTTCAAAGCAGGAATGATGTAAAATAAAATAATTACTGTTTATAATCTCAAGAAGTGAAGAGGAAAGATGATCTGTTGTCTTCAGCTTTGCTGTTTCCTTACAGATAATATACCTATGCTTTCCATCTGTTTATTTCTCCTGCATTTGCTGGTTATTTACAGACTATTCTAAAACTGGTGAGACTGATGGAATGGCCATCCTTATCCCTTCAACTATGAATTTCCATGCTATGATTTGGGGTTTTTTGTTAAAGTGTATTGGGAAGAAAATATAGTCCAGTTATTTTTGATAAAAGCTATTTTATCTTGTGATGTTTCAGAGCATCATTTTAGAATCTACCAGAGAGGAGAACTGAAGGGAGAAAGTGATTTTATTTCATAGATACGTAGGTAATTTAACTACATAAAACATTCATACAGAGAAAAAGTGTTAATATTCATTTAGTATATACGAACAAAATTAAGTTCAGTGTTTAGACAACTACTGTAGATAATTTGTAGAGAGAAACACAGTTCCTTTTGGAAAAGTTCCTCAGCAACACCTTTCTTTTAATCAACCTTTGATTATTATTTTTTTGTTTCTTATGACAAAACTTGCAGCGTTTTGATAGTGGACGTATTGTTAGGTGTATTGACAGCACACATTTTCAATTTTATAGTGTATTTGCTGAGAGTAGCCATTGCTAAATCATTTCATTTAACATAACTGGTCTTGGGATTAATCTGTTTTTGCAGTTTCCATATTACGAGATGCCTGTAAAGGTTAAAGTATCCTTGTCAAATTTCTAGAAGTCTTTTTTCTTTGTCATCTCTGGTAGGGCTTTGAAGAGTACCTCCTCATGTTACCATTTCGTGTCATTTTGCTTTCCTGTGCCGCCTTTGTTGTTGCAAAGGGTTTTATAGCCCTGGAACTGCTGGAAATGATGGTTAATAGCCAATGGCTTGACATATGATGGTGGAAACAGGTAAAAACTGAATATTGTTCCGTATTGTTCAAGATCTCCATCAACAATGTGGAAAAAAAAATGCACATTCTGCAAATCTGTTGATGACAGTAATTAAGAGTGGCTGGCACATTGATTGATGGAGCTTCAGTCCAGACAGGTCTTGAAAACCTTGAGAGCTGAACCAACAGAAGCTTCAATGAGTTTCTGCATCTGGGATGGGGTAACCCCATGCATCAATACAGGCTGGATACCAACTGTCTGCAGAGTAGCCCTTCAAAGAGGAACCTGGGGAGTGATAACAAACATCAAGTTGAACATGTGTCAACAGTTTGGTCTCACGATATTAAAGCAAAACTCACAGTATTGCAGAAATGTGGCTGGCAGACTGAAGGAAGTTGTCATGCCCTTCTGCTTGCTCCTGTTGAGCCACATCTGGAACACTTCATCCAGTTTTGAGTCCTTCAGCTCCATGGAAATTCTGAGAAACTGGAAAGGTTTAGCTGAAAGCTACTGAGACCTGAGGGCCCTGAAGCACTTGACCTGTCGGAAGAGGCTGAGAGAGTTGACTTAGTTTTACCTAATCTCAGGAAGAGGAGACTGAAATGTGGTTAGATAGAAGTCTATAACTGCTGAAGGACAGTGATAAAAATGATAGAGCCAAACTTACTAGTGCTGGGTACAACAAAGAAGGTCAAGAACCACAAATTGTTGCTTGACAGGTTCAAGTAGGACGTTAGAAATCTTTCTGACAAGTGCAACACCAGAGCAGGTTACCCAGAGGAGACCTAAAATCTCTGGTTTTGGACGTTTTCAAGACTAGAGAAAACCATATATGACTTTATCTAGTGTTGGCAATAGTACTCTCTTAAGATGGAGGTTGGGCTAGAGACCTCCAGAGGGAGCGTTGTTGGAGGGGAACCTCAAGCAACAGTTCTGCCAACCTGCACTTTTCCATGGGTAAAATTTCGAGAAGATTTCGTCACTTTTAGAGAAGCTCAGTCTATTTGATTATCCACATAATGTTAAATTATTTCAATATGACCTGGATGCGCCCAACATGTAACATTAGACTGGCAAAAAAGATACAAATGATTGCAGAATTGAAACTATTTGCATAAAAATATAGCATTTGTAGTTATTTGAAAGAGTCATCTCTTAATATGTGAAAAAAATTAACCCCAAAATAGATGCCTTTCTAAAATATGTGGTGAAATTACACATTAAATTCTAGGACTGCCATTTCTAGGATGTATTATGTGAGAAGTGTCTTGTGCTATGCAGAAGTTCAGATTAGATGATCCTGGTGGTACTTTCTGTCTTCAGAAGTATGACCAAACTAATTCAGAGGCAAACCAGACCTCGGTTATGATTATACTAGATGAGGATTGAAGTTACAACATGTACTGTGAAATTTTTAAAGGATACAAAATCAATCTAGACTTAATGTCTTGATGGAATAGATTAACTGAATTTTTTTACTTATCTGAAATGGCAGCTCCACAAAATGTAGTCAAGATGACAGAAGCACGCATAGGAGAACTGAAAAATGCCTAAATAGAACATTTTCTATCCTGGTGACTAAAAGTCAAAATACAGTAGAAATTATTGACTGGGTAGAAAAGAGAAGAAAAGAAAGAAGGCATGTCCAGGTATGTTCTTGGACATCCAGTGGTTCCATTCACAACTAAATTGAACATGGTGACTGTCAACAAGATCTCATAGTTGGTGGATTGGACTGTCATAGAAGAGTGACCTAAAAGGCAGGGAATAGAGAAACTGTGTCTATGAAGTACTGATTTGATGTTTACTTATTTATTATTTGAGAAATTGCTAAGATCAAATGCTGGTTGTATAGCCTGGCTCCAAATGCCCTTATAAAGAGCCTCTTTTGTTTTCCATTAAATCTGATCAAAGAACCTCACAATTTTGATTTCATCAGATGTAAAAGTGCTTGGGGAGTCAGAGCAGAATTTGTGTGCATGTGTGTGTTTTCTTTATTTATTTTTCTCTGTAATGCAAACACACCTGTACTTTACCTTCTTTGTGCATGGTTTCTTGAGCTGTATGGACTTTACTGCAGAAGTAAAGCCTTAGTGCCATCAGCCACTCCTGATACCACTTAGTTATGGTTCTGTTATTACCAGGTATAATGATTTATTCATTGAGTCATTGTTTGGAAGATACATATATTCGTTTCCTTGATGTTTAAGACAATCTACTTGCCTTGTTTGAGAGACCTGAGTAACCAGTCTGCTTCTGAAGAGGATCATCATTCTCTTTTTTTAACTACTGATTCCTGCCTCTGATACGTGAACAATTTAATCTCTCTAGAGAGACCAGATCCCTATCTTGTGAAAATCAGCCCTGCTCAGTTGGAGTAAGCAGAACTCAAGGATGAGTTCAAGCCTAACCATGAATTTCAGTGCTGCTTCAACTGTGATTCAATTATAGCATATATAGGAGGGGAGGGTGTGTGTAATGTTTATGGTTTCATACCTTGATTTTTCTGAGGTACACTTTTTGGTGGACACTGGACTCTGTGTGAAATACGTTCTTAAATCAGCCATTTGTTTTCTTGAACAAGCTCTAATTCGGTCTAATTTCCTTTCTTCTCCTGTAGGTGTTCAGAAGTATAAAAAAAAATGAAGCGTAAACAGTGAAAAAAAAATGAAACAGATGCATATGTCACTTGGTTATTACTGTGGATTGAATGTGGGAAGGGGCATTTCAATGCTCCGCTCTGTCTGGTGCATCCTCAATGTGATGGAATTTATTCATTTCACTGCTGCTAATGCTCCCATTTTGGACAGCACACAGGTTTAGTTCTGCTCAGTGCAGAACACATTGGCCTCACTCCAGGAGAACATTTTATTTGTCTGGGCATCTGTAAATATGTAGCAGACTGTTCACATCCCTCAGTTTAAATGTGCACCTCGGTCAGAGCACGATTGCTCAGACCTTTCCCAGCTCAGCCCTCGTCACTGTTGGAGGTGAATGGTACACGAGCAGATTTTTAAAATAAGAATTGACACGTTCCTCTGGGTAATTTAACTCACGAGACTAATAACCAATCCGTGGTTTATGTTTCTGCATCTTAACTTGTTCAATGCATGTTTGATTTGGGAGGGTTACTTCAAGGTTAGGCCAGGGGTGCTTTGCTGCTATAATTTCTCTTGTGGAATGCAGTTCTTGTTGGAATAAGGTACATGATGTACTTCTACTCTTTTGTCAGAGAGCAGAAAGACAAACACGAATGATGGACTCAGTCCAGTATGCAGAATTTTGTGAGAGTCGGCAATTGAGTTTTTGTAAGTATTATAATGGCTGCACTGTGTTAAGATGTTCAGTTATTATTTTATGTAATAGAGAACACAGCAGAACCTCACATGTTTTGAAAGTGCTTTTGTTTCATCCACAATAATAAAAGTTTAAATTCTTCGTCTGCATAACTCCTGGGAACAGTTAATTTAGTATAGTTTCAGGCTGTCAGGCAGAGTATTTTATTTGAATATTTACCAAGCTTTCTATATGCTCAAATACTGTGCTGGTGGGAACTACCGCAAAGATAGAATTTGTAACGAGTTAATGGATTAAAACAACCATACTTGCCTGAAGTCTGTAATGGTGGTGGTATAGTCAGCAGATTAGTAAAGTTCCATGGTTGCAGGTTTTTCGGAATGCATCTAAAATTAGAGAAGAGCAGCGAGTTTTGCTTTTATTTCCCTATCCGCAGAGACACAAAGAACTTACTAAAGAGTCTTTTCTATTTTAAGCTGTAAGCTCCTGCTGTGGAATTTATGCAACATTAGCCAAATTCATCAGTATACACCATTCCAACACTAATAACATGATGACAGAATTAGGGCTTTACTAGCACTGGAAACCAACTTACTAGAAGTACTTGCAGGCCACAGTTATAATGAGCTGTAAATTAATGGACTTGATCATGTAGCAAAACATCATTACAGAAGCGGTTAAGTGATGACTAAGGTTTTAGGTCAAATGTCGGAGAAAGTGAGGTGAAGGAGCCAGTAAAAATCATGACAAAACAGCACATGATCTGACAACACAGACTTGAACACAATGGTGTCTTTAAATGAGAGACCTTATCTTGTTCTTCCTTTCAAATTCAAAGAGTGACTCATTTATGGCAAATAAATGACACATTTGAAATATTTTTCTGTATCAGCAAATGTCAGCAAATGTAGGAAAACATGTTTTGTAAGCATTTCTTTTCCTGTTCAATATGTTTTGTAAGCTTAGTTATAATTTGGCATCACACATCTGTGAGCCATTAGATAAATGATACTTCGGATGAGGGTGACTTCAGCAAATGAGAGGTTTGTGATAAAGTCATTTTTAAAACCCAGAAATTATCATCTGGAGACAGAACAAATAGAAATCTTAAATTTTCAAAATAAAATCGAATGTTGCTGACCAGGGGTTTTGTGACATATAAAAAATCTCAATGGTATTTACACAGTGTTTTAAAATGACCATTTCTATACAGTTCTTTTCACTGGCTTTTAATGTCATTAAAATATGAGAGAACTACAGCGCTTAGAAAATGGTAGAGAGACCCATGCACAAATTCAATTGCATAATATGAACTCAACTAGACAGCACATAGTAAAGTCCATGCAGAACACTTGTTCAAAGCTAACACTAAGGCTATTTTTGCTTATTTTCTTTTATTTTAGTAAAAATTGAATCTATTGATATGTTTGGAGTAGTAAACCCTTTTTACTGTGATATAAACCCATGAAAACTATGTCACAAGAGAATAAACCTGGAAGAGACTTCAAGAAGCCTGTTCTAACAGTATATATTAATAATTACAAATCCATATATTTCTGTGCACTTTTAAAGAAAAGCAAAAGAAAAGGTCCATCAAAGGTTCAAATACTACACGATTACAAATTTAAATTGTAAGGAACATTTTGTGGTCCTGCTGTCGCCTTCACACTTTCTCTCTTGCTTTGTGTTTTTTGGGGTTCTTTTTGGGGTTTTTTTTTAGCTCTTCAGCAACCCGGTGTAGCCTTCTCATTCCCTCCTAGAAAAAGAACCAATTTTTACACTCATTTTCTGTTTAACACCTGACTTCTCTTTAGCTTTTTAGTCCTCTTTGAAGACTCTCTTTGAAAGGACTGTTTCAAATTATTCTCCCACCTTGTATTTACTTCATTTTGGTTGTCCTGTCTTCACAAAGAGCCCTCATTAAGACCTCTATGTTACTAGTTCCTTTCTGTCCAAATCTCAACAGCTTGCTGTGGTCATCTTGTCCACTACTGACCTAAGATAATCCTTCTTTTTTCCTCCTTTTATGCTCTCAGAAAATATCATGTTTCTTTGTCCCATATTTTTCTCTGTACTTTCCCTAAGTGATCTCATCCCTCAGCAGTGTGAAGTTCTCATGTGAATGTTGATCATTTGCAGATCTAAGTCTATCCTTATTTCTTTATATCCAAAGCACATTTCAAAAACACTCGTCTAAAAATCATTTTGGCCAGATTGTCAGCACCTAATCCCTGCATGGTTAACAGAAGGACTTCATAGTTCTTCTCTCCTTCTTCATTTGTCTTTGCCATCATTAACAATATTATATCATTTTATCTGGGCATGGATTTGTGTTGATTTCTTCTAGAGCTTTCTGTCATTCATCAAAGATGTGATACAATCATATTATTTCTTTAACAATAATATATTCAAAATTGGATTTGTCCCGTCTTCAGTCCTCTGAGATAGATCCTTCCTTGTTCTGGAATCTCCCATATGATTAACTGAGTGTTTTTGTCTTTACTCCATGCTGCTTATGGGTCTCCAAAATGCTACGTACAAAACAAGAGTTTTTTCCCTAATAATTACATTTTGATAATCCCTTCCTTGGCCAATCAAATCACTTTCACACTCCTTGTTTTGCATTTGCCATATTTTCTATGACTGGAAGAAGTGGATTGTTTTGGTCCACCTGTTGTTAACTTATCATTTTCCCCTGTGATTTTAACTAACAGCAAAGAAAGCATCCAAGTTCCGCGACTGGTTGGACTGCAGCAACATGGAAATAAAGCCAAATGCAGTTGCAATGGAGATTTTGGCATATTTAGCATATGAGACTGTGGCACAGGTAAGGGGATAAGCCTGATTGAACACTGGTTAAACAAAATGAGTTAATTACTCTTGGATGTACTTCGGCCTCAGGTGAGGGTGTTGTAAGCCACTTCATCAGCTTGTAGGCACTACTTCAGCTAACCAAGCTAACCGGATTCCTGTCTGTCTCTCAATTTACTGTTTGACAGAAACGTACTATACTGTATTCATCCAGCTGATACACACACAGAAATGTCTTTTAATGGTTACAGAGGAGAGTGGAGTCCAGCACGAACTTTATTCAAGTCCAAACTGAAACCACATACTTTGCTACGTGACCTTTGGCAGTACGTTGAGGCTCATTTGACCCCATTGCACAATTGGATTAAACAGCAGGATTTCCTGGAAAACAAAATGCTACCTTAGTGCCAAGCTGAGCTCTCTTGAGTAGACAGATTACTCCATATATTTACAGAAGTGGAAAAGGAAGGTTCCTTAGGCTGAAATATCTGAATACTTTTGTTTTCGGCTGAGAAGCACTAAGAATAATCTGCCTCAACCTACAACTCCTCTCTCTCTTCATTTTTACAATGGCACTTGTAGTAAGTAGCCTGTCAGTAAACCTGCCTGTTTATCACCTGTTTTTGCCCCTCCAGTTGGTGGACTTGGCCCTTTTGGTTAAGCAGGACATGGCTCCCAAAGCTGGTGACCCATTCAGTCATGCCATATCTGCCACCTTCATACAGTATCACAACTCTACTGAGGTAAATAAATCTTGCTTTTTCACATGCTGATGTATTTGGTGTTTTATTTTTCCATGTATTTGGTAGTTTGTTGCTTTCAAAGTAGATGGTCTTGAGTCTGGTATTAATATAGGCTTCTGTTATGGAGTTTATTAACATGGAAGTTACAGATGTAGACGGAAAGACATTAAATTGTAGCTCCAAATGTAAAATTCTTAGCAGCATCTTTATATTTACATGGAAATTCTCTTTTCTTGGTTGGAAAGTCCTTCTCTCTGTCTTGAATGGTCTCTGTATTGCAGATTAAAGTTGTCAACAGTGACAAATGCAAGAAGTGTTGTGTTGCATGCATTACTGCGATTACAGTATAGTAACTTCTAGAATGAGCAAGTTTAATGCTTTATTACATCTTTTCTAACAGTACATCTAAGAATACAATAATTTTTTTATGTGTTTTGATTATATAATTGCTGTTTGACGTCTTGCTTTTATAGCCACATCTCTTAGGGCAATCCACAAGTGTGAAGACTGGTCTTGAGTCTCCTGAAAACACACCACCTCCTACACCCACACCCCCAGCATCATCAGGACAGCAACATCTTGGGAAAACCCCATCAGGAGCCCTGGGGAATGGAGGAATTGGACAGGACTCTACCAAATCCAAACAGAGGAAAAGAAAGAAGGTATTTGGTGCACCATCCTAAAAAACAAATAACAAAACAAAACAAAACAAACAACAACAACCAAAAAACATAAAAAGAAACAAACAAAAAAAACCAAACCAAAACAACCAAACCAAACCAAAACATCTTCAGGAAGTAACATGTCTCATTTTAAATATTAATTCCAACCTTTATCACATGTCAACTAACAATGTTATTGCAGGGCTGATGTGTGTGGTTTGGTGTTCTTTCTAACAGAACTAGACTAAAACTTTCCAGTAATTCTTGCAAGCTCAATTTTCATAAAATCATAGCATCATTTTGGTTGGAAGAGACCTTCAAGGTCATCAAGCCCAACCATTAACCTCACACTGTCACTAAATCAGATCCCTAAGAACCTCATCTTTTAAACCCCCTCCAGGATTTGTGACTCCACCACTGCCCTGGGCAGCCTGTTTCAATGCCTGACAACCCTTTCCATGAAGAAATTTTTCATCATATCCAATCTAAACCTCCCCTGCCACATCTTGAGGCCATTTCCTGTTGTCCTATGAGTTGTTACTTGGGAGAAGAGACAACACCCTCCATGCTACAACCTCCTTTCAGGCAGTTGTAGACAGTGAGAAGGTCTCTCCTCAGCCTCCTTTTCCCCAGACTGAACAGCCCCAGGACCCTCAACCGCTCCTCATCAGACTTGTGCTCCAGACCCTTCACCAGCTTCGTTGTGCTTCTCTGAACTTGCTCCAGTACCTCAAGTTCTTTCTTGTATTGAAGGGCCAAAAACTGAACACAGGATTTGAGAGGCAGCCTCACCAGCACTGAGCACAGTGGGAAGGTCACTGCCCTGGTCCTGCTGGCCACACTAGTGCTGATACAAGCCAGGATGCTGGTGGCCCTTTTGGCCACCTGGGCACACGCTGGCTCATGTTTAGCTGGCTGCCGACAAGCATCCCCAAATCTCCCTCTGCCGGGCAACTTTCCAACCACTCTTTCCTGAGGCTGTATTGCTGCCTGGGGTTGTTGTGACCCAAGTGCAGGACCCAGCACTAGGCCTTGTTGAACCTCATACAATTGGCCTCAGCCCAACGATCCAGCCAGTCCAGATCTCCCTGTATGGCCTTCCCACCCTCCAGCAGATCAACACTCCCACCCAACTTGGTGTCATCTGCAAACTTTCTGAGGGTGCACTAAATCCCCTCATCCAGATCATTGATTTTGTTGAGGTAACAACTGTTGCTTCTAAGTTGAGCTGCTCCTCTACAGCCACAGCAGTAGACACCATCCCAAATAAGCATCCCCTTCTCTGACAGTAGCAGCTAGCGTAGGCTTTGAGGGTCAAAGCATAAACAAAATATGCAAAGAGGTGGTTGTGATTTTCCTGCTCCCAGCAGCCTTAGGCAACTGCTGCCTTTGCTCATAACAACTTTGCCTGACCTGCTTTACTTTTATACCAGTTGCTTGCATTCAATCTAAATATTTGTTTACTTTGCATAAAATATGGATGTCTCATATTCAGCGTGTGAAATGTAAATACTACAATTCCTGTCTTCTGTTGCAGATCCTTGGTAATCTATCTGAGAGGGATATATGTACTTTAAAACCACAAGGGGAATAGATTTGATTAAATAAACTGGGTAGGAAGCGCTGTGTTAGTCGTGTAGGGCTTTTTTGGAAAAGTGTGACGGCAGTACTCATTTGGCTGCAAAACAATGAAGTGGCTTGTGATTTTCTCATGTGTGTTTTTATTCTCCTAAAACAAATACTCATTTTTCACAAAGTTTAACCACTGATTTTTACGGTGACAGATAGAAAAAGATGTATTTTCTTCTTCTAGTGTCATCAGTTCTATTGATACTCCTAATACGTTCAACTTTCTTTCTGCCCTTATATACTTCTATACTCCATTTAGAAAGCCTTTAGTGAATTCTAAAAAACACTCTCAAAGCTTTTCCATTTTCCTCTTCATTTTTATATTCCGTTCGATGATGTTTTGTTTCTGTGGCTGATTTCCATTATAATTCCTAGGAACAAGAATTTATCTGGAGATGTAGTTTTATATAAATTATATTTCACTTGTGAGTTTATTTTCAATTCTTAGTGTTTCACTTAATACCTTTTCAAATAATAATTATATTCTAAAAAGTGCACTGTTTTAATAAAATGTTCCCCTGACTTATCCAATTTGGGTGGGTATGACTGAGGCATTGAGACAAACGAGTTAACTTGATGCAGAATGTTATTCTTAGTCCACAAAGGCCCAGTCCAGCAGAAAATATTTGAGTTTCATATTCTGTTTATGAATGTCAATCAGCAAGGGAAGAATCTGCCATCATATTATGAATAATTCTGTGTGTACACACACAGGCTCCAGTAGACTCGGCACTCTTGAAAATGAAACATTTTGTAAGTAATATTCCAAGTTTGACAGCATTAGTGCATAGTATAAATGAATAGGGGGACCATATATACGTGTATCTGAAATTTCAGTGTATAATGTAAGTTTTTGTCATTCTTAGTACGTTCAACTAATATCATTTTCATTAATTTATTACCAAGCAGCCATCATTCCGATAAGTTGTCTGAATTCTGGCAATTAACTGTGTATAGATGGAGCCTAACCCAATATTTCAGTTTGACTAGCAAGGAGAAAGACTAAATTTTCTTCTAAAATCCTGGGGATATTTTTGTAAAATCAATGGACAAATAGCAGTGAATTCTTATTTTTCCTATTTACAGTCCTTAGTCCAAAAAGTCATTTTAAGTTTTGAAAACATTCCAGTTTGAGGTAATTAAAATATTTTACATCCCTTTAACACCATTATGTCACATGTTTCATCTTGAAATTTCAATCTCATACTTCTCAATGGTGATTTTAGTGTCAAATTGCTTTCCACTTGGGTACTTGTTCAATATTTCCCCCATCCCTTGACATCATAATATGAGCCTGAAATGTTTTAAAAATAGTTCCTGTGGTTATTGCAGTATGACTTATATGACCTTTTCATTTTAGTTTGTACATTTTCTGCTCTTTTCAATTGCAACATACAGCAGCACTAGGTGAAAGATTTAAGAGGACAAATATGGTGTTCTTTGCGTCTCTTAAGCAAAGTTCATGTAAAAGTCCTCTTTGATTTGTTAATAGCTTTTTTTCTCTAATGTAGTGTGTGGCACCAATGATGTGTATCCTCAGGAAAAAAAAAAAAAATAAGGTCCATTTTATAAAGGTTTATTTTTGTACTTTATGCACTGTAGGTCTGTTGTGTGTTTTTGATTTAGTAACAATTTATGTGTTTTTCTGTTGCAGAGCACTGCAGCCTGTGGTACCGAGGCTCAAAGCGATGCCATCCAGCCCAGCCACATCAGAGAGGCCATTCGACGCTATGGCCACAAGATTGGCCCCCTTTCCCCATTCACAGTACGTAATAACAGAGTTATAAAAAGTTATATTTATAATCTTAAAGAACTTTGATTTTCAAGTGGTCAAATGAAGAAGCTTTGGAATTGTTGAGAGCAATTTGTGGTGACTGTAATTTTCTTTATAAAAGTGGCATAATTCTCTTGGGAAATAAAACTCAGTAATTTCTGTCTCTTTTTGGAAGGACAAAAAAGTTTTTTTATTCTTTTAAATATTATTTTCTTTCAATTACAAATTATGCTTTTTTGTTAGTGCTTGAATTTTCTGTTTTTGCAAAGTTTAGGTTTACAGTTATTTTAAATTATATGTATTCCAAGATGGTGAGGAGCACTTTATATTCTAAAATTAGTTGTGTGTCAGATACTGCTCCTATTGGAAGTTGAACTCTCAAGTGACACATTTACGGTTGGAGAAAGAAGAGAATGGTTTCTTTAGACAACTTTGAATCTCCACTAAAATGTAATAGAACTGAGCTTGTGGTAAAACACTGATGGGTTATGAGGTTTCGCCATCATTTTTTCTATGCAAATTGCAAACCCATTGTTCAGAGCAGCCAAACAAATTATTTATTTAATATTCTCAGCTGATAAAAATGTGAAAGTAGTCAGTCCCTCCAATGTCATAAATTGGGGTTGTTTTCCTCTGATATGCTCTTTTATGTGGCATATATCCTTGCTTACCTCAGAATATCTACATTTAGGAAAGAATGAATGTCAAAGAAATCATTAAAACAAAACAAAACCAACCAAACAAAAAACCCCACACCAAACTACGTCTGAGCTCCCAAGAAAGAAACTGTCCAATTTTGGAGGGATTTTAGGAAACAAAAATGATTCTGAATTTGGAGGAAATTCATCGAACATAAAAATTTTACAGAAGTGTATGAAGTTCACAAATATCAACATAAATAAACAAGTGGGACTTGACCTCAGAAGCAAGGAACGAGAGAAAATAAGAATAAATGAGTATGTGAAGTTATAATTTTCCTAGTGTCAAAACTTATCGATGCTTTTATAAATGCCAGGAAATATTTGGTTTATTAACGATAGTTGATATGTAGTCATAATAAATTATCTTTACATAATTTTACCTCTCTTGCCACTCACAAATGCTAGATTAATATCGTATAAAGCATACCATAGAATTTCTAGTCCTAACTACAGAAGTGTCTTTAGCAGGAATTTGCTAAGACATGTCCCTGACCCTCACTCAAAGTGGTTTAGTTAATTATTGACAAAAGTTTGAAATTTTTCTGCAGACACAAGATATAATAAAATACTTTGTATTGGTTTGGATTTTTTTTTGTTAATGTCCTTCAATCTCATGAAAATCCCAAACAGTACAACTTACTGAACAATTTTATTTGTTGACATTACCTGCCGTAAATCTGGCTGATGAGATGAGTAGATCTTGTTCCCCATAAACAAGCCAAGAAAGAGAAAGGGGATCTTTGGTCATCTTCTAGATACATACAAATGTTGTAGAGCTGTAATATGATCCCTTTTTTAATGAGAAAGTTCAGGAGAAGAGTGAAGTCCAGGCAGACCTTACTGCAGCCTTTCAGTACTTAAAAGGGGCCTGTAGGAAAGATGGGGACAGACGATATAGCAGGACCTGTTGTGGTAGGACAAGGGATGATGGTTTTAAACTAAAAGAGGGAAATTAAGGCCAGACATGAGGAAGAAATTTTTTAAAATAAGTGTGGTAAAATACTGGCAGAGGTTGCTCAGAGAGATGGTGGATGCCCCATCCCTGGAGACATCCCAGGCCAGGCTGGACGGGGCTCTGAGCAACCTGATCTGGGTGAAGATGTCCCTGCTCATGGCAGGGGTGGCACTAGATGAGCTTTGAAGGTCCTTCCAACCCAAACTGTTCTATGGTTCTATGAAAAGCATTTTGAGAGATATTATAGAGTATGCATTTAGGTCTGCCAGTCTGCCCGCTTTTCCTGTCAGAGCCCTTATCAGTAGTTTTGGGGATGAACACTGCTATCACAGTTGTCAAAAAAGAAAGTCCCCCAAACTTCCTGGAAGTTCCTTACAGATGCCAAATGTATGAATGTGGATTGATGCTTCCTTTGACCTGACCTTTTCCTATTACCAGCCTCTCACACTGTTGTACTAAAAATACTGTCTCTAGGCATTTTGGACAGTACTGCAATGATGCTTCTTTGGAATGACTTCTGCCTCCTCCTGCTGCCTCTGCTTTCACAGTAGCTTCTTTGTGTGTGTGCGTGACCTGCCAGATAGGATGACAGAACCAGGAGGAAAAGTGGCTTTACTCGATGTGCTTCTTGTGATCCTGTGGTGACACTTCAAAAACTGCAGAGACAGAAATGCTGAATGGGCATCTGTCATTAGAATCAGTGAAGTCGTGCTTTCGGATGTTTCCACCTAAGGGTCATGTAAAGAAGTTAGGAATATACCTTTGCATATCATCTCTTCCATTTCTCTTAAGCCTGTTGATCATTCTGCCACATCAGATATGATTTTATTGTCAATAGGTGCCCTCACGGAGTCTGTTGGAGGTAAGGAGGAAGGATCTTTCTGCACATCTAGATGTTTCATGCTGTTTTCTGATGGCATTTTGCCACTCATGTTAGCAGTCCTGCTACAGAAGCAAGGAAAAGAATGAGTGTAGCTCTCTGAAGAAACAACCATTTTTGTGTTCAATACAGTTCCTAAAATGGATAGATTAGACTGAACTTTAAGTGAAAGACTTAAGACTTTCAATAATAAGACTGCAAGTCTGCTAATGCCGAAATGCTATATTACTCCAGTATAAGTTTATGATAGTTGTACAAGAAGAATCTAGAATCAGCCTTAGAAACCTAACCGTGTACTTATTTGTCCTGAGTACCATGACATGTCTTAGGAACATACAGGGAATCTCATACCAGGAATAAAAGGCAAAATAAGTTATCCAAAGTATTCAACAATATTTTTTTGAAAACAAGAGCATGTTACTGCTCCTGATTGCTGACCATTGAGAAAAGATTGGGAAAGAAAAAGGAATAACTTTGAGTCCTTTTCTATCTTCCAAAGTAATATTACATGAACTTCAGCACAGTACAATTATTGGAATTTAACGAATTATTTTAATTTTGTAAGCCTATGTTATTCTGAAGTTTTCTTGGATCTGTGACTATTGAGCAGTTAGGGGGATTTATAGAAGAATTTTACCCTTGCTGTAAATTAGTTAGAAATAGTAGACAGCTCTGGACTATATTTTCATTTTAAATAATTTCCATCTCATTCCAGACAGGCATATAAGGCAGAGGGCAAACATTTTCATTTAGGAGATTATTTTTAATTTAGCTAGACTTGGGTTTTGGCTTTTTGCCATGCTGCCTAGTGTGAGGCATTCAGTAGTTTTCCTGAAGTTCACTCTGCATCATTTTTAATATTTATGATTTAACAACCTTGGGTTTTGAAAGGCTTTATCATCTGTACAAATGGACTGGGTTTAAATCAGCAATACATCATGAGAAATTAATAAAAATCTGGACCTGCAAAGTATCTGATAATATTTCCCTATTTAAAATTATGGGATGCTATAAAATCAGTGTTCTCTTTATGAAAAATCCCATGCAAGTGATTGCATTTTAAACCAAAAGCAGAAGAGAACATTCTAACTGCCTTTGATACTAAAATACAGATTTAGTCACTTTCTTTATTTCTTTTTTTTTTCTTCTTGTGTTATAGTTTTTAATATATATATATATATTTTTTTTTTCCTCACCTTCTTATTGTTTCTCACCTCTGGTGAGCCAGGACTTCTCAGTTCTTAGACTAGAGCTAATTTCTATGTTGTCTGGAAACTCATCCTCAGTGGTGACAAGATCTATCCATAACTGCAGAGACAGGTGAAGGTATCGGCACTTGGACAACGCCCTCAGACACATGGTGTGAGCTGTGGGGTTGTCCTGCGCAGGGACGGGAGTTGGACTTGATGATCCTTTTAGGTCCTTTCCAACTTAGGACGTTCTATGATTCTATGAAAGAGAAGAGCAGAAACAAAGCAGAATTTCTTTGAATAAGGATCCCAGGATGCTTGCTGCCTGTGAGAAACCCTTGCCATATAGAATTCCTCCTGGAACCCATGGCTCCTGGGCTTGTGTGCCAACTGTCTGGGCATACAGACTGATTCTGGCCGTGAGGAAACCAAAGCACATTATGGGATAACAGATGTTCTCTGATTCCTGGGATCTGTGTATATAAAAAGGAATCAGGGAGGATTCCACAGTTTCTAGGTTCTCCACTGTAAAGTCCAAGATTTTAATGCTGAGCACAAGTCTTAAGGAGCAGCTGAGGGACCTGGGCGGGTTCAGCCTGGAGAAAAGGAGACTGAGAGGAGACCTTCTCACTCTCTACAACTGCCTGAAAGGACGCTGGAGCATGGAAGGGGTTGGTCTCTTCTCCCAAGTAACAAGTGATAGGACAAGAGGAAATGGCCTCACGTTGTGCTGGGGAGGTTTAGATTGGATATTAGGAAAAATTTCTTCCCTGAAATGGTTGCGAAGCATTGGAACAAGCTGCTCAGGGCAGTGGTGGAGTCGTCGTCCCTGGAGGGGTTTAAAAGACGTGTAGATGAGGTTCTTAGGGATGTGGTTTAGTGCCAGTGTGAGGTTATGGTTGGATTTTATGATCCTGAAGGTTTCTTCCAACCAAAATGACTCTATGATTCTATGATAAGACTCTTGCCAGCTTCATTCTTTTAGCGTTGAGAATGACTTGACCCAGGCTGGTCTATGTTCAAAATGCTCCTAAGGGTTGTAAGCCTCTGGTTTTGCATTCTGCCGCAGTTTGAAGCATACACGCTAGAAACCTGCTATTGTTGAGCTGTACTGATGTGATTCATCTTTTAATTTTGGTTTCACGGAATCTTCCTGGTTTTGACTGCTTGAACCTTGATGGAACTGAGGTGAACCTCATCAGTTTTAGTTGCCAGATGCAAGCATGCTTTCTTTCCAAAATCACTGGATTTCTGAAGGAGATCATGTGAAGAACTTGTATTTTGTAGAACACTTCACAATACTAGTGTTACTTCTAAAATGCAAAACTTGAGGGTAAAAGTGCAAGTTTTATCTTTTGCCACTGAAAAACTCAGTCCCATAAATAGAATTTAGATTTTATTTCTGTTTAAAAAGCAAATATGTGAGAATATTGTGTTAAAAAAATACATATTCTTTTGGGACTATTTTCTGAGGATGTTCTCTTGGGACTATTTTCTGAGGATGGTTAATATGTATTTCTGAGGCACAAACAGTGATATTTTCTGACATCTTTCCCTTTTTTGCTGTTTCGTTATGACTGTCCCTCTTCCATCTGATTTGGTGATAAGTGTTCCTAATCAGGCAATTTTGGAAAAAGAGTTAAGCTGTGTGATTTATTCTTTAGCAGCATTTGATGGATGTTGGTTTGAACAAAAAGAGCACTTTGAAAGTTTTATAATCATATGGTAAATTAGAACTAACATGAAACTAGTGAAAACAATCTGTATGCATTTATTTTGACCTTAATAACTATGTCAAAATGACTAACATAATTAGAGCATCTAGGCTTTGCCTCCAAGTGCAAGCCACAATGGAAAGCAGCAAGTGTACTCTGGATTTTTCTGCATTGTATCATGTCTAAGGTAGTCTAAGATATTTTATCCATATGTTCTCTACTGACACTATTGGGTGACACTCACTATTGCCCACTTTAAAATATGGTCCAGACTTTCAAGGAGCAGAAATAGAAATAACTGATTTTAAAAATAGCACCATGTAATTTGGCAAGACAGGAAAGAGCAAATTTTCATATCTTGTAGCATGACCTGGGTACATCCCTCTTTCTTCATGAAACTTTGCTTCTGGACTCTTACTTTACAACATGGCAGCATCATTGATTTCAATATGATTCAGGATTTAAATGGGATGAAAATCAATACCAAACCAAATTATAACAAGCTCAATAATTCCACAGACTGGCTAAAAAAGTAAAATAATAATGATAATTTTTTAAAAATAAAATAATGATAATATGTTATATTTAGATTACTCTGAAATAAGTTAATCTCCATAGAGCACATAGTCTTGGCTGGGCCTTTAGGTATAATCCTACTATTCATCTGGGTATTAGTCTAATAATGTTTAGTATGATGAAGTGTTCACAAAAATATCAGAGGAAAATTTCTTACCAAGCATACAAGCATAATGTCTTTAGAGAAATTACTTTAAGTGGTTTGAATTGATTGTATTTTAACAGTTGGAGCAACAAGCAGTAAATAATTCTTCAAAAATATTAATTCTGTTATCAATATATAGTGATTACCTGAAAGCTTGATCTGAAGAGTTGCAAGTAGTACATGAACAGTTTGTAAATGGTACTTGCGACCATGAGACAACAACTCTAGGAAAAAGTGCAGCTAGCATCCTCTGCTCTGAAATTAAAAGCACAGTGGTCAGCTACAACACTGGAAAACCACAGGCAAAAACGCTTCCAAAACAGATTCTTTGTTCCCTCTAGTTTATGCTAGTTCTGAAATGATTTTATTTTGTGTTTAGTTAAAGAGAAACTGAGGTTATAAGTGTGAATTGTAATCTTGCACAGACCTGCGGAAGACAGTGGCCATTATTCAGCAGTGTATGTATGTGTAAATGGAGCATATTGAATGAACAGAGGGTATAACCAACATTTGTTTGGGTATTTACTTTTTGGGGGAAATACTCCTTCAGGCTCCAAGTAATTTCAGTATGAAAAGAGTTGCTAGTCTAAACCTTCTCTTGTTAAAAATTTCAGTCTCATAAAATTGCCCAAGCATCATAAAACAATGAATATTTACAAAACCATGTTTATGATGCTGCTTGTGACATTCCCTGCTCAAAGAATATGTAACACCAGAGAATGCTTTTTGGCAGAGACATTATTTGGGCCTCATACAGCCCTGTCTATACTCTTATAGCTTCTTTAATAATAAATGCAAGTATTCCATGTAGACTGCAGTATATTACACCTGCATGTAAATAATAGAGTCTCACAATCAAATAATATACTTAGCCAAAACTTTTCACTTCTTATATTTTAAAAGTGCTAATTATTGATCCCGATTGAGCTCAGCTTTTATGTGAATGCTTAAGTCCATTTCTGTTGCAAAAAATACTGAAGTTTGTCGCAAACCTTTAGTAATTTCAATTTAATAAAGATTATATTGACTCTACTGATTTCCTCTAGAAAACAGAATTTGTGGACTATTTGCAAAAGACCTGGCAAAGCTGAGCCTGTGTGAGACTAGAATAGCAGATGAGGGGATAGAACGAAGAGAGGGAAGGTTTGAAAATATAAAGAGTAGTGTGGCTATATTATATTTGTGGAGATAAACAGAACAAACAGAACATTTTGAAAAGCAGCATTTTTAGGTGTGTGAAACTTCAAGAAAAATTCAGCTTCACATCTGGTCTGCAACTTGCTTTTCTTAACTGAAAGAAATTTCTTTATGCATATTTCAGACCAAAATAATAGTGAGAAGAAGTTTTGGGATAAAGCCTTCAATAACTGCTTCAATATACACAGTGTGGATACATTACATCTGTATTTTTCTAAAGCACTTCAATGATAAAAAAAATTTGAATGCTGCTTCCTAAAGAAATTAAGCAAATTAAAAAATCTCAGATATTTAGCATCCTGTATATTATATAGTGCCCGTATTGATATTCAGAAACAATTGATACTGATTTTGAAGAAGTCAGGGTGTCATTCCTAATAAGTTTTCAAAAATGAAATGTATGTATTTATGTCAAAAGGCGTTTGAAAACTTTTCATTCAGTTACACATTCAGTTTCTGCTGTAGAAAATGTCAAAATGACATTTTTCATTGTTTCTTCTCATTTTGAAAGAAAAACGTGTTTTATTTCATTAAACAACAGCTATATTCTTATGACGTCTTTGTCTATACTTCAAGCTATTGTCTGTAGTTGTTATTTTACAGTGTTAACACTGCGTGTTTGAAAAATATGAGTTATTATTCTATAAAACCAGTAGGAAGTCAAATCTCAGTTTGGAAATCTTGTTCCCTTCTCCCCCAACCCCCAACCCAAGGTTCCTCCTTTCAGATTTATGAAAGAAAACATTTCTTTCTGTAAAAGGTTATTGTATGCCAGCATCTGGAAGTGTTTATTTCAGTGGCGTGTAATCTATCTGTGGATTTAGTTAGCACCAGACCCCCTTTTGTGTACTCCTGACTTAAAATTTTTATAAATGATCTTGTTGAATATGTGCCAGTGTGCACATGGTTTGGCTGATTGCTGCATATATCCTTTACCTGCCAGTCACCTTTGATTTATATTCCTTCCCTTCTGCTTTTGCCTTCCAAAAATGGTGCCACCGAACTGTCCTCTAAATCATCTTATTGGATAAATTACTCCAAGATGAGATGGTACGGTTTTGGCCAACTCCTCGACAGCAGGCATTCCTATAATCCATCCTTGCCCGCTCTGTGCAGAGCCATTCACAAAAAGAGAATGAACAGGGGAAATCAGGCTCCCTCTTCAACCTCAGCACTATTTCTTCCAGTGCTATTCAGAAATGCAAAATCCAACATTTGATTTATAATATAGAGCTCTCAAGACCATCTCAAGACACATAAACTGTTTGAGAATCTTCTGCATGCCCTCTCCTGAACTGAACTTCTTCATTATATGAGTTTAATCCCAAAAATATGGTTATACAGTTTTCTCCCGGAAAGATTTAAATGTGAAAGAATAGCATATTTAAGAATATTTTAAAGCATTTCATTTGGAATAGATCATACAGTACACATGACAGTTCTTTCCATGATAAAAATCCCCATTGGTTTCCTTAAACTGAACAGCTAATGCTCCGTCAGAATAACAACAGTTCTGTAAGTTTTACTTAATGACATTACTAATTTGGAGAGTTTTATGAAGTTTCCTGGAGAAAAGCAGGTGGCTTGGCAGTAATTTAAAAGGTTCACAATTTGTGGTAGCGGTTTCAGGGGGTTTCATGTTTCTGAAGAGGGAGACCAAACTGCGTATTGCTTAAGAGTGTCTGACACAATGATGTATCATTTTGGACTAAGTTTCCAGAAGTTCGTTGGTCATTAAATGTGCTGCTTGACTTTATACTGCAGTTTCCCAGCTGTCTCCATTGGGGGTAATCTTAATGCTCAAAGAGAATTTATTAATGAAGGCATAAGCTTGCAGTACTGACGAAACAGTAAGTCGCCCAGATGATTCTATTAAACATAGATTTTTAGATAAGACAAAAATGCCATTTAAGTAGATTTGAAAAGAACTGGCCCATTTTCTGCAGAGCGCTGGGAAAGTATTTACAAACGGTCTGGATAGTATTGGATATCCTGTGGGGACATTTAAAATTCTAGGATTGCACATACATCAGTGTCTTGCTGCACAACACAGTACATGAATTGTTGCAAGCGGCGCGCGGGGCTTTCAGGCAGTATAGATGTGGTTCTGTTGAGGTAGGAGATACTGGCACGGCGTGACTTTGCTAATGTAGTTTGCACAGCCGCGTGCAGGGTGGCTACTCCATTGTGTTTCTGCCTGTTCAAGCACGTCGGAGTACTAAATGGAACATGCATCTTGCCAAAAGGAGCTTGCAGTGTAAGGTTTGATTACCTTTCATATCTAATAATATAAGAAATTCTGATTTAGCAGATAAATTTACCAGCTCTTTTAGTGAGAAGATAATAAATAAGCTATGAAGTTTGCAATCAGATGAATCTCTTACACAAAACAAAGGAACTCCTAAGCTTGAAAACCTTATGTATATTTTTTTTTCTAACTGTGTGGCCACATTCAAATGCTTACTAGAGGCGTTTTACACACAGTTGTACTGATGTAAAAGTATCTGAGGATAAGAATACATTACTTTTTTAATGAAGTGTATGTTCTTACAGGCCTCCGGAGAGGCTTAAAAGACCTTAGTATAAATGAGAATCTGGCTTCTGGTACTTTGCTCAAGCCAGTCTAACATGTATCATAGCTACATAAATAAAATTCAAGGGTAAGGTGAGCAAATATAAATCCAGAGCAGATACTAGGAAAAAAAAAAAAGGTAATTTAATAAAGTGTTCCAGTATATTACACAAAGAGTAAATATATAAACATGCCCATCTTCAATAATATCTTTGAAGACAGTGACACTGCACCCATGTAGCATGTATATTCTGGTTGAAAGGTTAATAAATAGAAATTTGATAACTGAAGAATCTTAAGAACAAATCTGAGGAATCTTCAGAACAATATGTCTTTTTCTTACTTGTCATTACAGACAATAATAATGCAGCTCCCTGCAGGTTTCATGTTCTTGTGGGGTTTTTGGATGATATTATGTAATTATACCATTATGTAAAGCAAAGTGAGTTGTTGTTAGTTGTATTCTGTACAATCCTTTCAGGTTCCTCTTGAAAATGAGCGTGCACTGGTATTTTTTCTCCCAGAAAGATTTCAAAGTGCTTTATGAACTGAAACTGCTCATATTTGTCAGTTCACCTATAGCAGGGACTGAGCCAGATGTGACGTGCTGCAGTTGAGCCAGATGTGACGTGCCGCAACTGTGTCAGGCCGCAGCGATACAGGCCAGGATGTGAGCTGTCGAGATGAAACATTATGAGTATGTTAGGATCATGTCATAGAACTGTTTGAGTTGGAATTAATCTGTGGTTAAAGAAGATTGCGTGGAACTTAATTTCTCATGAACAGGATCTCCACTGTAGATGTTATTTCTACCGCTAATGCTCGGCAGGCTTGTGTTTTATTGAGCTCAGATAGAAGGTGTACCTGTGGACATCTCTGGCATCACTGACATGTCACCTTGCAAATAAAGAATGTAAAAGCCCTAACAGGGTAGCTCTGGAAAAGGATAAATAATCATTTGGGAACACCACGTCTGAGTGGAAATATTTTTTTACAGCTTCTGTTATCTGTTATTTTCCATTCTAGTTGCCTATTCTCATGTTCATGAAGTCCTGTAATAATGATATTCAAACTAGGACAAAGGATTTCTAAAGTTTAAATGGGGACTCTGTGGGTTTTTTTTTTTCTGTCCATTTCTCATGCCCCATACAGTGAGGTGTCAGTTCTCATTTAAATCTTTGATGCCACTAACAGCAATAAATTTGTTTAGCGAGCAGCGGTACAAAGGAGGCTTCACTTCCTCTGGTTTGTGTCCTCTGTCCTCTCTATCCCCTGTAGCAATAATGCTTATTCTGCTCTTATCTCCCTGATATACCTCCAGGCAGCAGAAGGCAACACTGCTATACGGTTCCTAGGAAATCTCTTTAACTCCTAAGTTCTCCTTTTCTCCAAAGCAGACTCATTTCAGACTCATTTCGCCTGACCGTGCGCTTGCAAATATTTCTCCAGCTGAATCGAACGAAAACACCAGGCTTGAGGCAACTGAACACATTTTATGAATTTCAGTTTGGGTTTTCTGTATTTCTTCCCTTCCTTGAGGTTTTGCATTATTCCAGCTTTCTGACTTTAACTTCAAGGTCGTGTAAACCTCAGTTCAGCAAAGCAATCATCTGCTTAATTTTTAAACTGTACCTTCAGTCTGACAAAAGCACATGCTAAATTGAGGCTTTCAGTATTATTAGTAATATATCTTTTGATTCATCTGTTATTTCAACATTCTTTTTTTAAAATTTATTGCACATGGGAGGAAAATATCGAGAAGGATGCTCATAGGAAAAAAGGATTTTCAGAGATGTCAACAGAGATGCAGAGAAATATATGTTTATAGTTCAAAACTATATCTATATCGAAATATAGATTAGTAAACAAAGCTAAGAAAATAGTCTTTGTCATATGAAAAGCTTTAGTACTTTGTATATAAAGATATTCTTCCTGGCATCTTGGGTTTCTCTGGACATTTAATTTATGGTAGTTCTTTTGTCAGTGATGGTGACCTTAAAAGGCACCAGTAGTGGATTTGATAAAGACAAGATCGTGGCATTTCTGCTGCTGGGGTGGAAAGTAAAATGTTTCAAAAATATACTTAGTGGAGGGAGAGGATGGTTTAAGCAAGAGGTGGACTGAAATTTGAGATTCAGTAATTTTTTTTTTCTGTGTTCCATTTCTGAAAATAAGCATGGAAAGTGCTCAGCTGTGGAAGTGCAAATTATGTATCTGTGTGTACTGTAAACATTGGTGCCAGAGTAAGAGAAGATAGCTAAGAGTCCTTAAAAAGCACTAGCAATAAGCATCAAATGGGATGAAACTGAGATCAGATCTTCGTTCTGGCCTGGAAAGTTTTGGAAGATATTTAAAGGATTTAAACTTAAATAGGATACAGCACTGGGATACAGCAATATTGCATTGGTAACAGAACTAGAGAAAAATAATGAAATTAGGATAAATTCTTAACAGTTAATCAAGTACCTGTCATGTTTTTAATGCTGTGTAGTAGTGTACTTGTGTCTGTGACTGTGATATCCAATTATGATTAAGCTTCCACCAGGGCTTTCAAGTACATCTCTTGTATCTGCTCTTCCACATTACAAACATTTCACAATCAGAATATTTTTCTCGCTTTTAAACCAAGAGTTTCTTTCTCCTAGTTGAATTATCCTGGATAATTCAGTTCCCTCCTTAGCGATTAAGTTCATTAAATGTTTGTTAGTAGAAATTAGACCCTTTCCTCCATGCCACTGAAGTAAAGGAAAGAGGACATGGATTTTTCCTTGGTGAGACACTCTCCTATGTCTCGCTAGGTATTTATGTTAGTTAATGTACATGGATAAAAATGTAATGTATTCGTCTTTCATAAAGATCCTGAGGTGTTCTTCAAAGCCCTGAGAATGTGTCGAATAAGTGGTTTCCTTTAGGCTTCAGTTGCTGAATGATGATGGAACATAGAATTTACCTAAGTGGTTGAAAAACTTCCTATTCAGTTTTACCAATTTGGAATTAATTTCACAGTGAAGAGCTCTGCCCAAGAATTATATACCTTTGATTTCACATTATTTAGCTTCCAATAATGCTAGGAAAATGAGAGTAAGAAATAATAATAATAATGACGAATAAGAATGAAAATAAGAAAAAGTCACAGATTAGTGTTTGCATAGGGTTGCTAACACTGACACGTTATGTAGGTGGGGATGAGACTGGTATCCAGCCTGGAGAAATTGTACTAATGCAACATTTCAGGCTGTTTACTGGCACAGGTCAGTCTTTAAATGTGGTGATGTGCTGACAGGAGTGTCGGTTTTGATGGTAAAGAAGTGAAACAACAAGGAAACAAATAAGACTTTCCGGAGATCTACATGTGTTAATTTTACTGCAGAAGGTGATAAAACTGCTGGAAGCAGTCTCCGTGCAGAATTATTGCAGTACAAATGGCCTGGAAGTGAGATATATCAGTTTCACTGGGTTAATTTTGTCGGTGCTAAAGGGTTTGGGTAACTTCTTTTTTTCAAGGAGGACAAATTATTAATATTTACCATCAAGACAACTGTCATTGTAATTGGTGTTTAGATACGATACACAAATTAGCATTCAGAAGAGATAGTGTAGATTCAGAGTGTATATGAGGTGATTCAGAGAAAAAGCACACAGCTTTTTGTGCATCTGTTAACAAGAAAGCTTAAACAATCTCACCATTGTGCATGAAGTTTGTTTGTTTGTTTTTAAACAAGTATATGGTACAGAAGAAAGGAAAATGCTTGTTGCCACTCTAAGAAACTTGGGGTTTAGTAGCTTAGTAGGTTGATGAGCTCCATCTTTGTGCATAATTTACTACGTTAATATTGAGGCTATAGAAAGAGATAATTAGGTACAAAAGAAAGAAACTGGATGGCTCAACTAATTAGTTAAAAACTGTTAATCAGGGTTCTTTAGAACATGATGAAAACCATTCATGTGATCAAGGAATATTAATTTTGAGACACAATTTTATAACTAGTTCCAAATTATCAAAAGCGACTAGACATTTTGAATGCTTAGCCTGAAATATGTCAGGGAGTACTGATTTAACTGTGTGGGACTTTTTTCTGGACTCTCCACTTCCATAACACAAGTAAATCATCATTTACCTTTTAAAATGGGGGAAAAAAGTATTATTACTAATTACTATTACTAATACTTTTCAATGTAAGAATGTTAGTCAAGAAACAGGACTCCTCTGTACTTGTATGTTGTTTGTAATACACAAATGCAAACCACAAGTTAATGATGGCTCCATCGATTTTGCAATATATATATCCAATCCCAAACATACTGTGATACTGTGATATAAGACAAATTACAAGATTTGACAAGATAAACAGGAGAGTAAAAGGGATATAGTGTCGTTTAGATTGTGAGGAAGTGGTCTCAGTACATAAATTATCCAATTATTATGAGGGTTTTATTTGTAGGAGTCACAGCACAGAAGAGTTTTAAGAATTAAGTGACAGCAGGTGATGAAGTTAATCTGCTGTCAGCTTGTTCCTGCCAAAAAGATGAGGAAGAAGATGGGCTGGCTTGAGTGTTTGGTGTGTGTGTGCACAGCAAAGGATGGCAAATGCACTGGTCCAGGTTGGAATCTGACATTTGATGGTAAATGTGCCGCTGCACAGGATGAGGAGACGTCAGGAAGAGAAGAGAAAAGTAGCCTGAAATGCATGTGACTAATAAAAGAGAAATTCAAAGTGATGAGCAGGAAAAATGGCCTTGGCAGGAGCCTTATGACTTAGTAGAAAGCAGAATATGTTGAGGTTTTTTTCAAAACCAGATTCATAACTGTTTCTGTAACTTCCTCAGTGAGAAGATCAGAACCTGGATGAAGGAGAAGGTTTAGGTTGGACATGAGGAAAAGGTTCTTCACCCAGAGGGTGCTGGACACTGGAACAGGCTCCCCAGGGAGGTGTCACGGCCCCAAGCCTGACAGTGTTCAAGAAGAGACTGGACAACGTCCTCAGACACAGGGTGTGAACTGTGGGGTTGTCCTGTGCAGGGACAGGAGTTGGACTCCATGATCCTTGTGGGTCCTTCCAGCTCTGGACATTCTATGAAGGGTAAGAAAGGCAGTTATGTGCCACTAGGATTGTTATCTGGATAGAGAAAGGTAAAATATAGCTGCAATCTGAGTATGAACATGCAGAGTATGCGGTGTCAGAGATGACACCCACGTTATACACCTTGATGGTGGTCATGGTCATGAGGTTCCTGCAGAACAGCAATGGAGGATTTGGAGTAGGTGGAGGATGAGGAATTCCAGTTTATCCACATTCATCCTTAGCTGGCAGCTTGACGTGAGAGCTTGCAGAGGGACATGAAAGCTAACTAGCCCCAGATTACCCAGCCAGGGATCTTTATCAGCTGTATTTATAGGGTAAGAAACAACTACTGCCATGTCTTTGGGCAAAGCTTTCGATCAGTAGTATTAATTGCTTCCACTAATTTATTACATGCTTTGCGATTCATCAAAGCACAATTTCCTTTAGGTTGTTGAAGCAACCCCTTGCATTTCTTATTTTTTTCATGGAAAGAATTAATTCCCAACCTCATAAACCTTACTTTTAAGAAATCGAGTTTCAAGGTTTTTAAGTACGTCTTCTTTTTTTTTTTCCCCCCAAAAAAAAGTAATATTTCACTTTTAACATGATGTGACAATATTCAGTTGCCCAAAGTCAGCAGCAACATTTTGGCTCTAGTTTGTATTGACATATACCCTAAGAACAGCAGTAGATACTGGGAAGCTCTGACTTTCACCATATTAACTGAGACTGACATTGTCAGGGTGTAGGAGAAATCTGGAGTCAAGTGCACTGTAACATAAAGACAATGACGCTTTGCTGATTGGTCTGAGAAGTCCCTGATGCTGCTGTATTTTATTATATAGATATAGGCAGAGTGGCTGCAGCTCTGCATTCGTAGTGAGTGTTTCAGGTTTGGAAAAATTTATATTTCAAACTCTTAAACTTTCCAGTTCTTTGAATGTAGTTTATTTAGGTTCTAGTTTCCTTGTCAAATATTTTTGGAAAAAAGTTAATTGGGAATTGTAAAGAAATGAAGAGGACGAGTTAGTGACACAGTTGCTGAGTTCCCATCTGATAAATGAAGTGTGAACAAACTATTTTCATTCCAGAAGAGCCAGATGTTAAGTATTTCATCTGTGAATTAAGAAAATGGGCAATGCTTACAGGCTCTGAGGCTGTATCTTGCAAAGTAGTGATTTTGAAAGAGTGTCCTGGAGTCTTATGGAATCAGTTGAACATGATGGGGCCAATATAGCACTGTAGCTGAAGGGGTTGACGCAGTCCTTGGGCAGGCAGCAGGGAAATAGGAAATGGAGGAGTTTTCTCTTGTATTGTGGCAAGTACAGCTAAAATATCATTCCAGTTTGGGTGTTCATATTTTAGTAAAAACCTCAACAAGCTGGAGAGGGCTCAAAGATCATGGGGAAAGTGAAAGACTAAAATAATTCCGACATCAAGATACACACAGTGCTTTATCTGTAGAGTTTACCAAACTGAAGAAAGTGTTGTGTTGTCAGTCTTTAAGAACCCACTAAAAAAGAAAAATCTCATGTTTTATGGTTTTTCAGTCCCAGCATTCAAAGTTATGAGCATATTCAGGGTAGAATTCCTCTGGCTAGATGTAAATATCTGTATCTGAGCACAAAGGGTAGATTTCCTTTATAGTCAATTGAGAGAAATAAGCATTTCTGGGCTATAATTTTTCTCTTCCTAAGGTAGATGTTTAAGAGGAGTCACATGAACCATGTTGTGGAAGTGCCTTTTTCTCTTCCTTGACAGGAAGATGTGTGTAGATATTGACATTGCAGAGCTTTAGGTCAGGTGAGAAGAGTCCCTCTCCTAGTGTGTAGCTTGACATTTAAGCTAGACAAATTCAACCTAGAAATAAGGCATTTTTAACAACATAACTAAGTGCTGAAATAACTTAACCAATGATTGTGACAGATTGTCCATGACTGGAAATTTTGAAATCAAGATGAGATGTTTCTGTAAAAGCTGTTTCTGTAAGAGCTGTGCTCAAGTTCAACCACAGCTACTGGATCTGGAGAGCTCATTCAAGAAAATTGTGTGGGTTGTGTTATGCAGCAAAATTAGATGGTCCTTTCTGTGCCTAAGAGCTGTGAATCATAGTTTATCCATACTTTGGTAAACTATAATTGTGAAAATCCACTTTGAATACAGGTCAGCAGCTTATCCAAGTTGAATTCCTGATATTCAGATGCATAGTTTCAGAGGAAATAATTTGCAAAATTTGTGCTAATTTTACTTTTTAAATATAGCCATTTTGCTTCAAAAAGTTACAGTTTTCCATACCTATTCATTATTTTGTGTTACACAATGTAGTCCAACCTTTCTTTTCCAAAAACTTAACATCAGAACTATGTAACATAAGTTTTTGGGAAGAAGCTATTGATTATGTAATGGAGCCATTTGTTTTCAGAATAAATTTTGTTAATTCATTATTAGAACAGGAAGATTAGAAAAAAAAATCATCATTGCTCTTAAAAGTCAATGGAATTACCTTTTTTCAAACCCTCATAAAATTTGGGTGATCATTGCTATATGCAGTATAGTCTATACATTCTTATAAATATTCATATTACTCATATATCATTAATAAAATGGACTAAATGCACCACCTTAATTAGACTAGTGGAAATAACAAGTTATTTCCATTCTTTGAATGTCTTTGGCAAATTTCCATTGTGTCAACATAATTAAGATATATTAATATTAATCTGGTAAGTACTGTAACTTTACATAGTGGAAAAATAAAATAAAATGGACCATGAGAACATTTTTCAATATCAGTTTCAATTTTAATACTTTATATTGTTGTGAAAAGTTATAAAAATGTGTTATTATTTTATTACCCCATTAAGAAAACAACGCACCAACAGATGCTTGTTACCCTGATTTTCTCAGTCTGTTTATGGGGATGTTTTATCAAAATGGGTCTTTTAAAAGTTATAAAGATGTAATACTCTCCTAAATTAGGTCATAAATGCCTAATGTGGAAAACTAATACATTTTATTATTTTTCAAGTATGGGTTTATGTATTTTAAAATATGCAGCTGTTAGGAAGTCTGGAGTGTGTATAACAGAAACATATTGCATTACAAGATGTTAGTGTCTCTCTCTGAGTATGTACATTCTTTATACGTATACCCACACGAGTTTTTGGCATGTGGAAGAGACTACATTAACATTTTGGCTCTGTATTAGTTTCTAATATCATGGATTATTTTTTTATGAATAGATGTAAATGTTAAATATACTGAGGACACACATGAATTTTTACACTGTGTTTGCCAAGATCTCTTGCACAAGTTAAGCAAGTAGATCTAAAATGTGTATATAAAACAACAAGAAATTCCATCACATCAGCAATTGGATACTGCATTTCTGAAAAATGGTAGATGTTCCCACACCAGGAGAGGTAACGAGTTGATCTCTTAGTTTAAACCTCATTATATTTTCCAAGCTAACCAGCTGGGATGGATTTGTGGCAGAGGAGGGATTCAAACACCTGCTTGTTGCAGGTAGCTTGGTGAACTGTGACTGCTTTAGCAAATGGTACCACCAGAAGGATTTTCGAATTTATCCATGATTTCAGATGAATAAACTAGTTGTCAAAGATGTACCTGCTGAACCTCATGTCTCCACTGATGCTTTAGCAGGTGGGTTGGACTAGATGATCTTCAGAGAACCCTTCCAACTCCAACCTTCTGTGATTCTGTGAAAGCCTTTAATGGTCATAGAAAGAAGTGTGTAAAGTATAGACCAAATTTTGTGGCAATGTTGGGAATACAACAAATTAATAGGGGCCTGTTTGTGCCACACACATATCCCCTTCCTTACTAATTTATGTGTATGGGAAAATCTATCTATATAATTATTTCGTTACAAAGGAGAAACAGGATTTTTGTGAGCTCTCATTCTAATTATTGTAGCATCGCTTGTCCACTAATACATCTGCTTTTTAAAAACCATAACCAAACAAGAATTTTTGTGCCATCTTGAAGCCCTCACACTTGTGAAAAAGTGATAAATATACATAAAACTATCTTACCATCCTTGAATCACTTCCTTCAAAGCACTCTGTTTTTCCATGATGCCTACAAAAACCTTGTAATTAGTTTTTCAGTCATTTCTTTCTTTGCATTGCCTTTTTTTTTCTCTGTATGTACCTTTTGCCTTAACATGAAGATCGGTAACATCTGAGGAAGAAGTTTTATTTTGTTTAATATTCCTTTAGTACTTTAGAAAGCAGGGCCATGGGCTGTGAATATGGGCTCGGCACTGCAGCATTAAAATAAAATATTTAGATGTCAAAAAGCAACAATTTAAATTAAGGTAAATTAGGAATAGATACTTTGAATATAAGCAACGTGAAAACTCAACCTTGAACTAGGAAAACCAAGTTAATCTGTAATATTTGTAGCTTCATTTTGGTGTGTCTTACCGAGATGAAAATAAAACAGTCCTGATCCTGACATGATGGAAAACTCTTCTTGTTAGGTCCAGTCTCGGTGTGTATGATTTCATATAATGCTGAGTGTGTGGAGTCATTGCAGACCTTATCATTTCAGACCTCTGTCCACACACACTTGCCCTTAACCTCACTTTTAAGCTTTCTGTTGGCAGGAAATGCTGAACTGTGGAACCCAGTTTCACCCATATTCAGAGGAATTTTCCATTTGATGCACTGCAAACTTGGCTCAGCCCATTAAACCCTTCTTTCTTCAAATCCTTCAGCATCTGGGTTTAAGTTTTAGTTTGGGTGACAAATAAGTCATGTGCTTCACTCATTTCTCGATCTGAAGTTTCCACAAGTTCAGAGATATCTAGCCCAGGGTTTCGCTTGTGGCCTAATTCTTATGCTGGTAATTTTCCATCCTCTTTTTCTTACCTATTTTCTGTGAGGATTAGAAAGTTTGCTGCCTTTCTTACAGGCCACCGAATATTGAACGTCCTGTGTTGTGGCTGTGTTTATGTTGGCTGATAGAGTTTGTTAGAAAAATCTGAGGCATTGGTGCCCTCTCTTATCCATGTTCCACTTATGTGTTTGGGCAAGAGACACCTTGTTGGTGTGGAATGTCCTAAGGGTGGCTTATATTCAGGTTTTCAACTTACGTTGGACTCTGTTGTTATGTGTCATGTGGGGTCTTTCCATGGGGAAGCACCTGAAAAGGAGCTTTGCAGAAAAGGACGTTGGGGGATCCTGGTGGACACCAAGTTGACCATGTGCCAGCAATGTGCCCATGTGGCAAAAGGGGCCAATGGCACCCGGGCTCATTAGGTAGGGTGCTGCCAGCAGATTGAGGGGGGGTGATCCTCCCCCTCTGCTCAGCACTGGTCAGACACATCTGGAGAGCTGTGTCCACTGCTGGGCTTCCCAGTAGAAGAGAGACATACTGGAGCAATTCTAGTGAAGGGCCGCTCAGATGATCAGGGGACTGGAGCATCTCTGATATGAGGAGAGACTGAGAGAGCAGGGACAGTTCATACAGGAGAAGAGAAGCCTCAGGCAGATTTTATTAAGATGTATAAATACGTGATTAGGGGATGAGTGAAGAAGACAGAGTCAGACTTTTCTAGTGGTTCCTTGTGAAAGGACAAGAGGGGCAATGGGCACACACTGGAATACAGGAATTTGCAGTCAAAAAGAAAAAACCTTTTCACTGCAGGGGGGTGATCAAATGGGTGAACAAGCTGCCCAGAGATGCTGTGAAGTCTTCATCCTTGGAGATATTCCAAACCCAAGTGAACACATCCCTGAGCAACCTGTTCTAGGTGATACTGCTTTGAATAGAGGGTTGGACTAGACCAGGGGTGTCAAACTCATTTTCACTGTAGGTCACATCGGCCTCGCAGTTGCCTTCAAAGGGCCAAGTGTAATTTTAGGACTATATAAATGTAACTACTCCTCCATTTATACAGTCCTAAACTTACATTCGGCCCTTTGAAGGCAACCATGAGGCTGATGTGGCCCATGGTGAAAATAAGTTTGACACCCCTGGACTAGACAATCTCTAGAGGTGCCTTCCAACCTCAATGAGTCTGTGAATTGCAGTGTTGTTGACAGCATGTTTAAAGATTGTGTAAATTCAAGTTTTCTGTCTTCTCATAATTTTCTGGATTTAAGACCTGCATTCAAAATGCTTTATGGATGTACCCGTTATAGTTAAAATCATGCTGTAACACATTTGCTTCCCTTCTAACCATGTTAGGAGTTGCACATGAAGCCTGCATGCCATATAGTTTTAATTAACTTAATTGATCACAGTAGCTGTGCTGCCAACCCCCAAAGTGATGATAGGACTTCACCGGAAGCTCAGCTAGTCTGTCATCATCTGGTCTCAAAATGTAGTTAAGATGATCCTCCCCTTTAAGAACTGTAGGGTTTTATGAAATCTGAAATTCCAGACAATGTGCAAAATGCTGAATTTGCTGTCATTTTCCACTTTTCTAGCTTTGCAAATAGGTGACTTACTGGCGCGGCCTGGATGTAATTCACATTAATGAAGTAGATCCTATAAAGGCAACATAAAATATACCATGGCTTCATTACTGGGGATCCATGGTCAGTGAACAGTTTAGTCAGTCCTTCTGCCAGGAGTTTGTGCTTCCGAAAAGATCAGTCAGAGGGGAGCCTTTACAAAACTAACAACTTGAGATGTGTTTTTCTGAGTGAGTTTCATAAGAAGCTGTTGTTCCTGGTGGCTGGATCTGCCTTTTGCTTCATTACAACCTGATAATGTATCTTATGTCTTGCTCCTTGCTGAGGCGTATTTCTTAATTTAGCACTGAGGCAAAGTGTTCATAACAAAGTGGAGCAAGACTTGGTAAACAGTTGTTTTATGGCTTCAAGGTTATTTTTTTGAGATATCTCCTGGATTAAACATTTCAGAACCAATTTGGTTATCTGCTTGTCGCTTCTTTCTAAACCAAACTAACAGGCATTAACGCTTAGTTGTACACTTTTCATTAACAGGATATATCTTCTCTGATTTCCCCAGAAAAGTAGGAGTAATACTAATAAGTCAAGATTCTATCAGAAAGTCGTTTCCCTTTGCTGTGCAGCCAGATTAGTTTGGGGTCTCTACACACTCCTAATACCAGTCCTAGGAGGAGAATGCTGAAAATGGGGTTTTCTGAACTATGAGGTGTGTCACTTATCCTGAGGAGGCACAATAGCTCATCTGGAAACACATCCCCAAATTCTGTGGTGCTGAGTGTCCTAAACCAGACCATGTTTTGGGGCCCCCCATGTGCTCTTGCACAGCAGGGACCCAGGTGGCTGCAGCTGAACCAGTTGGCTCATATTATAGCAGGGGACTGTTGTGGCTAATTTAAGTGTTACATACATTTTAAAAAACAAGAATATTTAAAGTGTGTGCACTTGCAGAGGATGCAGTCCAGTGTCTCAACTTGAACATATAGTTGTGTGGTCTACAAAAAGCCACAAGGATGGTTCTCTGCATTCTCATCATACCCTCAGACCTTATAAATGTCATGTTTTTGTCATCCTAGGCATGACAAAAGGTGTGTGCTTTTCTGAACTATTCACTTTCCAGTTTGTAAGGTGTGTAAATTCTGAACAGTTTTACTTTGGGAGCCTAATTTTTCCTGGGTGTAAAAAGAGATGTGTGCACTGTTGTTTTCATGCTGACTCCTGCTTTAAGATGCAGTAACTTGGGAGAGTTGCTAATATGGCAAGTCACTGTGTAAGGAATATTGCTTACTGAACTTTTACTAATTGGAAAAAAAGGAGCTGCAGTTTCATAAATTTCAGTTAACAGTCTGATTTGTTGACAACTGGCTTGATATTTAAAGGAAGCCAGAGATAATTTATCGTTTGATGAAAACGTTAATGATTAGCCACTCTTTTTTTTCAGAAAGCTCAACTTTATCTGACTGCCATGGATAAAATAACATATATAATCAAATAAATTGTGGAGTTTAAATGGCTAAGCTAAAGAAGTTCGGATTTTCCAAAGCAATGGGGTTGGAATTCATCTTGCCAAATGCGGACGTGTAGGAGAAGGCACTTTCAGAGGTGCATGTCCTTCTAAATAGCATATTTCTCAGCAATTTCTATAAATGGAAGTGGGGGTGACTAGCTCAGATTGAGAGATGTCTATGGTTTAAAATGAAAAAAATTGATTGGGATGAATGCACCTTAAGCAGAAAAGGTTTTGAGTGTCTTTTAGTTCATATAGAAGGTTATGTTAAACAGCACTGCAATGACTTAATTGTAGGGCTGTTAGATGCAGTACAAATTGTGTCTGTTTTATTAAGCCTAAAATATTAATAATTCATTAAATTTTAAAATTCAGAATACTTACTATTCTCAGATTTTTGTTGCGTATCTCATGACTTGTTAGTCATCCTAAAAGTGGTTTTGATATCCATTATGCTTCTGGATTTCCTTACTAGTTTTACAACCACATTGTATTAATGATGTAAATATATTTTCTTTCCCTTCTCAGTGAATAAAATATACAAATACAGATTAAAAATCAGGGAGTAAGAGAAGGGCTGGAAGTTACTATACCAAAAATATTCTCAGATTTATTAAAAAGTAAAAGAAACAGGAAGATATTTTTTCTCCCTCTTTGAATTGCAGCTTTGAGAGATCTTGCTTATAACAGTAATAAGTAAAAATAATTTAGGACAGAAGTTGACTTTTCTGTTGGGTTTTTTCATCTTGTGTTAGTAGTACATATTTAAAACCTATACATAGAATATTTTGTGTGTCTCAGTATATTGTATGAATTCTTAATCTTTTTAAGAAGTTTCTTTAGCAGCGTCAGATGTTTTAAGTGATGTTATTACATCCTATCCCTTTAAACAAGTTGTGTCAAGAATTAGATAGAAAAAGAACTGCATTTTAAATTTATATTAAATAGGAATCAGATGCAGTGTTATGAATAGACAGATATTGACTTGCAAGGCAAATACCCAAATGTAGAAAAACGTGGCACTGAGAAGTTTAAAGCTATTGATGGATTTGAAAACTCATGATGCTGTTGGAGATTTCTGCCATTTTTTGCCATGTCTGTTGAAATCACACACCAAGGCTCTTACCTGGAGCTTGAAACCTCCTTGAGCTGAGCAGTGTATGAATGCGAGACTCCTTTTGTTGTGTGAAGTGAATTAAAATGAGAAATATTTAGTTGGATCTGTCAAGGACGGTGACGGAGCAGCAGGATCAGATGGGAGAGCAGACCAAAAGCAGATGTAAGCACTATCCCTGCACATGTCATTGGCTCAAGCCAGCACAGAAATCACCTAAAAGTAACCTAGAAGTTAAATAGAAGAAGTCTGAATTGCTGTAGACCCCAGAGAAAAGGACTGAAGAAGCAGGTCTCTTAAAGGGAGATCCTAAAGAGATGATGAGAAGTGGAAGGTGAGTGGGGTGAAGTCATGGCTGTTGAAGGAAGCTGTGGTTTGAAGGATTTACAACTCACCATCTCCAAAGCAGCTAAATAAACCAGGACAAGTTGTCAACAAGTGCACCCATCAGTTTTGATCATGGAACCACCTTTATGCATCTTGTTGAAGGCGACTGAGAGTTGTAGAGGTGGCAGCTGTTCAAGAAAATTCTGTCAGAATTGAACACTTAGGTTTGCTGTTAATGGGCTATATGGAGGTGAATAAGACTTACTAAATACACGGCCATAATTGTTCTTATTTATATGCACAATATATGTATCACATTGTATAATAGCTGTAAGACAATCCAGAACATTTCCAGGGGATTATTGCGCATCTCGGTTAGTTTAAATCATCCAGCCTTTTGGCTTCATGCCTCAGAACGCTACCAGAGACATGTTATAATCATCCAGAAATGCACTGCCTGTTGCAAATTACGACTTAAACTGAAATATCCAGTACATTACGCATATATCCAAAATATACAATTTAACCAGGTAATGTGATGTGTATGTTTAAAACAACATCCAAATATGGAAAAGTTCAATATGCTCTTCCACAATCTGAAGAAAGAATTTACCTGCCCATCAAGAACAACTCCAGAATGTCCTTACTAGTTGTCAGTGTCATTTGCTTCTGCATTTAATGACCTCATTATCTTCAGTTTTGGCCTGTCTCTCTTTTCCCTTCTTTTTGGCTGTTCCTCTTTCGTGACTTTGCCAAGTCCAAATGGGTTCTTTGGGCTCAGTGTTGGATCCTTGAAGTGCCCCATATACTTTGAAACACTCTAATATGGGATATAATTATAGCACTCAAGTGTAGAGAATGTCACAAACATCATTCGAGACTGAACAGAGTAAGTGGAAGGAAGAATAAATACTGACTATAACTTGAGTACAATCGCTGTGATGTTTCTCTAAGTTACATTGCACAGGTTTTCTAATAACAGAACTATATCTGATCTAAGTGTCCATCGAAATACCTTTATTAAACTGTCCCAGTGATAGGATTAAATGACATTATGTATTTATTTTTCTGTCTTTTCTGCCATGAAAGACTAAACAGGAGATCCCTGTTTACCTTCTCTCTGCCTTTCTCTGCTACCCAGAACTGCTGCTAACTGCTGTCTGGGGCTGTTCTCTCTCTCATCCCGATGAACAAATTTCTCAGCCTAATGTTTTTATTGATCCTGTCTTTATCGGCACGATGATAGTTTGCTCTGAACCAAGCAAAACAATCCCAACAACATAGGGTTAAGGAGTTGCCGGCAGCCAGGCATACCTTATGTTGTTTCTTTTTCCCCAACCACCTTGTTTTCGTCAGATAAAATTGCAAGCAAAAAGCAAATTACAATGTTTTCTGATATTAACTGTAATATTATGTCTTCTTCCTTGTAGGCAATTTAGCTCAAGCTGGCAGGCTGCCCATTCTAATACACAAGGACACTGCTTTTCTGGGAGGCTGTGTCAGATAAAGCAGTTGGCTTTTTTTTTATCCTCTCGTTAGTGGAACGAGACCTTATCAGCATATAAACACAGCCTGGATGGCAACACAAAGATACCTGCTTTGCCTCATATTCGACTTCCTCAACAAAGCATATTTCTTGCGTGGATATTAAAATAATAGCTTTTAAGTTAGAGAGTACGCTCGCTTGCGCTGCGATTATTAACTGCTCAATTAGGACACTTTTCCAGCTATCTGGGCTGAGGTTTTCAGAGGAGCCTGGGGAGTTGACTACATAAAGCCATGTCTGTACCGGGAGATTAGCTGTGTCTGTGCTCTCTGACACAGAAGCTAACAAGCATGGAATGGCCCGTGTCCATATTATTCATTTTTTGTTATCCTCCAAAATAGGGTGGCCGTCTTCAAACCGCCTCCTGAGAACGGTTTCTGGCCCCCGTATACCTCTGAGCTGTCTCCTGCCATTGGGGAATGGCAGTTGCCCTGTGCCAAAAACATTCCTGGGGCTAGTCAAACAATTTACATGTCAAGGGGTTTTTTTTGAGAGTCCGGGAATTTTTACTGGTTTAACTTGAGGTCAAGTCTTAGTGTTCTTGGCTGCTTTCAAGCTGAAGTCTCAGACCCTGGCCCTCAGACCAGCCATGTATGCAGTCTTCATGGTGTTACCATGAAAATTGTTTGATTCATGAAAAAAAGGTGCCTTCCACTCAGTATCTTTATGTGGGCAATTGTGTTTTATGAATAAGTCATTCTTAACTGTTTAAGTCTAGAAAATGCAGTCATCTTTAAGAACTGCACGGCTCCCTAGATTCCCATCAACAGCATTCAGTAGCTGATGCATCATTTTATATGATGCTTATTAGTAATAATAATAATGAGAATATTGTAGTCTCTCATTTTGTAGGCTTCAGCATTAATTAAGGTTGCCCTTGTCTTACGGCACGCAGCAGATATCACCAGTGCTCAGCTTAGGGTGTTGTGAACCACAGATGTTGATGATGATGTTGTCGACTTGCTGCTGACAAGTAGAATACAGATTTTCACCCTTCCCCTCCATTTTGCTTTCCTGTAAAAATATGTTTTATCTTCTTTAATTCCACTGGGATGATTGATGCTAAGCTATGCTTTGAGATCCTCTGATCACACTGTATGGCTGTAGCTGCTATTCTTGTGTACCCGATGTGGTCTGTATATTTACTATGCATTCCAGATGGTCAAAGACCTACTCCAAAAAAGCTCCTGTTGTTTTTTGATGCAGGCACTGGATATCTGTTGTATAGACAAGTAATGTTTTCACACAACCTTTCTATGTTCAGTATACATATAGTGAAGTCACACCTGCTGTGTGACATCAAAGTCTGTTGCTATGAGAATGAGCATAATCTAGCAAACAATGATAACATTGTGTGTGTAAGCAGGGAAAAGAGAAGGCAAGTTGTAAAGCAGAACCTTTTTTATTTCCACGGGGATGTTTTAATAACCATCAGATTTTGGGAAAAGGGATGGAAAAAAATGTGAAAGACAAATGTACTTATGTTTCAATGTTGTGATTTGTTTTTTTAACAAGTACAAAAGTTCATTTTTACATATTAAAATAAAAAATACCCCTGAATTTCAGGCAGGATCCTGAGAGAGCTATTGGCATTCCCAATCAATGCTTGTCAGGACATTTTCCTTTTTACTTTCCCCCCCACCCAGTCCTTCTATGGCACTATTAATGCTAAATCTCCTTAGGTGCACACTCGGAACAGCCTGGTGCGATAGCTTTACTACAAAGGGCTCCTGTGTATTCCAGGAGTCAGGATATAGCGCTCTTCTGACAGAAAATGCCCTGTAATGAAGGTAAGCTTAGACATTAGTTATTCCAAATACAGGATCTTTCCATCTGCAAGTTTATAGAGACTGAGGAATTGTTGAATTTGGAGATTTGCAAATACAAATTACAAGCTTGACTCTCAAAATATTCCCTCCTCGAAAACAAGTCCTATTCCCTCTTCTGAGCGTTATCCTTAGGCAGCATTGGGTCGGCACAGAAAGTATTTCTAAGGTAGGCAGCTTTGCTCGTACACACGTGGCACCACCCTCCCCTGGAACGAAGCAACTAAAACATTTCGATCCTGCGCTTGGGTACCTGGAGAGAACAGACTGTCACTTGTGTTAAATTACGTGGAATATTTTTTGTGTCACTTAACCAAGTCCACTTTTGAGGCTGCAGCAGGTTAAAGTTAGAGCTGTGCAAACTTTGAGAAGTTAAATCCAAATTAAGCCTGGCTTGCTTCCAGAAATGGCTGGAGCTGGCAAATTTAAATCATTTTCAAGTCGGAGCTGTTTTTTTGTAGGTTTTATGTCATCACTTATGAGTTAAAACTGAGGAAAAACCTGGTTGTAACTGATTTAACCTCTTTTTGCCTCCTGCCTTGGTCTGGAGTCTTTTTTCCATACGTGTGACTTGTTAGTTGAGAACTAACCGCTGATGGGATTATACAGTGTGTCGAGTCTCTGGAATTGCCCATCTAATAAAGCATGGGATTTTAAAGTTTTTATTGCAAACCCTTATAGAGCATCAGTTGCTGAAGTATCAAGAAGAAAGTTATTATTAAGACATTTTCTATAAAATTAATTATTTTTCCACTTTATGGTTTTATGCAATTCACATGTTAAATGACAATTTTAAAATTGACTGGCATTACCAACACATTGGGAGGTGCTGTGCTTCTGGCTTAAATCAGTAATAAATAAGAAGTTTCTTAGCACTTAAGTTTTCAGAATTATTCCTGTGGTAGGGAGATAATTTACATACATAATGAGATTACAGGTGAAATCATTCTGAAGCCCAAAATCAGTGCCTAACTTTCTGCATGTGGCTAGATGTTATGAATGTCAGTGGTTATTATGAACTGATCTGAGAGGCTCTGGAGAAGGGGGCTGTGATCATATCATAGGAATTTGGGGAAACAGTTTGCTTCAGTAAAATACAGGTGCCTGGTTAGGACCTGACCTTTTGAAGAGCTGTCAAAACATTTACTCACTCTCACAACACCGTCATAAAGTAGAAGATAAATATTATCTCAATTTCATTGAATAAGAAGGTGAGCACCAAGAGAGTTTGGATTAAAACTCAGGAATCTGTGGCATGCAGTTGCTTGCTTAATCCACTAGACCATGGTGTTTGGTTTGTCAATAGTTCCGTGCCTTATAAACTAGACAAAACCATTAAAATACCAGTTAGTTTAGACAGCCGGGAGTTCAGTTCTCTTTGCATAAAACGGAGATGAAGCCACTGCACATCACCATCATAGCCAAACTCGGTGAAAGTGTTCCATATTGGTCTTAAAGTGAGGATTGCTCTGGAAGGTGGTGGTGTATTGAATAAAATCCTTCCTCTGGAGGAAGGGGAGTTTGGAAAAAGGGGTGATATTTCCATGTTAGATGAAGTAGATCATCGCTTTAGACTTAATTTACTAAAGCACACTGTTAGGGAAGCAATGCTGTGCATGTAATTCTCTCGGTGAACGGTTCTATCGTATTTGCATACAATGCGTTTGCATTTGTTTTATGCCGAATAGAATTTATAAAGCATGTGTATCATTTACGACAAATCTTTGTGTTGCTTTCTGCAACCGATCAGTTGAAACAAGGCTGAAGAATACTGTAGAAATTACAAAGACTACCACCATCATCTCTTCCATTTGTAGTGGAACTGAAATGATACAGGACAAGAGGGCAAATGTTAAGAACTGGAAAAACAGAAAAACAGAGCAGCATGAAATGTCAAACCACATTTTTTTAAGGCGCTTTTTACTATATTTCCATAAATGCATGAGGGAATTATGTTGCAAATACTTGAAACTGTTTATTTTCATTTTTGGCTTGATTTTCTAGCATTGAAAAAACCATGCCTAATGATCTTGAGCATTCTTAAAGAAAAAAATTATATTTTACATAATGGTTTGCATGTGTGAGTTCCTTCTGGCGGGAGCACTATAATTAGCCTGTCGTCTCTCAGAGAAGAGCCTATCTGTCTTAAAGATGCAACAGCGAGTCTTGGCTGCTAGAGCTGGGAGCAGAACATTGTGATTTTGTTAAAAGATAAACATTATCCCTTTTCACTTATTCATCTTTCTCCTCTTCCTGCTTCTTTGGCTCAGAGCTAAGCCTGGAGAAGCAAAGGACAGCTGAGTACAAACAGTTTTCTTCCTTCCTCATTCAGTGAGCCATGGCGAAAGATCTTGGCTTCTTGACATCAATAACTTTGCTTCAACTCAACTTGGAACTGTTTGGGCAGCCTTTCAAAAAGAAAAAAAGGTACAATAAAAGGGGACTGAACTTCCTGTTTTACTCATAAAGTAGCAGATTCAGCTAAGGCACACTTTCCTTTGGGATTGTCCATATACTGCCCAGGAGAGTCGAGGATGTGGAATATTATTCCTTTGCACAACTTTATTGTAGCTATTAAAAGACAATCAACCCGAATAGGGTGGTGGCAGACAGTGTAGTGTGTTTCAGCCTTTTGCGGTCTTGTTACCAAAGGAGAGCAATTTTGGTAGAAAGGCTTTGCTGCATTTGGGTAGCCATGTGTGTCCTTGATCATAGCAGGGGGAAGGGGAGAAGGAAAACTTAAAACCACCACAGAGTCAGGAAAATGTAGCTGGTTTGAGCTGGCATAGCAGTGCTGGTGTGTGTTAACTTTTGGTATTATCATGCCTGAGGTTTCGTTTCCAGCATCGACGAACAAAGCTGTAATACAGGAGATGATCACATATGGCGTCTTTCCAGGCCCAACTGGTTACATTAGCAGGGACTGGGTTAGAAGGTGAGGTTTCCAGTGGGGACAGGAATATATTGAGTTTCATTTTGAAGACTCTCATGTACATGTGCCAGTCCATCAGAGAATGTGTTGATATGCTGGTGAAAACTAACTGCAGTGGCAAGGACATTTCTCCAAGGATAATAATATGTGGACCAGGGTCCTTGAAGGTACCCATTGCCAAGTTCTTTGACTTGTGCCATCTCTGTTTATTCTTGAGCTTGTTTTGTGATCCTCTGCTGTTGCTGTCCTTCTGCCCCTCTTCCCTTCTTTGTCGTGTAATTGGTCCAAACAGTATAATTTTCTTTCTTTATTCCTTACAACCTTTCCCTCTCCACCCCTCTACTTTCCTGATACTGTCCTTTGCCAAATAGTCAGAGATTTTCTCAATTCTGAGTTCCTATGTAAGCTATAATTTTATTCTATTATGAGTGAGCACTGCTACTGCAGGCCTGGAACTGATTACTGCTTGCACATATCCTGCGTCACCAGCCAAAGAGTCAAAGACCAAAGGGACTTCTCAGAACCTTACAAAGTTTTCAGAATCACCTTTTTGTTCTTTTCAGATTCACCCTCTTGTTGGAATTTTCCTTTTCTTTCAATTGTATCTAGAATCCAAAGAGCAACTTAATCTTTTGAAAAGTTCTTGTAGATCTTGGTTACCTTCTCAAACAGTCCAAACCCTAAAATCTCATTTTAATTTAGCACCTATCACTAGTTCTTGAACAACCCAAAAAGTCATTTGTTACATCAGCATGAACTCTGACTGCATTTTTCTGCAGTCTACTTTGTACTTCTGGGTTGACAGACATGCTGAAAGCAAAGTTTTTGTGTGTTTTATGTTGGTACTTGGCCCTGGTTTGAACAGGTATTTTCTACCTTTGTATTTGTAATACTTCAGTACTTTAGTACACCCAGAAAGGAGAAATCACAAAAATATAAGAATAAAAAACCAAATCAATCCCTTGGAAAGTTGAAAATACTAGAAACAGAAAGAGGAGATGGGGTGACTATCAAAAGAAAACATTAAACAGAGATTTGTACTCTTACAAAAGTGCATGCTGAAATTTCTAGTGACTGATTTTCCCTTTATAGAAATTGCATGGTGCTATTGTCTTTTGAAAAGATGGGATAACTGGGAGTTTTGATATATACGAGGTCATACTGGCCAATCTGATAGCTCTTCCACCTTTCACCTTCTGGAAATGAATACTTACAGGAAATATGATTTGAAAGATGGAGAAAAACTTGGTGAAATAAGACTGAAATAGTTCTTATTTCTGCTGTGTCAATAACTTCCCTAAAGATCTCTCTGATAAGTCTTGGTTTGCCATGATGTCCCATCCATTGACCGTTATACTCTCTGAGGAGTTTCCTCAACACAAATACAAAATATTTTAAAGTAACCATTGATCCAGCCATCTTCTTGCTGCTCTTCGTTCATGTCTTGGTAGTTTCTGTTCCACACAAAAGCATTGATTTCTGAGAATGGCACTGCTTGTCTGGCTGCCACAAAAAACAACTTGTGTGGAATTGCATGTCTCATTTTTTGTCTTCTTTAATGTAAAAGGCTTAATTGACCTATATGTCTTGGTCTGGTTAAAAGGATGCAGCTTCTGAAGATGTATTCTTCTTATTCTTTTCTTGGACAGTATATTGAAGATCATTGCATGGAAACAGAGAATTAGACCCACTATGCTAATTGTCTCTAAAATATTGTAGAATAGCCATTCCTGAATCTGGAATGTTCTTCTGATATTTATTAGATCAGATTTTTTGTGCTCTTTCCACATCAATGTCCCCCTTTATCTTTTCCTGACAATTCTCCTAGAAGCCCAATGTTTTTCTGAGTTGGTCTTTTCAGGACAAACCAAGTGAATTAGTCCACAATATTCGTTATTTCCTGAAAAAAAAAAAATACCAAAACGAGCTCTCTTTATTGGCTGTGTTACATTTTGATCACTTCCATTGTTCTTCTGACTGTGAATTAATACCCATCTTTTGTTCAACGAATTAAACTCCTTCTATTACTGTTCTCCTGAAATGATTTGCTAAATCTTTGATTTTCTGTTCTCTGCTGCTGGCATGGAATTCTGTAAAGTCAGGGAGAATTAGGCTGCGACTGCTTTGCAAGTAGTGCAAATAGGAGCAGATGTGTAGAAGATAAATGGCTGGCGCTGACCTGACATCCACACCATGAGCATGTCAGTGGGGTTTACTTTTGTTCTAGCACTAGGTCTAGTCTGGTCCCATTGACTGAAATGCCTGTTTGTGGTTGGAGTGCATCTTTTGATTTGGTTTTATCAAAAAACGGGTCCAGTTCGTGTGCTCTGAAATCATGCCAAGGTGCAAACCGATGTGCAGTAAGTGGAGATGAACAGAACATTTGTTTCAAAACCACCACCCTCTTCCAAACTAAAATGCTTCTGTAGATGTATCCTTTTGTACCTGGCTCAGAGATGTCAGTAAATCCAGTAAAGAGCTTATTTGGATCAGCTGGTGCTTAAGTATTTTTGTGCATGTGGCCAAAAGGCTTCTTAACATCCCAACTGGGTATGTTCTTTTCACATTAATGTTACCTTTATTGTGGAGACAGTCATAATTGCTGTTCTATAACTTTGTATAGAAAAGTAACAGCTGAGAAATACAAGTTAGAAATAAGGCACAAGGAAATTCACAGTGGAACAGACTACCAAGTGAAGTTCTGCATTGTCTAGATCTTGATGACTCCAAGTGGAGGTCAAATGATTTTCTGGAAAAAGATGCTTTTGTTAAACTGGTTACTGGCCCAAAATAGGGGCAACTGGCTGAAATTCTGTGGTCTGTGGCATGCAGGAGGTCAGACTAGATGATCTAATTTTCCCTTCTGGCTTTAAACTATATGAATGTGAGCAATCCCCTTGATTACAGGACACTTCTGGCCATTGAAAAATACAGGATCAAGCTGCCAGTTACCAGTAAAGAACATTTCCTATTCTTCCATCAGATTCATCCAAAGGAATTAATTTGGGGATAGCACCTAACAGCATTGTTGTATCCTGGTTTGTGATGCAAAGAGCTTTGTGTGAGGAAGAATAAAACAACGCACCCCTATAGCATTTAGATTAGGACAACTATGCATTGTAAACTTAGCCTTTGTATTGCAGATTCAAAATCAGAGCTGAAATAGGACTTTGTTTTAGAGTTTTAGTGCCAGGAAGGTTAACGGGTTATTGACAGCTTTAGGAATGAAATGTCAAGGAAGAAATTAGAGCAAACTTGTATCGTGAGCCAGCACACAGCATGGCTGGTTTTAATAGACACGGCAGATCTTCTGTAGTAACGCCTCCATTAACAGCGCAGTCATCACTGCTTCCAGATGGCGCGATCATAAACACACGGAGCTTTTGCAGGGACTTATAATTTATCCTGATCCCTTCCTCCTCTGGATTCACCCAGAAGGAAGGCAAGTGGTACCACAGCCCACCCCAACTGTTGTTTTTTGTTGTGTTTTGCTTTGTTTTGTTTTGTTTTTTGCCAGGAAGTGTTGGGTGGGGTCTGGATTACATCTGGGGATCCGCGGAGCCCACCAACAGAGACTGATCTGGGTCTTCATTGAATGGGAACATCCATTCCCATTCTCACCCACTTCCTTCTCACTTCTCTGCTTCACTTGTACTGAGCTGGTACCCATGCCCTGTATTAGAAAGTAGGTTGCAGCTCCTTTACACCCATTTTAGACCCTCAGTTTGTCTCTTTTTGTTTTCTTCTGTAAATCAATATTTTCTTAACCAAGTGCACATTCGTTCTCAATGAGTTGCACTCAACCACTGCAAAATCATCATTACAGAGAAGAACTTTGAAAACTGAGAAATAGAAGACAAAGTGAAAAAAAGTATCTGTGAAAAAAGGTACCTACTTTTGGCTTTAATTCTACAAAAAGGAACAACATGCATTACCAGTGTACTTCTTTGCCGTGTCTGTCTTACACATTTTGGAAGAGGGAGTGGGAAAAGAAAGAAGGATCCAGCTTCTACTAAGCTCTGTTTGGTTTTGAACTGTTTGGGTATTTCCAAAAGCCAGCTCTGGCGCCTTAAATCTTGCTTTCATCAAGAAGACGGTAATTCAAAATCATTAACTGCATTTTGGTTAGTATAGCAGCAGATCTCTTCATATCTCACTTTTTGGTATTTTTAAGTGAGCACACATGATTTATAGAATATTTTATTTCAGTTATTTTGACTTTGCCTTTCACCTCTTTGACCTAAAAAATCTAGAGTGCTTTAATAACCACTGTCCTTGTTAGAAACTTATTATGTGGCTCCTTTTGGAAAGGCAAGTTGAATATGTGGCATAGTGTAAGGAATTTTGATGTAATATGTTTAGAGAGGCTGTTGCTTGACAAACCTTTTCTGAACAGGCTACATGGTAACCAAGAAATTGGAAGTCTCAGGGCTGGACTGGATAATGGACAATAGATGCTTTCACGTCTGTTGCCTGTTCAAATCCAATCTGTCAAAGATTGAAAATTGTTCCCTTTTCATACTGGGCAAGTGGCCTGTGAGTAATTAGTTGGTTGTCTCTGCCTGGTGCCTGATTAAAATTTGCCCACAAGACAAAAACACCACCATGTTTGGCACCCTGGCCGGTCACTTCAAAAGCCAAAGCTGAATCAGCAGCCGTCTTAGCTATATTCACTTCCAGATCAGGACCAAGATGTTTTACTGTGCAGTGTGGTCATGCTTATATTTTGATCTCTGTAACACCTGTCATAAGTACTACATGTAACATAGCAAAAAAGGGTTGTTTCCTTGGGGACAGATTAATTTCACCCCCCTACAGAGGGCCAGGATCAGTGGTTCACCCCATCAAAAACTGCCCTTGAGGAATGGCAGGAAGATGTGCCAGGGGAGGTTTAGATTGGACATGAGGAAAAGGTTCTTCACCCAGAGGGTGCTGGACACTGGAACAGGCTCCCCAGGGAGGTGTCACGGCCCCAAGCCTGACAGTGTTCAAGAAGTGATTGCACAACACCCTCAGACACATGGTGTGAATTTTGGGGTTGTCCTGTGCAGGGACAGGAGTTGGACTCGGTGATCCTTGTGGGGCCCTTCCAACTCAGGACACTTTATGATTCTGTGAATTAGTATCACCCCAAAATACACCCTGCTCCACAATTTCTCTGCATTTCCTAAGAGATATGTGGGATTTAGTCATGCATTTTCAGTTGACTCGTGCCCAGCTGAAGACAAAGGGAGGAAATATTACAGCTACTAAGTGTCACCAATTTATCAAGCAAAAATAGAAGCTTGCTAGAAATGACGGCTTGTGAGTTCATCCAGATCAGAGCAGGGCAAACCTAGGGGCCACCATTTCTGGGTCAGAAGCCCCAGCTTTTCACAAGGGGAATATTTCCACAATGGTGAAGTGGTTTTGAGCAATTTATTTGATGGACTATACACAAACTTGCTTCTCTTTGACACCAAGGTCGCATGTGACCCTTTTTTCCTCTCCCTCTTGCTTTCTTTTCCTTAAGCAAACTGAATAATTACAGCCAAAAAGGAAAAAAAATATATATTTATATTTAATATCCAAGACTGAACTTAAGCTTCTGGGAAGTACAAAAACTCCCTCAAGCTTTTGAGGGCTCTGCGCCTTGGATGCCTACTGCTGGCTACTCCAAATTGGCATTTATGGTCCTCCTACTCCTATACAGAATCACTGCATTTCTCTTCATGCCCAGTGCCCCTTTGGTAGTGCCAAAACTCCTCTTCTGTCCTACAGCTGTCATAAGCAGTAGATCCAGTTTTCTATACTTTCTGAAACAATGGCTAATTCAGTTGTAGAGCCAAAAGCCGTTTGGGTGAGGACGAAGTGAGTTTTGGATGGAATTATATCAAGACAGAGGAGCCCTTCACTTCTTTACAGAGGAGAGTCAAGCACCTGCAAAAGAAGGTTGGAAAGAAAAACTGCAGAGGGAGATGCTGGTCAAAAGTGAGTGAGAGTGATTACTTATGGAGTGATTACTTATGGAGCAGGCTGGGAAGCAAGAGGTAGATAAGGTGAACTGAGGGCCAAAGACACAGATAAATAGAAGGAAAGATTTGACTAAGGTTAAAGAGAATAGAGGTGATAATAAAGAATTAGGAAAAAAAAATGCTGTCATGAGGAACAGAAAAAGGTGAACAGGAAAATACGTTGAAAGGAGAAACTGAAAACATTTCAGGTTATTGGGGAATATCTTGTAGATTCTAAGAAATGAGTCAATGGTGGTGCACATTTTAGAAAACTGAGAGGTAAATAAGAATGAAAAAGCAAGAAAGAAGAAAAGTTTAAGTAGCTATTAAGTAAGTGTTTCTTTCTGAGCCTACTTAAAGTTTTAGCCACATAGCTCCTTGTGAAGTGACCAGCAGTGAGATAGCTAAGATCACTAGTTGGCTTTCAAAATCTCAACATTAGAGTTTATTTTGTAGAAATGTTAGATATTATATTACTATTATGCAATAATATATAATAGCTAATGGCAAAATATGCAAGTTAGTATCTATGTTACAAATATAGGCTAGCATGAAGAAACATAATGGTCGGTTCACACATGAAATATAGTCTAACATAGACAGTTCCATGCCTTGTCTAAAACCAAAAGCATAAATTCCATGTTTGTTTAGGTTGTTTTTATTCTGAACTTTATTGCTTTTGAGATAAGAGCATTATGTGTTTTGGGAAAGGAGTGGTTGAGATGAGGAAATGCCTCCATTCCACATTGAACGTTTGGAAAGTCACACCTGCATTGAAGACTCCAGTGTTAGAAAAGGTCCAGCATCCAAAAAAAGTATCGGGATTTATGAAAGGACAAAACATCCTGAGTACACTTAGGGTGATGAACTCTTTTGAACCAGACTGTAAGCACAACAAAACGGTGCTTTGGGCCTCTAAGAACCTTTGAAGATGTGATTTCCATTACAGGTACTGAACAGCTGGAAATACAACTGTGCTTTCTTAAAAGTCCAGCTGTGCTTCGATGTCCATTTTAATTATAGCTATTATTATCTATTGATGGGAGCAACAGAAAGTATGGGGCAACAGATCTATTCTTCACCCGAAGGCTGTCTGTTATAAAGGTGTACCTCTGATCCTGTGTGTTTGACTATGTACCGATGTCTAAAAAATAGGTCTTAGCCCTCTTGGGGTGCCTTGTATTCTTCTCCCCTTAAAATCATGATCTCGTGGGAGAGAAAATTTTCCTTCCCACCCATAAGAGAGGTGTTGAGCCCACCATCTGATGCAACATGATAATCTGCAGTAATCTCTACTAAAATACGCTATTTTTTTTGATTTCTTAATTTTAGCATCTGAAGCCTTGATCTGGCTTCTCTTGACCACTTACCCCAGAGTATTTGTGCACTGCATTGGTAAAATGGTAAACTGAAGAGCCAAAATCCTCACCATAAACAGGCTGCAATGGTGGATATTCCTGCCCTGCACAATGAAAATCAGCTTGTTCCTGCACAGTACGTGCTGATGGAGGCTTCTGTGGAATATCATTTACAGCCGTGTTGTCTTTGTAGATGCCTTCTACGATGTGAGAACACTGATGAGTGGAGGGGGAAGGGGCCAACCTTCCACCTACCATATGGAAAACATCTGTAACGGGCAACATCTCTCTCTCTCGAAAGAAATGTGTTGCAGTTCTGTACTTTCTTCAAAGTGTTGTATAGACAAAAGGTATCAACTTGAATTTTTACCAGTGTTGGCTGTCCCAGTGTCTAGAGCTGTTTACCGTAATACCAAAGTATTCTTTTAAATGAGACAGACAGTAATTTTTTACACTGTCTCACACAAAAAGAATGTAACATCAACTGGAAAAGTATAGCGTAGTCAAAGTGCTCCAAAAATAAAACAAAAGAAACAGTATCGTGCCCTTTTATTGTGGCCCCTTAACTCTAGTCCTCTGAGGAGAGTGCTGATTGATGTGAGTGATGCAACCTAAAAATTAATGTCAATTACCCAAAACAAAATGCACATAAGTAATGTTAAGGGGCTGATTTCAGTCCACAAAAGCCAGGAAATTCAGAGCTACTGGAGGGCTGAAAACCTGGATTTGACAATCCCATTTTACCAACAGCCGTTCAGCTGGGGGGAAGAGGAGGAACAAAGAAAAAGGGAGTTACAGAATTACAATAAATAACGTGGCTGAGACAACAGGCTCTCTCTTTGCCGAAGTGCAGATCCACTGGGTCCCATTGTCTTTAAGACCAGGACCTGCAATGTGTTGTAGGTTTGGGGCTCAGTAACCCACCTACTGCCTTTCTGCTCTTTTTGATACAAACTTTTATTGCTTTACTAACAATAACGTTTAATGAGACCCAACTAATTCTGCATTTACAGTAATTATTTACTGTTCTTGTATTTCCAGCCATCGGAAGTGGGGGTGTTGATGTCAGCATGATTAGCGCATGTTATGTATTTGATGCAATAATTGCACATCTGAACGGGATCGACCCCGCACTCTTTGATAAATGAACATGCAGTAATCGAGCTGTTCTGGTGTCAGCATGCACACAAATCAAAATGCTCTTACTTCAAAGGAGTACTTATGAAAAAACTTTCATACAGGATTTAAATATTCCTCAATGTTATTAAAAAAATATGGGCTGCGATATCATGAAAAGCCCTTGATGGAGTTACAAGCGGGTAATCTATCTCCCTATTCGTAAGCCTGTATTTAACGACTGAACAATGGCAATCAGCCAGAAGAATCTCATGGCCCAGGCAGTTTGTTTTCAGGCAAGTATCAGTTTTATAGATGTGCATATAAATGTATGTCTTCTGTAAAACTGGATAGAAAAGGAAAAGACAAGACGTGGTACTGTAGAAGAGATTGTTTGATGTGATGGGTCAGACCACCGAGATAATGGCATTGGTATGTCCTCGCATTTCAAAATAAGTTTTTATTAAGTAAAGAGTTCCATAGCAAGTAATGTGTATAAATGGATTTATGGAGATGGACTTTAGCATGAAAGTTCAGAGTCCACCTAGTTATTTCATTTTCTATGCAGAGTAAATATTACTGCCCCTTCCACAGACCGATCAAGCAGAATTGACCAAAATCAACTTTTAGTCAATTCTAGGAAGGACATTTTGGAATTCTGTTCTCAGCAACCGCCTACTGTCTCTGGGATGGGACATTTTGGCAAGAGATTAGATAAGTGAGAAATAGATCAGCAGAAAGACATTTGGAAAGATTAGAAATAAGTTGAGCCACACATTATAGAAACTAGAAGTCCATCTTGCCTTGTGAACCAGCTTTTCCAACACATGAATGTGGATATGATGTCATTTTAAAAGTGTGATGTAAAAAAAAAGCCTGGCCATCTTTTGGGATCCCAAGTTTCTTGGTACATCCGTGGAGCTAGTAACTTGCTAGAAGCTCTTTGAAGGTGCAACAAGGTCTCTTTTGTGTACAGGCTGCCTTAGGCAGGAGCCTGCAAGGCTTTGAGCAGTCTTTGCATGCTGGCCAGTGTGCCATTAGCACTGTTAGCGCTCGTTAGACCCCTGTCTAAATACGTGAAGAAGTCCCATCTGTCTGTCCTGCAGGTACTGCTGTTAGGAACTGCTGGGGAGAGCCCCAGGTTCTGGGGCACCTGAACAAGGCCCTGCACCATGAGCAGTGATTCGGAGGAGATCACCCTCTTTCTGTGTCCCACATGGCTTCCTTACAAGTGAAGCCACCCACCGTCAAGCTCTTCACGTGCTCAGCACATCTCAGCACCTAGATCCTACTTGCTGGCTGTCAGGAGATAGTGAGCATGGCCACTGTCCCACAGACGAAGTCAGGGGATCTGGTAATGATCACAGATGACCAAACATTCCTGTTACAGATTTTTTTCCCTTCTCTTAATCACTTTGCATATACTGAAGAAATCTGTTCTTAATACTACTTTCTTCTTGGCATCCTTGGGCTTAGATCTTGCTTGAATGGGATAAATGTGTCACTACTTTGACATGGCTGGTCAGTACTATAATCATAGAATAATACTGGTTGGAAGAGACCACTAAGATCATCAAGTCTAACCGTAACCTAAATCTAGCACTCAACCATGTCCCTAAGAACCTCATCTACACTTCTTCTAAACACCTTCAGGAATGGTGACTCCACCACTTCCCTGGGCAGCCTGTTCCAATGCTTAACAACCCTTTCTGGGAATAATTTTTTCCCAATATCCAATCCTAACCTTCCTTGGCGCAACTTGAGGCCATTTCCTCTTGTCCTATCACTTGTTACTTGGGAGCAGAGACCGACCCCCACCTCGCCACAACCTCCTTTCAGGCAGTTCCAGATAGTGATAAGGTCACCCCTCAGCCTCCTTTTCTTCAGACTGAACAGCCCTAGGCCCCTGAGCTGCTCCTCATCAGACTCGTGCTCCAGATTGAATTGTTATTTAAGGGAGGAGCATCTTTCTGTGATTATCTCCAATTACAAGTAAAGTGTTAGCTGTTCAAAGAAATTATCTCCTCTGCTTTGTATTTTTTACAAGCACATTCCATTCTTTGTATAAGGAATAGGACATCTTGCATATGATTAAAGAACAGCTTTTAATTGCCTAAATTCTTGTCATTTGATGCTTCCTGTCATCAAAAATCAAATAACTGTATCAATATATGCCTGGATTAAAATTCAAATTAGAGATGGAGCTTTGTTTTGAAGGAAAAGGGCATTTGGCTTTCATACTTCATGGACCATTTTTTAAGTTTGGATTTGATCCTGGTCTTCAGAAGTTCAGGAGGGACCAGAAAATGTATTTTGATTGAGGGTTATTTCTAATATAAATGTCATAAAACCTGGTAGTGTATAATAATTTATTCTGCTTCCAAAGTATTGTTTTAACTGGTGAAACTGCCTCAGCACTTGGATTTTTTTTCCAGCCTGTTGCAGAAATACACGTGAAAGATCGATTGGATGCCATTCTGCAGCCTAATCCTGGATAATTTATTCAGTTTTACCTGAGAGGAAGGTCCAAATATATGGTCTTCTGGTTTTAATCAGTCCAACTACAATTGATTCAACTTTTGCTTGAATAAGGAGTGAGTAAAAGCTGAACGAGAGCCTCAAGATTTGGCTCTTATTCATTAACCTCAGGGCAGACTTCATTTTGTATGATTTTTAAGCTATTAAAATGTTGGTTGGCTTCCATTTGAGCTCAGATTCCTAATATCACCAAATAATTATGTGTAGATGATGAAATGAAAAAACAGGCATGTAGTCTCCAAATGCGCACTTCAGTCTGGGTGGCTGAAACGGCTCATAACATTCAATGCATGAAAATGGGTTGGATTGACTAAATTAGCAGAATCACAAAAGGAAACCACTATAGGAAATAGTTTTACACGTGTAATCACTGGAATACTCTAGTGAATGTGTCAATCTGTACTAAATAAATATATTTGTTTATAGACATGCTCTGTATTAGCTTCCACTCTTTTGCAGCACTTTGCCAAACAAAATCCCACTAGAAGTAGGATGTTCGCACCCGAGTAGGAGTTTCTTGGATAAATATTTTTTCTATATTGAGACCAAAACCACTTCTACAAATTTCAGACTTTGATTGAAATAGTATATTTCTTTTTTTTTTTTTTCTTTTTAATTCCTTCCCATCTCCTCCACTGGTAACCACTGATGCGTTACCTTAATTCCTCCTACCTCCCACCGCTCCGGTGAGCAGGCGTCCGGCTGCAGACAGAGCACATCAGTCAGCAAGGAGCACGGGTAGAAGTGGCTGCACCCAAACGCCGCCACCAGCAAAGGGCCTCGGAGCCTGAGAAGGTTTCTCTGTTTACAAACCGACTCTCTGCCCTGTGTTGTTGGTTGGGGTTTTTTATTTCCCCAGTGAAATGCTTCGTTGAATCAAAGAGAGGATAGAGATGCTATGCCCGCTGCAGAGAGCGTTCATGGGATGTTTTCAAGGGGTGGGGGAAACGAAGTATGTTGCAAAATGTCATTAGGTGCTCCTTTTCATTGTGATTTCAACAGTTTCAAGCAAAGAATGTAGGTGAACTGTCTTGTTTTGCCCAAGTAAATTTAATTGTTTTCAAAGTAATACCCGCTCCTCCTATCCAATAACTGCCAGTTTCGGCATCCATTTCTGTACATCTGGTATTTTAGCCATTACAATGGAAGATATAATGCATTGAAAATGAAAATAATAATTATGGAATAGCTTGAAATGTTTTCAAAACACCATGCATTAGCTCTGTAATCAAGCAATCCTCAAAAAAGGTTTTCAGCGAGTGATAGTATTTCTGTTTCAAAGGCAGGGGAAACTGAAGCACAGAGACATTAAGTGGTTTGTCTGAGGCCACACAGCGAGTAAGTGTTGGAGCTGGGAGCAAAGCCCAGCCCTGGCTCCTGCCCTTGTACTCAGACGACTGTACCACACCATATTGTTTCCAAATAAATTCACTCAAAATCATATGCTGAACTCATGAGCAGCAGTGACACAGAAGGGGAATTTAACCTCTTCTGTCGCTTCCTACAGAAAAAAAACAACGTAAGTGTCTACAACAGTACAAGTAAACCTTAAAAAGACCAGAAAAGCCATCCTTGGAGAGAGGGAGCCACACAGGTTATTTGCTGCTGAATTAGTCTCAGGTTGAAGGAGTTCTTTTTATTAGTGGTATATTTTCACATGGGAGTGCTGTGACTGTGCAGTTCCTGAGTCATAAACCAGAGGTTTCAGTATCTAACCATGGCTAGAGTCTTTTCTTTGTATGTCTCAGGGCTTCTAGCTTCAACTTAATTTTCAGACATAACAAAATTGCCTGCATACATTATTGCTGCCGTACAGCTACAGCGAGTTGAGACACGTCAGAAAAGGAGACGTTGGCCTCTGAGCAATTCAAAGTGTTTTGACCAGTTTGACGTAAGGTGGTAAAGTTATTAATGAATTAATTGCGATGCTCATGAAGAAATTGGAGATACGCAGGAACCACTTCATTTCCATTGCAGTGAGGGAATTAAACTTTCCGAATAACTCTGAGGTCCAACAGGTTGTGTCTGGTGCCTCATGGAGACCTGCTGTGTGCTTTGCCAGTAGGACGTCATGGGTAGACAGCTGTGGGCCGCAAAAATAATCAGAGGGCTGGAACAGTTCTCCTATGGGGACAGGCTGAGAGAGTTGGGGTTGTTCAATCTGGAGAAGAGAAGGCTCCGGAGAGACCTTATTGTGGCCTTTCAGTACTTAAAAGGGGCTGATAAGAAAGATGGGGACAGGCTTGTTAGCAGGGCCTGTTGTGATAGGACAAGGGTTCATGGTTTTAATCTAAAGGAGGAGAAATTCAGGCCAGACATGAGGAAGAAATTTTTTACGCTGAGGGTGAAAAAACAGTATCGCAGGTTGGCCAGAGAGGTGGTGGATGCCCCATCCCTGGAGACATCCCAGGCCAGGCTGGACGGGGCTCCGAGCAACCTGATCTGGGTGAAGATGTCCCTGCTCATGGCAGGGGTGGGACTGGATGAGCTTTGAAGGTCCCTTCCAACCCAAACTGTTCTATGATTCTATGATTAGACCCACAGCAATAATAACTCACTGGGTTTCAGCTTGTTCCACAGGAGAAGCAGCGTCAGTCCAGGGAAGGTGTTGATGGAGCAGCCTGGGGAAGGAATTCCTCCCTCTGATTGTGAGCTGAGAGCGGTGTGCAGGTGAAGTAGGGCTCAAAAGAGGAATTTCTATCAGTGTGCTAAGCAGCGTCGCCTTTTGTCTGACGATTAAAAAGGGTTTCTTGCTCTCACACAAATAAAGCCTATTAAAGTTGGTGGCAGTGATGGGAAGAACTTTGCAAAAATATGTTTGTTTTGCAAAGCTGGCTGCCAAGTATTGTTTTATAGCTCCATTTTTTCCTTCTTTCTCCACTGTTTACAGTACCCTCTGAGAAATTTAAAATTATCTCTCTCTCCCTACCAATTTAGTTCTTCTTTTCTTTTGGCAGACACTGGCACCCCACTCCCACACCCCAAATTCTTGCTGCAACAGAAGCCATGATCCTTTTGCCTTGTTTTTCTTTCTTACAATATCAGCCCAGCCCTGAGAACAGTGTTTGCTAGTTAACTGCAGCATTGCAAATTTGGCAAAATGAGCTGAAGGACAGCAGTACAAGCCCTACATTTTGTTCTCCTTCCACTGGTGGTATTGCATGAAGTGTCTGAGAAATACATTTGGTCCTTGTTATTCAGAGATCCTACATTTCCATCATCCTTGCAAATGTCCTTATTGCAGAGAGCACCAATAAAAAGGTTGCATAGTTGAGATCTAGGCTATGTTCTTTAACAAACTTGGATGATATATCATGGATAAGTTCCTGTTCCTGGACACAACAACACAGTTTTATGTGATTATTGAGAAAGTTTGCACCGTTGGCAGATGAAAGGTAAACCAAAGCCCAGAACTGACTTCGCTGGAAAGCGTTTTGTTACAGGCTATTGAAGGGTGGTTTACTGAGGTTGTGCTTTTGTCAGTGCTTGATGTTTGTGGTTGCCTACGTAGACAGTGCTGGTGATCTCGGCATCTTCCTGGAGGGCAGGCATTTGTGGCGTGGAAGCTGCCGCTGTCACTGGCGTCTCTCTGGGAAAAGACCTGAGGAACAAAGTTGTTTCATTTGTGTTTCTGACACCCAACTGTGGTTCCTCGTGGGCTAGCTTAAGCACAAATGCGGTTGTGCTTCCAGAGGGACCATTACTATATGGATAAATGGGTGCAATTGGGCACGTCGGTCTGGCCTCATCATAAATGAAATCCCTGAGATTTCATGAATACAGTGGGGCAGATCATCTGGAGCATTGTACAAGTTCATAATCTACTAAACCTGGTTGTTCATAGATAAATATTTGGGATTTGTTATTCATTATTGACCATGTACTAGACATTATATACATAAAATGTTCCCTCACCCTCTGAGTAATATCAGACATCTGTGCTTTGGCTACTGATTAAAGATGGGTTTGTAGAAATGGAACCTTCAGTGCTATTGTTTTAAATTGGAGAGAGAATTATCTATTATGTTTCTTTTGTAACATGTATGTACTTTTAATAAGGAGAGTTTATATCCACACAAATTTATTTAGACCTAAACAGAAGCAACTAATTCTAAACAACATATGGATTTTCTTTTTCAAACAATGTTGCTTATACTTTGCCTCTTAAACTAATTATTATTTTAATCTCTAAATAAGCTGACACTTCTTTGCATGTGGTTTGTCTGTTCAGGCTGGGAAAAATTAGAGGAGTAACCTTTTAATCACAGAGGTTTTAATGTAGATGTTTTTTATGTACAAAGAGCTATGAATCAGTCCAGGATGACTTATTTGATATTACAGCAGGCTAATGAAATTTCAGAGTTAACATTCCCCAAATAAAATGGAAAGAAGACACGGGGAGAAAAGGAGCAGATTTAAAATTAGAGAATCTTTGTGTTTTATGCGTTCCAGGTTATTTGGAATGGAATGAAAGTTCATGCTACATCCTTTTTTCCATCCTGCCAGCCAGTGTCTGATCCAAAAATGTCTCTTATTTAAAGGGCAGGGCTCCCTCCACTGTTCTTAAATAAAGGCTTTCACTGTCTGAGATCCAGTCCTCCCTGATTTTCACAGTAACATTGTAAGACTGCATGAAAATAATTATTTAATGAAAAAAAGTTTTGCATATGATTCCCCTATCATAAGCCAGTTCAAGCCATATGGTTTGATTTACATTTATGCAAATATCAGAGAATAGAGTAGAATTACCAAAGGAGGAAAGGACCGTGGCATGTCACAAACAAGATGTGCCTATTTGTATTTATGTTTGCTAATGAAGTTCAGCAAGGATTTGCTCTTTGATTTGGATGTTTCTGTCTGCCATTCCCCTTTATGCATTGTAATTAAACCACTTGCCCACACAGATATACGAGGACAACAAGAAAGGGAGGCTTCAAGTTTTAAAAATGCTGTTCTGTAACTTGCTTATACAGGACCTATAATTCAGGATTTACCATCTTTAAGTGATACAACAGACCCGTGGTATGACATTGTGCCTTGACTTTAATGTAAGCAAAACTGCAGACTTAAACCAGTGGAGTATTTGGCCCAATAAACTTCAGTGTCTGGGATGCCCGCTGGAGATGTTTTACCCCAGGGGTTCCAAATTTTATTCCAAATAAGAATTAAACCTCAGCCCACTCAAAAAATCACAGCTGTTTCTTTCTCTTGCCAAAATTATTCTTTCTCATCATGCTACAGCTGTGAAATTAAGCACCAGTGTAAATTGTTAACTGGAAACCATTTCTAAGGTGCCTGCTCAGAGTCTTCATTTTCTCATCTGATATGTCACCTAACTGAGGAATACTCATATCTTCAGGTTTGGCTGGGACTTGTTTCTGTAAATCACAGCCATAGTACATCTTGTGTTAATAAACATGTGATTTTCTGCCCCTAAACTTGTCCTATGAACTCTTCAGTAAATTGTTTCATTTCTTGTGACCTGCTGTGGGGACAGGAGTTTTGCTGCCCTCTTCATGGAATGGTTCTGTGTAGTCCTTCATAATATGCTACCACTACAGGAGGCATGGGTCCAAAAAAGAGAGTAGAAAATGGATGATTTTTCATGAAATTTCAGGAGTTACTTGACCAAGGGCTTTTGTGACAGGTTGCCTTTTTAAGCTATTATTTTTCCCTTCTTTCACCAAACTAAGGGCAAAGTGTGATCTTGCTTTTAGATGACCAACAGCAGTGAACACCGCTCATCTTTTCTGCTTCACTGTGCCTCCTTTCAGACTGTTGGGAAAAAAAAACTATCTGCATTTATTAAATAATGACAGCAATCCCAGAGAGCATCTTTGTGTCAGAATCCAATGTGCTTGTATATCATTAAGGGAGTGGAGCATCTCCCTTATGAGGAAAGGCTGAGGGAGCTGGGGCTCTTTAGCTTGGAGAAGAGGAGACTGAGGAGTGACCTCATTAATGGTTACAGATATATAAAGGGTGAGTGTCAGGAGGATGGAGCCAGGCTCTTCTCGGTGACAACCAATGATAGGACAAGGGGTAATGGGTACAAACTGGAATACAAAAGGTTCCACTTAAATTTGAGAAGAAACTTCTTCTCAGTGAGGGTGACAGACACTGGAACAGGCTGCCCAGGGGGGTTGTGGAGTCTCCTTCTCTGGAGGCATTCGAGACCTGCCTGGACACCTTCCTGTGTAACCTCATCTGGGTGTTCCTGCTCCAGCAGGGGATTGGACTGGATGAGCTTTTGAGGTCCCTTCCAATCCCTGACATTCTGTGATTCTGTGATCTTGAAGGAACAACATTTTCAAGGTAGGGTTCCTATACTATAGGCAGATAGAGGATGCTTGAGAGGCCATGAGAAGGTTCTTCATGTCATGTCTGGATGGGCCGGGGTCAGGGCTGGGAAGCAGAGGACTAAGCAGCAAAATTATTGTTCTTCTTACATAAATGGGAGTAAGAGTGGACTTGATAGGATGAAGGTCGTGTTTCTGCTTTTAATTTGGTCCAACCTCTGTAGCCTCCAGCAGCAATCTAGCCTTTCACCTGTAATGAGGTCAGAGAAGGGGATGCAAAAATCTTGTCATACGACAGCAAGGAGCAAGAAGAGTTTTGATGAGACCTAGATTGGCCACACAAGGTTATAGCAACTTTTTCACAGCATGGAATCCATTCTGGGAAGGTCAACTCTGTAATTTGTGCCACCTATTGTGCCACAATAGGTGGCACATGTCTAAAATGTGGTCCCTTGACCACCCGCACACATAAAATCAAAGCACGAGATGGTAGACAGTAAATTTTGAGAGCACACAAAAAAATTTGGATGAAATAGACATTTTTCCAAAAAGGCCTCCAGGAGTGATTTGTGTTATCTCCTGACATCGGGCTGTAGCAAGACATAGCAAAATGGATACATCTACGGCTTGCCATTTTAATCCCACATCAAGAGTCTGCATCATCCTCTATCTGTAATTCTGAGCCGAATAATAATATTAAAAAAAAAAAAAATGGATACTGCCAAAGTGGCATAAATCACCCAAGTGTCCTTCAAATCCTTTACATTATATCAAACCACCTTAAATAATGGCCACATACATATACCATCTCTTTCGCAAGGGCCCATACACATACAAGTTTTATAAAAAGCATCTTGCTGTTTCTCTTCACAATTCTTGGCATGTAAAGAGATGTCTTTTAGGATCAGAAATTCAGCTGTATATATCTTAAAGATATATAGTATAACTCAGAACTATGGGATGACTGTAAAATAGTTTTGCTATGCATAAAAGCATTTTAGAGGTTAACCTTTATTGTCTAGTAATGTATGAAAATAAGAATGAAGTGTTATCTTGTTATGGAATGGGATGAATCAAACTCCCTCTGAAATACTGATTTTCAAAAGGGTTACCTTGAAGCTGAGGTTGAAGGTAAAGATTGTTTCTGGGTTAAATGCTTCAATTTATGACTAAATTCCGTCATAAAATATGCATATATCAGAAAGACTTTCTCTGGCTCGGGAAGGAAAAATGTGTTGTTTTCATTATTGCTGAACTTCAAAATGGCCTAGAGGAATTTTTTTGGTCCTTTCCAAAGAAATTGAACTTCAGGCAGAGATTAAAGCAGAGGAAATTTCAACCCAAGGGCAAAATGTTTCAGAAAGTTTAAAGTATGTGAAACAGGGAGTTAAGTAGGAAATAGTTTTCGATCCTAACTATAGCCACACTAGTTACAATATATTGCTAAATATAGACTGACAGGTGTATCCAAGTTTCTGAAGGTGTTATCCTTTCTCCTCCGAAACTTCCCTCTAAAATGACCTTTTCAGGGATATAACTAACCATATAATATGGTCCATGTTGGAAAATGTTAAAACTTATTTCCCAGGTGAGCCCAGCCAAGCCCAACTTTGCTTTGCAACCAAAATTCCTTTCAGAAGGTTCAACCTTTTATCTTTCATGTGGATCCAACTTTATACTCAGGTTCGTTTATCTTCAATCAAACTGCACAATAGCCTTGAATATTTTGTTTGTGTGTTAAAGGTTGTCACTTGTGTCTTAAAGCTCTGTAAAAATATCAGGGTCAAGGAGCTAAAAACATGACTTTTGCATCGACTTCCAAATGCCAGCCATAATGGTTTGGGCAAGCTGCAGATCCAAACTCCCTTGGACTTGCTGCTTGTGGTTGTGGGAATGTATTGGATCCTTTCAAAATTGTTGGCTAGTCTGGTTTTGTGCATTTCATGTTGGGGTATGGAGTCTTTGGGTTTGTTTTTTATTTTGCTTGCAGCACTACTGTCATGTCTGATGACTGGCTGTGTTATACCAGAGCTAATATTCTGCTCTTTGACTTTAATGCCATATGCTGCTAGATCTCTATGTTGAAATATGGTGTTAATGTAAGGGATGCTGTAATTAACATCTTGCACATATTTCCTTTGGCCTATTCAGTATCTGTAATTGTCTCTCTGAATACGTGCTTGCTATTTTTGAAACCATTTCCTTGCAGTTCAGTATAAATGCTATTTATATACAAAGTTGTTTGAGGTTATCCTTTGCTCTTAATGATACTCTTCTAATTCTAGTTTAAGAGAGGAGAAATTGAACCTGCTGAAATTAATTAGGAAATTGGTAGAGCCACTAAAAATGGTAGTTATAAATGGCACTTCCTAAGTGCTTGAGCTTAAGAGGTACAAAATAAATCTGACAAAGCACTGACTATAATGAGGTAGATGACTATATTTTCATTTTCCAAGTTGAATGACTGCTGAAGGTGAACCAAATAAAGCAAAAGTATTTAAACTCCTTTCCTGTTTGAAGATGTCATTAATATCACAAAAAAAAGAGTAGCAATACATTTTTAAACTGAGAATATTCCCTTAAAATATAGGGTTTCCAGTGTCCATGGCATAAAAGAGACATAGTTTCCTATATTGATTCAGAAAGAGATGTTAAAAATGCATTAAAGGTATTTCAGTGAGACAGTATCACAGGATGTTTTAAAATTATTTTCTCAGATGCTATTTAACTCTTATGCTTCTTTACCATTGAAAACACTTGATCCTAGGTTACAATATAGGGGCTATGAAATTACTTTGTACTGACCAGAGGGTCTTTAAGTTTAATTTGGTTTTGCAGGGTAGGGATTATACCGGTATCTGTTTACATAGCTTTAGACTCAAACTGTAAAGAAGGTTTGGAAAACTGTAGTTATTCAGTAATTTATAGACTATTAAGATAGGTTTGAAGTGTTTCTTGAAAATAGTGAATAGAGAACTCATGCTTGTAAAGGACAAACAGCTTCAGCAGAATAGTGTCTTTTTGGCCTCATCTATTTTGCAGGCAATTAACAAAATAGGATGTTACATTTTTGCTTATCTCTCGCTCCCCTGAAACAGAGTCACTAACCACTTGTTAACCACATTGATTTTTTAATAGACAAAGTGGTTGCTTATAGCTTTCCCACCAGAAATGTTCCGATTAAGCACACTATTAGATTGCAGCCAGAATAGCCTACAAAACAGGAAGAAAGCCTTGCCTTGCTCTCTGCCTTCTTCCCTTGTTTAAGTTGATGTGATAATTCATTACAGATTTTTCTCTTTCTTTGACAGAGTGCCTACCGCAGGAACGGAATGACTTTTCTCGCCTGCTAATATGGATGTGGCTGCAGCAACAGGAAAGACAGTGTTATATTAAGGTGATTTTCTTTTCCCCTCCATGGAAGGAAAAAAATAAAATAAAATACAAGCTCCAGTGTCTCCACATACCAGTGAGTGGGCTGGTTTGTTGTGACTATCTGCCGGCCGACTCTGTCTCTTTTTCCAGCCCCCTCAATCGTTATTCTTGTTTACAAGCGGGAACGTTTAGCTAATTAATGGCAGGATGTTTGGGATAGGGTGTAGGTGGACAAGAATGCAGATCAGACAATGCTGAAGTTTGCAGGGGACTTGCTGCTGTCAGCCTCTTTCCGAAAAGCCATGTCAGTTTTATTTGTTTGTAAGTCTGTATGTTCTCCTAGAGATGTTGTTTTGTAAAGGAGGTTGGGGCAGAAAGAGGCCAGGGATAGGCTGGGTTGTATAGGATTATATGGGTTATATAAAGGTTATATAGGTTTTCCTTGTGATTTTTACTCTTAAAAAAAACTGTTTTCAACTGTTTTCCACTGATTTCTCTCAACTAATTTTTAAGCATTCAGACAGTGTAGCCCAGTTTAATCCAATAAGGGGCTTTTTAATGGGTGTAACACTGAGTTCAGATCCAAAGATACTCAGAAAAATAGTTCATGTGAACTGTACTTTACCAGTTAGAGACTTAACTTTCTGCAGACCCAAATATGGGCTAAGTGACCAGCCCTAGATTATCAATTTTGCCATCTGTATTTCTATTCATTTCCTCTCCTAGGGCTTGAGTCTTCCTCTGAAATCAAGGAAAGCCTTTCAGTGATATGCCCTATTCAGAAAAATACATCCTATAAGCATTTAACTGTGTCTGTCTCAGTGGTTCCAGGCAAAGGCATCATGTTATGTATTTGCTGCAGGAAGCAGATGTTGTCTATTTTGTTGACAAAGGCAGCGTTACTGTTGGATTTGGTTGAAGAAGAAAAATGGGCTCTTTTTTCGCCTTTTTTTTATATTTTAGTTCACGTTGCTTGTTTTCAGACTTATTTTTTTAAATCTCAGTTCCTCCCTCTCAGCTTCTTCCCATCCGCTGCTCCTCCAGCCTTTGCTGGCCTCACCAACACATTCATTTCTTCCCATAAAAACTGTACCAATATAGAGCTAACCGCGATTATGCTTGACCAGAGAAAAGCGCTGATGCCTCAGCCCATCAGCAGCATCTACAGGCACTTACTGCTCATGTCCCTGTGGTACCCTTGGCCCCAGGGTCTGATTCAGCTGCTCTTAGCCCAGGCTTGAAATCTCACTTAAACCTCAAATTAAGACAGGGTGCTCAAGGGATCGAGAGGAGATCAGCGAAATATTACTTCTATGTAGTGCAGCCGCCGTCCTCCTTTGTGCTTAGTATGTGAGGTCTTAATTTTTGCTCCCACTTTATGTTCCTGTGGTCACTTGTAAGTGGATTTGTTGCCCTGCTTTGCTGGACCTGCTTGCAAAAACTGTAAAAATTTATATGTATCTTAAATAAACAGAAAAATGTCTCTTCTCCTTGCAACCAAAATGTTATAAAAGTGAGCTTTGTGCATCAAATATTGCTGACATTCATAAATTGCTTTTTTTTTTCTTTTACCTGCTTACGCTTCTGTTTTCTGGAGTTAGTCTGTGTGTAAAGGGCTAAAAGTAATGTGTACAATGTAGTGTATTAAATGAGGGGGGGGAGGTTTTCTGATGTTCCATCTGTGCTTCTTGAAATATGTGATTAAACTGTTCTTTTTATCATCACTCTTATTTTTGTTGGCGTCCTTAATCATGGAAAATTATATGCTTGCTGTAAACATCCAGAGTTTTTAAAAGGACACCAGCATTTATTGTATTTGGTTTCGATCTGCAGGGATATAGACAGAAGAAATTGTTTCAGGCACTGGGTACTGGAATCAAAATTCCTTCTGTAGCTGTATCTCTCCCAAATCTTACATTTTAAAACATGCATAGGCAGGAAAAATACTGGCACTTATTTTTTACCGGTCTACCTAAAGTCCCAGAGAATGAAGACTCAACATACATTTCTCTCAGAAATATGACAGATCATGTTTTTGTTGGTCTGCTGTATGTTTGTCTATCTTGAACAGTCTGACAGGCAATTATTTATAAAACTTGGGTTTGCCCAGTAAACCCGTATAATAACCTTTCACTTCTCTACATAAGGCAGTGAGCTGAATTTAGAGTGAAACAAGGTAGGTTATGTCTCCCTGTCTTGGACTAACCCGGTTTATTCTTATTTTGGGAAGTAATCGCTTTTTTTCTCAGAGTTTTCTTTAACTCTGTGTAGAACAAAAATGAGAGCACTAGGAATCGTGAGTTTCTTAACTCCACTTTATATGCTGCAGAAGCAGAGATGTGTATTTAAACCAGTACTACACATTTTCACTTTTTCCTTTATTATATGTATAAAAGTCAGCTTGAGATTAGTTTAATGGCTGCATACGAATACCATTCTGCTCGTGTAACTTCAATTTGCAAATCATTTTGATTTTTAGCAAAGATTTGTAGTAATTTAATCAGATTATGCCGATTATTTAACATGTTATTAGTTACCTGAACATGTAAACCAGAACCGATTTCAGTACGAATAAGACTAAATAACATTTAAGGGAGTGTGAGTTTTGCTCACAGTACAATGTCTCCCGCAAAACGGGAATAATAATTCAGCTTGAAAATTGTCAGAGGTGAGGGAGGCACGACACAAATTTCTAATTGGGCTTCATCTCATTTCCTGACGTGTCCTTCCTCAGCCTTTCTTCTGAGGAAATAAAGCACTTTAAAAGACTCCTGCCTTCAGCTAGAAATTGGGAGAAGATGACAGTGGTCCGTATTTCTCTGGAGACACTCAGGACCGTACAGAATTTGGACAGCCTGGGTTTTCTGAGTACACTTTGTTTTTTTCTTTCCCCCAGTGAGATCTTCACTTGACAATGTTTTCTTGCACTCCTTGAATTTACATAAACGGTAGCGTTGTATTAACATTCTGCCATCAGCCGTGTGTAGTTCTTGTAAAATGTTTTCTAGCTTCCCGTCTAGCTCATACAGAATGTTTCATAGTACATAAACACGTCTATTAATAATTGAAGAATAAATAGATAGAATCACAGAATCGACTGGGTTGGAAAAGACCTCAGAGATCATCAAGTCCAACCCTTGGTCCAACTCCAGTCCATTGACTAGATCACGGCACTAAGTGCCATGTCCAATCTCAGTTTAAAAACCCCCAGGGACAGTGAGTCCAGCACCTCCCTGGGCAGCCATTCCAATGCCTGACCACTCTCTCTGGAAGGAACTTCTTTCTAATGTCCAGCCTCAATTTCCCCTGGCAGAGTTGAAGCCCATGCCCCCTTGTCCTATTGCTGACTGCCTGGGAGAAGAGACCAATCCCCACCTGGCTATAACTTCCCTTCAGGTAGTTCTAGAGAGTGATGAGGTCACCTCTAAGCCTCCTCTTCTCCAGACTGAACAAGCCCAGCTCCCTCAGCCTCTCCCCATAGGGCTTGTGTTCAAATAGTGACATTAGTCGCAAGTCTAACCTCTAGTGAAACTCAGATTGTTACAGGTTTGTTTTTTTTGTGTTTTGTTTTCCTAAGTGAATCATTTTGTCCCAGGTTGGGCTTTTTATACCTCTACTATACATCTACACCGAGCAGCAGTGTAACAAGGAAAGTGCAGCAGTGGCACACATTAAACCCAGGGCTTTCTTCAGAGGGCACAGAGCCAGTGCAAAGCAATGGAGCCATCCCTGAAGGAACTGATTGTAAATTTGATGGTTTAAATAAGGCCAGATGCCTTAAAAATTATTTTGAAAGCTGTATCTTTAATGTAGCTCTAAAATTCTTTTTTTTTTTTTCTTTTCCTTTTTTTTTTTCTGCTGGAGATAATGACGTTGCCTTTACAAAATAATTAGAAAAAATGGCTCTCATCTACTGTGGGGAGACAAAAATCAGATACTTTGACTTCTATAAATCACTGAAATGTTGGCAACTGAAACAAACTTTTAGAAGGCAGATGACTGCAAATTTGAAGGAAACCTTCATATTTTACTGTTAAAAGGCTTTTAACTGTCTAGAGAGCACTCTGAGATACTACATTAATAACCATTCTCAGTAATCAAGCTCCACTATACTTATATGCTATTTTTACTAAACAAGATAGATTACTAGTGGAAGAGTCCCGAAAGATAAATAAGGAAAAGTATGAACTAAAATTATAAAAATACAGTTTCATTTTACATTTATAGCTCTCTTCTACATTTGTGATTGATAATTCATCTTAATTCCTATCAAACAGGAATATTGGCACAAGAGTCTCATACCAATATCTGTGTATTTCAGAACTGGTCTTCACCCAGCTGCTTTGCAGGTTTTCCCAGTGATTTAGTGAAGAAGTGATCTGTCAGAGTTTGGTACTTGTATGACTTTGATTATTGTAATATCTGGGTGCCTCACAATCTTCCATGTATTGATGCCTGCAGCACCACTTTGAAATAATAGTGTGTTGTTATTTCCATTTCTTCTGACGCACAGAAAGGCTAAATGACTCACCCCACGTTGGGAAACCTCAGATGGTTCAGAAAACCTGGATTTCCCTAATCCATACTGATGCTCTCAGCCCTGAGTCATCTTCCCTCTGCAGCAAAAATGACAGATGTATCAGAAAGCACATAACCCTGCCCCACAGGTTAGGAGAGAAAGTGGCAAAATCAGTATCCAACTGGATCTACAGGAGGAATTTGGGGAGGAAAAATGTGATCACTCAATTTGTATCCAACCCAGAACTCAACAATTTTAAAAGGCAGATGACTGCAAATTTGAAGGAAACCTTAATATTTTAAAAGGCTTGTTAAAAGGGTGTTAAAAGGGTGGCAAAATTGCTACATGGCTTCTCTAGGGCTTGAACTTGTCCAACTAACAGTTGCGGTCAGCCTTGAGGTCTCCCTCAAACTCATATGCATCGCACTTGTGAAAGTTAGACATTTACTGTGAAAATTTGACACAAGCCCAAGAGGAAAAATGCGACAGATTCTTCCACTGGAAGATCAAGTGGCTGAAACGTGCCACAACCACTTAATGACCTCGTGCAGAAGCATAAACGCTACATCTCCATCAAAATACAGACTGTGGGACACTTTCCCTCCTCCACACTCTGCTGGATTTCTGCATCAGGAATCAGCACGAGGGATGCACTCATTATAAAGAAATCCTCCTTTGGCAGTGCCAGAGTGTTCTTACCTTGATCTCCTCCCAACCTGCCTTTGCTTAGTGCATCAGAACTGCAACAGGTAACAGCAGAAACACAATTAGGTAACTCAAATGCCCTCTTTTAATTAAGGCAACAGCTGCCATGGGTGTTCACAAAGATAGTGAACTTTTAATAAACAAATGGTTTCTGAATCTAATAAAGTGCAGCTGAAGTGGGGAGGCTGGTCTTCAGCCTGTAACTAGATCTGGAAGAAGAGAAGGTGCAAGATACCTCAAGCCATAGCGGGATTCATATAGTCAAGAGTCAATAAAGCAAGTTGGCTCATACCAGTCCTGTTTAGCTCTCATTTCCATAAGTATTTAATTAATCTGCAAAATAAAAAATAGAAAAAAAGTATTTCCTTTCTTGTACTGACATGATATCTTCAGATCTGCAAATGAAATGGCAGCAGCTGTGTGTCAAGCCTAGGTGAAAACAAATCTGAAACATGGCTGCAGAAGGAGAAAGGCGGCTTTTATAGCAGCAAGGCTCCAGCTGAGCTTCTGTCCCTCAGCTCCCTTGCTCAGATCACTGTGTATCTGCTGCGCATCAGTGTGAAAATCAGCTGCACATGCACAAATTTTGTTGTTACTTCAAGTAAATTATTTCAGTAAACTAGGCGTGATCTAGTTTCACGTAAACTAGTGTTGTCCATGTCATCTTGCCGTTACTTTACTGTTAAAATAATTTATATTCCTCTGTTTTGGAATGTTATCAATATTGTGCTAGTCTTAAATTTTTACTGTTCAGCAAAATTCGATGCGTACAGGACAGAAATGAATTGCAGCAAATATTAAGTGGTGCTTTTAGTACCCGGGAAGGGGTGTCTTTGAAAGTCAGCTTCTTCATGGAAGGTGCTGCTCTTATTCATCCTCTCTGGAAGGGTGGCAGAATTGCTACATGGCTTCTCTAGGACTTGAACTTGTACAACTAACAGTTGAGGTGAGCCTTGAGGTCTCCCTCAAACTCATATGCATCGCACTTGTGAAAGTTAGACATTTACTGTGAAAATTAGACACAAGCCCAAGAGCAAAAATGTGACAGATTCTTCCACTGGAAGATCAAGAACCGCAGTGCTGAATATTCTAAGGTAAGACAAAATAAAATAACCTTGGTCTGACTGGACTCAGCTATATCTCATTTGAGAAATACATTTTTTTTTCCTATTTGACAGTTACTTCTTGATTATTTCCACACTTTGGTGATCACAACTTTGTTCTCATTTGTTTGGCAGTGAAATAGTTAAGAATAGTTATTTCTTATATGCAGTCACATTTCAGAGTCAATACAGTGGTAAACAGCTCTCTATCTTTCTGCAGCTGTTGTTTTTGACTAGTGGGTTAAGAACCTTTCACATTTTATGGGCAAATGTATTTTGGAGCAGAGTCTGAGTCAGTTACTTTTATTCACGGTACCCAAATAGGTGTTGTGATCTAAACTAGTCCACATTGCTCTGCTGAGGTGTCTGAAAGAAAGTGTATGAATATTGTCCCTGCAACAAAACCATCAAAGAAATGGCCAAAGCTCCATCCTCATATGGATTAATGGGAGCAGTGTGAAGATTATTCCACCAGGACTCTGTAGTTTAAATATCTGTTAGTCTCTATGCTCAAAACCTTGTTAAGCCTCTTTGGACACGTGTCTATGGAGCCTCATGTCTGTGAATGGAGCTTATGTAGGAAATTAATGTTGCGTTGGGATCAAATGTACGGTACTGTCAAACTAAATGAGAAAAAGGAGAAGCTTGGCTATGGACTGTGATAGAAGGTGTGGCCATGTTTGTGAGTTACAGTCTTCCCAATGTTATGGTAGTGAAAATGAAATTTGGGATAAGCAGCCAAACTTTTGAATTTTTGGCCGAAGTACAAACCTTCCCAGCTTTTACCACAGCTAGGTTTTATATGTGTTTTTTACAGTGTTAAAGTTGGGCTGGTGGATGATAATCAATTCATTTTTATTTTGTTGAGGCTTGTTTTATTTGCATTTTGGTAGGTATTTGTGGTGCGCAGTCTGAAGGGATTTTTGCGTCTTAGTTTGTTTCTTTGGTGGTCCTAACAGCACGGCAAAATTAATGCAGCACTTAAAGAGACTGTTATTAAAACTTTTTTCATAGGTGAGCAGGAGAGGCATAGAAAATGTATTTATATGCATATATATTAAATAAATATGAATATATATATTCATCTTTTTTCAGGAAGACAGAATACCAAAAAACAGCTTGCTTTTACAAATCCAAAAGCAAACTTGACCCTGTTTTGATACCTCTCTGCAGTGAAAGTGGATGTATACTGGTAAAGATTTTTCATTTGTGAAACTAATTTGATTGCAACCTTTTGTTTCTGTCTATATTACTCATTTTTTTCTCTTGCACAAAGTTTTATGTCACACTGTGGAGCCTCGTTACATTGTAGAAAAATCATCTCTGACCTCCTGTATGAAAAAGGCAAGTGTGGGGTTTTTCATTGTTGGTTTGTTGGGGTTTTTTTAAAGTCCAATAGAATATTGTTTGAGAGGGCAAGATCTTAAAGGTCTGGGAATAAGTCCCCAGTTTGTGTGTTGAGGGCAACAACAGGTATTTTTATAGTGCTTGAATGCTGAAGTTGTCAGAGCTGGACATTTGCAGAGATACCGCATTGCTCCCTTAAATTGTGCCTGAAATTTCCTTATATTTTATAATACATGAGTTGTGCTGTTGACTGCCATTTCTTTCTTTCAGACTCCCAAAGGTAAGTGGATTGTGCCCTCTGGGGGCTCTCTACTGCTTAAACTTAGATTTCAGGGTGGTGCATTTCTTCTTCCTCTCTTTATTTCTTTCTCTCTTTCTTTCTTTCGCATAAAATACCGCATTGATTTTTTCCCCCCTCCTTGTGTCTTATGAAGGATGAAATTTATGGCCTTTTTACGTCAGGAAGTCTAGCTTTTCCTGACATTTTATTGCTTTGAATATTTGAAACATTTCAATCCCAGACAATAAATATTACATGATTATTGTTTTCATATGGATAGGCTATTTCCCCCTGTTTTTCCTATCCAACTTTTTACTAGCAAGTGACACCCAAAAATTTATGGATACTAAAAACATTACTATTAAACTTTGCTGGGAAGGTCAGAGATTGTCCCTCAACTTGCATGCAATATAGAGGAGAAAACGTTAAAATAATTTTATCTCTTTTGAATCCTGTAGTGATACAAGCTTACATCAGAAAAGAAGGTATCATTTTTTCATTCAAAAAGGTGCACGTATTATAGGTCAAGCCTTGCTCCCACTAAATTAAGTGATAGCTCTTGAGGCTTAGGTGTCAAGAGCGGTGAACCCCACCTAAGTATTTCCCACAACAGCAACTGGAACGTGGAGGTTCAGAGCTTAGGAGTTTCCTTGGCATTGGTTGGGTGGATCATACCCTTTCATAACTCCAAGTGTAGATTTTCTGCTCATCCAGCCCAGTAACTTGCTGGTCTCATGGTAGAAAGAATTCCGTGCCAAGTGGGAACCATGAAATCCAACCGAAGGTTAGACTTAACAGTTTCTATTTGGGAGAAGGCGGCTGGATTCTTGCTGTATGTATGGAGCACCAGTTCTGCAGTACAAGCCATGGCAACCAAGTCTATCTTGTCCCAGCTTTCATTCAACAGACAGCAGATAAAGCAATATGTGGAGTCTGGTTAAGTACCTAAGGTTACAGGAATATAAGAGGCACAGGTTCTGCTCAGAAGCACTAGATGGTCTAATTTTTGTATACTGACAGTTTGGACAAGCCGTGGTGGTATTAAACAAAAGGAGGGGAGATTCAGGCCAGACATGAGGAAGAAATTTTTCAAAGTGAGGGTGGTGAGAGCCTGACCCATGTTGCCCAGAGAGGTGGTGGATGAACCATCCCTGGAGACATCCCAGGCCAGGCTGGACGGGGCTCTGAGCAACCTGATCTGGGTGAAGATGTCCCTGCTCATGGCAGGGGTGGCACTGGGTGAGCTTTGAAGCTTTGAAGCTTCTATGATTCTACAATTCAGGACCCTGCTGCCTATGCCCCATTAACTGTAATGTTATCAATGACTTCATATTGATCTCGATTGCAGACTTGGGTCCTAGAGAACCAATACATCTCCCTCTTTCCATCAGTTCCTGATTGAATGGTTCACCAAATTCAGTGACTGTCTATGTAACTATGAAGACAGGTAACCTAATGTGTTTCAGGAGGAGGCAAATTATAAAATTGGGGAGACAGTAAATGTAAGTATGGATCTTTGGAAGTTTGTTTTCAGACATGCATCAGAGCACTCTCAGGATAGATAAAAGTTTGCTATGGGGATAAGAAAACAGGCAAAACCTGTCAAAGTTTTCAACTACAGTAAAACCCATGACCTGGCTGTGCTTTCTCTCCTTGGCTTGTGCAGGCAGAGGGAACCAGAGTCTAAATCCATTCAGAAAGAAACACTAGTATGTTTAAAGTCTTTTTTAAGAGTTGTTGTGTCTTTAGACTCTGTCTCATCCTCTTTTGGGAATGTTGAAAATAGCATTCAGTTCTGTGCTGCCTTTGTCTGTCCTTTTCCATGTGGTAAACATGGACTTTTCCCTCCCTGATTCTGACAGACTTTCAGCCAACTCAGCTTTTCCTGTTTACTTCCCTGTCGAAGGTGTCATGGGTGATATCACTCCAAGTCTAGAAATAAGAGTTTTGCTGCCTTTTCTAGCTGTCTCCTGCTCCATTTGCTGTTATACTGATTTTTCCTCATATCAGATTTGGCACATCTACCAATTCATTTATATATTTATTAAGGAAAACATATACTATTTTTTTCCCCTTTACCAACACATGTTGAAGTTGAAGGCACTGAAATGGGTTTCTGGAGGCCTGGGCTCCTGTCCAGACCTTACAGTGCCTCAGTTTATTATAGCTCTATAATGGGAATGAATTTGTGGACCCAGTCTTTTAAAAATAGTAATGATAATAATGATAATGAGAAGCCCGTAGGCCCCAAACTTCAAATCAAAAGATGACAGTATGAATGCTGCAATAGGTCTGTGACTGAAAAACTGACCATGACAGCTTTGCTAAAACTGTTTTCCTCTTCTTGCACAGATGGGGATGAATGCAGTAGAGCAGCTGCTTCATCAAGCGCTGTGTTTGTTTCTTCTGATCTGGAAACCCCAAATATTTTGATGCATCAGGAAGACACTGAGAGCTGATAAGGGCAGTTACTGGCTCAGACTATCTTCTGTGATTGGGACACAATTCTTAAATTCTACACAACAGAAAGCAAAAAAAATAAAATGTGATCTCATGGAAACCCTCCATGGTTATCAAAACAGGCTCTGATTTAATCTCTCCAAATCTGTGATTTGTTGCTGAACAATAAAGGTAAGGTAATATTTGAGTTTTAATGTAATATTTGAGTTTTATAGACTGATGATATTTGTAAATCTACAACCTCCTCGCAAAAGCACCACCTTTATGGCTGAAATCAGAATTCCAGGTTTTCATTTAAGAAAGGAAGATACTGGTTTCAGAGCACCTCTTGGACCTGTGCATAACCAATTTACTGAGGTCTGAGTGATGCCATTGGCAGCTTGGAAGAACATGTCTCAAAGGAAGAAAGTAATCAGTTTTTGTCAGTGAGGTATTAGCAAACACCTGCTTCTCCTTGAACCCTATTCAGAATTACTCTTCTGGTGCAGATCTGAGGGCTGGAACAGCTCTCCTGTGGGGACAGGCTGAGAGAGCTGGGGTTGCTGGAGAAGAGAAGGCTCCAGGGAGACCTTATTGCGGCTTTTCTGTACTTTAAAGGGGCCGAGAACAAAGATGAGGACAGACTTTTTAGCAGGGCCTGTTGTGATAGGATAAGGGGTGATGGTTTTAAACTAAAAGAGGGGAGATTCAGGCCAGGAAGAAATTTTTTACAATGAGCGTGGTGAGACACTGGCCCAGGTTGGCCAGAGAGGTGGTGGATGCCCCACCCCTGGAGACATCTCAGACCAGGCTGGACGGGGCTCTGAGCAACCTGATCTGGGTGAAGATGTCCCTGCTCATGGCAGGGGTTGGGCTCAATGAGCTTTGTATGTCCCAAACTATTCTAGGATTCTATGATCTAAGTACATGGTGTCTTGCCACCATCAGTGCATTTGCAAGGACCAGAAACATAGTGTGCTCCTAAGAGAAGAATCTGTCACCCATCCAGCATGATAATTGGTATAATTAGAGCAGACTCTTAAAGGAAGACTGTTATGTAGGAATGTTTTCCTGAAATGAAGTCTAGATGATCATGAAAGAAGTAAAATAAAAAAAAAAGAGAAGCCCATGGACATCTAGGAAGACAAATAAGTTAATGGTCTGTTGTGTGATACTGAAGGGCAATCAGCTGCAGCGTTGGAGAGAGGTGATCTACAAGCATTGGTGAGTCTTGCTAGCTAGAGCTAATCCCCTTACCCTTGGGTCCCTCACCGTTTTATTGCTGCTCTGCAACAGGATGTGCAACTGCTATGCATTAATACGTTATTACAGATTGGCTAGTGTAAAGTCCAGGTGTTGAGAGCATGATTTATTCTATTAGTATAAAAAGGTGTTTTCTATGGCCATATGAAAAATTATACTAACTGTTGGGCTTGCCACTGCGCTGTGTGTGGCACATGCCAATTTAAACCTGTCATTTCCTCTAATTTAAGGATATGTCCTCAGAAGATCATTAATTTGGGGTGGAGCTGGGGATCATAGTGCAGCTGTGGCCTATTAACCCCCACCTGGCTGTTAATCGCTGCAAAGCCCCTTCCCCAAAGATGTCTGCTGCTACCATACAGTCACAGAAGCAAAGACCAAATAAATTACATTTGTGTGTGTATTTTGTATTTAAATCTATTTTACATTGCATTTTTACTTTAGAGTGAATTGTACCTATTATGTGATGTCTGAATCCAGTCACTGATAGTGCTGTATTTGTAGTGAATTCACTATTTAGGGGATGGCACAATTCCAAAGAGCTGTGTAACAGCCCACAATGTTTCCTCCATGTTCGCCGGGCTTATCCCAAAGCAGCAGGTGTTCCTGCAAGCACCAACCCTGAGCCCTGCTGGGATGAGCAGTTATGGGCTCATATTTATCCTAATTGCACATCCCTCTGCCCGTGCAAGATTCAGGAGTCCCAAGCAGCTGGAGATTCAGTCTCTGCTTGGTTTTCCAGTACTTCACTCCTTGTGTCTACATGGCTTAGATACAAGTTCTTGCTCCAGAGCTGTTTTGAGATGACCTTGCAAAAAGCACAGCGAGGGAAAGCACAGTCTCACCTAGAAAAGCCCCAGTCTTGCCTGCCATAACATCAGCTCAGATTTTTTAGGCATCCTGAGAGTGGATTATCTCTGTACACTGCACTGAGCTACCAGCAGCCTGCAGCCAAGTGATATGGATGCACAAAACCTGGCCAGAAGCACATCAAGATTCAGGACATCATTCAAACACACACAGTCTATAGCAGAGTTGCTAAGCCGTGTCCATTATACCTATTATAGCTATTTTTCCTGGCAGAAGTTTATCCAGACCCTGTTTAAAGACGCCCCAAGAATGCAGATTTCACAGTCTCAAATCTAGTGATGTTCCTGATACTCATAAATTGTTTTCCTATCTGGTTTGAATTTTCTTCTGCAGCAATGTAAAGAGATTTTTTGTCCTACCAGTGAGGACAGATTGTACTAATGCACTTTGTAACAGCCTCTTCTGTTCTCAAAGGCAGTTATATCCCACTAAGTCTCTCTCTTTTGGCTAATAAATGTAACTTGATCAATCTGTCCTCCCAGGTTGCATTTTCTCTATTTCCAGTACCGCTTTCTGTTTTGACAATGAGCCATAGATAACTGCTCTCTGGGTGCACATATCTACAGCCATGTCCCCACTCCGTAGCAGTTTTATCTAGACCCGTGTTTCCCTCACCTGATTAGGAAAGTGAATATGAGACAGTGTCAGAAGCCTTCAAGTGCCAGTGATGAATCTATTGCTTTTTCTGTCACCGTAAGTCTTATTACCTGTCACAGAGATACCACAACAAGAGTTCAAATGACCACCAAAAGCCTACACTTTGCATACTCAAGAGCAGATAGAGGATTAATGAAAAGATGGGATTATTCAACCTGTTGGTGAACCGGGTGACAGAAGGATTGAGGTACTGTTGTCCCGGTGAGGGGCAACCTGACCTGCAGCCAGACAGGCATCAAAAGCAAGATGTGGACTGTGTCCTCCAAAATCCTGTGCTCTCACCATCTAATATCTTCACAGTGATACCAGTGGCCCTGTGACAGGTCAGTGAACGCTGGTGGGCAGCAGTTGCAACGTCTGCGCTTCTAATTTGCAGCATGAAGGACTTCTTGTCATCATGCTGATAATCAGGTGTTTTCCCTTGACTTGGCTCAGCAGGTGAACTGAAATGAATATCCTTTACAGTGAAGTTAAATTCGTTTCTGGATATTATCTAATGGCTTTTTAATTTTATCTGGGTTTTCTGATTTTGAGTGTGTTTTTACCTCGTACATGGAGAGAGTTGGAACACTCTCATCCGTGTGATACTCCTACCGATTTGGATAAAAGAGCTTCATAAGCTTAATTTCCAGGTTGTATTTTCCTGCATCCTGCCATGAAATAAAAGGAGCTTTATCCCTCAAAGAGTGTATAGGAGTGGGATTCATGGCCCCTGGACTTCCAGCTCTCTCTCTCTACCTTCATTAGTGTCATCATCACCTTTGCACACCTCAGTGACCTCATCTGAAAAAATAATCATATCTTGCTTGGCTCATCCGTAGCTCTCAAGGCAGCTTTCAGAGGCAAAAGAAATCACCATCCCAGTTTTATAGATGGAGAAACTGAGGCCAAGCAAAGGGAAATGACTACCGTTAGCTTCCCACAAGGCACCGTGCCCATAGCCTGGCGACTCCATGCTCAAGGGCTTGTCCACTAGACCAGACAAGTGCTGGAGGAGAAATAAATATTCCTTCTGATGACTGTGGTCTCTGTGGTCAGGGCTGAGGGTCGAAATGTTCGCACAAGGCCTGCACACAGAAACCACAGAATCCCCCACAGCTCCACTGCACTTTATTAAAAGTCACTGCTTCTGTGAAAAATGGGTTTTATAAGAGTTAGGTGCCTTAATTATAAAGTCATGTGTGTTTGAATGACTTCTTCACTGCTAAGCATTTGTGACAGGCTACAAATGTGAAAAGTATTACCAAGCCTATTTTTAACGTGGCTTTGGAGAGACCGTAGTTGTGGAAAACCAAATCCTGTAGTATCCTAATGAGAAAACCCAGTGATTCTTTAAATATGGTTAGTGTTGTCTGAGTTTAGAAGCGATGCCAATGTTATTTGAAAGATACTCCAAATAGGAGGAAAGAGAGAGAGAATGCTGTTCTCTCTCAGTTAAAATATAAAGAATAAGGTGATGAAGATGGATAAAAAGATCATGTAACATATGGATAAAAGTTTTCTTGTGGGTTAGGTTTAGGATTGGTGGACACCATTATGAGAATTTCCTCTGATCAAATATATATCTCCGTATCAGCCCTAACCCTGTGATTCTTCCATGACTTCTTATGGGATTATGGAGACCTTTATCTTGGGATAAGGTCTTCAAAAAGTACTACTTCATCCCTGGAGAAGTCTTTTTAGTGCTAAGTCACAGTACAAAATTTGCACCTTATTTTTAGACAAATATGTTTTATCTTCATTTCTCTGACATTTACTGAAGTCAGTTTTGACTGATAAATGAGTTATCTTCTCCTACCCCAGTATCATAAATATTCTACTCATATAACGCATAATTGTGTTTCTTCTTCACCAGTTCTTAAATAAATAAAATACTATGTTTCTCTGGTCCAAGACAAACTTTCCAGACTTCAATTAATTGACAGATATCTGTGAACTCTTCATGGATGTAGCTTTCCAAAAGCAGTCTCACTTATGATGGGCAATGGAGAAATCCCTTCCTTAGTGGTACTAGTGTTGGTATAGTCAAGGGTTGGTTTGCATAGACCACGGCCATCACTTGGCCTGGAGAGTCTCATTGGCTTTGTGAGTAGTGGTCAGCAATGGTGGGGCTCATCCTTGGAGGCCACTAGATGCAGTAGAGCCACATCAGTGCCATTAACCTCTCAGTCTGCCAAACAGCACGATCACACCTAAACTGCCTGTTGGAAATGGGCTCTGGACCAGACCAGTTCCCAAATTGTTATTTGCAATGTATACCACACGTATGTTTCTGTGTATGTTGTTCATTCCTAGGTGTATTGTAGTTACATTCATGAAGACCGCATACCTATGTGCCCAAGTATAAGGTGAAAAGGTAGGCAAGCACTTACATGCATGAACATAGACATTAATATATACGCAACACGTGCACAAAACAACATGGTTTTTTTTAAGATTAGTAAAATATAATACATCTGAGCTGCTGAAGATAAGCAGACATGTTGCTGTATAGTCTCTTTACTGTCCTTCTTCACCAGAAAAGTTTTAATCACTGAAGCATCTATGAGGAAGAAAACACATGAAAACTTGGGTTGCCAATACTGTGATTTCGGGCTTTTTTTTTAGAGGTATAACCAGGACACCATAGGGACTTCATGGCTTGATAAACTAGATTTGCTTCTAGTTAAGCCAGCTAGCATTTAAGATCTGCTATTTTTTAATAAAAATATAGTTAATTTAATTTGGTTTAACATTGACACTAATATTATAAGTAATGCTGAGGTCCAGAGCTGCCCTTCTGCACAGGATGGTTTTTCCCTCAATCTTTGCTTAACAATCAAGCTGAAATCTCTTGCAGGATCATTATTCCGAAAGAGTGTATAATATCTGGAATAGAGGTGCCTTTATTTATTCCCTTCTGATTCATCCAGACACTAAAAGCCCTTCCTTTGCTCCAAAGTGGATTGGCAGTGGACTGTGAATCAAAGAAAGGCGACTTCCTGCTTCACTGCTATTTTTTCTTCCCACTTAGCAAAAATAGGTGAGTTTTTGTACTTGGTGTATTTCTTGTATGACCTCACAATGAAACTTTTTTTACTGCTTACAGGTTGACATGTTTATACTGCTGCGAGGAACAGCAATGCCTTCATAGAGGTCTAAAAAGTATATTATTTGTGCAACATCCCTTTGTCTCTCATTTTTTAGTTGTAAAAAACTTTATTAAAGCTCCAAACTAAAAGCACATTACTTAAAAATGTTAAAGATCGAGATCAGATCTGATGGTCATCAGATCCTTCACACTATAGTAGAAAAAATAAGTGGTTTGTTTTCAAGGTTTTTTCATGAATGTGCATTTGAAAAGAACTTTTTCTCTTGGTAATGTGGGCTGAGGCTGAAGTATATCATCCCTTGAAACAAGCATTGGTACCAAGCTGTTAAGGCACTACCTGCAGTCAGACAGAGCAAAAATAAAAGGTTATAACTTCATCTTATATATTAAATCTTTAGTTAATTTCCAATGAGACCCTCTGTCTTTTCTCTTTACAGTTTTGCATTGCATTCATAAATGTCTTTCACAATGCCAATGGCAAATTTACCAGAGCAACTTCTAGTCTGCAATGAGCTCCAGTGCCTCCACCACTAAAATTGCAAAGGAGCTTGTCACAGAATCACAGTCACCCCTCTGCCAAGTTCACACTTGTAGGCATGGCATACGTAGGCTTATCCAGTGATAAAACAAAAAACAACAACAAAAACAACCAACAACAAACAAACAAAACCAAAAACAAACAAAGAAAAAAATACTGAAATGTCTTGGAAGTGTCAAAATTTGAGTTAAAAATAATAATCAATAATGGTGTGGTAACGGTAACAGACTGTAAATGTACACTGAGGGATATAAAACACTCATGCTGTGGCTATAAATCTAGGGAGGGTAAGTGACCTAATGAGTGCAAATTTGTGCCTAATCTATCTTGCTCGCCCTCCTCGTATAGTTTGAACATCCAATCTGCAGTGCTAAAAAGGATCATTGCTACTATTTAAGCTAAAGGAATAGTTTTCATGCTAGATCTTTCCTAGTTTGTCAACAAGCCACTGAGGCACATCTGCACCTTCCTAGACACTCTTTAAACTGTCACTATTCAGAATATCCCTGTCACTGGTAAGACAAGTCCCACCTTGGCTCAAGCCCTGGTCTTTTGCTGGTTCTACATGGGAGCAGAAAACAGGAGGTATTTAAACCTTGCTGACCTGTTGTTTTCATCTGACTTGTTGTTTCCACCTATACATTTTGCTTGACAAATACACAAAACAATTTTCTCATTGACATATTTCTCATTGACTTGGTGACTAAACCAAGCCTGTAGTCATGATGTTCTGACATGGTAAGATCTAGCATTGAAGACTGGGTAATTTTTACTGTTCTCTTTCATGGCAAATGTTGGACGCAGTTTTTCACTGTGATCACACTTGTCTAAATCAGGAATCTGAGTCATGAGTTTGTTTGACATCTTTGCCATGCCAAAATCTGCGGTCCATGCAGAGATCTAAGGGCTCAGGGAGATTAAATAATTAAGGGGTTGTAATTGCAAATAATAGGGAAATTTGGAAAAGTAGACGGGGGATCATGGTTCTTCTAATGAATGACTTCCATGTTTTTGTTTTTTGTTTTTAAAACCTAAGAGAAATTCTTTTCCAGTCAAAACTGCAGGCGAGACAGAAAAAAACTGCAATGTGAAGGTGACGCACTGGCCATAGTAGATGTTGACTGACTTAGAAACTGAGCCTATGATTATAAGGTTGCGTTGCAGGAATCAGATTCAAGGTGATGGTTGTGGCTCTTCACTGGAGGTATCAGTCTGTAGAGTGACAAATTTGAGAGACTGACCCAGAAACCTTAAATCTGGCTACCTCCTCCCTGCTGCAGGCTATAAAGCTGGTAACAAGGAGAAACAACTGCCTTTCACACAGTGTTCCCTATATACAAACTGAGCACAAGAGAAAATTACTGTGCAGAAAAAAAAAAAAGGACGTAAAAAAATAATTTGGCAAAATAATTAAAAGTGCATTGCAGAGAATGTGTCTGGTTGCAGAAACCAGCAAGGGTTTGGCAGTTCTGGTACGGTTATTTACACCTCCTTACCGATTTACCTACCACAGTCTGTGTCTCTTATGAATATAAGAATTGAGCTCCTTCAGTGTGTCCCTACTACATCTTTTGATCAACTAAGAAAATAATAACACCCAGAGACTTTTTGTCAGAGGAGGATATCTAGTCAGTCTTATGAGGAGCAGCTGAGGGAACTGGGGCTTTTCAGGCTAGAGGAGGCTGAGGGGAGACCTTCTCACTCTCTACAACTCCTTGAAGGGAGGTTGTATCATGGAGCATGTTGGTGTCTTCTCCCAAGTTACAAGTGTCAGGACAAGAGGAAATGGCCTCAAGTTGTTCCAGTTGTTCCAGTTGTTCTCAAGTTGTTCTTCACGGAAAGGGCTTTCAGGCATTGGAACAGGCTGCCCAGGGAAGTGGTGGAGTCACCGTCCCTGGAGGTAATTAAAAGGCGTTTAGATGAGCTTCCTAGGGACGTGGTTTGGTGGTGGACTTGGCAGTGTTAGGTTAATAGTCTATGATCTTAAAGCTCTTTTCCAACCTAAACAATTCTATGATTCTATGATCTGCAGTCCCACATATTTTATGATGGGTACTGTGACATGGCACAGCTCTAGATAAACACGAGAGGAGCTCTACACAGGCAAGTCAAATGAAGAGTGGGAGATGAACAGGAGACAGATTGGCTGGTTTCAGGCAGGCAGGACCTGGGTACCAGGTTGAGATGGGCACAAAGGCATGTTTCCTGACTCATTGCATTGTGTGCCTTCATGTCTTCAGTGATCTAATACTTTCTGAAAATATTTTAATATGTTTTGCATTATTTGCTCTCTGGTAAAGAATTGCCTGATTCTATGATCCCATGGCACTTTGGAGCTTTTATGTTTTTAATAACTTCTAGTGGGATTAATTCCTCAGATTCATATCAAACAGAACCAACTGTTATTGGTGTATTCCTCATTGCAGCTATGATGGCTACACATTCTTTCCTACCTAACAAATTACCAGAGGAGTTTACATTATCAGCTTTATCTAATGGCTGTACACTTATCCCCAAGTAAGATGATATTGCTGTAAAAGTACAGGCTTTTGTGCCAAGTTTACATGCACCTGTGTTTTCCCAAGAAATCTTGGAAAGTTTCGTTGTCCCACATTGTTGGTGACATCATGAGCTTGATGAGCCTTGGTGACATCATGAGCTTTCTAATGTTTGGCTATTTCTGATTACTTTCCCCAGCCAAAATGAGGTTATAGGTGAACTTTTAGTGTGGAATTCATTCCATCCAATGTTCACACCTCAGCTCCTTGTCACAGACTCCGCTTCCAGCCAGTGGAGGTGCTTTTAGGGAGTAATCAGTCTGACCTATTTTAATTGTCTGCTTTAATATTAGATGAATTGCACCCTAAAGACACCTTCTTCTTTGAACTGAGTACAAAAGAAGAGTAAATGTAGTTGTCAACATTGCAGCTGTCTGCATTTCATCAGATGAATGCTGCCCTTCAAGCCATATTTAAACTTATTTATGATGGGATGCATCTGACAGAACATGAGTGTCTATGTGTAACCTGGATATCTAGAATCTCTTCATAGTCAGAGTAAATAAATGGCCTTTTTTTTAGGGTGGAATCTATCCCACATAATGGCAAAAATCTGCAATAGCTTAGTTAAACTACTATTGACTACTTGGAGGGAGCCCAGAATGACTAAAATTTAATTCTGCTGGTGATATATACACCTATAAGGTCGCATGAGACTAAATCCATTCCAGGGAAAGAACCTGACTTTTTTTACAGTGTGGAGAATCCCACAACTCCCTCGGACACCAGTGGGTATTGAGCATATTGGATAAACATGTTGCTTGTTTGCACGTATAAAGATTGATTCAGAAGTCTAGCTGGGCACATACACTAGAAAATCTAAGCTTTCAATCATGTTTTTTTCTTCTTTCCTTGTGAAATATGCCTTTGGTATTAATGCTAAAATTTAAAAAAAGACAACAAACTAACCAACCCTGAAAATATAAAAATCCTCATCCTCCTACTCATTTGTTTGACAGAGTCAATACTCATGAAGAATGTTGTGAAGTCAGTATGTAACTGAACAGAAGGAGTATATTACATCTGCAGACTTTTTATAATTTATAAGATTTTTTATCATTATAGTCATAATAAGGCGAATAAAGAGTTAGGGTAAAAGTAAACCCTTAGCATTAACCAACGGTCATCACCAGATTGAATCCTCCCTTCTAGACATCCAGGTTTTTGGAGAAGAAACTAGGGATAATTCTACCCTGCAATATGGGTAGATTATTCAAAATTGCAACTGCATCCAACTGTACATCCAACAAACCTGTTGTACCTTTCTCTCTAGCAGACTATACCAGCCCTTCTTAGTGCCAAGGTCACGGACTCGCTATTTCCAATTACTCTGCTTGTGATGAACCCATTATGATCTGGTTTGGGGGGGCTGTAGCAATCCCAGACATTTGGGTCTGCTAGGATGAAAAGATTGCAATTATATATATATATATATATATATATATATATATAAAATTTTAAATTTTTTTTTTCTTTTTAATATATGTAGGCCAAGATTTGAGTGCACCTGAGCCAGTTTGTGGTTACAGATGAGCACTGCATGCAATGGAGTGATTTCAACCTGTGTTAGAGCGAGATAAGGACTTAGCCAAACCAGTCGATTCAATGTGAATCACGCTAAGCCATTTATTACAGAAACAAGTCTCCTTATATACGTAACTATATTCTAATCACGCGTCCACACTCCAAGCATGGATTCGCTAAATGAGTATCGTGGGCTGTCCGTGCTCTGGAGTCTCACTGATGATACGTCCGATGATTCACGCCACGCCAGGACCCCGGTGACTGAGGAACGCCCCTCTTTCTCACAGCAGACTCTGCTTCTCCAAGCGGCCTTGAGATTCCTTTGGGCCTGACTAATTCAGCAACAGGTCTTTATCTATCAAGACCCCTCCACACTTCCCCCTTTCTTTTCCTGAATTAGTCAGGCCCCTTAAACCGCACGGTGCATCATTTTTGAAATATACTGCAACATAGAACACGTGATTAACAACATAATTACAATTACATATAATGCAGTTAAACCTTACTTAATAAGATCAAACTACTACCTGCCTATTCTTAAAACCTTAATTCTACTATAACAACCTTATCAACACACTATTTTAATAGATTCAAAATAACCAGACAAGTTAATACAATATATTCTCTTAAATTCCTAAAAGATCTATAACTGCGCAGTTTATAGGGTAACATACTTAATATCATCAGTATATACTAATAATTGAATTAATATCTTAAGAGTTATCTTAACCTATTTAAAAGATCAATAGCTTAACCTTAATATCCCTTCTAAAACTTTATCAGTTGCTAAACTTAGATTACTATGGTAGAGATATCTCATAATTTTACCTTATCTATGCATTAACTATCTAATCATAATATCACCCTTTTGGATCTCCTGCTGATTGTTCAAATTGCCATTCTCCACAGAAGGTACACCACCTGCTTGCTAATAGGCTTCTAGATCACCAGGTCTGCGAGCATCTGTAACACTGAATTAGGATCCATGGTATACATCTGAATCAGTCCTCACAACTTATCTCCCTCCTGTGCATCTGTTGAATCTTTGTTGAATCCACTTCAATCCTCGGCCTGTAATGACACAAACATAACCTTTTCCCCAGGTTATCAATTGATGTGGCCGTTTTCATTGACTAGTGATTTGACCATAACTAATGTAGGTTCTTACTGATTTAGCATGGTTTTGGGTCATACTTGCAAAGTATTTCATCACATACAATGCTTTTGACAATTGGTTTTGTGGTGTTTCCCCTACTTCCCCCCTTCTTTTTTTAAAATAAACAAACAAACAAAAAAGGTTCAGAACCAGATACGTGTGTTAGATCTTGACTACGTACTCAAAGTCACAAATCAAATTTAGAGGTTCCTCCTTAAAAAGCTCTAAGTAATTTAAAGCTGTGCCAAGTTCTGCTAATTGGGTTGAACCTTCAATAATTTTTACAGAATGATGCCAATTGTTATCTCCACACCAAACCAGTACAGCTTTATGAGACTTCCCAGAATCATCAACAAAAACTTTGCAAGTATGTAGGATCAGACCAAATACAAGTATGGCCTATGACCTGATGTTAAGGACTTGCAGGTTCTGCAGCAGTTTACATTTAGGCATGCCAAAAGCTGTGCTGTTAAGAAAACCAGCTAGTGCAATTTATAAAGACATAGATTACAAATAAAAAATCAGAGTTAAATTTCACAAATGGTACATATATGACAAAAGGATCATGGTCTATTAAGACTTAAATTCATTTCCTGCATTTTCTTGATCAGAGTGACAATTGGTATATAACAGTCGGTATATCAGTTTGCTAGCAATCTCATCATACTGTCCCACAATAGCCACAGGTTGTTTCTATGTTGTAGCTATAGACAAATCTGCAAGTCCAATCGAATGCAGCCAGCCTGTAATGTTGTCATAAATTCATTCCTCAAAGTTTCTAACTCCATTTTGGCTGTCATATTTATTGGATATTGTTTTCCCTTACCGGATCGAAGTCCTGTTTCAGATCTATCAGTGTAGAATTTGCTTTATCGAAACATTGGCTGTTAATACTAGTGGAAATACAGCATTTGAAATTTCCTTGGAGATTTCTCACTTGCAGCAAGCAGATCTGCACCATCCCAGCAGCTTCTTGTAGGCCATGCAACTAAACAGAATTCTCAGAAAACGTTATTTGAGCTTAATTTACTTAACAAATCTTAACCTAAGAGAGTTATAGGACTTTCTGGTAACTATAAGAATTTATGTATTAAAACTTAGTTCCAAATTTGGCATTCCATTGGTCTCAAAAAATGGCCTTTCTTTCGTTCTCTCCCATGACCTCAAAAGCTAGCATGGTGAATTTACTAAGAAGTCTCTTACAACTAATTACCACAGAATAAGTCTATCAACAAATTTTTGATTTAGTTTTCCAGTTTCATTAGAACTGTGGGTCTACTAAGGATGCCTTTAAACTGCACCCTCAGACTGCTCCATTCAGTATTACATCTCTGCTGTGGGGGGGAGAGAAAACCCCCCTTTCACTGCTTTAAAAGCAGGCAGCCAGGTTTTTCCATTTTTGTTTTTCTTTCTCTTCTTGCTGCAGTTTAGAGATAACCAAGGTCACGCAGCTGGCATAATGGCTGGTACAAGGTGGGAGGCTCTGGGAAACTCCTCAGTTACAATGAGCTGCACACAGGCCTGGGATGTTTTGGTCTTTTGTTTTCCCATTTCATTCCAGCCATAATACACTTTATATGCAATTTCAAGTAGCTCAGCAATAGTTACATTCCTTAGCTCCATTTACCTTTTACAATTTAGAGATGTCAAAAAACAGTATAAACTAGTATAATAAACATCAATCCATTATTCTATTTTCCTAAATCTAAATCAGTTAATATTCTAGCAACTTTTAAATACAACCTCTTCTAAATTCACATCTATCATAGCATTTTAACAATTTAAATGCTTTTCTAACAATATAAGCAATTACTCTAATGTGTAAGGATGCATCCTAAGGGGGAGCAAGGTGGAATTTTAGCAGTGGAACCGGTTCCCATTTTGTAATTATCTCCCCAGAAAAGATTCTTTTGGTACCAAATATGAATATGCAAACCAAAATACTGAGCTCAGATGTGAAAACCAAATACCCAGTTCAAATATGCAGATGGATCACAGTCACACTAATTTAAGACAATATCTCAATTTTTGCATTGCACTTCTGGGCCGCTCACTGCTCAGCCAGGCGGAGGTACCTCTGGGTCTCCCTGACAAAACAGGTCAGTGGCGCCGGAGCCCATCGGCCCCCCCCGCCGGACTGAGCTTTTTTTTTGCTTTGTTTTGTTTTCAGTGTCTCATCTGGTGCGCTACAACTGTTATTCCAAAACCTGGATTCTTTACTTGATGTGCATACGAAAAAGCCAAATTTAGTGCACCGACATGAGAGACAGCCTGTCACAGAGTTGCGCAAGTCTGAATGCTGGAATAAAGGTAGCATGCTGGAGAGAAAAATAACAGCTACTACACGCAAAATTTTTACGATCACATTCACGCAGTAAAGAACTAAATTACTCATGATCTTCTGAATTATCACAAAATGCATATTTTGAGTCAACGGATTCTCATGATTTAACAGACTGTGAACTTATCATACCATATAGCACAGACCTACCAAAATTGCAACATACTTAAACAGATACCCACAAAGAAAACAGGTTAATAAGGAAAGCATCTTGCAGACTCTAACAAGTTTGCTGTGACCTGTGTGTTATCAGTTAACTCTCTCTCAGCTGTCTGAAATGATTTAATGATCTCTTGTAGGGATTTACTTTGCTCCACTCTTCTCGCCCTAAAAACAACATTAATTGCAACAAGGTGTTATACTTTAAGATTCTATTCCCCGGACACTATTCCCAATCATTTAACTTATGCCGCAACCACCACTAATTACAATGTTTTACAAGATCTTCCTTCCTTATAATTCCGAGTGCTTTCCCAAGTTTTAAAACACCTCCCAATACTGATTTTTTAGGAACACAACTGAAAACAATTATTCCTGACCCCATCTTGCAAGTAAAAACCTTGAGAACAGGGAGGGAGGGGGGGGAGAGAGGGGAAGCGGGGGGAACGCACAGGCCTGCTTGAAAACAATTAACTCACATTCCTGACAAGCTGCTTGATTTTCAGAGAGGCAATACACAGGAGCACATAATATGTACTGTAAAACTTGCAAATAACATGTTGATAGCAAACATTAGATTCTCTACTGCTAATCTCAACACTCGTGCTTCCTCAGCTTCTAAGTTTTCAACCTGCTTACTGATGGTGTCTTGAAGATAGTCAATAAATTGCATGTAATTCTCATTGGGACACTGATTAACAGTTGCAAATTATTTGGCTGCTTTGTTGGTTTCAGACACCTCTCTCATAGCTTGATATGCAAGATCTGTTGACTACCTCAGGATTTCAGAAATTTGTCGTGTCTGTAGCTGTGGTGTGTCAGTTAGTGTCTCTTCCAGGAGTTGTGGAATACCTGCCCCTTTCAAAGAATCCGCATTGTTCTGTCCTAAACGATCTATAGCTGTTACCTTTCACAGAGTTCTTTTGCCCAGTTCTCATCCGGCGACTCCTTCTGCTCTTTCGTAGGAGTTAGAAGGTTGAAAGACAGTAAAAGCAGATTGGTAAAATTGGTAAAAGGACTGATAGTACACTTGTTTACGACTTTAGCATTCTCATCTGTCACAGGTTCTTTGAGCAAGTTGTCTGACTCCAATCCTCTGGACTTGCTGTTGACGGTACAGGAGGCCACCCGCTCGGCATTTTTCCTCCCCCCGCCCCAGACTGCTGTATCATCGGGGGGACGGCACAACGGGGGATGGAGTGGGGAGGGGGTCAAAAAACACGATCCGGGTAAACTTCACAGTCATTTTTAGGTTTGTTATCAGGCTGCAACGCTGGAAAAATTCTGGCAATGGTAGCCCGCTCGGCCTTAAAGTCTTTTAAGGTGGAAATTTTAAGCTTCTATGTAGTCACTAATGATTTATTTTCTTTATCATCTCCATTGCTGACATTATTCCATAATTTCTGCCCTTTATCATCCCAAAGTTAACATTTATAAGCCTTCTCGTTTTCTCCCGGGTAGCCATTAATTCTGTACCGAATTAATAGTCTACATATGTTACTTTCTTCTTATTAAAGTCCTCTCATAGAGAGAATAGGCAGGAGGAGTTTAACTATAACTTCTTCCTCGAGGATATATTTTGCTCCATAACTTCATTCTCCCCTCCTCCCGCTCCCAGCCGCTCACCCTTTTACGGTGACTTCTTCAATTAACGCGGAGCGTCCGTACACTCTGCCCGGTTTTCAGTCCAGCTGATCCGCCTCCGGCTGGGCCTGCTCTAGGGCTTTTCCCCAACTTCAGTGGTACGCCGTTCAGAGTATCACGTCGGGGTCACCATTTGTTAGAGCGAGATAAGGACTTAGCCAAACCAGTCGATTCAATGTGAATCACGCTAAGCCATTTATTACAGAAACAAGTCTCCTTATATACGTAACTATATTCTAATCACGCGTCCACACTCCAAGCATGGATTCGCTAAATGAGTATCGTGGGCTGTCCGTGCTCTGGAGTCTCACTGATGATACGTCCGATGATTCACGCCACGCCAGGACCCCGGTGACTGAGGAACGCCCCTCTTTCTCACAGCAGACTCTGCTTCTCCAAGCGGCCTTGAGATTCCTTTGGGCCTGACTAATTCAGCAACAGGTCTTTATCTATCAAGACCCCTCCACAAACCTGAAACCAGGAAAAACACATTGGCTTTGGCTGGCTTTGCTTTGAGTTATGGAGCTTGTAGGAAACCCAAACTCAGAAGAAGATAAGCCCACACAAACCAAAGGAAAGGGAGTGGTTTACATGAGCATCCTCAAGCTGAACCTGCACAGCTGGGTAAGTTGCTCCATGTCTGACCTCCCAGCAGCTTCATGCTGGTGGTGCTGGGGGAACACTCCGCTCTTTTCCTGGTGGTACCTGGGAGTTTTCCTTGCTCTGGTGTTTCATTCATGAGGATAAGAGAATACAACTATCTTCTGCAGAGATGAAGTAGCTTTTCTGAGTTTCATTTTTCTCTGTCCATGTCTCTGCTTCTTCTCATTTTGCTGCTCTGTTCTTTGTGGCACTTGAGAGCTTGATTCTGGTCCCACGTAATCACATACCAGAAACACTCCCACACTCCCTTGACATTGCTGGTGCCAGCACGGGACAATGGCATTTGTGTCTAAACTGTCACACAAACCTTCTCTGGAGAACCCAGAAATAAAACTGCTGCAGATTGATGCAAATTTAAGAAGATCTTGTATTCCACAAAATAACAAATAAAAACTCTGCTGACAGTGATGAAGCTCACTCAGAGTAGTGCTACTCCATGTATTTCTGGTTTTGTCTGCAGATCTAGTCATGCATAAATTTGAAAATCTTTTTAATATTTCAGGTTCGCAGTGAGCTTTGCTTGTGTTTGCAACATCTCTGTAGCAAACATTAGCTAAGATACGTGTTTGTCAGATTATCAGATTCGCTAAAAGAGATGTTTAATTGTTGTTTCCAGCCACAACAAATTAAATGAAGATATAATATCGACAGGATGAATTTCTTATGTATGCTACACAGAAATCAGGATAGAATTGTGATGATTACAGCTAATGGAATAATTAATCATGAATAATTTATTCAAATGTAGCCTTTTTTTCCTGCTGAAGGAATATCTCTGAGCCAAGAGCAGTTTCCTACATGGTACCTGCTTGGACAAATATCATTATGAATTTTGTTGTCCTCTGGCTTATTCATAAATAACAAAACTTGAGATATGGTGGTCAAGCCAGTCACACGGTGCTATTCCTGCTCACTTAATTGAAATATTGCTGCAGCTGTTTCCAGTACAAATATAGAGGTGAATATATTTAAGATTCTGTTCCTCTTGATCCTCTTCCATTCAACCCTGAATTGTTCTGTCCTGGCCCAGTGAGACCTGTGAAGTTCAGTCACTGGAATATCCAGATGGAAGCTGAACCCAATTAATTGAGAAGTGAATTGTAACAAATATTCACCTAATGAAAAAAAAAATCTGAAATTCAGTAACATATAGGTGGAAGCTGCCATACCATATACTGTCATGGAGCCAAAGTTTGCAATGTCAGCTCAATCACCGATGTCCAAATTTTACTCCTTACTTTAAAATGTAAAGTGAATTCCATTCTTAATTCATTTTGTTGTGATGGGCAATTTACGTTTCTTGCAGAGCATAAACTTACACTGTACATACGTACCAGATGGACTATAATACTGGTCTTCTTCACAAGGGAGGATTAACAGTACTGCAGCTACTTAACTGTGAAATTTCACGTCTGATATCATCAATCACCAGTGTATTACAGGGAATGCTACAGACGGGACTGGTTGCCTGTTATTAAGGTAGTCTGACACTTCCCATTACAAGACTGTTTTCAGTTTCTCAGAGCTTTGCCAAGCTTTAACCATTTGGATTTAAATTCTTCATGCTGAGTGTCTGCCTCGGGCTGAATAATTTTAGAAAATGTCAGCCAAAATCAGAAAAATGCATAAAAATTTTGACAACCTTTATGTGAACACCTCTTTTGCCCCTCCGTACTTTGCAGGAAGGGCTTGGCATCTGGCAAACAGACTGACCTTTGTGTCAAGGATGAAAATGCAGTGAAAGTCTGTATGAAATCTCGCAGAATCCCAAACTTGCTGAAGGCTCAGACCTTTTGCCAAGCTGCCAGGTGCAAGGCCCAGGTGAGAGTTTGATTCCACCCACAAGGGTCGTGCCTTTGCCTGGGCTGATGTTGCTGTCATGGGGTCCAAGAATGTTCTTCATCATCATCATTGAAAATGAAAAGAAAATTCTAACTTCTTCAGGCATTCTCAGGCCTGTATGTGCCACATATTGTCTCTGCTTCATCTACCATTGTTCTCTTTTCATCCATGTGGCTAAAGAGGAACTTTTTTATTATTTACACTATTAATCACTCTAAATGACCCATGTCTCACTTCCAGTTCTCACTTTATTCCTGCATTACTTGATTACTAATCTGCAACAACTGTAATGCTCTTCTGTTCCTTGCAAGCAGTCTATTAACTCTTAATAGTGAAGGCTGATTATCTTATTTCAGTCTTGACCATGCAATTCAGTTTTCAGTCCTGACAATGAAACTCAGTGGTGTGGAATCTACTAATGTGAACTCTGTATTAGTTAGCATAGCACTTCCTAAAATGCTTAAAGTTTCATTTATTTTGATTATTCTGAAGGCATTTGAAGTAAATATGGGATGAAGAACAAGACATCATAGTAGTAAACCACTTAAATGGCCTTCTAATAGATGGAATTTTGGGTGGGGAAAAGGATATCAGCCTTCCATGGCATCCTTTTGACATGTGCAAAATCGTTGCACTTCAGAAATACCCCTTGATCTTCCAGATCATGCAATGCACTTTCACATGAAGTTCAATATTTAATTCAGCCCTTTCATGTAAATCTCTGAGCTGGACAAATTGTAAGTGAAGGAAGTAAAAGACCCCTAGCAATCTGTTGTGAAAAGGCTGATGATTACAGCTGAGATTCCTCTTCTATGAGAAAACCATCCCTTGGCCGACAGCACGGCTGCATCTTGAAACATCGAGCACAGTCTTTATGTAAATCTCGGTGTTCTTCTGCTTGTTCTGCTGCAAAAGCCATTCTCACTGTGACACAGAAGGAAATCCAGTGAGACAAGGTAATAAAGATGGAAGGCTGCTAATGGAAAGATTAGGTCTCCAGGCTGTCAGACTTGTCTCTCTTAAGCACATGTTTATGCTTTAAGTTAAATAATACAGCGTGCTTATGTATATGAATACATATGCTGCATATGTATCTGAATTATGAATAGTAAGATGATGTTCTGTGCAAGAAGGTTGCAGCAGAGACTGATTTCACATTTATATATATTATATTACATTTCATTACATTTATATTACAATGTAAAACGTTTCTCCCTTTCCCCAGAAAATACAGTCTCAACATTCATGTACTCATGTACAACAAGCCTGTACATACACAAGATCTTGGAGAGCAAGTTGTTTTGGGTGTTACTAGAATTTTCTTACCCTGGAGATGGTTTCTGGGACTCAGGATTAAACATGTCCCTTTCATTGAAACAAATGTTTCAGTGCTGAACTCAGGTGCTGTTGAGGGAACCGGTGTGTTGGGGTTCTCAGTACTCCAGGTGTACTTGTCCTTTTGCTCCATAGAAATATTTTTGTATGTTCCCATCAGTGGACTTAAAAAAAAAAACAAAAAAAAACAAAAAAACAAAACCCCACCCAAAACTGCAAAACAAACAGACAACTGCAAACAAACCAACAAAACTACCCCACGAGCAAGCAAGCAAACAAAACAAAAACCAAACAAAGCAATAACCAAAACCAAACAACAATCCTTTGCCTGTTGTACTTTATCAAGTCTTATTTTCTTGCACTTTACAAACCCAGCTATTACTTGCAGCAATCCATACTTGCTGCAACACAACTCCACTTACAGACCAGGTCTATCCATCTGTCTCTGTAGGAGTAAGAGCTTATTTACTGTTTTGTGTCCAGTAACACTTTGTGTATTTATTTTCTATGACAGCTTTTGTAGAGCTCTTTGGAGATAGCTTGTAGTCCTTGAACATGATGGCAGGGGAGGGGAAGGAGTTGATCTTGCTTCAACTTCATCCTCGTTGTCTTCCCACACCATTTTTTTCCACCGTGAAGGGAAGATAGGACACTAAATGAAGAGTTTGTGCCCCCCACTATGAACCCTTTACCTGATAAGTGCTGTATCCGATGGGGATTTGTGGAAGCAATGCACGTCAGCAGAATTTTCAAGACCACAGTCCTGAAAGGAAATGGCTGAGTTTCGATGTTCTGATTTTATTGTATATTCTTAGATATGATGAGAAATACTGACATAAGAAGCCAGGAATTGCAGCATCAGGCTTAAATAGTTGTACCCTTTGATCTAATCCTTCCCAGACCAATTTACCTTAAATCTTTGTCTCTGCGATTTTCTCTGTGTAACCCTTTCGGATGAGATGCTACAAATTAAACTCTTATCCACTCTTTGGGTTAAGAAAAGTTTTCAGATGCATCATAGAAATTAGAAGGTCTCCAAGGCAAATAACAAATTCAGCCAGGCTGAGGCCAGTTTATGTTGAATACAACTTTTTGTGTCCTCTCCTTGGGGAAGAAAGAGGTGTCCCTTGCACTTTTCTTCTCCCTGTAGTAGGACATGAACTGGGAGGAAGTGAACCACATAAGACCTGAGCGTATTTATGGCTAAACTGTTTCAGCTCTTACAGAGGCTTTGTATTTGTTCCTATATGTGTGCATTTTTGGAAATTAAAAAAAAAAAAAAAGAAAGAGAGAAAGAGAACTCTCAAATCCAGATCCTTCTGTGTCTTGGGACAAAAATGGTTGAATTTAAAATGAAAAAATCGATATGTCTAAGCATGGCTTAAAAACAGATGTGTACTTTTAGCATAAAATGCTTGTAAGCCTCAGTAGGTTGCTCAGTTGCTTTCAGGATGTAATCCACTGTCTCACCCACAGCCTTTACTGCCTTACCTATTTCAAAGCAGCATCAAATTCTAAGAAATGTGTTGCTGGAAAAAATCCTATTTGTTCTCCAATGCTATTCAGTTTTTAAGCAGATTTGTTGGTTTCAATTCTACTTGTTTCTATATTCAACTCTTGATGTGTATTTTCAGATGAATAGGGAGACTTGGAGGCAAAAGAGAAATTCCTCCCATACTTTCTGTGGAATGGAAATAAATAAAATCCTGCTTGCAAAATATGCATGAAACATCTAACTCAATATCTGTCCTTTGTACTTAGGGATCCCAGTAGTGGTTGCAGCCAGCTGGGGGCAAAAATTGGCTTGCTGATTTAGTCGTCTTCCACTATCAGTGCAATGAACTCTTCAGTCCAGCACTCTTCATCCTGTCTTCCATTCAGCAGACCTTAAAATAAGGACTCTATTGGAATTATTATAGGAACTGATAGGTAAAGGGGCAATTTTCCAGAGCATTTGTATTAACTGGGAATTAATTACAACCAACAGTGTACAACAGTGTCAAAGACCATTGGCTAAAAGCCTAATGAGAAAACAATTCACAGCTGAGTAATAAAGCAGAGTAATTATTGCTTTGATGCTACTGTCGTGACTCACGATGTTACACTGTTCAGTATTTTGACTTGAGGGTTTCTGGCTGTCTGAGGCATGCCAGGATTTGATGTGAGCATGGTGATCCCATTGGGGATCTATCAGTCAGAGAAGAGCAATGCCCAGGAGTTCCAAAAGAGATCCAAATTGGCCTGCTGGAGGCCTAACAGTTTTCTTATGAAGGGAGGTGAAGCTGGGGAGATTGGAAGAGTCCTGCTTGCCTTGACAAGAAAAATAACTGGGATTGTGCTTGGAAGTGGCGAAAGAAAGCTCCACAGGGATTGTGGGCTCATTCTAGCTGGAAACTACATTTTTTTAGAAAAGTAAGGGATGCAATCAAAGTCAGAGGTTGGGTTTGTTCCACTAAAATTGGGTTGCAATCCCTGCTCGCTTGAGGAACTTTATTGATGTGAGTAGTCCCACTGAGAATATGAGTATTTATGTAGCTGAGAGAAGCTAATGAAATGAACTCAAGTGAAAAAGATATTGTTCACATGCCCAAGAATTGTATGACGAGGGCCCTAATCCAACCATTGTGGTTTAGGGATTTGCAAAATTACTTATTTTTGCTATTGCATCTATGTCAATTTTGCTAACTCTTCGTACATTCCAGGCTCTCTCCTGAAATCTACCTTATTTGCTCTGAATTTCTCCTTCCAGGACAGTCATAGCAACATACTGACCTAATTCTTCGGGTTGTGCAGCTGTGTACTCACTATTTTAAGAGATAAATGAATAACAGTCTCTCCGTTCTCTGGTGTAAATTGACCAAAGTCAATGAAGCAACATGAAGCTGTGAAAACTGAAAGCCTGAGGTTAGATGTTAGCTGCAAAAAGAAAAGGTACCCATTGTGTAGCATAGTACTTCTAAAATTTATTGTGAACTTACAGCATTTTCAGGTAGAACAGGTGATCTAGTTAAAAAAAAGAACAATGACTGGGATGGAAGGAATTTGTTTGTAATGTTCACTGGCATATCACGGTGCAGATCTTGCAATGCCCAAGGTCATCTTGCTGTTCAAACTGATTTTTCTCAGAAGGGATGTTTTCCACCTTTTCAGCTATTCTTTTTTTATTATTATTATTATTATTTTTAAATCAGGGTTATATTTTTGAAGGTGTCTGTACTCTTGTTGGCTGCTGGACAGCTCTATCACAAGGATTTCCCTCTGGTATAAAACACAGAGCTCTTCTGTATCAGTATGGAATGCAGTAGCGAATCACTGTACAGTGGCCCATAAGGATACCAGCTACCCTTATAAACTTTTTATAACTTAGGAAAATAAACATGTGGTTTCAGGGCTCTGCATAGCCAGAACTAGCTGAGCTGGAGCTTGCTTTACAAAACTAAAAAAGAAAATATTGGTCGAGCTAATAAATTTCTGAGGGAATCAGCAAATAGTATTTTGAAAGGTCTGAGACATTTGATGGTTTATGGATAACTTTGTGTTTTATCTCCTGGAGCATCATCCAAGTTGAGCACTAAAGTGCAGTGTTCTCCATAATGAGTACTGTGATCTAGGAGCTCCTGTGGGACACACTGGCCTCACGTCAAATTATCCACGGAAAGACCTAGTGATGCAGGGATCTGATGTGCTCTCTTCAAGGCCAGACAGTATGTTTCTCTTGCATTGGGAGAAAATAGCTGGACATAGGTACAGCAAGAAAGTAACCAGCTCTGTGTAGGCATCTGTTTACTCCTTTTACTTTAAATAACCTTCTTTCTTTAAAAAAATTAGTAGCTACAGGGGATGATCAAGATTGAAAGGTGCAGGCTCCGATAATGGGTGTTTGCCACTTCTTTTGAGCAGGTTGTATTTGTTGTTATTTTGCAGCCCCTCTCTCAAGATGCCATGTAAGCTGATTCCTCCCTCGGGGAAAGTGTGCTTTTCTCTGCAGAGAGCAGAAAACAGGAATATAAGAAGAACTCACACCCAGGTTGCATGCCACTAACTCCACAAATTTTAAGAGTAAAGAAGTGGAGAAAAATTAAACTGGTATCCAGAGAAAAGAAAACATGGGAGGTTCTAATTCCCAGTCATTCCCATGGACTATGAAGTGTCGTTACCAACACAGACACTTTCAGGGATATGTATGAACTAGAAGACAGTTTCAAACCCTGTCTGCACACCCAGTAGAAGTTGCATTTGACAAATCTGTTGTCTTATCTGTTGTGAGCTGCAGCCTTTGGATATGGAAAGACAAGCCATGCTGTGGCTTCTTGGAGGTTTTTCACCCTATCTCAGACAAATGTTGCAGTGTGTCCTGCTGTGATCTACCATGTGTTTTGGTAAGTAAAATTCTTGCAGATAGGTATTTTGGTTTAGGGTCCAACACTGTTTATTGTGTTTGTGTTTGAACTGCTGGCTCTTGGTGGTCTTCTTGAACTCCTTCCATGCAACGAGAGTCAGGGTTGGACCCCAAGTCAGGTGCATTTTATGATCCGTCATCTGAAGGATACTATGGGTGCAGGTTATTTATTTCCTTCTGCTTTCTGAATCCTTAGTCTAGGGTTTCTGATCCTAAATCTGATCTTTCCTTTTTCTCAGGAGCTACCCATCAGTTTGTGATCCAGTCTTCACAGCCAAAGCACAATAACATGTCTTGGACAAATTCTGAAACAAGAAATGTGCCTCTTTCCTGCCCATCTGAAAGCCTGGGCTAATCAAAGACATGACACAACCCCTTGGACACTCAAACACAACTCTGTAATACAGCCCACACTCACCTGTTTTGTGGCCCAACTGGCAGATCTTTCTTGTCCCAGAGACAAGAATGGCCAGAGAAAAAGTTTCATTTTACAGATGGGAAACTGAGGCACAGAAGGATTAAGTGACTTTCCTGAAGTAATACGCAAGACTGTGGCAGAGCTGGGAATAAATCACAGAAGTCTGATTGTCAGTTTAGTGCCTTAACCATAAAATCACCCTTTCCTCACATTGGAGTGTCCTTTGTCACCACAAGCTGAGGGTAACAAGCAGTAGGGACAGAAGAGCTGGAGATCACAGTAGTAAAACCTTAAGTTTACACCACTTAGGTACATTCACTTCCTGATAAGTTCATTAAAGATATTAGTGTTTTCACCTGAAGGTGAAAGGTTCTGCATTCTCACTGTCAGTCCCTTGGGCCTCTGTATATTTCTTTTGAAAAGCCAAAGCAGCAGAGTTACAAGAAAAATAACATCCATTAAAAAAGTAATAACAATAGGGCTACAGTACAACAAGGAGGTGAAATTAAGTTTGGATCTGTAGCCTGCACATGGCTGTGCGAATGCTGAAACATTAACTCTGTTGTTTAGCTCAGATAAAATTATTTTGGTGCCAATAGAAAATACCTTTCTTCGGGAAGGTCTTCTGGGCTCTAATTTGGAAATTCCAAAAGACTCAAATGTATCCAGTTGTGCACTTGTAAAAAGGTGAGAGACCTGCCAATAAGTGATTTACAGTATGTTTTCCCATGTTTTACATTTTGGTAATTTCATGTTGCAACTCAATACCTAATAATGTAAAATCCAGCTCCTCCAACTAAGCCAGGAATGAACTCATGGAGCAGTGTCCCATAGGGAAGGGCATATCCTACATTTCATGTCTGTGTGCCAGCACCGGAGATGCAAAAACAGCTCTGTGGAGATTTGTCCTACAAGGTCAGGCTCTGGGATGGAAAGGGTTGGCTGAATTCACTTCTTGCTACTGACTGATTGCAATTCCCAACACTTAGACATCTCCACAGAATATGCCAAGGTCGCGCTGCTGAACCCTGGGCTGCTTTTAGATGAAACTACTCATGAACTAAAATTCAAGAGAAATCTGAAGGAAATTTGGAGAAAAGCCCAATTTGGAGAAGCTGGTCTGAGCACAGTTCACACAGTTCAGCACAATCTGGAAAGCGCAAATCCACATCTGAACCATGAGATAGGATGTCAGCTGGCACCCTGAGCTGAACATCCCCAAGCTCATGGACCTGCGCAGCAGTTAGTGCCTTGCTCCAGGGTAGGAAATCACCTTTCGGGCACATCTTTAAGATGTGACAAGGTGCAAAGTGACACAAAAATAATTCAAAGGACAGAGAAAATGTGTTGCAGTAGAAGACTTAGAAGAGCTTGATCTATTTGTGAAAAGTGAGATTGTGAGGTGGTTTGCTTATGCAGGATGAAGGATTTTCATAGAGATAAAATAGCAGGACTGAAGAACTGATCAAGTGCACAGAGACATAACAAAAGTTGGTAACAAAAGCTGCACCTGAACTCATACACTGACAAGAAACAATGCCCATGTTTTTAACTGTTGGGATGATTAACCATTAGCAACCACTATCAGTGCAAGTTGGGGATTTTTCGTCTCTTTGGTCCTTTTAATCAAGACTGTGTGTCGTCCTGAAAAAAATGGTCTACTTGAGTACATGGCATTGGAGTCACAACAAGATGAGTGTAGGGTCATCTTTAAGGGTCTGTGTTAGGTGAATAATTTCTTCTGGGCTTAGATTGTATGGATTTACTGCTATTTCTGAAGCCTGAAATATATATACATAAACCAGACATTTATTATCAAAACATGTGTGTGAAGGATATAATTTCTCCATGCTTCATCTGTCTGAAATCCTGAGGGTAGCAAAAGCTCTCTGCTCTTCTGTTGTCCACCTTACCTAACTTTATGCAAAAGATTCTGAGGCCACTGGAGCTGATGATATTGTTGTGACATCACCAAATATGTCACTATCTCATCGCAGAATTGAAATGAGGTTAGATAAAGATTTAACAACCAATCGCAGGCTGCTGGGACAAGAACAGGGTGCACAGGCTGTGAAGTCTCAGAAAGGAGACGACTCAAGTCAGATACATGTGTTTACCACTACCTAATTTCAACATTTTTTGAGCAGTCCTACTTGAACTGAGATAATTCCTTTACAGCACAGGATTCTGTGCTGGAATGATCGTTTCTAGCCAGGTCGGGCTCAGCTAAAAGGATGGAAAGAAAATAAAAGAAGAAAAGTCATGGAGCTCTGATTAAATTTACCATTCAGGAGACCAAGAAGACAATTAATTGGTTGCTTGTGTTCAATGACTGCTAAATATTTTTTGTTTGTCTGGAAAAATTTCAGCTGAACCTTTGGCCCTTCCAGATCCTAACATGATTTGTACCGTTGCCATAGTTCAGTCACACTGGAAACAACCATCAGATGAATGTAAAGTTTGGATTCCCCAAACCATTGAGTGTTGTAGCTGTCCTGTGTGACAGCACTGTGCCCAGGTGCTGACCTGGCACACTGGAAGACAATCTGCAAGACCATTACAAACTTGCACTTGTACATCAGGTTCTGTTTAAATGTCTCAAGAAAACATTTTAGCTGGGTTGATTTTGTTCATCCCTGTTTTTCAGGGGACAAAACCAAGTTCCAGTGAGGTTAAGTGATATGACCAAGGCCAGATTGTAGATCAAAGAGAACAAGAGACTGAAAGAGGCTTATCAATTCCTTCTTCTGTGTCCAGTGGATTTTGGCTTGGCCCTATCACACACCACACAGCTTAGTGTTAACTTCTTAAACTACCACCTTGGTATTTCTGGTTCATCTCCACAGTGATCTTGCTCTTCCACAGCCCTGTCACCTTGTGGATTCTCATCCCATGAGGCAACAACAGATCTGACAGTGCCAAAGGACTCACGCGTATGTGATGATGAGGAATGGGCTGCAAAGAGGTCATTTTGGGATGCAGCAACAGCATTGTGGAAGTGGACCTTCTTTATCGAAGTTGGTGAAGGGTTTAGAGAGGAAGCCATATGAGGAACCGCTAAAGTCTCCCAGTCACCAGGTAGACATATGACACTTAGCTGTGGTTTCAACTGCATCCTGTGGCAGGTGCCATTTGGGGGCATTCCTATCACAGCAGCAGAACATGAGAAGGCAAATGAAGCGATACCACCTTGGACTCCAGAAGCTCTCGCTGGAGTTCAGTATCTGGGCAGAGCTTACTCAGCAAGGGAGTTTAAAATTGCTTTTTGGCTAAGAAAACAAATCCTTCAGCGTCAATCGGAAAATTGTATTTTTGATTTATTCTGTTTAGATAAGGGTTAAGAAGACCAATTCAGAGCCCCTTTATGCTCTGATGTGGGTGGAAGTTTGTTCAGCCACTGAGATAGACCAGTTGCTCCCTTCCCCTCCCCTCACCACTTCACACCCCCCCCCCCCCCCCAACTTGCTCTCACTGCATTTTTCTGAAACATATGGGCCTAATTCAGGATGAAGACTAAGAAGTTTGCACAGCACTGGTTAAAAATTATGGCTTCTTATAACGAAATCTTTGTCAATGGAAACTTGAAATAGCAGCTCAGCTTGTGACTTATGGGGAGACCGATGATGGAAATCAATTAATCATCCCATTTCCCAAAATCTGAACAGGAGGTAACACTTGAAGCAAAAAGGGGCTCTGGTTTATGAGCTACTTGGATATTTTCAAGAATTTCATTGAAAACCCCAGGAGCATGAGTGGGAACAAGTACGTTAAGAATGAATGGTTTTCTTTGGGAAGAACAGCAATAGGGATCCTCTGTTTAACAACATGTGGGTTTTTTTGAGGGGGAATTTTGTTGCACTAGAGGCGAACACTTTGCAATCTTCAGCAAAAGGGTGTCAAGTTTTAATAAAGGCCCACTTGGTAATTTTATTGGGGTGTCCTAATTCTTACGGGGGAGGGGGGTGGGTACAGAGCAGGGAGCTGCACACAGTTTTTACCTGTGCTGGGCCAGCTTGGTGGTGCTCACCACTTCTGTGGCTGGAAGTCCTGGCAGGGCCCTGCATCTGGGATCTCCTTCAGGAATGCGTGAGACGTCATATGTCTGGGACCTTGACAAGGCACAGGGCAAATTTAAGTGAGGTCCAGATCCAGACTGGAGTCCACCATTTCAGTAGCCTGGGGCTACGATTATACTGTTCCACATCTGCTTATTAAAAAAAACCATACCGTAATTAGAGCAATACATGTAATTGATTCTCTGGTTCAAAGGGTGAACTGAAGTGTTGTGGGGACAGGGGCATTGGTTTGGATAGGACCAAATTTGGAAGAAGAAGGATCAGTTTGGGTCATCTTAAAATGTTTCACTTGACCTGAAATGACATGTTTTGCCTTTTCTGGAATTATTTAACCCCTTTTCCTTTATATGTCATAACGTGGAAAACTTGGTTTAAATAGTTTTAAAAATTAACCCATCCACGCACCTTAAAAAAGCACAAGAAGAAATCATGTCCCCAAAGCTATTTTATTAGTATCCCATTTATATTTCATACTCGCCATAGGCAGGGATACTTGCCCATATGATTATGCTCTTATAGCTCAAACTAATGTGAAGCAAACACATTCTCTTTCAGAATAGCCCAGATTTTTGGAGCTGCTGCAGAGGAGTTCAGTTGCCTCACTTTGGAAGTGGAACATCTGCCCCCAAGTCCCCACTTATTTAACACAAGCAAGGCCAATGACTAGGATGATCAAGAGAATGAAGGGATGAGGAACTGGAGGAGCAGTGGAGCAAAGGAGCCTGAAGAAATCCCACCATTTGGCACAAGGGTGATTTCCTTTGTCATCCTGCTCACTTCCTGCCAGTGAGTTGACTTGAATGAATAATGGGAGATGAACGATAATTTTGGTTTCTGCCTGGAGTGGGAACAGCTGACAAAGCATTTAATGGAAGCTGACAGTTAAGTACCCAGCCACAGCAGTAAAGTGTCAGACAAAGCATATGAAAATAAACAGCCCAAATGAAAGCTATTTCTGAGCAGATTGCTGGCACACTTTCCCAACCCCAGGCAGGTTATCTGAGATGGTAATTGCTGCCAAAAAAATTCCTCCCCCTCCTTTTTTTTTTTTTTAATATACCTTATGAGACTGACCTCAAGGGACCATAGAGCATATTTATGGATATGCTTAACTTCAAAATAAGCAAAATCAATACCAGAAAAAGCAGAGCTGTTTTATGGAGCTTGTACTAAGTTTGTTTGCATGTTTAAAAAAGTTGATTGCTTAATAACAGCTCATATATAGTATCTGATTATATCTATGTGTATTTATATATGTAAGAGGTAGAGACTGGGGTTAGCTAGAGGCTTGAAGGAAGCTACAGTGCCCAGTTGTCACTGCCTTTCTATAACAGCCCTAGTCCAAATGGTCTGGGGACATGATGAACTTCTCCAAAAGGGTCAGCATGAACTGTACAGCCAAGATTCCCATCCAGTATTTATGCACTAAAACCCTTGCCATCATGAGCTGTGCTTTGACGTCTTTTTTTACCCACAGTGCATGTTAGTTCTGCTTGTGTTGCTTTCAATCTTGCAGAACAGTTAATCAAAGCTGATGGAGGTTATTGAATGTTGCCTTATGTTTAAAAATAGTTTCCTTGGCTTTGTGGCCAGAAGGGCTGCTCTGATCATCTCCTCTGACCTCCTGCATATAACACAAGCATGGGATAAGTGCTTTTATATGAGGGTTAATGTACACAGTGCCTTCATTTATTAGCTTGATACCTCATTTATTAGCTTAGCTGTGAAAGCAGGTGACTGAGAGTCAGCATTTCTGGTCCTATTCTTGGCCAAAATGGGCTGTAAACTGGTTATAACAATATTTCCCTATCTGTGATGCTTAACTGATTACTGCACAGAAAAGGCAACAGGCTTGTGGCGACTTAACAGGTAGTGAAAATAATAATCCTGTTACAGCAAAAATAATAATCTAAATACCGAAACCAATCCTCTCCCCAAATCCAGGCTTAAACAAAGATTTTAAAAAATGCTTGAAATTCTGAAATCTTGGCTGCTTTAAACCTAAATGTTTTAAAACACTGAAGTACACGTTTTCCATTTCCAGGCTTGACTCTGACCCCACATGCTTCTACTCCACTGGTGTGATTAATCTGTAGATACAAAGATTGCATAATTCATCACAGATCTTTACCACAGATGTAATTACAGTTAATCCTTTAGCCTGAACAGTGTGAAGCCTTCTCTAAAGTGAGCATAATAGGTACTCGTAGGTGGTGCTGCTCTGGTGTGGTTTTACAGGCAGTAGCTACATGTTTTGTGGTGACATCTGCAATGCAAAAACCCAAGAGACTGTTGCTATGAAACAGAGAAGGAGACACAGGAGTCACTTTTGGTACCAGGCTCTGAAGGAAAGGCTCTCTTGTTGGATAATGGACTAGAAACAAGTGGGAAGGGGTTTCCTAGCCATGTATGAGCCGTCTGTATTTTTCCCATTTGCTTTGGAAATTAATACGACACACAAAATCACAGTTCTCTGGTTCGCTCTAAAGGTGTTGGGGACAAATGGCTCCAAGCTATGGGCATTAGAGGAATATTAACTGCGTTTCTATGTCTATAAACTGATTTGCCAGTGTAATGTTCTCAAGTGTTTTTTACAATTGCTTTTTGATCGGTTGCTCTCTGAAAGCTTAACTTTCTCTGAGCTGTTTTTATGGGGAGTTTCCTGGAGGAGAAGGGCTACTAAATCCAGCTCTGTTCATACCTTAGCCCCTTCAGCTCACTCTGTAGTCCCTCCACACACAACAGATTCCTGCAGAAGTTAAAGATGGCAAAGGTAAAGGCCTGAAAGGACAACAAGATCATTTAACCTGAGGTTTTGAGTATCTGAAGCCCTTGAATTACATCCAGATCTCCTGCATTGAGCCCAATATGTTGTGTTTCACTAAATCAGGTTTTCCGGGAAGACATCCTCTTTTGGTTTGAAGACATACATTAATAGATGGAGAATCCACCACTTCCCTTCGGTAGCTTGTTCCTGTGGTTAACCACAATCACTGCTAGAAATTCGTACTTTATTTCTAATAGGAATTTCCATGGCTTTCAGTTTGTGTTGTGCCTTTCCATTTTCAACTTCAGAGCCTTTTAGTATCGGATACTTCTTCACTCAGAGGTATTAACGTGCTGTAGTCATATCATCTTTTTCAGTCTCCTTGTCACTAAGCTCAATAGCTTGGGCTCTTGAGGTGGAATTCACTACAAGTAGATTGGTTCTTTGGTGTCTAATGTTGAAGGCATCTCTCTGTTTGCCTTGGTCTTTTGTCAAAATTTCAGTCCCAGATATACTCACAAGGGACTGTTCTGGCATGTGAAATCACTCCAGGGCTAAGCAGTAGGATTTCTATACTCTGCTAGAGAACTCCAAAACAGTTAAAGGTGAGATCGGTGCCACCTTTGGCACAGCAGTTTAAGGCACAAAGCACATACCTTGAAAGTGGAAAATCTGGATGCTCAGCTTGAAGAGATTAAACCTGATCTCCCATGTCTTGGAAATATCTCTAAGCATCCTGCAGTGGAGGAGCTAAAGTATAAATGTATAAGTAGCAAGGGGAGCATGGTCTGGCAGAAAGCAAGCAGAGCAGACTGTTCTAAGCACACACTGACAATTCCCTGGGTTATTCTTCCAAAATCCAGCAATAGCAATATATGGCTCAAGAAGTTGCTCTCAATAGTAACACAAATAGGATTTATTTTCCACAAAATCATACAATCTCTCTTTGATGTGAACTTTCAGCATCCACAGCATCCTGTTGGCAAGTCCTACAGCTTAGCTGTGTGTCATTGGAAAAAAAATCTCCTATCTTTCGGGTTTGTCATCTGCTAACTTGGGTAGTCCATCATTTTTGTATTGGAATAGACACAGAACAATTAAGCCCACTCACTTTCTCCGCATCACTCATTTTATACAGCTGTATTCCCCAGCCGTTGAAGGTTGAAGATTCCTCATATTCTTTTATCCTTCTTGCCATGATCCTGTTATAATCTGTTTGAGAACTTGTACACACTATTCAAAATGCAGGCGTGTCATGGATTTGTAATGTTGTTATAACAGAGTCAGGTAATAATGTTTCTCTACTCCTAATAATTCCTAACTTTCAATTTACTTTTTTATATGTTGCTAAGAATTTGGCAGCCATCTGAGCTGTCTAATGGGGTTAATTTCTGATCTCATTTCTGAATGGTAATGGCCAACTCCAAGACCGTCATTTTATATGCAAAGTTAGAGTTTTTCCTCATTGTCTGTCATTGCCTTCGTCTGTGTTTGGTTTCATCTGCTAGTTTAATACCAAGTCTCTTAGTGTAATAAAATCCTTCTTCATTTCTCCATAGACAAGCTTGTCTATTCTGAAATACTGTGTCATCAGTGAATGTGACTACCTCACTATGAATTTCCTTCTCAAGATCATTTATGAATCTGTTGCCATCACAGGACTCTATGGCACTTGCTGGTTACCCTCCTCCCCAGTGAAAATTCCTTCCATTTCTTCACATCCATTATCCATTCCTCCTACCATTATCCATATAACGATCCTCAACTGATTATTTTCCTAAGAGCCTTGGGCTGAGAAGGGCCTCCAGTTCTCCCTGAGAGTTTTTCATGCCCTGCTGTTGCTTGCCCAGAGCAGAACTGAGCAGTTGTGCCTTGTGTTGCCTCCTGGGCAACCCGCTGAAAGTGGAAAAGCTTGGCACTTAGCTTAAGCAAAGTAAAGTGCTTAAATTCCTGATGTCACTGATAGACCAAGGCATAAAAGACAATCAGACTGAAGAACTCCTTGCAGGTGCTCAGTGGCATGTAGCTCTTTCCATCCTAACCACATTTGAACTTGAGGCCATGATGGCATTCACCATCACTCCCTGCCCAGGAGCAAAACACCTGCAACTCCTGTAGGCAGTATCTTAATTAAGCTTTCACCTGGGGCAGGAGACAACCCCCATTTGCGAATATGGTCCACATTCTTTGTTCCTGAACCTGTGCTTTCACATTCAGATCATTTTTGAGCATTTTCCCTGAACTGATCTGGTTTATCAAATGAGTTATTGGTTACACTACCATTCTCCTTTTAGTTGGCCTTCCACTGATCCTTAAACACTTTTTCATAGTAGTGCTGCTGAATTTCCAGAGCTCACTGACAGAAATGCTGAAAAGTACCAAAACTTGGAGCCTTCCTTACAGAGCCTCAGTGGGTCCCCCCCTAGAGTGAAGACTCCCCATTAGTGACCCTTTTCTGGTGCTGTCAGTCAGCCAGTCCCTAAGTCACTCTCTTTATGCTCTACTGATATTGCCTACTGCTAATCTTAAATCAGGATTTCAGTCCTGTGCCCTAGGAACATGCATTCTCCTCCTGCCTCTATTCCCTTAAAGGTCTTGCTGTTTTTACCCAAAGTCAATATTCTCGTGTCCTTTCTCACAGTGATGACATACACACTGATGAGGCTGGCTTGTATTTACACTCACACCCCTTTATAATGTGCAAGCTTTGACATTGATGCCTGCAGTAAAGCTAGCTGATACTACTGGAAAAGCAAAAGAGGCCATAGTGCAAATGTACATCAGGTCTTAGTGCTTTTTAGTGGTTTTTTTTTACCCCAGGTTGTATTACAGTCAAGTGAATCAAATACATAGGAACTGCTAAATTTTTTCACCAGGGAGCATTGTTAGTGACCTGCACAGAAAGCCAGAAAACTGTTATTACTTGAAATGTAAAATTAAAAAAAAAATTGCTCTCTTTCTCATTTCCCTGAACTGGACCACACACCTCCCTGGAGGAGAATCATTGTTGAAATATGTTGACTGCAAAATTTTCCGTTAATCGGAATATTCCTCTCTCGCTCTGAGCTGCGGGATGCAGGCAGAAAACCGTCCCATCTGTTCTGGAGTGATCCATGCAAGCTACAAGTGTAACCCCGCTGAAGATGATGGATGGCCTAGCACTCTGCCAATTCTTCTGTTGGGTTGCACTGGTAGAACAGGTTGCACCAGAGAGTAGAAGATGCTGCCCAAGATTGTGTGGTCAGGGAGGTTGGTCACACTGATTGGGACCCTACAGTAGCACCAGTTCCATCAGTCAGATGTGGCCTCGAAGCTAACAGCCTACTTCTGAACTTCGGGAGCTCTCATTGATGTTGGATGGGTTGTGTCCTGATGAACCTTCTCATGACCAGACTCAGGTTCACTGGACTATTTCTTCTTCAAGTGTAGTGTGACAAAGGCAATCTCACAAGTGTTAAATCTAGTCTTGACATTCATCTCTGAAGAGTTTAAAGCACCCCTGAGAGAGCACCCCTGACATTTTTCTCTCCTTCCTTATTGCAAAGAGTGCTCTAACATATTTTCCCTCTCCTATTCTCTCTGTCTCTCTCACCATATGTTAAAGATTTTTAGGAATGTGCAGCATCTGCAGCATCTTTTGCTTCTAGATACTAACGCAGTCCTGATGCGTTTACCATAAATCCCTGGAAATATGGCAAATCCAGCACAAACTTGTTGGAAATAAGAACTCATTGGAAGCAAACTTTACATATGTGTGCAGTCTTCCTTGTCTAGGCACAAGAGCTATGTGATTAACTGGATAAAAAGAAAATTTCTCTGTACCAAATGTCAGCAAAATTTTTGATTGAAGATATTTTTACACTAACAAGCCCTCAGTGTCTACTGCGTTCAGTGTAAAGAAGCAGCATGGCAAGGAGCAGAACGTAAGATATGTCCTAATTTGAAAAATCTGGAGATTTTTATCTACAGGAAAAAATATTTCTATGAAGGCTGTTGGAAAAAAAGTGAATATTTTTATGAACATTTTTCTTTATATGAAAGTCTTTATCTGCTTTCCAGTAGTTCCATCATCTGACAAATTTTTTCAACACCTTTCCTCAATCACAGTTTTCTTTTTGAATTCTGCATGTCCTGTATGCAGCTCTGGCTCTGAAATCCTATTCTATTCTTTACCTGCTCTTCATTTTATAAAATATTCTTCTTTCTCAATAAATAATTTGGCTTTGAGGGCAAGACTGGAGATTGCTTAGCTGTCTTACACCTGGGCAGGCACTCTGCTGAATAATAACATCCATTAGCCACAAAATTTTGTCACTTAGTGACTGGTGCATACTGTGGTCCTGGCACAGGAGAAATACCAACACAAAATACATAAAAAAGTCGTGTAATTGAACAGCTGAAATCCCAAACTGTGTGAATCCCAGTGTTGTGACTGAGTGTGGGACCTACACTTGTGATGGACCTGGCTACGTTGCATGGCGAGGGAACTTGTCAGAGATGTTGGGGGAGGAGTGCATCAGATTTAACAACCTAAATCCTCCTCTTTTTTGGTCCAGAATGGTTTCCAGCAAGCCCTGTTGTTCTGTTAATTCAGAGCAGAAGAAGAGAGGCAAATCTGGCCAGAAAGAGAATGCATTCACTTCTTTCTAAGCTCAATTGCAGTTCTTTTCTACTCTTCCAAAGAGGTCTGTCTAGGCATGCCTTAGTCAAGGCAAACCGGGGTAAACACAGATTTCTACTATGAGATAATGAGGTTTTCTGTTTTATTCTCTGTTCTTTTCCTAATAACCCCTTGTGTTTTATCAGCCTTTTTGATGACTGTTGAGCACTGCGTTAATGTTTTCAGAGAACTATCCACAAAACACAGTATGTCTGTGAACAGTCATAGTTAATTTAGTCTGTTGCAGCATATGTATAATTAGGGTTATTTTTATCCCATATTCTTTACTTTACATCTATCAACACTGACTTTCTTTCAGTGCCACGAGATCTCGTCAACAATTAATATCACTCAGTGTCATGAGATCCTAATGAGATCCTATCATCTGTAAACTCTGTAATTTCATGAGTCACTGTTTCCCAGATTTTATGAATATGTTGAACAACACTCATCTGCGTGGAACTTCATGTGACCTCCCTCTATTAGGTTAATTGACTCTCAATTCTGTATCTTTTAAACTGCTTATTAAGTGGTTTCTTTTTAAGCCTTTTGTAAACCAAGTACATTGCTTTAACCCGTATTAATATCCCATTGTTTCCTTCAAAATGCTCTACAAGATACGTGAACTATGACTTCCTTCTGCATATCTGGGTTCAGCCTCATGACTTGGAAATCATGAGAAGAACAAAAGTATTAGAAAGAAGTCCTACATTTCTCAACGTACCTCTCTTATTCAGGACTTTGGGATCAGTGCAACTATCTCCTTACCAAGTTGGCTTGGGCATCACCACCACACCATGCCACAGCCTAAACCTGTTGAAATTCAAGATGTGACAGCGCGAAGTAAAGAACTTAAAATAAAATTAAAAAAAAAAAGTTTGAAAAGTTTAAAAAGTAAAAAAATAAAAGAAAGAAAAAATAAAGTCAAAAAGTCCTCTAAAATGTGACTTGTAATAAATATAGGCAGTTCCTCAATGCACTGGCATGATTGTTCAGCAAAATATTCATGGATACTGGGCAGAGAACACACAAATAAAACAAAAGGTGCGTCTTCGGTGTTATTTCAGAAAAATCCTCAAGCAGACCTCAACCTGTATCCTGGCCAGACTCCTCTGTTATAAAGTAGCCTCTTGTTAACACAGCACAAAGAGTAATTGCACAGACAAACCTAAGGCACGGAGCAGCCGTGAGTAAATTATTTCTTTTAATATGTCACTGGAATTCCTAAAGGAAATCTGGCCTTAAAAAAAAAAGAAAAAAAATTCATTTTGTTTCTCATTTATTTCTAGGAACTCGAGTTACGCAACAGACTGGTGCGGAGTGGAGAGGGACTCTCTTATCCTCAGCCCAGACTAATCCAAGCGCCGCACTCTTCCTCTTTGCAGAAACACTAGAGGAGTTTCTATTCTCTTTTGTGCAGTTCAGTGAAGTCTCCACGGGGTTCTCCATCTATCTGGCAGGTCACATTACAGCTCCGCTCTGGTAACCGATCTGGCCATTGGTTTCTACAGGAGAAGTGTTATTGATGAATTACTGCACATGGCGCTGAGAGTTATGTTGCAGAGTTGTTACTTTTTGGCTAGGGAGCTTTCCTGGGAACTTTCCATGATGTACTGGATGGCTAAAGGGTTTTGGACAATATGTAGCACATACAGCTGCCATAACTCATTATGACCAATAAACAGAGCAAGCAAAATGGATAGTAAAGTTGAAGATCAAAGATGCCAGCAGGACATGCATATCTGTGATTAGTGATTAATTTTACTCCATTAGAGAAAGCTGCCTGACTTCAAAAGATTCTAGACCTCCTGGCAAGGCATAGAAATAAGTCCCCAAAGTCAGCATGTTATGACAATTGCAGTTTCCCTCAACATGAGACAGCACTGATTGCGCTGCCAAATGCCAGCTGAACAGATTTATTTTCTCTGAGACCACTTTTTCTTTCCATTGAAGCCTTCTCTGTACTTTCCCATGAGGTGTAGTTATAAGCAGAATTGGTACCATTGCCCTGGAGTAGGTCTGTAGTAAAGCTCGGCAGAAAATAATTTTGCTGTTCTGTTGCAATATTTGGCTTCCTGCAGTACAGCCCCCCTGCACACAGATACGAACACACCAAAAACTAAACTCAGAGAAAGTAAAACTCATATTTGGTTTACACCAAATCAAACATTTTATGCCACTGTTTATCAAACTTCTGATTTTAGCAATTTGCAGTTATTTTCACATAGTGTAATTTTCTCAAAAGAGGAACCTTTATTTTTTATTGTCAGAATATGGCATTTCAGCATTTTTTTTCAACATTTTTTTTCAAGTCAGGAGATTAACTGAAACCAATGTTTTTCTGTAGTGTTTTAGTTACTAGGAGTAGTGTCTTTCCTATGAAAAATAGTTCAAAAACTTTCAACCAACTCTAGTATTTATGCCAAAATGTTTCACAGTAATACCCTGTGGAGTCTTAAAGCAAAGACAGAGTTAAACATTGCAGATAAGGGATGGATGATGAAGTTAAAGTGTACAGTGCCATCCTTATTCAATCTTTTTGTACAAAGCTTCATAAAAAAGAGGGATACTGGAAAAGATGTTCACTAGCCTTCCAGAAGCTGGCAGAAAGAAGAGAACATCATCCATGGAGACAGGACTGGATCCAGTTTTTGAGAGACCATTTATGTCCTGTCCTCTGGAGCTGTCATGCAGAGGGTGATGAGGACAGAGGACTATTTATCAAAAAGAGAAGGGAGGCAGATTTCCCACCCTACCGAAATGGCTTCGGATACGCATTAACCCAAACCAGAGTAACAAACCTTGGCTGTGATTCCCAGCTTCCGTGAACTGCAAGGACGAATGTTGGATTTTTTAGCTTTGATTCAGCCAGTTTAGAGAGCAATTGTCCATCTATGTTCTGTAATTCAGTTATGAACTGGTCTCCAAACTTTCCTTGTGTCAAGGTCTCAGTTTCTATTTCTTTGGTTTGCAAAGCCCATTTATTCTATTGCCATCTTGCCTTTGCCTCATATTGCAAACATCCAATAAGCCTGAAGGTACTGGGAAAAGGGGGTTGATGCAATATGGGGTTGATCCAATACTTTCTTTATTTAAGACAGGAAGCATGTAAGCAGATGATCTATTAATACAACATTTATTAATACTCTTCTCACACGCAGGAACCAAAAATCACAAGGCTTGCTTTGAAGCTGGGACTCTCCTACATGCACTAAAATGAGTTTCCAGCGAAGCGCAGGTGCATGCCATATGAGCAGAAGAAACCCTGGGACCGTGAGCGAGGGATTTGATGACTGCTGTGTGCTCAGTGCCCCGAGCAGATTCACGTCAAGGTGACACTTCCCTGGCTCAGCTCTCCCCTTGTGTCTTACTGAAGAGCTGTAGATATATTACTCTTTCAGTCTACTTTTCTTACTTTTTAGTGCCTGATAGATATTTTTCCTAAACGCTTTTGCAGGTGATTACTGTGGGGAATTAGTAGGCTTCTTATTCACACCTTTCTCTCCAGCCCCTCTTGACTTGCATAATTCATTAAGCCAGAGGAAACGAGGGATCTCACAAAGTGAGCTGAGGCCCCAGCCAGCCCCAGAGGGGCTTTTCAATGGTTTATTTTAATGATCGTCGTGGGAAATGCTTGTGTGCATGTTAAGCATTTTGATTCCCCTCCCATTCTTTCCCCTGTTAATAGGTGGTTGTGCCACTCAGACGTTTCCTAAGAGGACCATTAATATGAAGCATGAGCGTTGTTGCCTGTTGACATGTCGACTAACAAGGATGAGACATCAGACTCAGGTTCCCAGAAGGGGTGCCTACATTTTTGTGGTTTTTCAACCATTATAAATTTTGCTTTCTAGCACAGGTGAGGTTTGAACCCCTACCTGCAAACACCCATGTCCCAAGTGTCCCTTTTACAGAATCACACAGAATCACAGAATGATTGTGGTTGGAAGGGACCTCTGGAGATCATCTAGTCCAACCCACCTGCATAGTGGGGACACTGGTAAAGGAAAATACAGATGTGAAAGAGGCCCTGAAGCCTTCAGGCATGTCAGGCTCCAACCAGTTTCTCCACATCTCCCTGAAGTGGATATACAGAGCCAAGATAGGGATGAAGGAGCAAAGCCTTCTGGCTAAATTACACAGGTCCAGTGACACTGCTTTGAGGCCTGACATCAAACTTGTAGGCAATGTCTACATTACAGAACTGCACATTGCAAAGGAGCATTCCCAGATGCTTCCATTTGCTCTTGAACCTCAGACCAGTCCCTTGCATGCTTTTGGCCTCGGCTCACTAGCATCCCTCCAAACGATTTCCAGGCACAATTCGGCAACCGGCACGGCCAGGGACTGTTCCCAGTTGGCAGCTTGGATATAGCCTCTCTGTTTTGGAAAGCGGGAAAGTTTACTGAATGGATGCAGGCATTTCTGTGCCAGCTGGCCTCCAGGCTAGAGAGTGGTCCCGGTTGTGTTTAATTTTCTAAAACAGACATAGCCTTGGGCCTCCTTCTTATCTCTGCCATTGACTTCCTCGGTAGTGAGGGCTTGGCTGTTTACCTATAAAAACCACTTTGTGAAAATGGAGCGTGCATGAAAGAATGGTTTCAAAGACTATTTATTATGAATATGGTTCTTTTTAACTCAACAAGTCATTCACAAACTGATCTTGGCTGCCGTGGATCAAGTTAGTGTTCAGAGATATTCACTGATCATTTACAGCAAGAAACATTCAGCCTCCGGTGTGTTCACAAATGGTTTGTTTTCTTTGCTTCCTTTTTGCAGTGTGGGACCGGCCAGCTGAGAGATCTGCTTTTGTTTTCCCTCTCCTTGATTTGATGATTGAAGCTTTTCAAACATAACTACAACACACGGCAAATATCCACGATGAATTTCTAGATAAATAAACACTTGGGCCAAGGTTATTTTGGAAGAACAGCAGTCTCAGTGCCTCCAAATGCCAAATAATAGAGTGAACTGAGCCCAGCCTTTTTTTTCCCGAGTTGGAGGACTTCTGGTGTCCCTGCTGTTAACCTGTGCTTCTCTGTTTTGTGGCTTTGCTTTGTGTTTTTGAAGCACTGTGAAAGACACAGGGCTGGTTAAGAGTCAGTGCAGGTTCCCACTGAGATAAAGGAGATTCTTCCCATTGCCACGTTCCTCAGTGGCAGGGTGAGGATTGCTCCTGGTCTGAGTGCTCAGGAGGTGTGGGGTCAACCCCTGGCAGGGAGGTCCACACGAGATGACCACTCCGCCTTTACCAGGTGGGGATGACTCAGAAGATGTGCTGGAGTCAGACTTGCATCGCCTAACCATAGCTCTTGGCTCCCATGGTCTGCTCATCTGCGGCTTTGCCTTCACTCCCTCGTTTCCTTAGATGAGTTCTTCTGCCTGCTTATTTGTGTTAGAAAAATTATCAGTCTTGTATTTCGGTCTGTGTCGCTTCCTCTGGGCCTGTTTTGTTATTGTACACAGGGATGTCTCTAATGAAGTGGACGGAAGGAGGAGGACTCAAGGCTTATTTTTATCCTATACATTGGAAGTTGGCCAGAACAGGGAAAAATAGAGCAGAAAGTCCTCAGAGCATTTCCACTCCTCAGGCCTGCAGGCAGCAATCCCCACCGACCTTGCTCAAATGTTCCACTGCTGCCGAGGAGAACTTTCTCTGCAGTTTTGCTTGTTTGTTTTTGAAAGGAAAAGCACGCGTTGCTTCCTGCCACAGGGATGGGGCTTGCTGCCCTGCCATTGCTGACATCCAAGTTTCTTTTATTAATGAATTAAGCCTCAGACCACCAGACTAACTTAAAAAAAAAAAAAAAAAGGATTTGTATGTATGTATTGGTAGTGTGACAACACCTAGAGGCAGTGGTGGAGCTGGCAGATAGATCATGGGTTTCTAAAGGGAGGTGAGAGCTGGTCCAAGGAGCCTCAAACTAGAACAGACGGGCTCAGGGTAGCAATATAGGGCAGAAATTCAGAAAAATATAATGGCCATCCTGCTACCATGGAGAAGAGAAAGCAATAGGATAAAGCCCGACCTTGTGTTTTTTGGTTCAATGAGCGGTCCATTAGACCATGCTGCTGCCCTAGAAATTTTTGGGGAACTGTGGAATGTGTTTCGTGACTAGATGTTCACCTGGCATTCACATTTTCTTGGTCCCATTAACTCTCCTTTCCAGAAGGACTGCAGGGCATCTTTTTTGTTGTTGCTGTTTTGCTTTGTTTTGTTTCTTTGAGTAGTGCTGTCCAAGAAGAGGAGCATCAGAGCAGACAGCCGGGGCTCTCCCACGCAGCTTCCCCAACACAGGCCAGCATTACCACTGAGCATCTTCCTCCTCTGCCACCGGTCCTGTAGCACAGCTGGGCTTCAAAAGAGGATGCTCCTCTCCCACGTACTTCAAAGAGAAACCAGAAGTCACAGAAAAATTACTCCCACTCAAGACACAAGACAAGGGGAAATCCTTTCCTAACAGGGGATCATCCTGTTAAAATGAGGATGTCTGGTGATTTATGACTTGGTGCTTTAAACCCTCCTCCTCCTACGAAAGAAACACAGCAGACAGCAAAGCTGGAGGTAGATACATGAGAGAGCTGACATTGGCAGCACTTGAAATATAGCAGGGGAGAGATGGGGAAACGCTTTCTTTCTGTCCTCATTAGCATGACTTAATTAACAGTTATAACCTTATCAAACAGAGGCTGCCATGCAGGAGGGATACGCAGGCTGGAAATGAAAGCTTTAATAAATAGATATTTTAAGACAAAAAATGAATGCTGGGCAGTTACACCTGACTTTGCGTGTAATTGATACCAGACGTAGAACTTTTCAACTGAAAAAAAAAAGGATTTAATGTGAAGGTGTTTTTCTTGTGATTTTTTAAACAATAATTTTAACAAGAAAAATTTGAGTGATTGATTTTGCATACTTCAACTCATCTGCACTGAACTGGCTTCCATTTTTATTTTCTCCTCTAAGTGTCTTAGACAAAGATTGGCTGCTCTGTAGGGCTTAGATTTCCATCTTCTTCATTTTTTTTCTGTTATTGAATCCAACTTTGAAAAGAATATTCTCAAGCTGGGGCAAAGAAAATGTTGCATTTTGACACTGTGGAACCCTTGCAAACTACATTAAACACTACAAAAATTAATAGTTCTGCCATGAGTTTTGTTATTGTCTCTGACATTTTTATAGCTATCCCAGCTCATTTAATTTGTGTTAGCCTTGGCCTGGGTCTTGGGAGTAGTAGCACCCCTTAATCTCAAGAATATCTTGGCATTTTGATGTCTTGTGTGGCAGTAAGGCAAGTTCTCCTCCCAGGAATCAAGAGGAAACAGAGTTTCAGAAGAAATTCCTCTATCACACATGGAAGTTGAATGGCCAGTCAGATTGCATCAAGAGCTAGAAATAGAAAGATTATTTGTGCTAGATTTTAAGTGAAAAAGAGAAATCCCATCTCAGGACTCACAGAGAAGTAGAAAGCAAAGATGGCTAAAAGAGACAGAACTTGGTGTGGGGCAGCTCTCGGGGAGAGTCAGAACAGATTGTCCAAGTTGCCACTATATCTGCTTCCCTACATGGAGCAACTCATCCAAACATGAGCTAGTCCATGTCTCTGAACTGGGGTTGTGCCAGGGGAGGTTTAGATTAGATTAGGAAAAACTTTTTCACAGAAAGGGTTGTCAGGCATTGGAACAGGCTGCCCAGGGAAGTGATGGAGTCACCATCCCAGGGTTATTTAAAAGACGTGTAGATGTGGCACTTAGGGACATGGTTTAGTGGTGGACTTGGCAGTGCTACGTTAATGGTTGGACTCAACAATCTTAAAGGTCTTTTCCAACTTAAATTATTCTATGATTCTATGTCCAGATTAAATTACTGTATACCCATTCATATTCTAGGTATTTCTAAGAAAGCCTATGAAAGCCCAGGTTCACTCAGAACAGCTTTTGAATATAGACAAGGTCATGGTTTTAATCCAGACAGAGTCCATCAATCTTAGAGGATTTTATACCGGCATCCGTGATATTTGAATTCGCACTTGGACGTTTAGCATGGGCCATTAACTGGACAGATTTCTCGATGCTAAAGGAAGAGAGAGTGACTGTGAATTATAGAGCCATGTCCTTACTGGCGGCTATAAATTTGGATAAACCTCTTCCCCTAGTGCTCTGGATTCTCGCATGCTGTCTCCTCAGGCTGTTTCCCTCTCACTTGTGAAATATATTACAGTAGCCAAATTACCAGGGGATGAATGACCTCAGTAAATTCACTGGCTCTGCTCTAAGAGAAGACACCATGCTGTGGAGAACAGAGTGAAAACGTATTTTTCTCCCCAAACTTGCAATTATTCTCATTGTGTGTGAATTTTATTGGCAGGTGATTTTTTTCCTCCTTTGGTAGGTCCCAGTTTGATTTTTTTCTATTCTGCTTCCCACTGTAAGTGCCTCTTCCAGTTACTGTATTTTAGCTCAACTCAATGAAATCTGTATGGGAGGAGAAAATAAAGCAGGGCAGGTTCTCAGCTGGTGTATATCTGCCTTGCTCAACACATTTCAAGAGGACTCTGCTGCTCTGCCCAGATTAGGATCCATGCAGCAGTTCTGTGAACACTGAATTTCATTGGCTGAATTTCATTGTTTTTTCTTTGATTTAGAGAGCAGTGTAGGGGAAAGGGAGCTGGGGATCCTGGTGGACAGCAGGATGACCATGAGCCAGCACTGGGCCCTTGTGGCCAGGAAGGCCAATGGTACCTGGGGTGTATTAGAAGGGGGATGGTTAGTAGGTCAAGAGAGGTTCTCCTTCCCCTCTACTCTGCCCTGGTGAGACCACATCTGGAATATTGTGTCCAGTTCTGGGCTTCTCAGTTCCAGAAGGACAGGGAACTGCTGGAGAGAGTCCAGTGCAGGGCAACAAAGATTATGAAGGTGTTTCTGCTCTGGCAGGGAGATTGCACTGGATGAGCTTTCGAGGTCCCTTCCAATCCCTAACATTCTTTGATTCTGTGATTCTGTGTGATGCAGCAAACATTTGCAGAGGTACCCTTCCAATCTGACAAAATTAAATATTTATTTCTGGGGAACAGAGCATATTTTTATACAGATACAAAATCAGCCTATCTTCATCTAAAATTCAGCAAAAGTACAGGCCCTGCCTTTTGTTTTCCTAGAATCTTGACTCAGTGGTCTAAGCAAAGGGCCTGGGGGCAACAGCATCTGAGAAGCTCCCAAGAGCAACAAAAGAAGTTCAAACCTCACTTGGCTCCCCAGGGAAACCCTCAGAATGGCATTACAGACAGAAAACAGTCGAGAAAAACCCTGCTCCAAATCCCTAGGGTCTGGGTTTTTTTAAAAAACTTCGTCAATATTAATGTAGCTTCTCTTCCAGCTGAGAAGAAACAGAAAGACTAAAGCTTTGTTTCAGCATCCATCCAGAGAGCTCCAAACTTTCTGAGGCATTGGAGGCATGAACTTGATGCTGACTGGGAACAGAGGAAGTGCAATTTCGAAGGAAGAGACAATTTTAAAACAAAACAAATAAAAAATAAGAAAGAATAAAATAATTAAAAAAAGGAAAAAATAAGAAAGAAGAAAGAAGAAAGAAGAAAGAAGAAAGAAGAAAGAAGAAAGAAGAAAGAAGGAGAAAGAAGAAGAAAGGAGAAAAAAGAAGAAAGAAAAAGAGAAAAAAGAAAAATGAAAAAAAAAAACAGAAAAAAAGAAAAACCAAATAAACAAAAAACCAAAATCCCCACAAAAAAAAAAAAGAAAAAAAAAGAAAGAAAAAGAAAGAAAAAATAAAAAAATTAAAGAAGGAAAAGCAAAAAAAGAAAGAAGATGAAAAAAGAAAAAGGAAAAAAGGAAAAAGAAAAACAAACAAGAAAATTCCCCAAACTTATAACCGAAACTAAATTCATTGATTTTTATAATCAGCTCCTGGGCAGCCTAAAACAAACAAACAAACAAAAAAAGAAAAACAAAAACAAACAAACAAACATGAACAGTGGGAGGACTTGGGCCTTCTCTCCAGCCAGTGGTCTGGGGAGGTTGGGACAATAAGTTAAGTGCATGAAAATGTCTCTTCCCTAAAAACTCTAACCAGAATAATGTCTTCTTCTTTCCACTTCCAGTAGTGGAAATTTTGTTCTTTTTTGCTTATCATGAAGATCAGACATCCAGGGAGAGAAAGTAAAAGCCAATGGCCCATCATCCCTCCTGAGTTATTTCCTCTAGGATGAAGAACAAAGTTTCTTCAGGTTCAGATTGGATATTAGAAAAATATTATTCATGGAAAGGATTGTCAGGCATTGGAACAGGCTGCCCAGGGAAGTAGTGGAGTTAACATCCGTGGAGGTGTTTAAAAGGTGTATAGATGAGGTTCTTCGGGACATGGGTTAGTGCTAGACTTAGGTTATGGTTAGACTCGATCTTGAGGGTCTCTTCCAACCAAAACGATCCTACGATTATAAATGTGGAAGTTCTGATCCAGGAAAGTAAGAACCTCCCAGCAGATACTGGAGCTTCAGTGAAGTCGTACCCTGTTTCAGTTGGTGTTGGAGCTATCGCTGAGCAGGGCCATGGTGGTGGCTGCAAGAGCTTTACTTCTCAGAGAAGAGAAACCCACTGAGAGGTCTTCACACTGGAGCAAGACAGTCTTGCAGCTACAGTTGCCCATGATTATTCTACTTGCTGATAGACTTTTAGTTATTCTTGCACAAATTTCATTTCCCATCTAGTATCCTTGGTGTTATCAATATTAGTTTTTTTCTCTCTTGTTAGAGGTAAGGCAAGATACTCTGGCCAACCAGTGTACTCTACTCAGCCTCCAACTCGATTCCTTCTTCCTCTGCCTCATTGACCTTGTCTACATCTGAATTGTGGTCACAGAGGTGAGGATGATTTCCAGAATGCTCTTTCTGAAAAGCCCAAAGGCAAACGTGGAATACAGACAGCTGTGTCCTGCCTGGGTTGCTGTGAACAAGGAAAGAAAATGTCATTATCTGTGCGAGTCCCATAAGAGATGTTTCACCTTGCACTGTCGCTGTTAAAAAAGAGTAGTGTTTTTGCTTTATGTTCTCTTTTATGACATCTGAAGGCTGGGAAAAAACAGGATACATCAGTAAGAGACAGTTAAAGCAGTTGCTTTAAAGCCAAATCCTTTCATAATACCCTTAAAATCTTAGTGACTGGAAAGTTCACAGGAGAGGGTAATAAGGGTAATATCTTCTATTAGCTGACTTCAGCTGATAAAGTTGTGGGGAGGGAGAAAAAGAGCTTTGGGGCACATAAGCACTTCTTCAAATCTCTGTAGACTTTGAAATGTCATTGTTTCCTGATTTACCTCATGAAACATAAACTTTACTAAACATGGTACATTAACGACAAGGTGTGCAAATGTGCCTTTTCAACTCAGAAACAGGGTTGCTTCTGTTCCAAACAGAGCTACCTCTTTGGACCAAAGATGACAAATAATTCAAGTTTAAACATATGTAGTTGTTTGTAGGCCCCAAGACACTTCATGGCAAATTCATTCCAGCTACTTTTCTCAATGTCCCCATACAAATAAGACCAAAGTATCAAGGCCAGAAACAAGAGAGGAGACAGTTACGTACAGTCTGAGGATATGAAGCCACAGTGACTTTTATATATACACAGACACATGTATGTATGTATATATGTATATATATATATATATAAATTAGGAATCTTGAAACTTAAATCCATATGCAGGAAAGTCTGCAAATGCTGAAGGCATTTTGGAAGAAAAAGATATTTTGCCCCCCAGTGTGAATACAAGATACATATATGTTTAATATCTTACACTTTGGGGATTTGAGATTTTCAGCCAGGTAGTTTTCATCTAAATAGAAGTCAGGTGTTTTTCAAAAGGTTTTTTTCTTTTAATTCATCAAAGTATTTTTCCAACAGAAAAGGGCTGGCTTTTCAGCCAGAATGGAAATTTTTGATTTGATCTGAAATTTTGTTTATTTCAAGGGGGCAGGGGTGAAAACCAAGCATGGAAACATTCTGACTAAAAATGCTTGCTTTAGGTCAAAGACTCTTAGATTTTTTCAAATGAAGTATTTCCCTTTAACACTTTAGTTTTTAAAATAACCTGAAATTGTCCTCTTTTTTCTTACCATTTTTAATTGGGAGGGAGGAAAAGACTAAAAGGTAACTTAGAAAACCTTTGTGGGGAATAAATAGCTTATGTTAAAATGATGGTATCTTCAATTAAAAATAATTGCCATCTTCTGCCTAAAGAGCAGAACATCTGGCCACATCTGACGGGGCTGGTGATATTGCGTAGGTGGCTCCAGGGGCTGCATTGCACTTGGGAAAAATTGTACTGTCGATAAAAATGGCCATGGGCTGTTCGCTTCCTACCTCCCCCTATGTTGGGCTCATTAATGGAACATCAAATGTGGACATAAAGTCAGCCTATACATGCCTAACTTCTGATATGAGCATCCGACCACTGCTTGGGTCCTGTGTTTGAAAAGCAGGGCCATGTCCTGAGGGCTGTAAATCCATTCTTTTTTGATAGAAAACAAATCTCAGAGGGTTTTTTTTTTTGTTGTTGTTTTTTGGTTGGGTTTTTTTTTTTTCCCCCCCACAAAAGAGTCTTGTATTCTGCACTGAGAGCCCAAATTGCAACGGGGAGGGGGAAGCTGCAAATCCAGCTCAAGGCTTGAAAGATTTCCACTGTCATTGCTAGAGCTCTGTGGAGTCAGAGCCTCTCGGTGCCAAGAACAAACACATCATCACCACCACATAATGCAAACACGATGCTCTTGTAACGCTGCTGCGGGACACTGGGAATCTGCCTCCGGGAAGAAAGGCAGGCAGGGAAAGCCCTGGAAATCTTTTTTTGTGACTAAAACCATGCTTTATTGCAAAGAGTGTGAGGAGCCGTCTCTCCTTTCCAGACTGAATTCCCACCTGCAGTGCGTTGCTGATTTAATAAGGGCTGAAAGGGATTATCAAGTTGTGAAGTTGTTTGCATCCTACTGGGTTTGTAATGAATGAAGGTTTTTGTTCAGCTCAGCCTAACTAAATGCTTCTAAGAGTGATCATAGCTGGGGAAAGGCTGTAAGTGACCAGCGTTTTTGGTGCATGGTTGATATTTGAATATTACATGATGAAATGGTGGGTGCATAAACTCCTTGTTAGTTTTGTAACATGCTTCTTTCCCTTACTCCTGCCACAACACTTGCTTCAGGCTAAGTCCTTGTGATGTTTTTTCAGTCTGCTTTGGTAACTTCACATTCAGCAAAAGAGAAAAAAAAATCAGTATCTTCAGCTCCTATAATTAATGAGCAACAGAAAATTTCCCTCATGGGTCTTTGTGTTCACCTTCTCCTGTAACTCTGCCACAGGTTGCCTCACCCTTGGGCAGTTTGTATCGGCTGCAGTTCTGCTTACAAAACTAATGACAAGAAAGATACTCATTGCTTGCCAATTCCCTGCAAACCAGTTGCATCCCCTGCTGAGAAGGACAAAGAGTGCCCCAGGAATGCCAAGGGAAAAGCCTCTTAATCCATCTCATTTTCAACCCAATAAAAGAGCAGAGCAACTCTGCTCAATTAACAGTCACAAAAACCACCTGTCCCTTTGGAGGCAGAGCTGAGTGGCAAGAATTTAAAACTCTCTTCTTACTGGATGTTTTTATAAATCTGACACCTGCACGAGGAGTATGTCTCCTAGACAGTCTTCTCTCCCTCTTGAAAGGTCAAACCTGCCCTGTTACAGTCCTCTCTTCCTAGTTTGGATGGGGTTTTCTCCCTCTCTTACCACAGTAATTGTTTCCAGTCCCTCTCACGCTTCCTGCCCATCAGTGGACTTTGTCTTGAGATGGTGACCCAATAAGTTAGGTGTCCTCTTTGCCATTCCCTTCATTGGTGCCCATGCTAAAACAGTGTTACAAACATGAGCTCTACCAGGTCAGGAAAACATGCAGAGCCCCAGATCTCCTCTTAATCTAGGAGAACCTAGCGAATGCAAGTTGTCTCAGTGTTTCTTCTCTTGAAATTTCATGCCACATGTGCCATCCACCACTCAAGAGTCTGTAGCAGCTAATAGCAAAAGTCTGATATCTTCCTAAAATTTCCCCTTGCTTCAAGCAAATAAGCAACTTCAACATCTGCTCCCCTACGGCTCTGGTCCTTACCTATATATCTCCCATATCTTTTCATGTCACAGCTTTCCACAGCCAGCCTCCCTCCAGCAGCCATACTATTCAGACATATTTTCATTTCCTTCTCCCACTCCTGCCTCTGAGCACTTCTTCCTTCCTGCAGATAATGTTTGGGAAGGGATCACAGCACACTTAATCAAGTAGATTGTCCACCCAGTCCAAGTCTATTCTCCCCAGTCAGCCAACAGATCTTGCCATAATGCTTCTACAGTTAACAAAGAGAGACAAACACCTCCAAGGGCTGAGAAACCATTCCTAAGCCTAACTCCTTCTCTGAACCTTTCAGAAGAGCCTGACTCAATTCCTTGGGAACCAAGGAAGATTTGTAACAGATGACCCTTAAAGTCCTATGGCTATATCACAAAGATATCGCCTTTTCCTATTTCAGATGCTGTCTAAGCACTAATTTCTCCTATGACATAAAACAAGTATAACGGTTACAGGGAAAAAAGTTATTAAGTCAGGAGTTCATGGTGGGTTCTGTGTTCTCTAGTCTAACACAGCAAAATAAAAGGACTATCCAGGCCAAATTAGGTTAATATCATAGGAGCATAGAATAATTCCAGTTGGAAGGGACCTCAAGAGGTGCCCTTCAAGCAAGGGTCACCCATGAGTTAAGATCGGCTTATTCAAGGTTTCTTATTAGAAAGTCTCAGTGTTTTACATGTTTCACTTGGGGGAAGGTGAAAAAGAAAGAAGCATATGAAGTTCTCATTGCAATTCTGGGCTCCAATTTGTTGGAAATAGGGAGGTGGGGTGGGATGGTGTAGCTTTCCTGTAGGTGTGTGGTCCAAAACGGAGTCCAGGCTCCAGTGGCTGCAAACCTCTGAGATAGTCAGGTGGAAAACGTCACTGTTGGGGATGTTAACTGATTGCTGTCAGGGTTGGCCTGATGGTGACGGTCTGCCTCACATTCCAGGACCAGATGCCCTGCAAAGTCAGAGGTAACATCAGCTAACAGGAACTGAGCTTTTCTTGACATTTACGTGCATGGAGATGTCTCATTTTAGAGTGAACTGGCTTCTTAGTACCCAGTTCTCCCCTCCCCCAGACTTTGTTCCTGACTCATGTTTACCAGCTGGAGAAAATATGACAAAATAGTGAAAAAAAAAAAAAAAAGAGATCTGCTTTGAGTATTAAACTTCATTGCTGAAAGACTAGAAACTACTGTTTGGCCTGCCAAGGCTTTAATTGTTGACTTATGTAAGAAAGACTTTTATTTAGTCCCTGTTTGCATTCACCAGGAGGTTCACAAAACAATTATAAGAAATATAGTGGTAATCATCTTTCAGCCTTTATACTCCAGTCAGCCCAAAATATCAATCCAGTAGATGACTGTTCGTACGTGAGGTCACTGAGCCACTGAGTGGCTCTCTGACTAGATATTAAAGGTCTTTTCCAACCAAAATGATTCTATGATTCTATGAGTTTATTATTACTAATTGTTTTTACTAGCTACTGCTACTACAGGGCATGTGAATCATTCACCCTGTTCTCAGTCCTTAATAGCTTCATTGTATCATCTTGATCAAAGTTGGACCTTTCTGTTTCCCTTTCATGTGATCTTAAAAGTCATCTTTGGGTGGACAGAAAAACAAAAATCTCAAAGGTGATTTTAGGCTGAAACAAAAAAAGACGGCTCCAAATTTTTGATAGTTCAAATATTAAAATCTTATGATGTTAGACTGTCATCTTGTGAACAGTCTAAGACAGGCATGAAATAACCACAGATCCTGGTTGGCAGCAAATCAATAGACTCTCCCTAGTAAATTGAGGGGCTGGAAGCTGGTGAATGACGGATTCTGGTGCTTCAGGTTAGCTTGAAATCATTACACATACTGGATATTAAATTATAGAGTTTAGTGCTAGCTGGTTGCTGAAAATCTTGCATGTGAATGAAGAATAAGACTTCAGGACTGTTCTGTATTCTTTTTTGAAGCTTTAATATTGCTTGAATGCAAGTTGTATTTCATGCAATATCCCTGCCATTTTGAAGACAAACTGCTGTAGATCAGAATCAGATCTTTATATAAAACATTGGTTCAGGCCTGAATCTGGAAAGTTCCAGCTCTTTCTTGCAAGTGTAATATTTCATCCTTTGATTTTGATTGCTATGCAAGCAGGACAAAAGGCAACATTTTCCCAATGCTATATTATTTGCTACAGAAGTGAAGCATGTCCTAAAATCTAGTTGAAGATCAGGATGATCTAGAGATCCTGAGGTCTCATCTGAAGCATGTACTTAAGGATTTTATTAATGTGATTGTCTGCCTGGCCTTCTGAGTTGACATTAGTACAAAATTCATCTCACAGAGATAAAGCAGTCACATTAATCCTTCTTTCTCATAAGCTTGTACACCTGACTTGTAAGCAGCATGGTATCTAAATTAGCTGAGGCTGAATATCTACTTCACTGCTCTTTAAATCCAGTGTCACAAAAAGTCAAGAACAGAGAGAATCCATTTAGAGGACTAAATAGCAGGAAAAATCAGATGACATCTCTTTTGTGTCCTATGAATTTTATTTTCAATGTAACTCTGGATAGGAATATGAATCTCTCATGGGATTTGCAATTATGTGCCAATGAATAAAATACTCTTAAATAAAAATATTTGTCAGATTCAAATATTTCTAGACAACAAAATCTGGAATTTAGGGCTTTTTGTCTGGAGATGGGATTAGCCTGGAAAACAAAACAAAACAAAATTAATTTCAAGAAACCGGCAGAAGATTCCATCACTCATTTCTTCCAAGATCAGAGCAATTTCCTTTGCTGTGGAAGAGGAGTAATTTATACTTACTTTGTATGTAGTGGTGAAGGAACAGAGCTTAATATAATGGTAATAAGATAAGCTGCTAAAAGCTTTCACATAAAAAGCAACAACTTGGAGTGGGGTTTTCACCACTGCTAGTGAAAGTGGACCCACATTTGAGGGTTATCTTGCTAGAGTTCTGCATACTGAACTAATTTGAACTGAACTAATATTTTTGGCTTCTAAACAAAACTGCTTTTTTTTCCTCTCAGTTAGTAAAGTCTCCTTGCATTAAAAGAAAAGCATAAATGCTACTTTCTTACATTTGCATATAAGGCACAATTTAGTGCAAGAATAGAGATGGCAGGGAGATGTAGCATGTCACTTTGAAATAAAGTTGTGCACAACTTTTACATAAGTGTACTGGACTTTGCAAATCTCTTCTACATTACATATTTCCCCTTTAGGTGCTTGAAGTCCAGCTGAGTTCAGTGAGAGCTTAGCCATTTAAATCCCTCTGGATTGGACACCAAGTTATCACCTTATAGTTTAGATTAATTAGATATTTCAGTGTTCCTGACCAGGGTTCTAAAGTGGCTTTTTTTTGTTTATCTCACTGGAGGTCCAAGAATGACTGAGCCTAGAGACAGGAGTAATTGGCAGTTGTAACTTGGAGACCGGGATTTCACAAGGTTGGAACAAAGGCACTGTACAGCATCACCTTTTGGTTATGATCTGGCAGATTCAAGGACTGTGAGAATAGGTGTTCTCAGTAACAGTGAGCAGAACTGCAAACACAGCCTTTAAATGTTGCATCAGTTTGGCTTTGGCCTTTGCCAAAGCTACTTCTTAACAACTGACTTGAAAACTGCAGGGATGAACTGTCTTTTTTCCTCCCTGTGGGGCAACCACATTTTGACATTGCGGTTCCTAAATGACCAGCAAATAATTTCATATGCTGGAAATGAAGAAAAGGGAAGGGAAGGAAAGAAAATAAAAGATGCAATCTTTTCTTTTCCTCCCCCCAAGTTAATGAATTTTTTATATATGTGTAAGCATGTCACTATTCCAAGCCACATCAAATCACTCCTAGAATCTGTATTTTAAAAACAGGAATGTGTATAATATGAATGGCTTAAGGAATAAAATGCAAAAAGATGTTGATGATGCTGGATTACCAGCCAGCTGGAGAATTAAGAAAGAGAGGGAGAGAGTGTGGTGAAGAGAAGAACAAAAAAGCGCATGTTTCACTGGCCAAGTCAACAACCGTGTTTTTTCTATGGCCCCTCATTATGGAAAAGTGTACTCAGGCTGTCCTGGAATCCAAGTTCACTGTTTTTAAGGAGTCACATCAGGGAAAAAAACAAAAACCAAAAACCTATGATGCAGTGCAGCGTGTATGACAGGGAACATCTGGACACCAAACTACTGGAGCTGCCATGTTTTGCAGGGGGTGAAATGGAAAGAACTGTAACAAATATGGGATTTTGCTTCCAGCTTTCATTTATTTAAACACATCACTGGCTTTTGAGCTATTTCTTTGTTTTGGATAATATTTAAACATGTCAAAAATCCTCTCTCCTTCCTGCCCTTCCTTACACATGACTGGGAGTGGACTGCTCTGACCATCTGCAGAGTAGGAATGAGCAGAGCTACATCTGGATGGGCTGGGGATCACATGAAAGCTCACAGCAAGTCCTGAGCAGTTAACTCAAAACCTGCCTTTCCCTGGACAAGCTGAGACAGTATCACAGTTTTTGCCAGGATTGTGTGAACTGATGTTGGAGCCTTGTAGCTGAACATGTCTAGAGGGTGTTTGGGGGCCCTCCTTAAATTCAGGCACCTCTGCCAATCCTGCGTGTGTCTATGAGCTGTGTTCAATAATAACATTTGGCATTTATTGTGTGACATCTTGAGCTTATGAAGCCATTCCTGAGGCTTCACTGCAGCCCTGCTGTGATTATAAAAGCTTCAAGGCAGAATACAAAAAGACATGTGGCAGTGTTTAGAAGAGGGAAGAGCTAATAACAGGGTGGACAACCTGCAGGTCCAGAGACACGCACGGCTTATGCCAAAGCTGTACAGTGATGCGTGGGGTGCTGGCAAGTCCCAAAACCCCACCTGGGAAGAAGCAAGGCAAAGGGTGGGCTGCTAAAGTTACCACCACTGACCCAACTGAGGACCAAGCCCAAATTAGTCCCAGGGGGTGGTGAGATGATGGCTGGGATGCCACGACCATCCTCTGTCTGTGAACTGCTGCCAGAGGACTCTTCCCCTCAGGTCTCTGATGTATGGGTATATGTCCTGTGGCTGTCAGCCATATGTTGCTCATGGGTGTCAGGAAAGATGGTAGGTGGGCATTTGTGTGGGAAAAGTGTCTGATATGTTGTTTTATTTTACTTTTTCCCTTTGAAGCTGTTTTTATCTCAGGAGATCTGCTCAGTCCCTCCTTTGACATCTAATGTATTAGGGAAAAGGATAGCACCACTCAGCTGCAAGAGGAAATCTCTGGATTTAGCCTGAATTGCTGCACACAGTCAGTGAGGCATTTCTTCTTCAGCATATTAGTGTTCTTTCCTGAATTTTATGGTGTACAGAAGTACTTTTTGTAACCTTTTCTAAACAAAAAATCTTGACTGTAACTACAAAGCAGAAAGATACCTCTCTTGGGGTGGGAATCTGGAAAGAAGAGGTTGGGGAATGTTTTCAGATCTGCCCATCAAAGTGATGTGTTACGTGTTTGTTTTATCTTAACCAAGGGAATGGTAGGAAGATGTGCCAGGGGAGGTTTAGGTTGGACGTGAGGAAAAGGTTCTTCACCCAGAGGGTGCTGGACACTGGAACAGGCTCCCCAGGGAGGTGTCACGGCCCCAAGCCTGACAGTGTTCAAGAAGAGACTGGACAATGTCCTCAGACACACGGTGTGAACTGTGGGGTTGTCCTGTGCAGGGACAGGAGTTGGACTCCATGATCCTTGTGGGTCCTTCCAACTCAGGACATTCTATGATTTTGATTTGTTTTTATTTTATTTTATTTTATTTTATTTTATTTTATTTTATTTTATTTTATTTTATTTTATTTTATTTTATTATTTTTTTATTTCTATTTTTCTTTTTTTTAATTTTTATTTTTTTATTATTTTTATTTTATTTTATTTACTTTGTTTTATTTTAGCACTATAGTTCATTTTGTCCTATTGAACTTGGTGGCTCTTAAGCTGTAAGATTTATGATATGACTCTGACAGTAGGAGATGACCATATGAGACAGTGACTAAATGGCTTGAGCTGACCTGACCTGTGGACAGAAAATGGTCTCTTTCTCCATGCTTGCACACGCAGACCTTGGCTCAGCTGGTGAGCCTGCTTAACAAGGGGCAAATTAGTCATAAATGCTGGCTTTCATTATATGGTTATTTCTCCTTTTGAAATGAGGCCCAGGCTGCCAACTCACAGCATTTCACGAGATAATTTCTCCCACTATCGAATGGGCAGCCGTGCTCCGTCATTGCAACAGGGATGGTTGTGCACCGATGACAGTGCTGGAAAGCCCTTGCTGGTGCCCTGACTCATGGTTTATTTGACCTTGAGTTTGTCCTATGCTGCTTTTTTTGCCAAGGAAGAGGAAATGTGTTGCTCAACGTAGCTCAGGCTTCGCTTCCAAACATCGTGACGAGGGTGAGAAGGGCAGGCAGGGATCATGGCCAACTCTCTGACAACCGCAGGGTGAGCAGCAGAGAAATAGCTGCTGATGGACAGCAGGATGAATTAAGTCAGCCAGTGCTGGCTCTGCCGTAGGGAAAGGTCAGCGCCTCCAACAGAGTTTTGGTTGCTGTGAAAAACTGCCCAGCGGTTATGTTGGAAGTGTCCGGAGGGTCTCAGCATCCCAACCCAGGGCTGGCTGTCGTGGAGAGGCAGGAGCCATGCCAGGAACCCTAGGGCTTGTCCCCCACAGCTGGGGACACCCTGACGTGCCTGTCATGGTCCTGCAGCTCCTCACTGCTCTTATCTGCATCCCGTCTAGCAGCTGCAGTGATGCCTGGGTCAGGAAAATTTCTGAATGCAAAGATTACACCTAAAGGGTTTCATGAAAGAAAGAGAAAGATTAAATAAAATCTGACCTCTCCCTTTGCTGAGGCCAAGCTGTTGTCAGCTTAAAGAAAATGTTTTCTCTTTGTGTTTGGACACTTTAAAAGATTTATTTCCTCCTCCTATCCCTCCCCCTCCTTGGATGAAATTCGCAGGGATTTCCACAAAATGTGTTCGGAGGAGCCAAGTCTTCAACACCAGCAGTTTTCAGTCAGACTGTTGGAATGATCAATAAATCGGCACCAACTGATCTCAGAGTCTGCGGATGTCTATGAGGCGCAAGCAGCTCTTTTAGGTAAACTGGAGCAAGTGAGTAAGTCCAGTAGCTCTGGAGCCAAACCCTAAAGTGCATGCAAAATCATATGGGGAGCCAGTGCTGCGATTTTCAGTACAAGGGTGATGTAATGATTGAGTACAGTTCAAGTCAGTAATCTAGTCATCTGTTCACAATTTTGAATTATGGCTGATGCAGCTTCTGTCTGCAAGCCAGCAAAAAGAGAATGAGAATTACAGTTATTGAGTCAAGCCAAAGACAGGGATCAGCATCTTGGCATCAGCTTGGGGTACTGGTGGGGGTGGGGGTGTGCTATTTGAAGTGCAACTTGGGGTCTAGCATGAGCCTGAAATTCTGGAGACCGTTGGGATCTGAGCAAAAGATGGTAGATGGAGAGTGTACTGACAGGTAGGGACACCTACCTCTGATCATTGTCCCAAAGAAGAGCAGGGGCATCGATCCTGAGCACAAATCTAAATCCATACTGCCCAAGACAACTACTTTGAACACATACTCATCTGTTGTGTTTAAATTCCACTTAAGAAAATTTAAAGCCATCCAGGGCCTGACCTTTAGCAAACCACAAAGGCAACCCATAAACCACAAGGCTGGAATCAGCTAGAGAGGACATGTAAATCCAACATATTAGCACAGACTTTCAACTGCAGCTGGTAACCAGGGATATTAAGAATGGGAGATGTACCAGCAGCATCTATGTAAGATCTGAGAGTGTAAAGCTGGATTCCGTAAGGGCTTCACTGAGATCATCACCCTAAAGGGGGAATAACACAGCACAGCATTTAATAATAGTAAGTGGCTGACTTCACCACCAGGCGGAAACAAAATATTTTTAAGTGTCAGAAACCATAAAAACATGACATGATTCATCTTAAAACAAACAGTTGCTCATGTGAATCTTAGAGTGCAGGATACATGGAAAGTCCCCAGATGAGACCATCTCCAGAGTGCCGTTTTTTTGGGCAAAAAGCACGTACTGTGAGTTAAGCACTGCAGGGCCTGGTTGGCTGAAGACCTATTGGTACTGGGATACTAAAGGATGTACTAATAATTGGGAAACTAAATCTCCCCTTCAAAATCAATACCGCAGTGGGGGGTTTTGACAAGATTAATACCTTCCCCATACAGTGTACATCTGAGGGATTATCCACTAATCGTGGAAGATCTTTGGGCATTGGGCAAAAGTTTAACAAATAATCCATTGCACTAGTCATTCATGTCAAAGCTGCAGTCACTCCTGAAGGTTAACTTTTTCCCACTCTGAGTTCTAAGCTGACAACAAAGAATAAGAAGATATAAACATCTCTCTTGAAAATTTTGCATAGAAACGTTATACTTCAAAATATTTTAACTCTTTGTCAAATAGTGTTACGCATAATTAAGCCCTGAAGTGGCTGCCTCTCTTCCATGGAGAAATGATGCATTGCACCTTTTGTATGGATATCTAGTGACCTGTCATTCTTGCTAGGGAGGAATAAATTACTCAGAGCCTTAATGTATTTGCAATGGCCTTTCTTGTTTGCTGTGGCTGTTTAGTCTGGCCCATCAGAGACTTACATATATTTTAAAAGTCTCACAGTGATTCCGTGGAATTATGTTGACTTTCTAGTCATATTTGTATATTTTAAGAGTATTTGGGTCAATAGGTATAAGACCAGATACAGCATTTACCGCTGTAATTGAGTTCAGTAATTGAAATACATATTCCTGAACAGGAACTTGGTGGATTTGAGGATGTTATTCCTTCTGCTGTATACTCAATGGTATTTTATGGAATTTCTGGTAACCTTCTAGAACAATAACCATCATCTATTGCAATTATTTGCATTAAGACTAGTACCTGCATTAGTTAAGCCTGGTTTCCAAAGGGTTTGTATCTCTTGTTGATTGACTTTTAAACTCAGTTTCACTGAGGATGCATGTCAACTAATCCTGCATTAGACATCAGAGAATCCATACTAGAACAAACCAGTGAAGTGGGATGTAGGTTTTTGGGTGTCTTTTAAGTCAGGAAACTGACTGAAGCCTTTGCACAGTTGACATATCTGTATCTACCATCTTCTACAAGGATTCTCCAGTATCTAATAAAAGCTGGGCTCACAATGCACTCCTTTCTTCTTTGGGAGAATTAAGAGGCCTTTCCTTCTCCACTAAGACGCTTATTTTTATTTTTAAAAATTAGAAGAATGTAATACATTTAAAACCTCCAACTGCTGTAAAGTTTTGTTTAAATGTTAAAAAAAACCTCAAGGTGGAGCTTTTCAGGTAGGGAAACAGACAATGACTCACTATGTCTGACTGAGCCTCTTTTCCTAAGAGAGGCTTGTTTTTGTCTGGGGAAAACTCTCATGGCATTTATGATCACATTTTGTAGCCTGGTAGGTCCATGTCTGGAAGATTGTTACTGCAACTGTAGGTACCTGGATCCAAGCCCCAGTTTTGAGGTGGAGGCCAATACATAGTGTCGTCTTGTACTTCACTTTTCTTTGTGGTATCTGAAATGTGACAGCCTTCATCCCTTTTACTATTTAAACAATTTTTATCCCCTTTAATAGTCTCTGGTTACTTCTAATCCCCATTATGCAAACTCTGGATATTCTCTTTATCATGCTAAACTCTTGGTCTCACTGTATTTAGCTCCTTGACCCAAGCCTAAGCAAAACAAGCTGAAAAAAGCAAGAAGATCTCTTACAGGATGAATCCTCCCCACTTTGACATAAGCCAGGAGTAACTCTGTTCAACTTCTGTTTCAAAGACTTCTTGGTAAGAATATACAATCTGAAAATGCCAAGGAACAAGATAAATCTGGACAGTTTTTAATTGGGATCGAGTAGAGTGCTCATAACCTCTCCAGTAGTGTGGAGGTGGAAGCTTAAGACCCCAGCTTGGCCACTTCATGTGATCTTAAAGGTTATTTTACTGCTTGAGATCAAATGTATCCCAGATATTTTCATCTGGCCTTTCTAAGCATTCACACCACATTCATTCCTAGTGACCTGAGTGCTGTTTATGTGGCTTCTATCTGTTTTGTTTTCTTCAAACGCAAGGCTGGAGACAGAGGTTGAGGGACAGAGAGGTTGAAGTTCATTATTTCATGTTGATACACAGCTGACAGATAACACCTTGTTGAAATAATACTTGTACCATAAGAAAAGTCCCTTTTTCATGTATGCTCTACTTCAAGAGAAAATAATTTCTGAAAGAATAACACAGATACAACAGCATTTCCCTAGTAGGTTGTGCAGTCTTTTTCCTCCAAGCACTTTGCCTTGAAACACATCAACCAGGATCTGGAGGGTGACCTTGCGTTATGCCTTGGAAGGAGGGCAAATTCTATGCTTCTTTATAGGCACTGGTTAGTTTGGTCTATCTCAGTGTTTAAATCTTGGTACCAACATATTTCGGTGACTTTTTCAGGAGTTTTTTGTCTCAAACTACTCAGCTGTATTGGCAATTCTCTCTCCTTTTCCACCAGCTATGCCATTGAAAGAAAACCCTGATTTCCCCACAGCAAACCTCACTGTCAACACGTGATGCATTGTTCTTCTTCAGGGTGACCAAAAGACAAGTCAGAGGCGAATCTGACTAATGTCCCCTGAAACAGTGAAGTCAATGAAAAGAATTTCAATTGGGTACAATTTCAACATTGTACCCATGGGTCAACCACAGCTTTTAACAGCCTTCAGAGCTACCCAAAGATAGTGTTACAGTCATTAACATCACTGATACTGTTGCCTGAAATAGTTGTTTTTTGCTGCAGTGGACAATGAATTCCTTCTTGTCCCATTGTTTTCAGAGCTACTGTGTTTGGGACATTCCAAGACTGCTGTAAATTGGTTCAATTATTTTCTGACATGTCGCTCACTAAATGTTCAGGGAGCATTTCCCTAATTCTGTCCAGATGAGCTGCGGATTCCAAGAGGTTTCTATTTTTGGATGTAGGCTTCTGCCTATATGCTACTGTTGGGCTCAGACTAATTCAGAGGAATCACGTTAGTGGGTATGCAGATTTATTTCTTTGCTTCTGCTGAATCTGAGCTGAAATTGTTTGGTCTTGCGAATTGCCTTTCCTATGCAGTGGGATCAATGTCCTTCCTTTGCATTTTTCATAAACTGGAGTTCCATTCTGATGAATCAGAGCTTGTTTTTTATTAGTTTTTCACAGGAGCTGCTTTCTCCTGCCACCACTTAATTCAGTAGAAAATTTTATTATCCCCATTTCTTTAACAGCAGCATCTTGGGAACTCAGATGGGATTGTAAACTCTCTGTATTCACAGGGCAACACACTGAGACAGTTTCTGCTTCAGAAATTAGAATTTCAAAAGTGAAGGTGGATATGAAATAGGATGAAAGCAGTTCATCCTCCTTAATATAGGTGGCTACAAAGAGCTGGATTGACTGATACAGCCAATGTCACCCATAAAGTCTTCTGCACAGCTTCCCACTGGACATTTTCCAAGTCTCAGTGTGACACCTGGCCTCAACCTTTCTTGTGTATGTGCATAAATTTCAGATTTAAAATTAAGCATTATGGTCCAGCAATATGAAGAATGAACTGAACCAAACTCAAATTAAAATATCAGCCAAGGAAATTTAGTTTGATTGAGATGCTCTAACACAATACCCTGCCCTCAGTGGCTTATAGAACGTCACTGATTTCTCTCCATAAGCAGAGAAGTTTCACAAAATTTTAGCCAAAAATCTTCCTAGAGTAATGCCAGAGGAAAAATCCATTTTTATGCTGTCTTGAAAAAAAAAAATCAAAATATCTATTTTGTTAAATCTCTAGCAGACTCTAGTAGTAGTCTGAAGTCAGACTTTGGCTTTGGCAGTTCTGGTGAAAATCTGTCCAAGTTTGGCAAACATGTCTGAAAATCTCATTTGGAGGCTTCTCAGCTATTCAGTAGACACTTCTTAAAATTGAGGCACTTGGTTTTTCCAGAGTTCCCCTGCACTGACCACCATGATCCAGCCCAGAACTACAATGGAAGACTTGATTTCCTCACCAGTTGTACCTCCCATATGAAGTCCCTTTCAGTGACATGTGGAAGAGCTGAAAGATTGTAATTACTATGCTTTAAATATTCACCATCCTAGTATTATATAGAGCACAGGAAAAGGAAGCAGCCTCACAATAATTCACCTTAATCTGATGGGGAGGATCCTGCCAACATAATGAAGGACTTGTAGAAAAGTTGTGTGGAGTACAGCAGGATGGAGCTCCAGGTTTTCAGATAAGAGTGGTAACCAGAAGAGGTGGGGGTGACCAGGGTGAAGAAGACTGATGGGGTCAGTAGAAGGTTCTGTGCTTAGTGTTATACAGAAAAATAAAGATATGTGATGGATATAATTGTTCTTGAATTATTCTGTGTACTTCAGCTGTTGTGACTGATTGGTTTTCCCTGATATATAACATCAGCTTTTTTTTAATTTCAGGGTCAGAGAGTCAATATCTCACACTCTTGCAGTCTGTTTCATCACACTGGTGTCCAAATATTTCAGATGGCCAGTTACTGGTATCTGTGGCCTGCCTTTGCAGGGATTAGAGGAGCATAATTTAAATGATATTAGGAATTTAATATCACTTCAACAGCTTCAGAAAATCTCTTAAAGTTATGAATAGTAAATATTTGGGGTACTTTTAAAGTTATCTAAATCTTATTTTATGTCCTTACAAAATTACAAAATGTGCACGTACAGTACCAATCCAAATCAAGGCCTAGAACAAATTACAGATCTCTTTGCCCATCCATTTGAAGTCTGAAGATAAGTATGAGAATCCAAACATATTCTCTTTCACATTAGATATTTCACCTTAATCACAGGCCTCTGACTTGTCAGCCAGAAAAGTAGAAAAAAGGAGAATGAAGAAAGATGACCTGGATCTTCCTCATTTCCCTTGTGACTCTGATGTAATCTCAAGGTGTTCCAAGCCAGGGAGGAAAAGATTCTTTTTCATTACAGCAATAATTTTAAGACCAAATTAATCTCCTACATATCCTGCTCTCTGTTCTGGCTGAGAAAATCTTTGGAAGACATGATGTCAAGAAACAAGAATGTGAAGTAAGTAGAAATTTTAGGAGAAAGTTAAAAGGCAGAAGACAGTGTGATAGACGATATGGCTCAGAAAGGGGAATCTGACCCCAGGTTCTGGTCTTGTCTCTCCCAGCCTTTGCTTGGTGCACATTGCTTTCATTTTTCAGTCACCGGTTCTTATGGAGCCCACAAACTATAGGATAAGCATGTGGAGTGTTCGGGAATAAATAAAAAGTAAACCCCGAAAATCAGTGCAAATCTGGGTAGACCTGGCTGAAACTTCATTTGCAGAACTTTTACTTTTGAGAAGACTAGGGAACCATATTCGGATAGATGCTGAACTTCAGTATTATTTCCATTAACTGCATCAGAAGCCAGGATCTGGCTTTTTTTTTTTCTTTTTGTTTTTGTTTTTTTGTTTTGTTTTGTTTTGTTTTGTTTTTGGTTTTGTTTTTGTTTTCTTTTTGTTTGTTTTTTGTTTGTTTGTTTTTTGGGTTTTTTTGCATGATACATGGCCTGAAGAAATCTTTTCTCTGTTAACATAGATGCCTCAGAGGTGCCTTGTGGCTCATCATCAGTTAAAATGCTAACATCAACTCCCCACTGCAGAAGACCATCTTAAATCAACATTGTTAGTGAAGCTTAGATGGCAACTCTTGGAATGAGGTAAAAAAAAAGATACTGATTTGTTGACGTATCCTCAACTCAAAGCAAATTTTTAAAACCAGCAGAGATTCATTCAAACTCTGAGACACTAAATATTTGTAAACAATCAGAATGACAGTATTTTCCAAACAGCTTTAGCATAGGAAAAAGCAGGCTGGAGGTACGGTGGGAATAGAAATACTTGCACAAATACAGATGTGCCAGTGATGCCTTTTTAGAGGAACTGGGGTCCTCAGTGTGAGACATTTGCTCATCTTCATCAGCAGTTTCTCTTCCTCCTTGCTTAGTTTAGGAAATGAGTCTCCAATGTTTTGTTTTCTTCCAGAAATCAATTACATCATCAGCACATGGTCAATGAAAAGAGTTGCTGACGTGCAAGTACAGATGAGCAGGCTGGACCTCCATCCTTGGAACTGTCTTACAAGGTGGTTCCGTGGGACCTACTGGAATATTTTAGCTGTGACCTGATATGCTGCTTCTTGTTTAAGGCCTAGATCATTTCACTGAGACCTGACTGGTTATATTGTCAATCATTAGGAGTGTCCCAGTAGGACTTAGGCCAATTCTTACTCACCCAGACAATTCCCAAGACACAGCTCAAGACTTGACAAAGGCCAAAACCTACTCCCAGCTGGCTGTTCTATCTAACCACAGCTGCTTTCAGATTGTTCAGCCATCCAGTATGGGTCTATCTTGGCACATACAGAATAAGTACAGTGATGATATTTACAAGGCCTTTGCAATCCTTCTCCCTTCCTTGAAGCCCATGGGTCCTCTTAAGCTCAAGATATTGAGATCAGACCTAAACCCCAGTCCTTTCCCTGAGATGATCGCTACCTCTAGCACAACTTACAGGCTACTTCCACTTGGCTGACAAGCAGTCCTCTCTTATATCACAGGCTGTAGCTACTAGATGAGTGGAATAAGTTTAAATTGTTTAACTGATCACCTTCATAAGGATACAGGTCTCCTTGTTATTTAGTGGAAATGGAGTTACTTCCAGAACGCATGATTTGGGGCAGGTGCTGAAACTGGATGCTCAGCTTCACCCTTGGAAACAGGGTATCTTCTCATGGACTATAGGAACTGTTTAGAAAGAACAACCACCCAGAACAGACAGCTACAACACCCATTTTACACTGTGCTGTACAAATACTGCCTAAACCGTGGGTCTGCGAAAGCTGAGCTCAGCACATCTGTCAGTGAGCGGTCTGTGGTAGATCTGGTATTTCCCATATTCACTGCACCCAAACAGGACTGCAAATATATATGTATATAAACAATTAATTGTACATGAGCTCATTCTGGGATAGAGGGTTAGGCTGCATATTAGATGGTAGTTCAGGCTTATTTTCCAGTGAAGTCTTGAATCTCTGCCAGGTCGTACCACTTGAGAATCTGGCCTCTTGCTTCTCATTTTGTACATTAACTTTACTTAATTGGTAGATTTTCCACGCTTAATAATTATAAATATATAAGTAGGAATGTTTGTTTATGCTTGTTTAAGCAGAGAAGGAACTGTTTCAAAGAAAAGACATTTTAAGAACAACCTGACTGCAGTCCCAAAGAAATTCAGAGCTTTGTGAGTACTACTTGAGCTGGTGGAGCATGGAGGAGGGAGTATTCAGTTAGGCAGTATTTGCAGCCTGTACACAGTGGAAGATGAGATCAGGTCTCTGCATATCATACCTACAACCTTTTTGCCCAGAGTGACCAGAAATTAATGTAGGAGTAAGCCATAAGGAAAAATTTGAGACCCGAAATAAGTCTCCTCCCCGAGCCAGTGTCTTTGTGTGGGCTGTGTATTGCATACGTATTTTCTGAGGCCGACTCAGATTCCTCTGAGCTTGGCACATTCTGGTTAAGATGAACTCAGCATCTGAATGTTGACATGAAAGCTGACTACACCATATACCGTGGCCCCACGCCACGTCCCGCTGGCCCTGGGCCGTGCTGGCATTGGCTTTGGTTACTTGATTTAAGACGGCTGTAGAAGAGGGAAGGGCAAAGGGTGCCTGAGGTAGGTTAACCTGGCATCCCAGCTGGAGGAAATGGCCCACGTTCTTCTGTAGAATAAGGCAAGAGGGATGAGTAGAGGGAAATAAAATAAATAAAGCAAACCAATGGTGTCATTAAAAAGAGGATGTATCACGTTTACCGTGAGAGCATGTGACTCAGACATCCAGACGTGAACATTCCTGCAAAGCCCCAAACGCACACATGGAACCGAATTTTTTTGGCTTCCCAGAATGGCTTAATTTTATGATTCTGTGACTCACTAGAAAAAGCAAAGTCCCTAGACGTGCTGCATCAAGACCCAGTAAACACCAGTTACTTGTGTGGACACACGGAGACAAAGGAGGGGGTGAGGGATGGATGGATGGAGGGGAGGGCAAAGGAACAAGACTCTCAGCATCTTGCCCCCTTTGTCCTTCTAGTGGTTTTGTAAACATGTTTCTCGCTCTTCCTTTCCCTCCTTTTGTTTGGAGTGGAGGGGTTAACAGAGGTCGTGTTAGTTTAAAAAATTATGGTTAACCTTACAAGCTGGGTTGCCTTAGGTCACGGTGATACAATTCCCCTCCCTTCTCCTGTGCAGTGGTGGTTCACACAAATTCCTCTAACGTGGGGAAGGAGGGGGCCTGCCAAGGCTATGAGCAATGCAGAACAGACTTACCTGTTTTTATGCACTGCTTAACTAATTATTTTAAAAAGAAACAGCCAAGTTGGAACAACTACCTTTTTCTTCCAGGAGGAACATTTTCCCCTTTTCCTTTTTCCCCACGTCCCCCTTCTCCCCTCCTCCCTCCCTTGGGTTCTTTTTTTTTCCTCCCCATTGCTTGGCTTGGCATTTGAAACAGGTTCTCGATATCTGACACCTCTTGAAAGTGTAGTTTGGCAAACAGGAATTGAGTTTGGCTCCAAAAGGGCCCTGCACAGGGCTCGTTGTGAAAACACCTGGGTGTCTCTTACGCCTCTAAGAACCAGTCCTACTCCTGTAGAAATAACAGCTCCCCTCTCCCTTCCCCCAGCCCTTGCTTTCCCTTCAAAATAAAATAAAAAAAAAATAAAATGCTGGCACTGTTTTTGTAAAAAACAGGTGGTTCAAGAGTGCTGCGGAAGGGGATGAAGGCCATCTCACCGACAGCGGCAAAAATCCTGCGCCGAGAGGGTTTTGATTGCGGCATGTACATCTGCAATTCGTTTTCCCAAGCTCCGGACAAATTAAGAATCTCCCAGCAATTAGGGGAGAAAGCTTCAAAGTGCAATCAGCAGTTCTTAAAAGAATATGTGCTGGGCTTTGAGGGAAGCTAATCCTGCTGCCTGCACCGGACTCCTCTCTGCCGTGTGCCTTTTCCAAGGCCAAAGTTTTGGCCTGCTTTTCAGTCACACCATATAAAATAACAAACACGCAGTCTAAGGAAAACAATTTTTAAGACACAGTGGAACCCACTTTAATGAAGAAAACTGTTAAATGCATAAAACCCCCATGTGCCAATGGATAAATGTGCTGGAAGTGTGAACTGTTAAACCAACAAAATTGTTAACACATCATACTGCTGGGCAAAAAAATAAAATAAAAAAAAATATAAAAAGGGAGTGAAACAGTTTTCTAACATGCAACCCACTTTGCCTTTATTGTTCACATTCCTGCTGACATAAAGTTTCCTGATTTGTCCCCTGGGCCCAGAAATATGGCAAAAGCGGGAACATTAATTGTATTTGCCCCCTTTAACCACCCTCCCTGATTTTTAGCTTGCAGTGGCCAAGAATAGCTTCATGGAATGGGGAGAGTTTGCCCTTTTTTATTCAAGGTGATGAGTGAACAAGTTCACGTGGATTTTTTTCTTTTTTTTTTAACCTGTAAAAAACTTTAAACTATGCCTGAAGATCTTTTTCCTGTATGTGTGGGGAAAATTGGGACTGGTTTCATGTTTGCTGTTTCTTAAAATTCTTAATCCCTCCATATTCCTGGTTTTCCTATGGGTGGATGCTGAAATGAGGCTGTTCCTGCGGTGTTGCTGCTCCCTCCGAAGACCTGGAGCTCTCACTGAGTAAAATCCTGGTCTCGTGAGAGCCCTGAAGGCAACTGCTTTGATAAGCATCCAACCCTGTGGCCATGCTGGCGTGGTGGGACCTGGATCCCTGCCTCGCTCCGAAACACGAGAAACAAAAAATCAGTCCGTTTAATTTATCTTCATCCGACTCCTAAATTACACGCTGTCCACAGATTCCATTTCCACAGGTGGTCAAAATTTTCCATCAAAACGTGATTCCCACAAAAGGTCGGCTTTTGTCACAAATGAAGGTTTCCCCTGGAAAAAATATATAAAGGCGCACCAAACAAAACTTTTACTGAGCTCTGAATGTCTTTATTAAAAACTGTTTGAAAACTAGAAGAAGTATCTGCAAAACAGATATTATAGAATCACAGAATGTCAGGGATTGGAAGGGACCTCGAAAGCTCATCCAGTGCAATCCCCCTGCCGGAGCAGGAACACCCAGATGAGGTTACACAGGAAGGCATCCAGGCGGGTTTGAATGTCTGCAGAGGAGACTCCACAACCCCCCTGGGCAGCCTGTTCCAGGCTCTGGCACTCTCACTGAGAAGAAGCTTCTTCTCGAATTTAAGTGGAACCTTTTGTTTTCCAGTTTGTACCCATTACCCCTTGTCCTACTGTTGGTTGTCACCAAGAAGAGCCTGGCTCCATCCTCGTGACACTCACGCTTTGTATATCTGTAAACATTAATGAGGTCACCCCTCAGTCTCCTCTTCTCCAGGCTAAAGAGCCCCAGCTCCCTCAGCCTTTCCTCACACGGGAGATGCTCCACTCCCTTAATCATCTTTGTTGCCCTGCGCTGGACTCTCTCCAGCAGTTCCCTGTCCTTCTGGAACTGAGGGCCCAGAACTGGATATTTCTTTTTTATATTTCCTTTAATGAGAAAACAGAGGGGAAAAAAAGCATGGTAAATTTGAATGAAAACTAAAAAGTTGATTAAAATAGTCATAATGAAAAAGAATTCAAAATATTATTTTTTTCATAAAATGATTCTTACAGTTGTAGCATCTGCATGGGGCAGCTGTTCAGCTGAGGTCTGTGCTGCTGTTTGTCTCTCCCAGGGGCCTTTCAGGTGCTGCTCTACGAACATAGGTATAAAAGTGCATTTATGATGACTAAATTCCATCTGTGACAATGAGGAGTTTATTCCAGCGGTTCAGAATGTTCTCATTTTTCTTCACTTTTCTGTGTCCCTTGCAAAATAACACGGGGTCGTGCCTGGCTTGAGGATGGCTCCTCTTTTTCTTGGCACTTGCTGATTTTGTTTCTTAAACTGATGTTTGTAAAGAAATTCCAGTCCCTCAAGGCCACTAAATATGTATTGCATAGCAGAGCCTCCACAGGACACGTTTGTACCTCCAATGTGTTTTGATCTCTGTTTCAAGGAGGCTCAGTGGCTGTGTCATGTACTTGAGACCACTTTACATGCCAGATTAACTTAAAACAGACTCATGTTTTGTTGTAATTATGCAAAAGAGTTATTTGTTACAAAAAGAAAAGGAAGGAAAACTGCAGCAAAATATTATAAAGCTTAAAATCCAAGCTTAAAATCCTCTTCACTGTTGTGCATTTAGGTAACCCCTGGGGCCCTTTCTCAGCAGCTAAAGGTGACCCCAGCCACCCCTTCACTTGGAAGGTGTAGTTTTTTGGAGTGCACCAAGATTCTTTGATACCATTTGCAGCTGAAGACCATCAGGATTTCAGTGTGACAAAATTGTCGCAAGCAATGCACAGGCTCCTGTCACACTCTCCACTCTGCCATTACCAAAGTGCATTTTTTAAACTCTTTTTCTAATTAGTTTCTGTGACAGTAGTTGTGGTCTGTCCTGCTATTTGTGAGGTGCAGACCAAGTGTTGTTTGAGAATCATTTAAGCCTGGCTTGGAAATGAGCCCTTTGAGACCTGTGGGTGCTCATGGGACCTCTCTGCAAAGAAACCACATGAATATCCTGCTCCCTGATGCTAGGCTGGCTGCAATGTCTCTCATCTAACATCAGCAAACAAAAAGCCAAGTTATCTGCTCTAGTTACTTGCTCCAGCTCCCCTTCATCAGTGGAGAGAGACAGAGTGTTACTCATCCCCATCTTGAAGGTCAAAGCCTACCTTTGCCTCTGATTTATGGCCTTCTGCAAGGCTTCAATGCAACATATGGTTTTTTACCATTGGAAACTTTATCTATGTTAACACTTCTCATTATTACCCAATCTGATGTATATGGGTGCATTTTCACAGAGACCACCCATGATTGCTGGTTACAGTGTTGGAGTGGGGGAGCTGAAATTATTTTATTTTATCATTAGTAATGTCTTGGGCTGTGGTGGAGGCTTCAAAGCAGTAGCTGTGTGATCCACTGAGGTCACCTTGCTACCCCACAAGTCAAAGTCCTCTTTGTACAAAATGGGGGTGATCACAGAAATTCTGGGTTAGAAAGACCATCAACTTATTCCCCTGCTTTGTGGCAGGGTCAGGAAATCTGGTTTATTCCTGACAGATGTCTGTTTAATCTGTTCATAAAACCTTCCAAAGCCTTCCATAGTAAATCACTTTGAGATCTAAAGGTGAAAAATGCTATGTAAGACCTGAATATTGTTATTATTATTAACAGTGTTGTTGTTCAGAGGACAGCTTAGCAGCCCAGTCCCAGATGGCACTTTAAAAAAAAGCCCAGAAGGAATGAGTTATAGCGAGTTGCACCAGTCCTGGTAAAAGTGCTGAGCCAGCACTTCTGGTGCTCCTGCCTGATACCACATTAGTCTGAAATGAAACTCCACAGCCTTTGCCTGTGTTCACACAGAGGCCAAGTACTTCCAGTGGTTACCGTATCACAGGGCTGGATTGCTCTACTGAAGACACTGGTGCCTTTCCTGAATGATGTCCGTTGTGAAGAGAACTGGATGTTGTTTACTTGGCCCCTTTTGCGGGTGCCATGTGCTGCATGCACAGAATAACAGGTGCTTCTGCCTTCAGAAACATGGCTCATGGTGCTCAGCTGAACTGTCTATGTATCTGGGTAACCTGGTAATCCTGTATAGCATATGGGTACAGACCCTGTGCTCCCAACAGTGTTGGTTCCAACAAATGGTCCTGAAATAAAATTGCCCTCCAGTTCCCAACCAGACTGACCCTCTGTTAATTTAATTTCCAACAAGCTCCAGAAAATCATATGTATATTCAAGTACAGGTCTATCATTAGCAGTGCCACAGGCAAGGGATGAACTATTGGCCCCTCCATCTTTGTTTCCAACTTACTAGATACCCCATTTAAACTCATGATTCTCCTCACATTGTCCCTAGTGCCACCCAATCATACCCAGCTCTATTTAAGCAAATTAACGAAACCATTCTTGGAGACTGAGGGTGGCCAGTGTTTGGACTAAGGTTCCCAGCCTTTGCACTTAAAGCTTGAGGATTTTCAGTAGAAGATACTGAATTAAATATGGTCTTGGAGAAGTTTCCATTCTAGCTAGTAAATCTAACACTGCCAAGACAGAAGTCCAGGCACTGTGACTCAGGTGCAGTCCTGGCATCTGTAGGTGATACCTAACACCTCCTCAAGTTTGTACAAACCAGGCTGTTTCTGATACATAGTTTGGATGAGGCTATCCCATTTGAGCGACTAAAAAAGCTGAATAGTATGGATGTGCCCATTAGACCGCAAACTAGAGAACAGATCCGTTTAGTCTTTGGGTGTCTAGCTATACAGTAAATGTGCATCCTAGAACAGTTCACCCAGTTTTTCTTCCTACAGAAAAAATGTATGGATTTGTTTTCCTTTTACTATATTATGTAGAATAAAGCACAATGTACCCATGGAAAGAAGTTAATTCCCTTTTGGATTCTGGAAGAAGGAAGAAGAGCTGTTATACCATTTTAACCAAATCTACTTGATAAAGCTCCTGACAAAACCTGTGAGACTTTCCTTAAGAAAAATTAAGATGTTATGCCTAAATGAACAACTGTGGACACGATACTCGTGTGGTACCCAGAGGTACAGATTCATGGCAGGGCTGCAACCAAGGTACGATGGTGCACTGTGTCACTCCCCTTGGCAGCAGCAGCACAACACCCAGTTCTCTTTTGTTTCATGTGAACTATCATGTCCTTGTCATAGTATTCAGGGATCGCCTTTTTGTATCCTGGTGAATCTCAGAATCATTTTGGTAGGCAGACACCCTCAAGATCATTAAATCCAACCATAACCTAATTCTAGCACTAAACCATGTTCCTAGGAACCACATCTACATCTCTTTTAAACCCCTCCAGGAATGGTGACTCCACCACTTCGCTGGGCAGCCTGTTCCAGTGCCTGACAACCCTTTCTGTGAAGAAATGTTTCCTAATATCCAGTCTAAACCTCCCTTTATGCAACTTGAGGCCATTTCCTCTCATCCTATCACTTGCTATTTAGGAGAAGAGACCAACACTACCTGGCTCTGCTTCTTGTGTTTGTCCTGAGCAACATGGTAGCTTGTCTCCTGGTGTGTGACTGGGATTACAGCAAGAAAGAAAATGCTGTATTTTGTTCTGGGAGCAGCCAAGTATCTAGCACATCTGGGAGAGAGAAGCCTTGCTCTGCCTGTCCATTTATTTCAGTAGACGGACAGTTTTGCCAGATGGTTAAACTTGTGCAACATCCCTAAACACCAAATCCCCCTCCTGTGCTCAGGCTCCCATATCTGCTGTGGGGTTGTGGATGGTCAGAAAGTTGCCTGAATTTCAGTTGTCTTGCACTCTTGGTACAGTAACTGGTTTAGAAAATATGTATATAAAAATGGTCATATATGTGACAGAACCCTCTAAAACAATGACCAAGTGTCTGTTGCCTTTACATTTCTGTAGGTGAAATCTCAGGTTTATTAGAGCTGGCATAACTAACTCCCCAGGCATCTAGTCTGTATTCTCCTTTCTTTAGTCAGGGAGTGTTGTACCTCAATTACCAGCCTTCGAAGAGGAAAAAGTTTGGAGCTTAATTCCTCCCTGGCTTAAACCTTTGTGTTTTTTTGGCTGTAGATTTATGTTCCAAGAACTTGGATTTACATGAAGACATATCTATTTGCACATAATTTGCAAGAGTTCCTTCTAGCCTATAATTGTGCTAAATACGGTTGTGGAGGCCACAGCATACCTAAAGTATTGCCGAATGGATTTTTAAGAGCAATTTTTTTCAAAAGTGTGCAAAAATAGAAAGATCTGAGAGGGAAAAAAAAAAAATAGAGACGAAAGATGGCCTTGTGGTCAAAAGCCTGGCCTGCAATTCCAGAAATCTGGGTTCAATTTCCAGCTCTGCCACTTACTTCCTGAGTGACCTTGGGCAAGTTGGATAATCTCAGTGTGCCTCAGTTCATGGGCATGTTAATAATATTGCCTTTGTCTCTCATGCTGCCTAGAGCATGAACGTACAACATGTTTGTTTGCACAGCACTTAGCACAACTGGGACCTGGTCTCAGCAGAGGTTTCTTGCTCTACTGTAATGGTAACAATAATAGTAATAGTGTTTTCCCTCAAGATTATGTGTTGAAAGAATGGAACGGGTGGTATAAATGGGTTTCTTTCAGGGTCTTTGGTGGGTGCAATCAAAAGGAAGGAGTTTCCTTTCTTCTGCTATGGGAGCCCATTGGTGACACCATCATGCACAGCCCTACTGAAGCCGAGAACCCAACAGAGGTTGTTGGATGCTACTCATCTTTTAACACCTTGTTGCAGGATGTAAGAAGTTGTAAGAGGCCAGTGTAGTCTACAAAAACCTACAAAACAATATGGAGCTACAAAATAGTATAGAGCTATGTGCTCTTAGGCCAGCTATGACTTCAGCCCTACCTTGTTGTCTGTCATTATTCAACTTTTCACCCAAGTAGGTCTCACTAATGTGAGCTCAAAATAAAACAGCCTGAGTGTTCTTTCTACTTCCCAGAGTAAACAGGTTGAAAACACCGTGGCTAAATATGGCTGTTAGCATGAAGTATCCAATCCAGATGTGACTGGTTAAGCTTTGTGATGCCAAATTATGAGATTAGTGTTGTGGATTTAGATCGCTCGCTGATTAGTCTAAGAATAACTTCAGTTTCTGAGCTCTGTCTTGGTTACCTGAGTTTTTGTAATAAGTGTCAGGGATCTGGAAAATAACCTTAAAATAACAAATAAAAGCTCACTTAAAGAAAACATGTACTGTGTGTCCTGACAATCTCTCATTTGTCTAGCTTGTGTCATTAGGAAAATCACTTTTCTTGTGAAGGAGAGGAAGGAGATTAGTCAAAGTGTCTATGTAAAGAAAAGGAATTGAACAAAACTGAGTAGCTCCTGTGAGCAACTGTGGACATGCAGTGCTACAAAACGAACCAAAACTGTGAAAAAGGATCAGTAACTTTGGGTGTTCAGTTTGCAGCGGTTTGGAGAAGACCTGATTTTTAGAGACTGGATGTTCAGCACCATCTGAAAATCAGAGCAAGGTGGATAACAAAAATGACAGTGTTTTTGACACAAAGGCCTGATGGATAACTTTTAGCAAAATGGCTTTTCATTTTTGACATGCTCTGTTACATATACTTAACCTTATTTTTACATCTGGTTGCTGTGGATGGATGAAAGCTGACTTTGATCTGCTGGCTCTCTTTCTGGAGTCTGGTTAGAGGGTTTATGGTTGTATTTGATAATCCTGAGGGTCTCTTCCAACTGAAATGATTCTATGATTCTGTGATCACTCAGGGAGCCCTGGGGAAGATGGTCAGTTTGACCTGGGCACCAGTTTTAAGAAATTATGGCTGTAGGGACTTGTTAGACTGTAGTACAAAGTAATAAAGACAAAACTTGTGAGAGGTTTTGGGCAGCTCTTGCCCTGCTGACATGCAGCCTCTTTGCAGCGCAACTGGCCCTGTGGCTCATGGAGGGCTCCACTTGAGTTTCCACAAAGACATTTGACTTTACATGGGCATGGTGCTGTTCACCACATCTTTCTAAGCATTTCTCAAGGTTTCATTCATACTATTTCTTCCCCTCTCCAGATATTGTAAGATCTTTCTAAGATTTTTTTCAGACATTCAGGCAAAAATTTTTGGCCTCACCAAAAAGCTTTGAAAGTATTATTGGTTTATATATGACCTGGAACATCTTGTCCAAGCAGGTATCACCCCTTCACTTTATTTAGGAGGGAAATCCCCATATTTTTTATTAAAAACCCAAACTACAGTCCAAAATTTCTACTTCTAAGCATTCTTAGTATTTTGAAGATCAGCGATATAGCATAATTTTACAAGATCGGGCTTTCAGTATTTTAGCATAATTTCATAACTGCATATCTTCTTAGTGCACAGGTAGAAATACAAAATAATTTATATGAAAGGAACTTTAAAGTGGACTATAATGACAGATGATTTAGAGGTGGACTTGATAGGGCTAGGTTAATGTTTGGACTTGATGATGTTAAAGGTCTTTTCCAACCAAAACGATTCTATGCTGTATTTGCTGTATGAAAAAAAAAAAAAAGAAGGTACTTGCTTATAAACAATACAAATTTGATGGTGCATAAAAAGTCCTTTTCCCTACCTCCAGTCTTGTTCTCTTTTAACAATCTTGTGAGGAGATATTAGACACAAAGTAAAATTTGAAAAATTCAAGAAAGATGTGTTGGTTTTTAGGTTTCCAGTGTCTCATTAAATCTCAAAATTAAGAATGAAATACTTGGCTACTGTTTCACTGCTCTTTCAAGGAAATTACTTTTAGGATTATTCACATATGTCTTTTTCACTAATTTCCATGTCCAGACTTTTAAATTATACACATGTGTAATTTTTACTAATTTCCATGTCCAAACTTTTTGCAAACTCATTAGACTTTAGTCCTTTCACAGGTATGGAAAAAATATCACGCTCAGGAATTCTTCTTAATAACATTAACTTTGTAACTCATGCAGTTTTGGGACTTAGGAAGTTTCTTCACCTGAGGTTTTTGTTTATTATTCCAAATTTACTGCCAGAAACTTGACGCTTACTCCAGAAACATTTGTCCAAGATGAGTTCCAGAGATTAAAGACTGAATTGACTTGAGTAGTGTGAATTTAAGACTATGAACTGCTTTCTCTGTTAAAATTCTCATTTGCAAGTTCAATTTATGTTCTTGGGCTTGACTTACAGGAGAGTAATTAAAAAAGAAGAAGAAATTATTCACTAATACAGAAATAAGTGTGGTAGAGAGTTTGAAAATCTATGTAATCTTAATTTCTGTGATAACAGACATAAATTTAATCTACATTACAGTCTCGAAAACCCTGAAATTGTGTTGCACTGATATGAAAACGTTGTGAAATCCAGATCAGTCCTTTGAGCCAGCGGTTACTGGTAATTGTGGCTTTTAGTCAGGGAGAGGAGACAGCTAGCAGCAGTGTTGGTCTATGGGGACCATAGTAAGGCATTCTGGGGTGGAAAAGAAATTATTTAACATTAGATTGCTATAAAATAGACATGTAGAGCTGAGCTAGTAAGGCATAGGCTCTTGGGAAATCAGGCTATTTTAGACGTCCACTTTCATGTGACGATCATGTGCTCCTTTGGTCAAATAGGACCAGGGTAATTGAGCTGGTTGAAAATTTTTCAGCTGAATTTACCTCTCAGAAAAAGGCAAATTTCTGTTATTAATGTTGACATAATTCTTCATATAGCAAAAGTGAAGTAATAGAAAATAAAAATACAATGGGGAGATACATCATATAGAGATGTGTGTAGGTACAGCTCTTTGTAAGTGCAATTATGTGTCCCTGATCATACATAGATGTGCTGAAATTAAAATGAAAGATTTACAGAGATACTCAATGCTTGGGTTGACCTGATGTATTTAGAGTGGAGAAGGGAAAATGGCAGTTCAGAGAATGGATTTGCTCACTATGGAAGATTTGACATTCGATCTCAGTCTGTAAGGAGATGCTCAGGATCTGATGGCATCAGCAACCTGGTTCCTGTGTCTGCTTAAATCCCGCCTCCAACTTGCTAGATTATCTGATTTTAAAAGTACCAGTTTTAAAAATGGCACCGTTTTCTGTACCTTTTCTGCGTCACCAGATTGGGTCCACCTTCAAGACTGAATCACCCTGAGCAAGCAGTCATTTTGCTGACCTCCTTATTCTGGAGCCACTTCACCTACAGACACCATGCCCAGCAAATAATGATCCTTTGTGTCCATTGGCGAGCACAAGCTCAGCTCCAAGAGCTGTAGGCATGCAATCAATTATCATTATTGCAATAAAAAAAAATTATCCCAGAGCAAGAGTGTTTCTCCAGCTTGCCTTCAAACAGCGGCTCGAAATCCTCTCCAGCCCTGAAGTAAGAAGGAGTTATGTCTGGAATATTTCACTCCGTCTTTGAGAGAACAACTCTATGTATTCCTCAGTGTGTGAGCGCTGGATGAATGGCAACAGCAGTTCAAACTGTTTATTCCTTTTTTAGCAATAATGTTTAGGTTCATGAAAGCCTTCCAAGATATATAGAATTCCTCATGCTGAGTAAGGGCTCCTTCACTTATTGCTGCTGCTACACACTATGGACCATTCTTATTATACCTCCCTCCCCATTCATACCACTATAGTTAGGGGACTCTCAATGTTGTCATTATAAGCCCCTTATTTTTCAGGGTGTATAATTCAGCTGTAAAAAATTTGCCCTGGGCTGAAACTTGGCACATGAAGGCCAGAGAGAGGATTTTTGTGCTGATTATTTTTTTAAAGCAAGTTTTTAAAATAAAATAAAATAAAATAAAATCTGTTCAGCCATATTATGTTGTAAAAAGTGCAGGAAAAAATAGAAGTTAGTGGTTTCAGATGCTTTTTTTCAGGCCTCTCCTGTGTAACTCAAAGCCAGCTTTGTTTTTTAAACTGAAATTTTCCAGGCTATTAGTCCATAATGTGAACTTATGCCTTTCAGGTTTCTCTTTAAACACAGGCACACACGAAAAGAAGAGCTGAGTTATTTCAATTAGGAATGGAGGCTGCTGTAGTTTATTTTATGTGCACTTTTTCACAAGGATTATAGGATTTTTTTTTCCCCTTTTCTGGAAGGCACATGGGTGCAGAACACCTGCTCAAGTGTTGGGGTGAGGCTTTTGTCCCTGCATGCTGGTGTCTGCGTCTCTTTGCTGTGGGTCCTCTGGATCTTCAGAGAGAGCTGAATTGGATGCTGTTATGTTAGTGAATCCACTGTCTTCTCCACACTAAGTGTTTAGGCAGGACTGGGCTTCCCAACAGGTGGTTTTCTCAGGACTCAAGCAGGTCTAAAATTTAGTCTTGAGGTGCTGATGAATTTGGATTTAACCTTCAGGCATCTTGGATCTCAGTCTGTTGTCTTGGCCACAGATCCATCATCCTGTCCCTGAGGTGTGTTGAACAATATTTGATTGAAGTTCTGGTTGGCAAAGCCAACATGGAGGTTTCAAGCTTCTTGACTCTTGAGGAAACTGTGGCCTGGAGTTCAGATCCTGTATTAAATGACAAGTTAAGATACATTGGGTGGCCGGTGCCTACTCTCTAGTTTGTTAATGGTTACAAAACCGCAGCATGATGACAGATTGTCTTTACAACACAGCTAGTGCTGGATTAGCAATGAAAAAGAGTTATGCAAAGGCAGAATTGCCTGCAAAAAGTTAATGCTTGTACAGGATCATCTTATCAAGTGTTCTTAAATGTTCAGTTTCCCCAACAGGAAAAATCGATACCTAAGATATAGAAGACCAGGTGAGAACTGGTCCTTTGTTTCATTAAAAGCAAAACAAAACAGAGTTATCTCTTTCCTTCTCTAAAAATATGTGCAATTCTCAAAGAAGGATTTAAACTGGGTTCTTAATTTTATTTTAATGGCAAAATTTTATTTTGATGGCAGACCCCAGGCTCTTATACATTTAGAATAGTCCTTATTAGTTAAAGTCTTTTATAGAAGATCTGTATGAGAAAAAAAAAAAAAAAAAAGAGTGATGAGATTCTTATCAAGGTGAGAAACGTGAGGTACTGTAAGAAGCAGGGTGAAATTTTAGACCCCAAACAAGAGCCTACAAAGCCTGGTTTAGTACCCTTACTCTGCACATCTTCTGCTGGTTGCTGGTGTAGATTTGAAAACTGCTTCATAGCAGATAGTCATCATGGGGACATTGTTTTGGCAAATGTCTATTTATATCAGTGACAGGATGAGAGGAAATGGCCTCAAGTTGCACCAGGGGAGGTTCAGATTGGATATTAGGAAAAAATTATTCCTGGAACAGGCTGCCCAGGGAAGTGGTGGAGTCACCATTCTTGGAGGGGTTTAAAAGATATGTAGATGAGGTTCTTCGGGTCATGGGTTAGTGCCGCAGTTAGGTTGTGGTTGGACTCAATGATTTGGAGGGTGTCTTCCAACCAAAATGATTCTGATTCTATATCAGAGACCAAATGTAGTGCAGTGTTTCTTTGCCTGACTCTGGCAGAGAGTTTACCCAACATTGGGATTCCCTGCAAACCTGGTGCCTTCTCTCCAAAGAGGACAATCCTCTCTAGTAGTTCAGAGGTCTCAGGTCTGAGATCAGGATGCCAGCTGAACCATCACTTCTTTTTTTCACAGCTGGAGCTTGGGTGATGTACCCAGAGGGAGAAAAAGAGCAAATGGAAGCAGTTGGTAGATAACATATCTATTTTTTGTGTATGCATGTATGTAGATGGGGTGGGGAGGAATTGGTAGCAGTTACCCTTTAACATATTATGACCTCCCAGCAAGGCTCTCGTGGCTCCCATCAAAGCCCATAGCTCCATATGTTACCATGAATTTTGGGTTTCCAAGCCAGACTCAACCATAGAGTTGCACAGAATGGAAAGCAGTTGTTCCGAACCCTCGTCTCACCTGTTGGCATGGTCCGCATGTGGAGTTTTCTGTTCACACTGGGTGGCCATAGAATGACAAGCCTGAACACATCAGCTCCACAATTTTTCAGGGTGGAATTTTGACATTCCTAGAGTTCAAATTTGCTCATTTGTACTTCTTTTAGTCAATTAATGCTGGCTCCAGGCAGGGTTTGGGGTTTCCTTTTTTTGGTTTAGGGTTTTGTTTTTTTTTTTTTTTCCTGGTTAATTCTGTGCTCCTGCTGGAGGAGGGAATACCACACACACAGGCATGGGTTCCTCCTCACACCCCATGTCACAGCCACCATTCCTGCAGACAAGGAAGCCAAAATGAAGCTGCCTAGATAGCCTGTCATCACGGCTCTCTAACCAGCTGGAAGTCGTCCTGCCAAGCAAGGGGAAGAGCCACCCCTCAAAGAGAGTGGGATCTCAGCCCCAGCCCCAGTCTGTACTTGTGGGCGAAGTGAAGCCCACAGGGAGGACCTGGAGGCTGTTTTGAGTGTGTGACGGCACTCAGAATCCAAGCCATAACAGCAGCACTTTGAAAACAGAAAAGAAACCAAAGTGTCTAATATTGGGTCAAGCCAACATCCATAAATCAACGTCTGTGAATTTATAAACTGTTCGTAAATTTAAGTGCTTTTTGGAGAGCTGTTTGTTATTATGTCAGGGCTGGGAAGGGGGGTGAGGGAAAGTACTTATATTCACTCACTGTCTACTGCTCTGGATTTACTTGTACATTGTTTGAGGAGGAAGAAGGAGCAGAAATTGTCTGGGCGAGGGGAGGTGTTAGGGGGGATGATGCTGCTGTGCCCCAGTAACATTCGGTGTAAGACGAGCAAAAAGGACAAACCAGATTGAAACCACATTTGTTGCCTTTCAAAGTCCCCATCTATCCTCTGGCTGCTTTAGCCCTCCACCAGCTAACACAGCTTTAAAACAGCCGGAGAGGCTTTACCGCCTCAGCTGCTTCCTCCTTCTTCCCCCTGTGTCTCTGTGAGGGAGCAAAGGCACAAAAATCATCTCAGCAGCTTTGCAGCCCCTCTTCCCCCTGGATCTGAGATGTGGTGACAGTCCTCAATGACTCTTCCTCAGCACATCTCGCTCGGAGGCATGTTGTAAAGTGGCACATTCAATGGGGAATAAGATGCTGCAGCTTTGAGGAGGGACTGGGGGAAAAAAAAAAAGGAAAACCCTCTGCAATCTTGCTCCACCTCTGGTTGAAACTTTTTCTGATGTTCCACTGTATTTGGATAACTTTTCCTCCCACCTCTATTAATTTTTGTTCCTTTCACCACCTGTTGTTTCCACAGGCAGGATAAGGCACAAAAGTGTCCTGAGAGAAGCTTGTCCCAGCCTGGCGGGAAGCAGGAAGTATTGGAAGGCCTAAGAGGGTGTGAAAAGTTTTGGAGGTTATGTTCACAAAATAAGACATTGTTCCTGGTACGGTGCTGCTCATTCAAGTATCTCAACACTTTGCACGCATGAATGAGTTAAGCCTTATAACACACCTGTAGGGAAATGGTATCCTCCATTTTATAGGTGATGAAATGGAAGTACTGAAGGAGCTGAGGCCAGATTTCAAACCTGAATGCCTCCAGTTAAACTTCTAAATCCGAAACAAGGTATTGAAATGAGCATTCACAATCTGCCAGGTCATGCTGATATGAAGGGAATGACTGTGTGTTTAGTGCTTTCTAAACCCAGGCTCCCTATTGAGCAGCCTATTTCTGAAATCTTTGGCCTGGGCTCTTATACCAAAACCATGCAGTCAGTGGAGACAAACACCAGGCATGCAATGGTGTTTAATCCTAACATGCAGGTGCATGTTTCAATGTGCTCCAAACCATGCAAGCATCTTTAGTGAAATAAAAATCCCTTTGGAAGCCCACCTTGCTTCTGAATGGCATAAAAATGGGAACAACCATCTCCCTGGAAGCCCAAAGCCCATGGATAGGCAGAGTAGACATCAGTGTGTTTTCTGAAGAACAGGAGAAGTTAATCAAAACATTTTCAGAGCTCTAAAAAATGGTTTTGGCAGCAGTTAAGTAGCCCTGGGCAAAGGTTTGAGGTTAGTTATCTACTTCACTTGAACATGACTAGAGACGAAGCTTCTCATTTCTGTATTTCGTGTCCTGAGTTGACCTCCCTGATTTCTGAGATAGTCTGAAGCATAACAACTTTTCCTGCTCTTGCATGTTTCAGGAATAACTTGTCATGGCCTGTTTGCCAGTATTTACAATGTTTCTTCATGTTATGATGATCATGTTATCTGGTAAATTTCATTCTTTCGTTTCTGTAGTGCGTGTTAGCCTCTCGAGGAAATTAGCTGCCTCTGTGTGAAGGGACTAATCCATTTCTAGGAATTAAAGGCTTTACTATTGTCGTATTCATGATGAATCTCTTTCTTTTTTTGTGAGGCTGCCAGGCAAGATTGTATGTAATGAATTTTAAGTGTCTGGATTGGACACCATATCCAAACATGCTGCTTGCAGGGTCAGGTAGATGTTGTTCGCGTGGTGGTATATAAAACTCGCAATTCTGGTTTCAATGTTTTATACCAAATCTTTTCCCCATAGGAAGCACCGCAAAGATGAGCTCTGATCATTTTACACCAAAAACAATCTTGAAGCACCCTTCAAAGAGCCTATGCTTATTTCTGAAGAGGTTTGTGAGGGCCTAGATGCAGGATGACGTGGGGAAGAGATATTTAATAACTGGATCACAACTTCCATTTCTGGCACACGATGCAGTGCCGTTCATCCCACCATTGTGCTCTTGGGAAATCCAATGATTTTTCTTTGGGATGAGCAAAGGTTACTCACACAGAAATAATCTCTTCCACCTTCAGAAGCAGTTAGGCTTAAAGAGGAGATGACCCTGAGTGCAGAGAGATTGTTTTGTGGAGCCTGTCTCTGTAAAGGTGTGGTCAAGAAGACAGCAGCTAAGGAATCCATCGACATAATATGCACTCAGAGGTCTTTGATGAAAGGATATTGATGGGGACCTACCCAGTGTTCTGGCTTGCCAGCGTCAAATGGAGTCCAGATGAGATGAACGGGGTGGTTCGCTCAAATTGGAGCACACTGCTTGCAGACTCAGGAAGATGTGGCTACTTTAGCAAAGTTATATCTTCTGTTAAACAGAAGGATGCAAGAAACTATTCTCATTAAAAAAAAAAAAAAAAAAGAAGAAGAAAAAGGAGAAAATTCTGGCATGGTTACCTGACTCATGGTGCTCTGGAGACACTGCGGCCGTATGTCCACATGGTTCAATATGCAGAAGCAAAACACTGCTTGCACATCACCTAAAGAAAGGCAGCCTGGCAGTATCAGAAGGGCAGTGCTGCAACCCTGATGGCTGGGATTAGGCCTTCCTGATGGACCCAGAACAGAATTTGCTGCTGATTTAACTAGGAACACATGACGGAGCAGAAATTTTCATAGAATAGCTGCTCAGAAAATTACTAGAAAGTGGCTCAAAGCAAAGTCAGGGAGACAAATATTTGCAAGGACCACCTTCTGACAGCATTTTCTAGAGCACCCAGCTAAAGGACTGAACATGAGTGAATAAAAGCAACAAAGTCCTGGCTTCAAACTGCAATCTTGTGCAGTCCCCTTTGCTAGGCACACTTGGTCCCAGCTTCCGCTGGAATAAAAGGTGAGTCAAAGGAAAATGGTGTCCAGAAGTTCAGAGCAACCCAGACAGCCCTAACCACATGACAGGCCCAGAGGGAAGTTTTAAACCACCCACACAACAGCTTGCACAGCTTGCCAAAAAGTCAGATCCTTCAGCTGGGGGAAAAATAGGTTGCATCTGGATTCTGTGTTTGAAGCCCATGGTAGAGGAAGGAGGCAATGAGGAGGAGGAGGAGTGGGAAATGTGTTCTGCACAGACCAGATTGCAGTTTGATTTGAAGCATAAAAGGAAGGAATTTATTATTCTAATAGTATTATAATAAGTCATTTCTCCCTATAAGCGTAATACAACCTTCTATGAGTGGCAGATCAGCCAAGAACAGAATTAGGGCCATTCCTAGCACAGTTTCAGTCCAGCCTGTCTTTGTTTGTTTTAAAAATAAAACACAGCTAAGTGTTTATTTGAATGGGTAGAGAATAGAAGGAGAAGTTCATCATCTCCTAATCATGTGGGCTAAAAGTGAATGTTTGGCAGCCAAACCCAACGTGAAGGGGCTGGCTGCGAAACAAGCCAGTGTGCTTGGGTTAAGGGTCTGGTATCTGCATTTTGGAAAGGCAAAGCTGACCAAATAATGAAGTATTGACTTTTGAGCCAGAGTACCAAAGTGATGCTCATGTTTGTGGCACTGACATAGTACACAATCCTGAGTAAGTCATGACTCTCAATCTTCTTTTCTGTGTGTTGTCAGTTGAGAGCCAGTGATGCTAGTCTTCAAAAATTCCTGAGGACAAGGTATCTACATTGCTGGCTCTAGCTGTAGTTTGGCAACAGAGGCTAAATCTGGTACCAAGCTTTGGCTTGAGCACTGCCACTTGGTTGTTTGTGCTGTTGAATTATTGCAATTTTCTCTGGGAAACTTATGGCCCGGACTGAAATTGCTGTTAGAAATTTCCAGCCATGGTTTGGGAGTTAGCCTGTAGGCATCTTGGATATATTCATCCTGTTTGGGAGACTTAGGAAGTTGAGACTTGGAGGAAAGGTATGGCTACGCTGTCTTAATTGACCTGAACAGTGGGGAATGGGCCATGGTACTGTTGAATTATTAGAGCTGGTGTACTCAAAATGCCCACAGAGTGGTTAGAAAGATGCAGCATCGGGTTATTTGCCAGTGGGTTGAGCTGTGAGGTGCCTGAGGTTGTTCCTGTTAGATCTGGAGGACATGAGGGGAGGTATTGAGCCTGTACTGACATATGAATCTGCAGCAGGAATTTTATCCTGAAAATTGGCTGTTTTTTGTCCATGGTAACGTGGCATGTAGGCTGGTACATGTGTAGGTTTCATGGCATAGCCAGAGGTTGTGGGCATGCAAGGCAAAATGAGATTTTTCACCCCTTTCTTGGTACCTGTCCCATGCTCACAGAAGACAGAACAGGACCAGGGTTTTGGGCACCAGATGACAGTGCTGCAGGAGGAAGATGCGTGGTGGAGCAGAGGATGAGGCGTTCTGCTTGTGGCTTCATCATCAGCTCCCCCTGACCTCAGGCAAATTACTTAACCTCATTGCTTCCATTTCCCTTGCTGCCACATGGGGATAATAATACCATCAGAGGATGGTTGTGAGCATTAATTAGCATATGTAGAGCACTTTGAAGATGAAAAGCTTTTAATGACTGCTGGGGATTATTAAAGCCGTTCACGTTCAGTAAGTGTTATTAAAAAGAAACCAAATCTGAATGCTCTGCGCTGAACCTCATCAGATCCCGGGGCTCGAATACTGGTGGAAGGACGCCTATACCACACTATGTAATTCCTCAGTAAATTGCCCAGGGGCTGAATTTGTCGCTGGAAACCACAATCCTGAGAGCTAGCCAGAAGAACCAAGCATCGTCTGTTGTGACTCACTCCACCTTCCCAAAGGGAAAAAAAAAGCAGTAGCATGGTTGTATTTGCGCTCACTTTTGATCTGAGTAGTACATGCTTTGTATTACTCCTCCTGAACTCATTGAGTTGATTGGGGATTATCTGGAGGTTGTTTAAAGTAGGATCATCGGCTCCTCTCGTAAATAACCAAGAAGCACTGGGATGCTAATCGACCGAGGTGTAGGAACTGGTCCAGAGTTGCATGAGCGAGGATGGAGTAATGTGGGCAAATTTCTCAGAGTTGTCTAGCATGAGTGAAAGCCTGTGAGAGGCCAAGGAAAAAAAACAGACAGATTTCATATAAATATGTGGTAAAATACTGAAACACAGACAAACATATGTTAATTGAATGGGCAAGGAGACAAAAAAAAAAGAAATCATTTCAATCTTCCTACACTTGCCTTTACAGATGAAATGGAATATCTGAAAGGCGGTCTTTTGCTTTTGATCTCTCACTTTTACTTGGAAATACTGCTGTGCACGAGGAGTGATGCTTGGGTTGTATGGACTGATATTGGAGAACATGCAGGTCTGAGCACTGTGGATTTGCAGCATGGTTACAAGGCATAACTCATCTCTACCTCAGTTTCCACCTCTGTCTAATGAATTTGCAACATATCTCAGGCTTGTGCTGCCCTTGACTTACTGGTGTGTCCAAGTGCTTCTAAGAAGTTTGTGGGTGATGCCAAGAATAGCTTCCCTCTTCTGCATGCTTAATTACTAAGGACAAGATGTTGACATCCCACAGTGACTCAAGGTAGCACCAGGATTTAATTCCACCAAGACTTCAAGCAGCAGCTTTCCTCACAGGTTGTCAATGAGAAGAATCTGCTGACAGTTTGGCTGGTTGTTTCTTATGGGTTTTCTTAATGTCAGGTGCAATTGAATTATTATTATGATTAATATTAATATTGATATTATTATTACTAACTTCTATATTATTATTACTGTGGTTGTAAGAGCACTTTGTTAAGTCTCCTAACTAATTAATAAAACCATTTTGTTTATTGCAAAAAAAGAGAAACATAGCAATCCTTTCACATGGACTTCACAGACCTATTTAATGAAATAAGTTCATTTTCTGCAGGTGTATTAATTTTCTTTTATAGCTAATAGTAATAAATAATTATAATCATTGCAATTATTTATTCCTCTGTTTTTCACAGTGGATCTCATGCCTTTTCATGTGGTTCTGAAAGAGAGATTGGTACTAACATCCATATCATAGAGATGCTAATGCACAGAACAGAGCTCATCACCAGTGACCAGCCTGGGAGTAACACGGATACACAAGTAAGCCCTACTGCTTCAGTTTGTTGTAAAACAAACTAAACATGTTGTGTGCTGCTCCAGGTTTTACAGACATTTAGAACAGAGGAATGTCCTGTTCCCTTTTTTCACACTCAGAGAATACGACCAAATAGCCAAGCACAAACTGCCACTTGGAAAACCATCCTGCAGTTTAGTTGGCAATTCAAGTTTTAATGAGCTGGCACTGCTGCCATAAGTAGCATATGTATGAACACCCCTCAGACTGAAAGTTCTCTCAGAAATTTGCCCTTAGCTGAGAAAATATCTGACTAGGTTTAATAATGTCAGAAGAGCTGACAAGAGACATCCTAGAGGGAAACGTGAAAATCAGGTATTTTTTTCAGCTTTAAAGTGAAAATGTCACAGGGTCACTGTTGTACTGTGGTGTGGAATAGTAATACAAACCCTTGGAAGGGCTTTTTCAACATCTGTGGACAAATACATATGTATTTTAATGAACAGCCCTTTACAATTCAGTTTGGTTCCCCAACTGCCTTGTTATCCTTGGCCCAGATTCATCCCATCCCTCTGGAACATCCCATTTTCCCCACCTAAGACCCAAATTGCCCCTTGAAAGTATTTATTTTTCTTCACTGATGATGCAGGAGACCTTGGGATTATACCTCCAACACAGACATCACAGTTAAATGCCAACTGTGTTGTGGGATCCCACTGAAGCCAATAGCTTCCCATTTGTGGGAAAAGGATTTAAGACCTGTTGGGCTGTCACTAAGGGTTTCCTTCTCCCATCCTTGGTTCTCCACGTGGTGGGAATCACTGAGCTTCTTCAACATGATAGTGTCAGACTCCCATTTCAAATCTGTCCATGCCATGCCTGGATTTCTGAGGCACAGATCCCACTGGGAATATAAACTCACAGTAAGATTATTCTTAGCCCCGGGGGACACTGGGCAATCAGGGCTCCTCTGCTGGCTGCCAACATCTGCCCTCATGATGGGGCAACCCAGCTGAATGTGAGTACCACTCTTGGGAGAAGAGACTCAGAAAAAAATGGTGGTGTGGATGGTGCATTTTCCTGTGGATCTGTCTTGCTTTTTTGAGTCCTTGGAGAGGTGTGAAGAATGACAGGACTCAGGCTGCAGCTCTCAACAAGAGATAGACTGCTGCTTCTCATTCTGCAATCACCTCGAGGTCGCACGTTATCTGAAGCCTCACTCTTTTTTGGCAGCAACGAAGGCACTTTCTGCCACTTTCAAAGACACAGAGAGGCTGTGGAAGCTCAACTGTCTTCCTTTTTTCATCCTGTTGGTATTTTTTTTCCCTCTCCCATCCCACATGAGGGTGACTTCTGAAAGGTTCCTTCCTCTGAAGCTTAGTGTTTGCCCATGAGAAGGAGATATATTACACTGAGGGCTGCTATTTTCAGTGGTTGAGTTGCAGAGTGGGAAAAAGCTGCCAAATGGAGGTAGGCTGGTGTTAAAATGAAAGGGCTTGCTTCTGAACTCATGCTGGCTTTGCACTGCTGTAAGGCAACTCACTTGAATGGAGTGTTTTTTCCTGATTCATAATGATGTCAGTGAGAAGAGAAACCTAACGGACTCTAATTTAATCCCAGGCTTTGGCAAGAGCCTTCATCTCCTTTTAATGAGCGGAGGTCCTTTTCATTATACTCTCAAATACCCCGGTGATGGGTGCCAGTATAAAACCCTAGATAGGCAGACGTTTATGTAATGGCAGCAGGCAGTGTGCTTTAGAGAAATGGAAAAGGCATTTTAATCGTGGTATTAGGCTAGATTCCACAAGACAGTATGGAAGGCATCAAGATGCGAATGCCATAACAATCTGGAGTGTGTTACCACTGCATTGATCTAATATTGCAATGTAGTAATAGTAATTTCAGGGATATCTTGCAAAAATGCACTCTGAGTTACAATGGAAAAAATAAGGGGGAGGAGGGTGGAAGAAAGGAAAAGTTAAAGCCTCCTGAGCTGCTGATACGGGAGCAACTTTATATTTGCTACTCCTAGCTCAAATCTCCGCTCTCTCACTCTGTGGTGTTAACCAAGAGCAGTGCCCAAGAACTCCTCAGAGAAGTCAGGGCTGTAGAAAAGCTGAGTTGCTCTCTCTAGTTATTCATATACACACAAATCATCCGAATGTCCATTATCAGAGCATCTCTGGGCCCCGCAGCCCATTTAAAAACAAACACATGGATTTTACCCAGGGAGCACAGGAAAAGCTTGGCTTGGGCAGAGGCAGAAAATGCCAGTGGAAAGCCCCCATTCCTGGTTCATTTCTGAGCAGCAGGAGATTTGGTGTTTGAAGAGGTGTTAATGAAAGACACTGTCTTCACTCAGCCCTTATCTTGGGAGTTTATCAGCAGTGAGTCTGCTCCAGCCAGCCCTGATCTACATAGAAGTAGAAACATTTTACCAACACCAGGCTTGATATTGCCAACAGATCTTTGAAACATGCCTGGCTGTGCACTTTGAAAGGGTTGCTTCCAAATACGATGTCTGTATCTATAATAAACCTCATCTCCAAATGCATTATGTATTCATTTGGCACGTTGTTTTGGGCAGCCAGTACCAGGCACCATGTTGCCCTCATGGATGGTCTGAAGGCAGCCTGAGTTTGCTTGCACACTGAACCCATTTGCAGTGGAAATATGTTGTTTTGAGGAAAAACTGTTTGTGAATCTGCCACCATTTCTAGGGCAGCTGGGAGAAATGCAGCTTGAACAAAGCTGAACATTCACTTGGCTCTACAGATATTCCAAAGCTGGCCATGAAGATGCCCTGAAGGAATGGAGCATCTATAGCAGAGTAATGTGGCCTTTGGACATTTCTTGGGCTGCTCTAAAGCAGACATACCTGATGAGATCAAAGAGCTTCCAGAAGACAAGGCTGCTGATGAAGTAGATGGTGTGCATTGCTGTAATGTTCTAAGAGTATTGCTTGGATTCACAGCGGAGGTAGAATCATAGAATTGTTTTGGTTGGAAAAGACCTTTAAGAGCACTGAGTCCAACTGTTAATCTAACAACATGGTGAAGCCTTTCATGCTGGTAGGATCCTTGAATGGATTCTCCTGCTCTTTGCCTACTGGAGTTGCCCAGCATGGCCAGAAAGAATTTCCATTGGGATCTAGGAAGGCTAATAGGATATCAGGTACTCATGCCAAATTATTCACATCCCTTGCAATATCAGAGCCTGTATGATCCCAAGTGGGATCTGAAGGGCCTTGCACTTGCTATTAACTTCACAAAATCTATTTTATTTTCTGAAGGGGTTTATTTCTAATATCTGTTATATTTTTATGTCCTTATTACTGTGCAAGCCAAGCAGAGTAGCTGAGCTAAAGTTTTTTGAGGAAGGTGGGGCACGTTCATTTCCTTTCAACTTGCATGGAAGAAATAATCACATAGCCATTAGATAAAAGCAGAGGTGTTGTTTAAGAGAGCAGAACCACTACATAATTGTTTAGGGAAAGAAATAGAACATCGAGAAGGAAGGTATAAAAGGACAGTCTGTGAGTCAGGGAGTTTGGCTTTACAAAGTTACTTAAAAGTAAAGTTAGGCTATGGCTAACAATGCTACATTAAAATTTGGTTTCTGATCAACCCTGAAGATCAAGGCTCGACTTTGGTTTCATTTCTTATTTTGGCCACTCTGATTTTAGACGTGAGCATCCACGCAGCTAAAAAATGTTAGCTACTAACCTAGCCTTCCCCTGTACTGAGTTGTATGGAAAAAGCTGCACCAAATGGGATCATACAAGTAGTACACGCAGCAAAATGTACAAAAGGTGGTAGATATAATTTTAAATAACATGTTTAGAAAACATAATAACAATGAAAATGGGAACAATAGCTTCCCCCCCCCCCCCCTTAATTTTGAAGCATCCAAGACATCATGTTTGAAATAGCTCAGAAGTTATGAAGTTTCTAACAGTCTCTGTGCCTTGCAGGATGCTGCAAGCTCTGAAACGATGTTGCCACCTTGTGGAACAGGAATCAACTCTGCTCATTTAGGAAAAACACTACCTTTCACTCCTTGTACTTTGTGACAAATTAGAAAGAAAAGTCCTGTGTGTTGGGAGGGAGGGGGCCCTTTTGCAGCACCAGATGATGGGCTGAGGACATGCTGGGAAGGAGCCGTAATCAGAACAGGCATTCCTCCACTGCTCATCCTCAAAATTAAACATATCTTCTTTTATTTCCTTCCTTTTATTTCCCATCCCCTACACCCATTGTATTTTGCTGCTGTTTCTTTCTCAGGGACTAGTCATCTACCCATTATCTTGCAAGTAAAACCCGTCATTTTCATAAAAGGCTATGAATTATTGTCCTGTAAAAAAGCAAAATGAAAGATCATCTAGCTTTTTTTGTGCTGTAGTCCTGCAGTCCTTGCACAGGCGTATCTCCCACTGACTCAGGGAAAACTTTTTTCTGGTATCTGAAGCCACGCTTGTCCGCGAGATTCATAAAAAAAAGCCTTCAAAACCTGTGGGTACATGCCCAGCTTGTGTGGGCCAACGTTTTGCAGAACACACATCACTTTTATGCTCAGGAAATCAAAACTGGGTGCAGGGAAGCGATCACTTTAGCTTTCAAAAAGAGTGAGTGCCTGACCTGGAATTTGCAGTATTTAATTTCAGCCTGAAACTACAAAATGGAGAGATTTGATGGCTTTCGGCAGAAGGATGTAAACCAGTATCGCTGGGCACAGCTGCCGTATCATGCACGCTGGCTGAAGAGCAAAATCCAGACTCCTCACACATTTCCCTTCTTTCTTCCTTTCTTCCTTTCTTCCTTTCTTCCTTTCTTCCTTTCTTCCTTTCTTCCTTTCTTCCTTTCTTCCTTTCTTCCTTTCTTCCTTTCTTCCCTTCTTTCCTTTCTTTCCTTTCTTTCCTTTCTTTCCTTTCTTTCTTTCTCTTCATGGTACATAGGGCTAACCTGAAAAGTGGGGAATTGAAGGGAGGTGCTCTGAAAAGTTTCACAGCATGGAAGGATTATCTTACCCTTTTTTTTTTTTCCTGGAATTTTTAGCTTTCCTGAGCTCTTCCATCTCCTCAGGGCAAAGTGGCATTAGATTTTGTACCTACCAGTGGGCCCTAAACACTGATAAGTTATTATCGGGGATTTTCAAATTATTTTTTTTATAATAACAAGAATTTGTCTCTGACAGAATGGGAGTTTTCATCTAAAACTTGTATTAATTACAAAATGGGAGTATGGGATTTCAACATAAGCCCAAATGTTAGGATTTTCATAATTTCATTTTTTTTTATTTTCTTCTCTCCTTCCTACTTTTTGCAGTGAAGAAGCAAAGTAAAATAAAATATAAAATCAAATACTATGAAAGCAAACATTAAAATTGATAGCCAAAACATAACAAAATAAATTAGAAGAGTGATACAAGAAAGTAGAGAGGAGGGTGAAAAAAAAGGAATTATCGATAAAAGAACACAAAGCTTTAACTCTTCCCTTAAAAAAATAAATATATATATATGTATTTAAGGCTATTTTTTTTTAATGAAAACTCTTCACTGTTTCTGTTTCTGGTCAGCACTATTTATAAGCAATTGCCGCTGAATCATTCAGCCTCTGGCAGCGTCGGCATCCGACCAGAGGTGGGTAAACAGCAACTCCCGACATACAATGTGAATAACAAACTTCCATTTACAAAATATGTTTACCCCACTGTGTGCCTGGCCATGAATGCTACCTTCTTTTTTGTCTCCAGGTCTGTATTTCCCTCCGAAGAGTCCTGAAGAGCCCTACGAGCTCCAGGTCTCTCCGGCGTACGTGCACGGACACACACACACACAAACACGGATGTCTTCTGCATGGAGCCTCCCACCTCCCCGCCGGGACATGGTTTAGCAAGTTCTAAAACCAAACCCATCCCGAGGAAGAAGGTCTGGGCAGCATTGCATTCCTGCTTCATGCTGCCCGCAGCTCTGAGACTTCAGCCTCAAAGGAACAAGGGGAAAACTGGTGTTTTGGGCTTATTTTTTTAAGAAAAAAAGCTAAACTGTTGAACACTGAGTTTTGGGGCACCCCAGAATGTTAAAGATGCTGGGGGATCCTCAGACAGCTGATAGAAATTTGATGCCATGATAAGCTCCTCTTTGGTGGCATCAGGGTATGTTGGGGCCCAACACTGGAGATTTTCTGCCTGTACTCAACCCCACCTAACCCAGCACAGCCCCAAAATCCTCATTCCCACCTGACACACTGCTGAAAGTCTGGGGTATTCCCGTCAAAGCAAGCGTACAGCATGATAGTCCCAAATGCCCCCCCATAACTTGCCAACCTTGAATCACCTTGAAATGCCAGAGATGTTTCCCACAGGATCGAAGCCAGGGTCCTGTCCACACCAGTTCAGTGTTGGGATAAACACATCCTGTTAACAGAGTCGGATTCATCCAGAATGAGAAATGAAATTAAGAACATTTACCTTCAATGCTATATGATTTTTATGGGTCCCTCTCTTCTAGTTCATTGGGAAATAAATTTATCTCCAGAGTCTCCCTTGAAAGAGATGGATTCACCGAAAGTTAGACCTGGAGAGTAGTTCAGAAGTAATGATAATTTCTTGCAAGTTCATATTTTGCCTGGAACCAAGTCAATGCCTATAAAAATGCTATAATGAATTGAAAAAAAAAATTCCTGGATTTTTTTTTCTGCTCTTTTTTCTTCATCAAGAGCAATTTTTGTTTGCAGAATCAGATGCATCCCTTGGTAACTCAAGTACTGAAGCAATGAAGGGCACAGTAACCAGTTTCATGGTCAGTGACTTAATTTTTTTTTTAAATCGTGCTGGAAAGCTAAGAAAAATACATGGACAAAGTTTGAACATCAGTGTAAAAAAAGCTTGTGGGCAGCTAAACGAGCCCAAAAGGTGGTGAACTTGTGCCTTGAGCCATTTACTCCTCAGCAGGTGCAATAGGGTGCAAAGGGGTGACTGGTTTAACCACCTCGAGTCTGTGATGTTACTGGGACCTGCATTAAAATCCCTCAACAACTGTGTGAGTGCGAATGACCTGAAGCTTGAACAGTGATTTCTGACTTCTTTGAGTTTTCCTTTTCTCCCTCCCATCTCAGCCCCATCCTTCCTCTGAAAACATAACTGCTTTCTAACCAAACAACTGAAAATGCTGGAATTTGGACTATCAGATTTTTCCTCTGGGCTAGTGAAACATAAGGAAGAAAAAAAAAAAACCCACTTACTACTAGACGAGGAAAATTTCAATCATCAGAATGAAATAAAACAGAAGCTGGGCAAAGCTGTTTTTAATGAAGACCATTACAGGGAGAGGTGGCGTTTTCCTCCCCTCTGTGCGTGTGTGTGTGCACATCAAACCCTTTGCTATCCGGTCACAATCAGGGAGCTGAAAAATCTGTCTTTAATTGCAAATGTTGTAAAAATAATCAGAGAAGACTAAACTAGCATTAGAAATGTGAATTCCTTACTTGTTGCCTTGGCTTGGAACATCTTTCTATTGAACTCCGTATTAAGCAGTAAACTATGAGTCAAAATTTCTTCAAGAAGATGTCTTTTCTTGTTATGGTTATTTTACTTCAGAGGGTGTTTCCTGGCTTTGCCAGAAAAAGGAGATGGTGGGGAATGTTTGCTGTGTCTTAAAAGACAGCTTTGTTTTTAATTATCCTTGCTGCAGAATACACTGAGATCTTTTTGCTTCCATTTTTTTAGCTCAGATAAAATTCTCAGCATTTCAGCATATTTTTTTTTCTCCTCTGCAGCTTTTTTCCTATCTGAACTGTTATTTATTGCTTCTTTACTAGCTTTCACAGAGTTAAATGAAAATCTCAATGCTTAATGGTGAAAACACCCCAAAAGAATTTAATTTTATTTTAAAGGTAACATCGCCCTCAAGAACAATCTACCTCCAAACAATGAGAAATTGTTTCTCTGCTCCCACCTACCCTCCTCCTCCTTCCTTGTCGCTTCTGTTGAGTTTTGATCCCGCTCGGGGAAAATGGGTATTTTGTTAGTTTGAAATCGGTTTGCTGTTGCCTTTTTAGTACCTTTATAAATCCAGGAACATTAGCTGAAATGAAGTCTAGTGCAAAATGTTTCCTTTCTATGGGACCTAACACATTGAAGGGTGCCAGTAGGTGGTCACTGTTCATAGACTTTAAAATGCAGATTAAGCCCAGCTGAACTGTGCCAAACCTTTTTCAGCCCCGTTGAAGTCCAAAATAAATTCACACCTCCTCATTTCTGTCCTATTAATCAATCAATTCAAGAAACTGCAGTCTGTGGTGGGTATCAGTCAGAGACTTGTCTGTTCACTTGGGCTGATGCACAGAATAAATGTTTTCATATATTTAAAAATTAATTTTATTTCCTGTGTCCATATTTTTAATTTTGTTTTCTTTTGCAAGAATGCAACTGTGACTACCTGTTGTCAGGAAGACCATAAATTTCAAAGTTAAAATAACATTATATTCCACTATTTGTTTTTCAGGGGAAAAAAAATCAAAATAGCAATCTAAAAAAAATAAAGAGGAAACTGTGAACCCTGCTTAGTATAAATGTACAATAATAAGATTTATTTTTACTTTTACTGTTTGAAAGTTCTCTAAGTTTATGCCAACAAACATAACTAGAGTCCTAGAATGATCATAATCCATCCCCACCAAGTACAAAGAAGGGTTTCTCTTTTATGGAGACTTGACTTTCCAAAGTTAAATTGTTATGTGGGACAAGGGCAGCACTAGCTAATAATAATGACTTCTAATTGTTCGCTCTTTTAATATTCAGGTTTCCAACAGCTTTGCAAAGAGCAATATTAGATAAGCATCCCATGAGCCTCATTGAAAAGAGAAGAAATGTTCTCTTTATTTTTTACCCTGAAACTAAGGCATAGAGAAATTTAAACAAAATCTGATGTCAAGGGAAGGCGGGGGGGGGGGGGGTGGGGGGTGGGTGTGGAATGGAGCAAGATTCAGATGGCTTCTTGTTTTAAACATGGCAAAATGACACCTCATAAAATAATAATAATAACTGCCTACATAGCTGGGAGCCCAGGCAGGATGGCAAAGGAGCACCTCCCAAGCTGGTACATCCCTCGGCATCTCCCGCTTTGCCAAAGTAAGAGCGGTCCCTAGAGAAAAGGTCAGCATTGCTATCTTGTGCCTGTTATGCATCAGTCTCCTGTGCCCCAAATGTGGCAAAATTCATCACCACTCATCTCCCTAAAAAGAAAATGCAAATGAAACAACTAAACCTATGTTCAAGATCTTGCCACACTTAGATGTATATACAATTGTGTAATCACCCTTCTAATTTTTTTTTTTCATTTCCTAATAATTCCTAAGATGCATTTTATCTGACATGATGTAGCACAGATGTGACTTATAGAGAACTAACCATGATGACTCAAATGTGATTCCTAGGTAGAAGTCAATTTATACTCCGTTATTAGATATAACTCACATAATATTTTTGTATATGTACTCAAACTTTTTTTTATTGGCATTGCATTCCATGTGTCACTTTATTGTCTCTTTCATGAATACATTTCAGTCTTGATGACTTTGGATAAATCGTTACTTGGCCATCTCCATCCTTACCTAGACCATCTGCAAACATGTTGAACAGCACAAGTCTTCACTCATCTCTCTGTTTGGTATCATTAAAGCCAGCCATTTATTTCAGTCCTTAGTTTGTTTCCAACCTTTCAACCATTAATCCATGTCAAGATACTTCCTCTTACACCATGAAAGATTAATTTCTCAAAAATACTTTGCTGTGGGATTTTGTTGACAGCTTTTGAAAAGTCCAAGTAGTCCAACTGACTTCCCATACGTTACATGCCATTTTACTCTTTCAAAGGTTTCTGATAAGTTTATGACTCCTGACTTTTAAGAAATGCAATGCTGTTTTTCTCATATCAGATCTAACTCTGTCTACTAATTGTACTGTTTAATACAATATCTACCAATGTGCATTTAAGAAAAGGCAGAATATTATCTGGCATTCCCAAGATGATGTTTGGAACTTTCGAGAAGAAGATGACTTTATAGTTGCTGTCTTATTCCCATTTAGTACAGGATCCTATATAAGTGATATGTCCCACTCAATTAGTACGTTTGCTGCTTTGTGAGTTAATTTCTTCAGAACTTGTGAGTGAACGACATCTCATCTTGGCCATTTCTTACTGTTAAATTTTATTGACTTGTTTTAAAATTTCTTCTAATAACACTTCGTCTTGACACGGTTCCTGAGCTTAATCTGCCACAGAGGGAAGTTTTGATGCAAGAACCTCTCACCACGCCTCAAAAAAATGTATTTGGCATTTCTGGTGTAGTCTTATCTTGCCTAAGAACTGGCTTTTCTTTGAATCAACTATTACTTCTTTGGACTCTCTGGTAGACTGGTTTTCAAAGAAATATATCTGAAATGTTTTCATTAAAGTGGTTTTTAATGGTTTTGGCATGGGGTTCCTCAAATTATTTCTTGACCTGTTTTATTAGTTTCATATTTAACTTAACATAGTATGTTCTTCTCTTTTTCCTTCCTTTATATATATATATATAAGGTCTGTTAAAAGGGGATAAAACCAGAGGAAATTTTAGAGAGAATTTTAGTTGATCAACATCACCATTCATCGCAGTATCTTTAAGTCTCTGCAACAACTGAAGTCTTTCCATCCTTTTATCTGTGCCTTTCAATTTCTTAAAAAAAACTGATCTCCTCATTTCCAAGTGGTCCCCTACTTAAAGTTAAATATTAAATTGGTGGGTACCTTCTTCCTTGGTTTTTTTTGCATCATGGATTCTGTGTCCTGGTGAGATTTCAACAACCTTATTCAGTCCATCCCGTTAACCCCACTGTTTTGGTAGCAGGTCTCCAGAATTTTTTTAAATGCAGCATTATCCATCATTCTTTAGGACAGAAAGGAAATGCTCATAACAGAGTTGATAATCATAGGGTCTATTTGGAAAAGAAAAAAAAACAAACAAGGTAATTTTTTTTTTTAGGAAATTAATTGATTGTAAAATACTTTTTTTCTTTCTTCGGAGAAGAATTAGAAAAAAGAAAAAGCAAAATATTCAAGTATGAAAACCCTCACCTATTCTTCTCAGTTGAAATGAAATACAGCTTTCTCGTTCTCTAGCACATGAATAAAATAAGACTTTACATGGGATCATTTACTTCGCCTTTGAAAAACCTAATTATCAAGACTTGAATTATGTATGTCTTAAAACTACCAAAAGTAAGTGCCACTTACCTCTCCTGAAACATGTAAAGAATTTGGGATGTTAGGATCACTCACATAGTTTGTAAATGACAAAGCACAGCATTCCATAAGACATTTTTATAAATATGCAGTAGCTTATCTAAATCCTAATTTCTCTCAAAGCTCTAGAGGTTGTAAGTGGCCAATTAAGAATCCCCAGCAGCAGCAATTAATTGTTTAATGAGGCTGATCTGGCTGAAATGAGCTAGTTTACAACAGCATGTTTTAGCTACCCTTTACATATCACCGCAAAGGGTTTAACATGATGACCTGATCACGACAGCAAGAGATGAGCTTGGCAAAGCATTTTACAGAATCACACCTACCAGCTCCATTTGACCCCAGGGAAAAAAAATGTCTCACTAAGATTTGGAAATGTGAGCCTAAATTGATTACGTCTCCCTCCTTCAAATGTAAAGCTGCAGGGGCACAACATAGCAGCAAAGCATAAAGGAACTTAGTGGTGCAAAATGAGCATGCAAAAGAAGTAACTTGCAGAGAAAATAAAGGCTCGGGAGGTGGAGAAATGTTTAGTGGAAGGTGCCAACTAACACACTAAGTACCAAGTCAGGACCTTCTCAGTTTTGAGCTTGTATAGCTAAAGCATCAACATTTCACTGCCGGTTCTCTTAATGCCTCATTCTTCATCATGCATCATGGAAAGGCCATCCCTACCACACATTCACCAGTGTGTTATAAATCCACTGGAGGTAGCCTGTTACAAATATAAAACCTGTCATGAGATCTGATGGATGAGAGTTGAAGGACTGCTGCTTTGTTGACTATACTGCTAATGGAAGAGGCTGATAAAATGTAGGACTAACCATGTCAGAGCCATGCATTGTCAGATATTGGTGTCCAACTGGTGGCAAATCTAGAACAATATGTGGAAATATCCATGTGAAAGGACTGACTAATCATGGGTGACACATGTGGCTGATGTCCTCAGCTGCCTGGACATAGAACTGCATATAAATCTGCAGTGGCCTTCAGGGAACTAAGGCTGGCTCCTTGACCAGCTATTTGTGCATTGCTTAAGCCCAGACTAAGAAATCTGCCAAGTCTTCATTCACATCTTTCATACTGTGTCATGTGAGCAGATGCATGCTCAGATGAAGAAGATGGAAAGTTGAACAGGAAAAGTGGACTACCAAAAAGGGGACTGTTGGTCCAGGAGGGGTTCTAGCAGTGAGATGCCTTAAGGGCTAGTCAACATGTCCGAAAGGCCTGTATAGAGATGGGAGGAGAATGCCACAGCTGGTCACTGATAGAAACTGGAAGACAATTGCCATTGTGGAGGAAGATATGAACCAGAAATCAGAAGAAAATAAGTGACAGTACAAAATGCAAGATCATCTGCTAACATGAGCTCTGCTGGAAGCTGTGGATTTTCCATTGGAGAAGAAGGAGGAAGGAAGACTATCACTGTTAGCCATTCATGAAGTCCATCAACTACAGCTCCTCTCTGTTGTAGCAAAGAGGGGAGATGCGATCTCAAGGTATATTTTGAAACTGTTGCAAGTAGCAGGTAAGGAAATAAAGAGTTCACTGATACAGAAACATGCTGCTGGGATTCAGCTGGAATGGTGCACTGCTGTGCTCATGAATGAAAATAAGTTCTTTGTTTTATAATCATAGAATCATAGAATTGTTTTGATTGGGAAAGATCATCAAGTCCAATGGGTAACCCAGCACTGCCAAGTCCATCACTAAACCATGTTCCTAAGAACCTCATCTACGTGTCTTTTAAACACCTCCAGGGATGGTGATTCAACCACTTCCCTGTTCCAACAGGACAGCCTGTTCCAATACCCGACAACCCTTTCCAGGAAACAATTTTTCCTAATATCCAATCTGAACCTCCCCTGGCACAACCTGAGGCAGTTTCCTCTTGTCCTATCACTTGTCACATGGGAAAAGAGACCAAGACCAAGTCCCACCCCACTACAACCTCCTTTCAGGTAGTTGTGGAGAGTGATAAGGTCTCCACTCACTCTCCTTTTATCCAGGCTAAATAATCCCTGTTCCCTCAACTGATCCTCATCAGACTTGTGCTCCACACCCTTTGCCAGCTTTGTTGTTCTTCTCTGAACTCACTTGTGAGGTCCCTTTGACTGTGCAGTGCTGAAGGTGAGGGTGAAACCAATGTGTTGGCTTCCAAAGGCACCGTTGCATCCTAGAAGTGTAAGCTAGGAAACCCTCACATCTAAAGTCCAGTTGCAAAGGACTAAACCTCCAGCTGCTAATCATCGCAGAGAGACACTGACTTCAGTAGAGTGCCATCAGTATCTGTTAGCAACGTGTCTGACCTGTGGTTTCACCGAGAAATTGTTTGAGTTGTATTTTCAAATGATCAGGCAAAAAATGCAGGAAAGAAACTGAAAGATTTGGGGGGGGGCAACAGTCCCAGCAACCCAGTGATTTGTTACTCAGTAGTAATCATGAGTATCAGCTTATTTTGTGGATATGTGTGAGGAAATTGTAGTTGTTGCAGTGTGTTATCAGCAAGAGCTACTTCAGACATGCTTGTGGTTGGGCTAGGGGACTGATGCTAATAATTCAAGTTGTCCCTATTTAAGCTTGAAAAGCTTTCTATTGTGGTAAAATTGAAAGCTTCAGGAAATGTTTACACAAACTCAGCAAGAAGGGAAGTTATCGCTGGTTTCAACTCTCTGTATAGCCCATGTGCTAAAAATGTTTTCTGCTTGGAAATCTATTGGGCTTTGATTCAATGATGCTTGTAACGCAGTTCTTATCCTACTGCCAACCCAAGAAGCTTTGTCACTGATTTGGGTGGTAGACTAATCTAAACTGTCCAAATAATTTACAAAAAACTTAAAATCTGTGAGGTCTTAGCTGGTTTATTGGAACCAAATTGCCATCATCCCCCATTATTTTAAGTGGCAGCTTGCAACCTTCAGTGCATTTTTAAAAATCACACCTATAAAGAAGGGCAGTGCTATTATCCCCATTTTGCAGGTGGAATAGGAAGCTGAAAGTGTCAAAGGTATATTAGGAATCTTCAAGCTATATTAGGAACATCATGCTGGGAGAGAAGAGGAATATAAACAAACAAACAAACAAAACCCTTGTGCAAGTCCTTGTGGAAATTTCCTACAAAACAGACCAGCAATGAATAGAGAATAATTCTACATCTCTGAGAGCTGTGATCCCTAAATCCCCTGGTGCATTATCTCAGCCTGTGTAAATTGTTCAAGTTTGTGCCCAAGTAGACTTGAATCTGCTTTATCAGACTCCATATGACGCCAATACCTTTTCTTCTCCTGAGAGGACAAGGTGATGACAGTGACAACCACGCATGTGTCACAAAGTGCTTGGAGGATGGAATTCAGGTTTTGTGAAGTAGATTGAGCACCTCAATATTAGAAACATTTATGCTCCCTCATTGTAAGGCAAATCTCCCTACATTTAGCTTGCTGCCCTTTGGAACCACAAGAAAGGCACTAAACTGACACCATGAAGAACTAAACCCCACAGTTAGTCAAAGAAAAGAGACAGGGCAAACAAGAGTTTTGTGCAGGATCTCAGTCTGGCCAGTCTCTGTTTACACAAGGATCCCTGCACCCAGTCAAACCATTTTCACTGTGTGAAGCCTCTGATTGGCCTGATGTAAAGGAGTTTTTGGCTGGTTTCTGGAATTATGTGCCCACCCAACAACTAGACTGTCAGCCTTTGACTTTGAGATTTTTTTTCTCTGTGGAAAAAAACACATTTTTATGTAACTATAACTATGTATCTTAATACTGCATAATTATATCTTGTCCACAAAACTTGACAGGATAAATTAAAATGGGCATAACCGTTTTTCGAACGCTAAGGGGTTTTGAAGAAATTATGCAGACCCAAGGGGTTTAGCAATTATCACATTCTGCAAGATGTTTCCAAAGTAAGTGGTGTCTTTTGAGGATGTTAGAGGACTGTGAGATGCCTGGACTCGAATCAACCCTCTAAGCCCAGGATTGGCCCAAGGCTTCTTGTCTCTGGGATGAGAAGAGGGAATGTCTCAACACAAATCTGTTATGCTATGTTTCCTTATTGGTCTGGACACATTCATGGTGGTCAAATTAGCTGATTTGCACTGACTGTACCCCTTAGTTGTGATCATCTCATTCATTTGAACATATTCCTCCATGACACAATGACCACTGAACTTCTGAACAATTTGACAGATCTGATATTCTGGATAAAAATTTCAGTAAATTGAACAGTCTTTCACTGGCATGTAAAACAGTAAGAAGACACCTGATATTCATTATCTTTTATCACTACCAGTCTTGTCTGGACATAAAAAGCTCTATAAACAATGGTCAGTCTGTGGATTGTCTTAGCTAATGTATCATCATTACTTCAGCCCTAGTCTTCTACCACCAGTGATAAGTAGGTCTCCAGGAAGAAACAAAATACAGTGCCAGAAATTAAAACAAAAGATTCTGAAAGCCAAAGCAATTTGAGGATCAATCTTAAAATAAAAAGTCACTAGAAAGAGGAGACAGCTGTAGGGCTCAGCCGGTCACACCTGAATCTCATGAAAGAGATGATGGAAGAGGATACTGGTCAATTAAAGAATACCTACCTGGTTATTGTAACAGGAAGGAGTACTAAGGGACGAAAACAATACAAACGTAAACCCATTCCATACGAAGAGGACTAAGGTGAAATTAGGGAGTTACAGGTTTGCAATAAAGTTTGATTTTGACAGTAGGCAAGGTCTTGGAGACATTAGTAGAGGATGAGATCACAAAACATCTGGAAAAATACGAGCTGATATAAAGGAATCGGGATAGTTTCTGAAGCAGAAAATCATGTCTGACAAACCTGGTGGAATTTTTGGAGGCAAAATGGAGGGCAGATGGAAAGTGGCATGGTGAGTTGTAAGTGCTTTGCAGTTCATGAAAGTCCTTAGCACTTTGCCAGCCAGTGGATGTAATTATGTGCGTTGAATGGTGGTGCGCATCTTCACTAAATAAACAGGGTCTCACACAGTGATCACAAGTAGACAAAAATGGTAAAAATAGCAGATTAAGAAGAAAGAATTGCTTATGAAATAACTTAGAATATGCTGCTTCCTGGATGCTGTTCCTAAATAATGCTCAGCTAGCAAAACTAACAGACTAAAACTAGGGAGCAATAATCAGAAGCTAAATAATCTATTTTGTAGACACAATAGCTCAAATCCAGGATCCTGTAAGACCTGGCTGGTAAGGAGCCCAGAATTCACTCAGCTCAGTCTGCATCCTGTCTGATGAAAAATTAATGTACCTGCCTCCAAGAGGTGTACAAAAAATAACCTTCTGTAATCACTGCATAGCTAATGGAGAGATATAACTGCTTCTAAAAACCTACAGAGGACAATTTAGTTTGCTTAACTATGTAACTCCTCCCTAATGACAAAGTCAAGGCCAGTGGTCTCCCTTTCCTCCATGAACCTAGACCATTCAACTGGTGTCTATGTCTTGCTCCACAATTGACCAGGAAAAAAAAAAAATAAAAGAGATTGTCATGTCGTGGTCAAAATGTTGTGGAAAATGTGAGTTCACTTTCCCTGGAGACAATATCTTCCAGTTTCTATAGCTTGTAGGCTCTTAGAAGGAAGGTGGATACTGCCACATCATTTTCCTCATTCTCTCTGACTTTAAAGCCCTCTTTAGAAGACTTGGGTACAGACAAAGTTGTGTAGGCTTAGGAAGGGCTAGAGCTTTGATCAGAGCAGAGTTTGACTGATACATTTAAGTGTCCAGAAAAATTTCCGATGAAATTAAGGTGCCTTTAATGAGCTTATGGGCCTATACAACGGATAGTTCAGGAAAATACATTATCTGGTTTGCTTTCTCTGAAAAAAGCAGGATTTAAGTGGACTGGATTTTATTCCAGCATGACTAGCTCTGCCTCTCAGATAGCCAGCTGTCCCGGGCTCAAACCTGAGATAATATAGCTACGATACCTTCATTTCCAGAACAAGCTCATTTATCATAGAACGGTTTGGATTAGAAGGAACTTTAAAGATCATCTAGTTCCAACCCCCCTGCCATGGGCAGGGGCATCTTCCACTAGACCAGGTTGCTCAAAGCCCCATCCAACCTGGACTTGAAGACTTCCAGGGATGGGGCATCCATCCAATGCCTCATGGTAAAGATTCTTTTCCAGATCTTTCTTCTCTATGCTGCTTTGCATAGCACTGACATGATTTGAATTGTACATTAATTCATGTGCTAATTCCCTTTATATAGCATGAAGTCTGGTACATATTTGTCAGGTTCTAGCAAAACAAAATAAAAATATATATTCCCGAGGGTCTAATACTAAAATCTTGCAAAGGTTATTAATCAGCCCATGGAGGCAAATAGACTGATTTCCTTTACCTTATCTGTTCATTTTAGTGTTTGCATTGTCACAAAATCAGCTTTTCCTGTTGCTTTCCAATTACTTCCTTTATTTGTTCAAGGCGGAAATAACACAAACGAAGAATTAGCTGCAAAGTGAGATTATTTCTAAACTCAATATTACATACAGAAATTACAAAGGACATTTGAAAATTAAATTCTAAAATTTTCTCTGAAGCAGCCTGAAAGGAGTCTTGTGGATCATCAGATCCAGCCACATGCTACTTCATCCTCCCACGTAACTTAATCTGTTCATAAATTTAGTGTGCTCCTTCATAAAAGTGGTTATGTTTCTTGCCATAACTACTCCTATGGGAAGGCTGCTTCAAAACATCTCTCATCTGACAGTTTGAAACTATCTTCTAATGTCCATCTGAAATTTATTCATGGCCAGTTAATACCATTTGTCCTTATGCCAAAATCATCCTGTATTTTAAAGTCATATCATCTTTCAGAATCTGTTCTGGTACTTAAAGCATCTCCTCTTCTGTATGAAGTTCCACATTCCTCAGATGAACCCAGTACTCTTCTTTGCACCATCCTTATCTCCAGTTCATCTTTCTTGATCACAGGTGACCTGAATTGTGACTACCATTCCAGAAGCAAATAGTTTTGCACCTGTGTAATTGTAGTCACCAAGCCTATAGTTTCCAATTTGGTTCAACCAAGTGAAGACATGTCAAAAAGATTCTGCTCTTAGCCAGGCTAGTTTGTGTAATGAAACCAATTCCCAGTATGTTTCCACAATGCTTTCAGCTCCATCTAGATGAGAGACAGGCTTAAAAAACTGTAATAAAAACTATCTTATTCCATCAAGTTCTCATCAATCTACACTAGGACTGAAGTGCCTTTGTCTTTAATTTTGCAAATTGCGCGTTTGCATGTGAACTGTTTAGGAGTTATGACTCGGGGACACAAACAAGTTACCATGTTTTTGCAAGCTACCAAGTGCCAAATGAACTGCCACAGTTGACTGTATTTGTTGCAAATGTGATATAATGCAACACAGTTTAGCTCACAGTGAGAGAAGCTGAAGCTGTGCTGTGTAAACTGTCGGATGCTGCAGATGTGGATTGGAAGCCATCTTCCACAAAATGACTAACTTTAATAAGCTCCAGACTAAGCCACCCAAATTTAGGGCTCATATGTATCTAAGTTTCTGTTACAGTCAAAGTGCATCTAGTCAGTCGTGGAGAGATGGAGTAGACGATGGACCTTTGTCTCTAGTCAGATGGGCGGGCTGTCGTGGTAGACAATAGACAGAAAGGGTCACTTGCAGATAACATTTTATATCACTTATCTTCAGACGTCTGAGTTAGAATCTGCCACAGAAATTGATACAATGCAATAATTCAGATATATGTTCACATGTTTTTGATGCAGCTGAACCTGATAAGTGGATCAAGGGTCAGCTGCAATAACAACTTTTTCAAGCATTTTTTAACACATGATGTGTCTAAGTAGTGCCTACAGGCAAAATACTATGTTCCTTTCCACTGCTTTTTATGACCAAGTGATGAAAAGTGCTCTTTGACTATGTGGTTACTGGTGCAGGGTGCTGGATGGAGATTCTGGATACTTATAGGTATCTACAGGTAGGTGTTTGAGCTCCCACTGTAGTTAGAGGACACAAAATTGATGTGGTCAGTATAACAAATGGAGTTCGGTAAATGGTTCAGATCATACTAAATATATCTGTATTATGTGATTCAGCCACCTAGGGCCACCTGAGGTATTCCAAAGTATCTCAGTAGTGCCATCCTAAAGTATCTCAGTTGCTGGTCCTGCAGGACCCATGTCCTGTTCAGCAGCCCTTGTGCATTTCTTTTGGCCAGCCAAAAGATCTCCATTACCTATGATCTGATTTTAGAGACCTACTCATGGGTGTTTGTGCTAATACTAATCTCAGAATTAGTCTCTCACTGTGGATATACTCAGTGTCTGTCACAAGCAGGTCTTATTCTGCTTTCATGTGATTGATTGAGACCTAAATTCAGCCAGGGGCTTTGGAGTAAAACCCAGGAAGAGACTGGGAAGAGACTTCTGTGCTTCTCTCCATATCTGAAGGGAGCTTCCTCTAGTGATTCCTCTGTCAAGCAGTACTTCCAAACAAGCCCACATCCTTTATTAGTAGAGGTCCTGCATGCTCCCAGAGCTTCCAACAATCCTCTCATTGCCTTGCAAAAATGGATAGGGGCGTACTGATGCTCCTTGCCCCTCAGAGCCATTTCTAAGCACATACTGTGGGCAGATATTCTTTTTCTTCAGGATCCTTGTGGACCTTTGAAAGAGTCACCTTTAATCCAAGAGTCGCCTTTAATCCAAGTCAAGCCACAGGTCAGAGTTGAGAAATCGTTCATAGCTATTGAAACGAAGAAAAAAAGTAAACTCAAGAAAATGCTCTTCTACCTTCCCACCCTTTTCTACGAATTCTTCTCTCATTTTCAAAATGGTTTGATTTGATTTCCTTGAAATAGTGCAACACACACAAAAAAAAATTGCTCCCCAGCTGAGAACTTTTCATAGCAAGTTTCAGCCCTTCTGCTGTTACTTTTATTTTTTTTTTCAAGAAAAGTTACAAAACCCTGAAACCAGGAGGGTTCATAATGAAAGTGTTGGCAGGGCCTTGGCTGTAGCATTTCCAGATGTGCTGTTGCAATTAGGGCTGGGCAAATAGAGTTGGATAAAATCAGAAGCAACCCAAAGTCTTTGTCAAAGCCTTGAACTGAACCTGAAAGTCTTTAGGGAGTTGAAAATGTCTGGTTGTTTTTCTCTGTGTTTGGGGAGATGGGGCTATATCCCATCTTGAGATGGAATTGAATGAGAATAACGTTTCTGCAGCATGGCACAACATTTCTGTGTCCAGTCACATGTAAAATGGGAAGCTCTGAGCCATTCAAAAACAAGGCTTTCCCTTCCTTCTTCCATATCATCAATACTGAAATAAGCAGCTACTTGCTTCAAATACCTCTAGATTTTGGAAACCTTCTAGCAGCCTTCTAGTTGTGTAAAAAGCCAAAACAAAACTCTTGGATTTGCATAATTTGAGAGTTTGCACCCAAATTTGACTTTGGATTAAAACTCTGCAGTATGAGCTCATCTCACAATAACTGGAATATCTTATTATGGCTTTAGATACGCACAAACACACATCCCACTTAAGGCTATAGGAGTCCCAAGTGTGTATTCACAGCAAGGTTCCCTGATGTTTGTATTTTCCTTGTTTTTTCACTTTCTCGTTTGAATCCAGAAAGGAAACAGCAGGAAAATTCAGTATCTTCCCATAAGATGCTCTGGGGTGACTGCAGTGGGTTTGCTGCTCTGCAGCTCATATGGTCACATAGAGGGTGGACTCGAGAGAGGTAAGAATAACCTGATGAAGCAGGGCTTGCCTGTGTTCTTTAAGATAGCGGCACTGTCTCTCATATAGGCTTTGTACATTGAACTTCGCAGGAAGTAAAAAAACCAAACAAATTAATGTCAGAGGTGACAATAATATCTGGGCAGAAACAGGATATCTCCAAACCTGTAGCTGAAAGCAGAGGAGGTTTCTCATGCTTGGGTTTGTTTTTCCATGCTGTCGCCTTGACTTGGAGTTTGAATCCCCTGCTTAGATTTCCAGCAGGACTCTCCCTCATGTCACACCATTTACTCAGTGAGCAAAACAAATCCCAACGTGCTTTTGAGTTTTCTGAGTCTTGTGTGACATGCTACTCTGGATATCCATGTCTCTGCTCAGCTAACGTTTCTTATTTTCTTCTAACACCCAGTGGTCCCACTCTACCATTGTTGAATAGCTGTATATATTAAAAACAAAGAGTAAGAGCTCTCCAGGTGCTGAGGAAGTTATCTTTGTGCCTCCAGAGGGGGCACATTTTCCCCCTCAGATGATACCTGATCTGGTGTTATGGTATTGTGTTAAATGAGCATTATCGTGCTCAGAAGAGCCACAGCTCAGATGACACATAAATCTGAGATCCTGCCTGCTTGCAGTGAGGACTTTAGCCATGGGAAATTTGTGGAGAAGGCAGTAGGGACGACAAGGAGTGGAGGAGAACAGGGATTTCACTTACTGTAGGCTACTCTTTACCAGGATTCATCAGGAAGGGTTTCATTCCCTTTTTACAGATGTCCCAAAAACACTGCTCCCCAACCTCAAACTCAAAACCTGCCCTAAATGTAAAATACTCTCATTGCTTCTGTGTTATCATCTCAGTTTTGATTATGAGAATATAAATAGAAGTGAGAGCTGAAAGCTGTTAGACATCTCATTGGCAGCACGTGCAAAATGTGACAATGTGATACCTGTCCTAAAGTCTCATGTGGCAATCAGAGTGAGGGGGCCCTGGTACCTCCTGAATCTGCCCATCAAACTTACATTGTCTTAGCTCCCATCTCCATGTCTTCAAACATGCCCCAGCTTGGCATCTCAGGTCCTCCATGCCAGGGATGGCTTTCTTTTGCTAGAAAAGTTCTGCCTTGAAGAGCTGACAAAGATGTTGCATGTCTTCAGATACGTGAAAAGCACACAAATCCACCAGGATTTACTTCTGGGCAGCATTTATCAAACCAAGGAGAAAGCTGGATCTTTGGATCCCTGCCATTCTAAAAGCTCTGAAGATTGTTTCTGGTTACTGAAGTTTGACCTCTGCCTCTCAAGTTGGAGCCTGTTCTCCCTGACCTAAATCTAAACCAGTCTGTAGCGTAGCTGTGGTTTTCTTCCAGGGTCAGCAATGGCTTAAATCCACACCCAGCTCAGTAAATTGGAAATGGCAGAAGAAGATTCTAGGGTGGTGGCCTGAGAGGAGGATGAATGCATCAATCCCAGATAATTGCTGCTCTTTTGCAAAAAATTTAGGATGTCTTGAACCTGGTTTCATTTATTCATATATTTCATGTATTAGGCTGGAGATAAGGCTACATGATTAAAATGGTTCCCTTCAGCTGTAAAAATCTCTGAAGGGTTTGCAAAATTGGTTAGCTATGTTTGAAGAATGCTTTGGAAATCTCAGGGGAAAAATATTGCAGCATATAAAACCAGTTGTGTTTATCCAGGATACAATGAATGGATGGTATAAATACTTTGCAGTATAACCCCAAAAAACTGTGTTTGGGTAGCAGTGTATATTCTATTTAAAATATATATATTTTAAAATTTTTCTTTCTTTGCCATAATAATCTGGGTTGAATTACAGCAAAGTAAAGGAAAGAGATTAATAATAATTATTAGAAAGCTGGTCATCTTTTCACCCCAAAACTCAAACCAGGATTAACTCCAAACTTTTTAGTAACTGAAAACCTTTTTCATAATTCAGGTTATTGATGAGTATATTGAACAGAGCCAGATCAGATACTTGAGGAAAACTACTGGATACACTTTTCCAGTTTGTCTGTGACTATTACTGACTGTTTTGTGAGTATGTATATGAGCATACCCAGTTTACTGTAGTCCTATCTGCATCATGTCCATCATCTGCATCTCTAGGTTGTTTGTGGAAGCTAGTGTAAAACAATGTCAAAAACCTTATTAACGTCTAGATACGACATAGAGATTATTAGCCTATTATAAATGGATAATTGATTCGGCTTGATTTATTCTTGCAAATTTGTCTCAGATATGTTTTGTGATTTTCTGTGATTTTACAAATTGATATATGAACATTTTTCATCTTCATTTTAATGAAGAAAAAAATATATATTTAACATTCCAGCAATTGTCCTAGGAATTGATGTTGAGCCAACAGATACACAAGTGTCAAAGTCTTCTTTTTCCTCCTTTTTTTTCAAAGATAGACACTGGATTTGATCTAGTTGCTGTAATCTCACCTGTGTGTCAGGAGTTATTGGAGATAATACCTAATAGCTCTTATCTCACACTTTGCTACTCTTAAACTTTCTGGAATGAACTGGACAAATTTTCTTTCCTATTATAACTGTACTTCTGAATTTTATTTTTTGAGGACTGAATCCAAAATTAATCTCTGTATAATAAAATAGTCATAACAAAACAACAACAGATAACATTACTGGTATTTTCTGCTTTTCATGTTCTTTATATATTTTAGTAGATTATTATCCTAATAGTCCCTGCTAAGTAGAAAAGTAGTATCATCAAATACTGATCTGATTTGTTCCTTCTCACAGGAAGAGAGAAGAAGCCTAGAATAGACTTTCAAAGTGCCTGAGTCCTATGCCTGCATTTTCTCCCAAAATAGTTGTATTGAACCGTTTTATTCAAGGCAAAAGTGCCCATCATTAAGTTAATGGCCCCTGCTGAAGTCAGCTGCATCATCAGCAATGCTGAGTGCATTCAAAGCCTTCACTCTTGATTTTGGTGGTTTTATACCTGTATAATATGTGCATACATATATACCATCTCAAAAAGTAGGATTTATGTCTTTTTACTTCTGTAGACTCATGACACTTGTATCTGTGGTTCATTTCCTGTAGGCAAGATGATGCAATCACCTTGTTTTGTAAGTAAGGCAATTTTATAATATGGGTATGACTCGAGTGTCCTAGTTAATCTGAGGGTCAGAAAGTGTGCCCTGGCAATATTTAAGTTACTGATACAGCTGTACAATTGGGACTGATAGTTTGTCAGGAGGTAAAGTGGCTCCAAGCTTTTGTTATTTGAGAATGACAGGGACATGTCAAAGACTTTGAATTTTGAGTTTGGCTAAGCAAAGGAAGTTGTCCCAAACTGCATGTTGGACCTGGAGCATCAGATAAGCATCATCTGATCTGTCCAAAGGACTCCTGGGACAACTTCTTCCTTCAGTGCTACCCAGAGCTGCCAGTAACTGAGCAAGAAACTACTTGGCTTTTCATGAATTTCCCATTAGTGTACTGAAAAAGTGCATGATATACCATTCCAACAAGGATCTCCTCCAACCTACATGACTCTCTTGCTGGAGTCAGCACAGTAGGCTGCTGCAGCCTGAAATCTTGTTAAGTTTTTATTATTGTTTTTTCCATGGAACCAACCTAAAGGGGTGTTTGGTTAAGGATTTTATTATTTCATGAGAGTTTAGCTCTAAATATACATTGAAGCTAAGGGATGGGAACATATTTGTTCTACATTGCCTCTTCCTTGTAAAAATCCTGAAAAACAGCTCAACATAAATGATCTTCAGGACTTCGCTTGGTTATTCCTGCACTGAGCCCAAACATCTGTGGTTGGAAATAATTTATCATTGGAAGTCATGGGCTTCTGGAGATGACAAAGAAAGAGAGAACAACAGTCTGTTGTCAGCAGAACAGCATTTCTTAATAAGAGTCCCACATAAAATTGAACCTGGAAACAAGTGCTGCTCATCATTTCTACTCCTGCTTGCAATAGTTTTCCCTCAAAGTGAGGATGTTTTGATGTATTTTGCAGATTTTAATGGCTTCCAAGGTGTTAGTGACAGGAACTAAGCAATAAGAACTGTACTCTCCAGAGCATAGTTATTTTAAAGATTTTGCTGTTTGTGAGGGCAACAATATATTTTTTAAACATGAGCAAAGAGTTTAATACTTGTGAATGGAGTGACAGCACATGGGGATTATGAATATGGAGAGTGGAATTTTCAGTGGAAATCTCACCTGAGATCACAGTATCATAGTATGTTTGGGATTGGAAGGGACCTCAAAAGATCATCTAGTCCAATCCCCCTGCTGGAGCAGGAACACCTAGGTGAGGTCACACAGGAACATGTCCAGGCGGGTTTTGAATGTACATTTGAATGAGATATAGTTCGAAGACCTGCCTTCTGTTGATCAAGTAGCTACTGCACTAGCCCAGACTGACTATAATCTTGCCCATTAGCTCAGCAACTACTTTGCTGAAGGGGAAACATGATGAGGGCGGAATTTCAAATGTTTTCAAGGTGCTGGTGACTTTTACAAACTGTACATGCACCTTTTAGTGGTTAAAGGACGCGTTTATTTCTGGCACCATTGGTCTGATTAAAACAGTTCCTTTCACAAGTACATAAAATGTGGTTTTAAAACAGTGCCTGAGCACCTGCAGGTCTAGAGCCAGTCAAGTTGTTTCCATCCACCTTTTCTAAGTCTATCTAGCAAAGCCAGGCTCTGTGCATGCATGTGTACTTGCAATGCTTATGGGTGCACTAGTTAGGATACATACCATTACTTCTAAGTTAACTGACCTTGATGGCCTTACTTTCTGATGCTTCTAATACTTCACCTCTTGGAACTAAAATTTTAGAATCTCTTTTTTAAACTTTAGCAAAAACGGTTGTAGAATTTCTGAGAGTAAAGCTGCAGGTGGGAGAAGGGAGAAGAGGTGAAAGGAGAGGGGGCAGTTGTCTTTTGTGTGCAAAATTCAGGTTTGTCAAAGGGCTGCCATATTAAGCTGAAGAGGGAACATAATCTGGGACTAAATGAAAAGATGAAGAACTGATTGTTACAAGAACCTTAGATATAGAAAAACACTGAGTGTGGAATCTAGTGGGGATCTAGGATGAAGACAGGGGAGGAATAGATGTTTTAGGAGAAAAAAAAAAGACATACAGATAAAGGAGCTGAGAGAGTAAATTCTGAGCCTCTTTGCTTAAGATTTAGGGTCATGGAAAACAGGACATCTGGGAATGCAGCTGTAAGGATTGCCAGGAGACTGGGAGCAAGGGCCCTGACAGAAAGACAGGAATGCCTTGAGACTGGCAAAAATTATTGAGAGTGAAGACTGGGGCTGCCCAGAGGAGATATATGGGACATGCAATCAGGGAGGAGAAAAGGACAGGCTTGGGTGTGCCATGGAATATGTGGGTCTGCTTAGTGTGCTTAGGATGTCAAAGTTCATACATCCATCTGAGGATGTCATGGTTGCACCTATGAGCCCATATTGTCACGGGGAATTTATTTCATCTGACTGTATAGCTCCACCATGTAAATGACTGCATCTGAGCCAAGTTCTCATTATAGCCCTGGGAGACAAAATAGGTCCTTGAAAGGCACATCTCGTATGAGGTTAGTCATCAGCCACCATAAGTCTTTCTCCTTGTTAGGTTCTGATCTTCTGTGGGACTCCCTATCAACTGTTTCTGCAGCCCATGGAGATGGTGCCATAAAACTGCCAACATGCTGATGGCAACATTTCCAGATGATACTACATAGTCCAATTTCTGGCATGTATCTAGCTGATAAGTAGCTTTGAGAATTACAGACAGCAGCTTCCTATGTTGAAAGAAAATCCTCAAAGTCACAAATCCTGACAGAATATATTTAAAACAAGCTTTAAAATGAGAATAAAGCCACTGAGTGATGGTGAGCTGAAATGGATTCTGAGCTGACCTCTTCAGGAGGCATCACTTTGATTTTGCTGTCAAAATGCCTCCTGTTGACAGATAACCCATATAAACTTTGAATCTGGTAAAAGTTTAAAACGAGTGGATGACACTTGCCCAGGTGCTGATTACCCTTTTGATGTAGAAATCTTCTGTTCTGCCTCCATCAACTCCATCACTCCTCTAGGTACTGGATTAGACAACGTTGGCCTTTATCCTGGAACTAGTTAACGGGCTGGTCTTCATAAATCTTTGATGCAAGATCATAGCTGGTACTGAAGAGTACTCTAGTGTTGCTAATGATGTCCACAATGTGCTCCATTAAGGCACTCTGTGAGTTAACATTAAACTACTGTGTTACAGGATTTTGTGGTCTCATGTACTTTCTATAATGGTTCTAGGAATTAGATGTTTGTATTGCTGTTGCGTATAATATTTTGAGGTCCTATGGATGATTTTTAGCATTGAATCACAGAATAGTTTGGGTTGATATGGACCTTCAAAGCTCATCCAGTGCTCACCCTGCCATGAGCAGGGACATCTTCACCCGGATCAGGTTGCTCAGAGCCCCGTCCAGCCTGGCCTGGGATGTCTCCAGGGATGGGGCATCCACCACCTCTCTGGGCAACCTGGGACAATGTTTCACCACCCTCAGTGTAAAAAATTTCTTCCTCATGTCTGTCCTGAATCTCCCCTCTTTTAGTTTAAAACTGTTAACCCTGGTCCCGTCATAACACACCCATCCAAAAAGTCTGTCCCCATCCCTCTTATAGGTTCCTTTTAAGCATGTCAATGGGAATGCTCATGTGTATTGCCAAATCTCCTCAAACATATCAAGAAGATCTAGAAACTTAAACAGTATCAGGCACGTATTGTTCCAGTGCTCAGCCCACTAGTTCACACTCAGATTTGTGTCTAAACCATCAAACCGAACGATTTTTCAGCTTGTCACACTAGGCCAGATTTCTTTCTCTTCTTAGCACAAAAGAAACCTGAAAGTTTCATCACTTAAGCCAAAATGATCAGCTGCAGCACCATTTGCTGTTGAAAACTCTTGCACATCTCAGCATAATGTTTTCCCTGCCCATACAGAACCTCATGTCCGAGGGCTGACTGGAAACATATGGCACAATCCCATGTAAAATTGAATTGAACACAAGAACAAAGATCATAAACAAGGCCAGGCTGACTGTCTTATCCATTTGCATACCTTTCACTTAGAAACTTGCTTCAGCAAACTTGCTTCCCCAAATTTTCCATCAGAATGGAGATGATGCTTGGAGCTGTATAAATGCATAGAAAGAGAGGCATGCTGTCCCAAAGGACTGCTAGTGTAAAGAAACAAGACAGATGTAAAAAGGACTCCAGAATCCTTCTCATTTCATCTTTTTCAGGCTACCAACTGCTCACCATGCCCATGTACTTTGTCAGTGTCTCCATGTCTTGTGCTATTAGGGGTAAGGACTATTTTTTCTGTTCAGTGTTTCCCCAGCTCCTGTTGTGACAGCTTTCTGGTCTGGGTGCAAGGCTGCTAAGAGCAGCAACACTACTACCAATAGTAATAATTATCCTATTTTCCAATTTCATGCTTTAACCTTAAAGGCATCTTTTGGGGCTCAGCTCATATTTGTGGGAGCTCAGTTGTTTAAAAAAAAATTACAGACAAATTGCCCCCTTTCCCATTTGCCTCATGCAGACAATGATTAGCTCACAAATCACTTGGTCAGCCAACCTCCTTCACCCATTTCAAGAGGAAACTGAGAACCAGTGAACATGTCGTTGGGCCAAACACCATTTCCACCGTGAATTCATGGTGATGGATAAGTTGATATAAGTTTTTCATTCTTCTACTGAAAACCTGAGGGTGGCCATGGAAATCAACATCATTTTCAGCAGATTCCAAGTGCCTCCAACATCTGCAGAGAAACTCATTTGGCCGAACTGCAAAAAGGAAAAGGGTGTGGGGAAAGGAAATAATAATTGCTACAGCTATCAATGTCTCTGGCATTTGGATTCTGGAGCCACTCCAAATAACTTTGCCTCTTCTGGAAGTCGCTGTTTACCCCAGTTGCTTTGTACTGTGCTAACAGCTCCAGTAAATTCAATGCTATTCCTATGGCTCAGGGTGGCTGTCATCTGAGTTTATGAATGTGAGATTTGTTTGTCTCTCTCGCCCATGAGTGATTGGGGTTAGAAAGTGCGATTATATTTGGGCAGAGGGAGAGAGATGCTGCGAGAAGGCAAACTGAACAGACATTGTGAATATTTATTTTTTTTAGATGGAAGGCAGTTGTATTTATGTGCAGTTGTAAAACAGAAAAGATATTGGGTTCTGGTGCAGGAATTATATACTACCTCCAAAAAATGTATACAGTGAGAGCTTATAATAGAAACTTATTCCAGCAGAATCATTTTTTTCAACAAACATGTAGATTGGCATGTGGAACATGCTGTGCTGAAGAGATCGAAGCTTGATTGTGGTTTCATATCTGGCATTCCTGAGTGAACAGAGAACTGTGGCCCTTATTCATAGTATTTTGGGCTGGGGGTAGCAGAGGGGACGCTGCCTTGCCGAATGGTTCTTGGTTTTGCAGGGGATGGGAAGCCACAGGAGGAGTAAGTTCTGCTGTCCCTCATTTTAACTCCTCTGCTCTCCGTGGGTCTTTTGGATGTGGCAGCACTAAGGTAAAATGCCAAGAAGAAGTGGAAAATTTTGTCCTTCTAAATCATATCAAATCAATTAATTTGCTAAAGCCAGCTTAAAGAATATAATTCATTATGATAACACAGGAACAGTCTCTTCTATTCCCATGGGTTGCTTGGGCTTCACATGAGAAAATCAGGAATGGAATTTGGTTCTCCATGCTGGAGTAAAGCATGGAGAAAGTTATGTGCTTAGAGATTTCAGGAGTATAAGCCAATTTCAGCTTTATCTTTTCAGTATTGCAAGGCTGAGGTCTTATGAGAGAGGTGGCACTTCCAATTTGTATTAAAAAAAAATCTATCATGCCACTACACGGCTCTAAAGGGCTTTTTGTGGCAAAAAGCCATGTCCTGTCAGCTGCTGAAGAGATGTGAAGACAGAATCTGTGCCAAACTGATATCACCATAGATACAAATATTTTTATGGTTATGTTTAGTATGTTTATGTTATGGTTATGTTTAGCTATGTTTAGTTTTGGTTGGTTTTTTTTCCAGGGTGAGGGAGACAGGGTTTTCATGTCATGAAGTTCATCAACACGAAGATTTCAAGGCATTCTGGTGAGATGTCATGTAGCATAACTCTCTAAACAGGTTCTGCCAGGAGTCCTACCCGAGGAACTGAGTTTTAAGGCTAATTCAGAGCTCTTCAATCCTTCAGTGTCCCTAAGGTCTCACATTGCTGAAACTTCCCACTCTTAGTTTCTAAGGAACTGATTGGGAACGTGGCAAGCTTTTAATATTTTGCCCATTCAGTCGGAGTCAAAGATGTTTTAAGGCTCTACACTTTATTGTTAATTGAGGCTTTGGATCACTAAAAAAATCTCTTGCACTGAAAGTGTACACACCTGGCCTCATTCCATTTTAGCACTTTTATATGATAAGATTTCTGGAACTTTTAGGCTGGCATAAACGAATAATCTCTGTTTCCTTATCCTTTCAATGACCTTGTCTCAGTCTTGCTCATATTGTTGATAAAGGCAACAGAAGATCCTCATTGGGATGTGATTCAAAAGTGCATGCAAAAAATGACATTTGTTTTCCTGCTTCCTACTGGATTCACTGAGTGATGTGCTGCTGAGGAAAAGCTGGCTAACATTGCAAGCAAGGGACCTGGAGTATGTGCATTTTAGGATACCTGGGGAGGTATTTGGAAGCTGAAAAAATTCAGGACAGAAAGGCTGAAAGCAGAATTGATGGATTTGAGGTATTCCAGTGATTCTCAGACAAGCTGTGATACATCTTTTGCTATAATACATGATGTCATCCTCAGTTCTACTTTCTACTCCACGTCTCAGACAAAACCTTTTTCTTTCAAACTTGAGATTTGAATAAAATGCTGATATGTGCAACTGAAAGAAATTAAATATAGTCCCATTGATGGGATTCATATAATCTAGTTCCTACAGTGTACCTCTGTCCATCTAGTCACACTAGGCTCACTTTATAGGCAGTGGAAAGAAACTGGTATGTCTAGGAAATGATTTCTGAAGCCTGTTTTAGACATTACCTTAGGTTGAGGACCAGTGTCCTGCCCAGTGTACTCCACTCATATGTCCTACAAATGGATGCAGATGTTTCTCCTTAAAACAACCAAGGTATTTTGCTACCATTCTCACTGTAAGATGGCTTCAGACCCTGGCCATCTGAAAATTTGAAAACCAGATCTAATTTTTAGAGTAAATACACTCCAGGCCAACAGAAGCTTATTTGCCCTTGAGCCCCCATCACTCTTTCACTCATATAACTCCATTTCCTCAGCGAGAGGGAATAAGTATCGATCTCCACTGCTGAAAGCCAACTGCTTTCAGACTCCTTTCAGAAGGAGACTTTACTTAGACAGCTTTTCTTTTTTTTTTCCAAATTTTCTTAACCGAACCCAAGATTAACATAAATACTGAACTTTTCAGCTAGAAATATATGAAAGAAATCTGGAAATACCTGAAAGATGTATTCAATGTCCTAGATTAGCAATCAGCTAAAACTATTTTTGGCTACTCTTACTTTTATTCATAATCTACTTAAGAAACTTAGGTGGGTTCTGGAGCAACCTATATTCAGATTGAAACATGTAAGTTTGTGGGAATATCTCACAATACAATGGTGATTGTCATGTCTTATTTTTCTTAAAGGGAGGATTTTTTATTGTACAGAGCATCAAAACAGAGTGTTGCGTTTCGACTTAGCCTTCTGAAAGACAATACGGGGCTGCATATTCAAAAACACAGAACTGACATATTTAAAGGGGTAAATGATATTGAGTCTTCAGAGAAAAAAAACTACGGGAAAATTAAAGCAGTCTGCTTGAGTTGCCATTGAACATATGGATGCCAGATTGCAATGGTGAAAGCTCTCACATTATTTGAATGCTTTGACTTTTCACAGTGGCCTAATTATGATTAAGAACGGCCCTCTGTAACAATGTCCAAATCAATAACTCGTTTCCCTGCACAGTGAGGAGGAGAGCTCTTCAGGTTGCTTGGCTGGCCAGTGATCAAGGACGTTGCTCTTGAGCACTGATGCCCTTCATGGTACATTATTATTCATGGAAATATTGCCTCCCACTCCTCTAATGGTGACATCATGAAATTAGTGAAGACAAGCCCCCTTTCTCAGCAGGACAGGTGCCAGGATGGGATGACTGGTCCCAAGGCAGATGCTTTCTGGTTCCTGACTGCTCCTGACTGGAGGGGAATGGGGAGTGCTCGCCAGCAAGTTTAAGTGGTACAGAACTAATCGTAGTGGCCCATTTTGATGGCACACTTAACTGTTTTCTGCTCATTAGCTCGATTTCACCATCTTCAGAGAGTGAATTTGTGAAAAACTGCCCCACAAAGTAAGAATATGTGGCTGACCTGTGGTTTACTTAGCCTTATACCACTGGAGAGGTTTAAATCCCCATTTTTTTCTGAGGAATCAACTAGACAAAGTTGATTTGCCAAACTGTTACTGTCCCACACAGAAATTATAGATGAATTTGATAACAGAGGTTAAACTGGATTTGGCTAAACGGAGTTCGGAAAGTGCTGGGTTGGATCCAGACCATTAATGAAGTAAATTTGATGACTGGAGAAAAGGTGAAAATAAATCCAAGTGTTTGAGAGACAAAAATCTCAAAAGAAATAGCCCAGAGCATCCAAAATGTACTTTCTGGCAGGACTAGGGAACTTCAAGAAGGCTGAAATCAGTAATGATCACAGAAAGAAATAAATGCTCCGCTATAGCTAATGGAGAGAGCAAACCTCCCGTCCAGTTAAGAGACATATCACCTCTGTTAGTGCTTGTCTCTGCTCTGATTATAGAGGAGATGAAGGCAATTATGCTACTAATTTTTGTGGCTTCGCTGTGTGCCTAAAGTTAGGCAGGATGAATACAGGCTTTGGAACCATATTCAGATTACTTATTTCCAAAATCTGTTAGTAATGTGTTCAGACTGCCAAGCTTTTTCATTTCTTTCCATGTTTTGACTGTGCAATAGATGATCTAAAAAGCAAGGATGAGTCTATTCAGGCCCAGACTAAAAGCCAAGTGCTGGGGGCAGGATAGGAAGTCTTCTGGACAGGACTCTGATGGAGTTCAGGTGGATCTGATTATGAGGATTCCTGCAGCTTTGTAGTGTCCTGAGGACTCACGACCTCCGTTTTTGTGATGCAATGTGTGTGTCTCTCCAACCTCTCTGATTTCCACTGACTTCCTTAAGAAAACTATTTTCTTTTCTGGTTTGGTGCACTCACCCCACACCAGGTACTCATAAGTGCTATCACTGAGCATTGAGCCTATTTCATAAAGGTTTTTTTCCCCCAATTTTGCTCATGAGTCCAGACACGGAGTACTGTGTCCAGTTCTGGACTACACAGTTTGAGAAGGATGTGGAATTACTGGAGGGAGTCCAGTGGTGGGCTATGAAGACGATGAGGAGTCTGGAGCATCTTTCTTATAAGGAGAGACTGAGAGAGCTGGGTCTGTTCAGCCTGGAGAAGAGAAGCTGAGAGGGGATCTTATCAATGCTGATAAATATCTCCGGGTGGGCATCGGGAGGATGGACCAGACTCTGTTCAGCGGTGCCCAACAACAGGATGAGGGGCAACGGGCACAGACTGAAATATAGGAGGTTCCCTTTCTTTCCTGTGAGGTGCCAGGGCCCTGGAACAGGCTGCCCAGAGAGGCTGTGGAGTCTCCTTCTCTGGAGACATTCAAACCCACCTGGACACATTCCTGTGTGATCTGCTCTGGTGAACTTGTGTTAGCAGGTTGGTTGGACTGGATGAGCTCCAGAGGTCCCTTCCAACCCCAACCCTTCTGTGATTCTGTGATTATTGCACTTATGCCTGAGCACACAGCTGTGTGTGCATCATTTGTAAGGATCAGAGCTTTGTATCTCCTTGGGAAGGAAGATGTCTCAGTGTGATCAGTCCCAAGCAGCTGTCTAAGGATAACTGGCTTTACATTTTAATCCCCCAGCAACTTGCACTATTATTTTCTCTACATCTGCTGCCTGAGCTCCTCAGATGTGCCTTGTCACTGGCTCTATTGCAGTGACTTAGATCCCGTGGTTTACCCCAAGGACAACTTCGAGTCTCGCGCAGCCTCTCAGGGGGAAGCAGCTCTGAACAGCGAGTTGTCTCAGCAAACTGCTTCATAGTTTCAGTCCCCAAATGGCTAGCTCTGTGCATTTGACCTTGAGCATCTGGCTATATATAAATATACATATACATACACACACACACTCTGGACAGTTTGCTCATTGCTGCTTACAGTGCAGCTCCATTTGAGCTCTGTGTTTTAAATGCTTCCCAAGAGCCATGGTTTAAATTGAGTGGAGTTGACTACTTATATGAAAAGCCATCTCCTCCTGAATCCCATCCATATCCTGGCAAGTGTCTGCCAAAAATATTATTCCCACCCCCTCCTCTCATGAAATATGCATATAAAATGTCCCCTGAATGGTACCTAAAAAATTCATAGTTCCTGACCACATTATAGTAATGTGCGTGGTGGAACCTAGCAGTGTAAAAGATGCTTTGTGACTCTGACAGAGATGATGCCCTATTCAGGAAATTAATATACAGTAGAAGTCTAAACATACAGACAAGATTCATGTATATTATTCTGTAAGGGTTATTCATCTCTTTGGAAAGAGTACTAGAGCTGTACTCATTTACAATATTTAGTGTGCTCGATAAATATTTGCAGTTCAAAGTTAGAGAATATATATATCAGTGTATGTATACACATGCATTGAAATATACACATGTTCTACTAGGAGGTAAAATATTTTAAACTGCATTTCTTTTAATTGCAATCTCATTTATTAATAGGAGAAGATTAGCCCTGTGGTTGATTCATAAGCATTTTCTTAAACAATAATGACCTGGAAAAAACACTTAATTCTCTCATTCTGACTTTTCTGGGAAACTGGGAGAAATGTTTGGCTTTTTTTTTTTTTTTTGTTTTGAAATACAAAGAAGAAAATGGTTAGTAAGAGCTCTGTAACAGAGATTTATGTTTAATTCCCAGAAACTCTACAGGGAATTGGGAACTGGGAAACTATCACTTATTCTTCTTGTTCAGTTTTCGATCTCTAAAGTGGGGATAATTGTCTTTCTTTCTGTAGGGAGCTGAATTGACATTCTTGTTCTGGCATGCTCTGACTTTTAAATCTTCAAAAAGTTTTCAGCTTTCAGTAAAGGTCAGTCTTACCCTTTTTTATTATCTACAATAACCTGTTAAGGGAGTTTGGGGATAAATGACTCATTATTACGGTAGCACTTAGGAATCTTCTCTGAGTTTGCAACCTGTTGGGAATGGCCCTATATCTACGTGTAATAGGAGACACTGGCTGCTCCAGAGACTCCTGCAGGCTGAACAAATTCAAGAGAGGAAGGAAGTCTGCAATTTGTTTTTCTCATTTACCAGAACAGAAGCACAGAGGTATCAGATGAATTGTTAGGGACCTTAAAGGCAGGCTGTGGGACAGCCAGAACCTGAACAACATCTCCTGCCTCCTACTATTGTGTTTGTCCCATAAGATCTCCTTTCTTTTCTGCTAGTGGAGTCTGTGTTTCAATTAAAGATGCAATTTTTCATTGCAGTCGAGACCTGTCAAAGAATGGGAAGGAAAAACTTCCAAATAGAAAAACACAAAGGGAAGCCTGCCCTGCCCTCCTGGTTGCATCTTGCATTAGTCACTATTATTAATCCCTCCTTGCTGAGTGAATGGAAGAGTTACCAAATTCACACAGAGCTCAGTGGGAAGGACTTACCTTATCTGAAAGCCACGTTTCGCAGCACAACAATATGTCAGGCTTAATAAAACAAGTGGGGAGAGTGTGAACACATCCACTTAACAACAGAGCCACGGACAAGTGAATAAACACTCCTCTGTGCATGTGTGTGCATTAGAGTTCATGGATGTTAGTCCAAAAGGCGTCTGTCTCCTCCGCTGGCAGAGATTTCTGAAAAAAACAGCACGTTGCATCATTGACTCCTATAACCACTACACAGCATCCAGCATGATATCAGGGCTCCAAGAGGCCAAATCAATGCCTGGCTTTCCTCCCAAGCCTTATTAAGGCTGACTAGAGCTGTTTGCATATCATTTTCCAGCAAAGTGATTTGAATTTGTGATTAGTTAAAATAAATTATTGTTTTTTAAAATTTTTTTTTTTAGCTGTCTAATAAAGCAGGGACTGTAGCTGTGAATAATTTAACTGATAGGTTTTGCACTCCTTCTTGAATAACTTGCTTTGGGGAAATCCTGCCAGAAGTCAGTGGAGCTACAGCTACACTCAAATACACCGGTAAGGAACCTAGTCCACATTTCTGTCTTTGGAGTACTATATCAGTTCATTTAAAAACATATAGAGAAAAAAATGTTCTGTCCAAATCAGTCAATTCCTTCCATCCATGCCTAGAGCAGATACTGTTCTGGCAAAAGTTAATGTTTAAAAATGTTAAGTATTTTTTTTCTTTTTCCCAATTCCACATTTATTTATTTATCTTTTAAATTCTATTTCCATCTATGCTGGATATAAGCCAAAAAACATTTTGAATTTCTAATAAATTTCTGCTTGCGGGTCTCCTGAAACTTGATGGCTCTGAAAAAGAAATGGGGTCTTTTGACACAGATATTTTCCTTGTTTCAGCAAGTGTTAGGAGAAGAGCCCACCTGAAGCCCTGCTACTGCATACTGCTCCCTAATTCATTCACTGGTCCAGCCCAGTTCAGAAGAGGACATCTTGCATTTGGGCTTGGTTTCCCCATCACTAGAGACTGTCCCCCTTGCCCAGGCTCTGAGATGCAGGGAACCAGAGTGCTTGGAGAGCTCTGGCTCTAGCCAGACTTCTCTGAGCTTCCAAGCTCCCTGCTGTGGACCTGGGAGCTGAGCCCAGATTATATCTACTCTTCCAGGCTCTTGGCTCCAGGAGAGACTGTCTGGAAGTTTTGGCATCACTCCCTGCCCTACAGCTACAGATCCTGTAATCCTGAAGACCTTGGCTGTGGGGAAGCCTTCTTGGTGGGTCTATCTGGGGGCTGTCCCACCTGGAAAGCTCTCTGTATGAATCTGAATAGCTCTTTAGTGCAAGAAGAGTTACTGCATGAAATCTTGGGTGGAGTCTTATAGGGGAGCATTTATAGGTCTTCTCCCTCTTCCCCTGTCTCTGGCCTGTCTCTGTTGCAGGGTGAAGATGATCACTTGTTGGTCAGGGCTTTGTTCTGAGGGATGAGATGGGTGGGTTTAAAGCTGGGAAGACTGAGGTGGTAGATGAATCCAGGCATCCCACTTTCCAAACTACCAACCGCATACTGCACCCCACTGTCCATTATGATTCAGGGAGTAAGGCAGGTGCCACAGATTTGCAGATTCAGAAATACACTGCAAAGATGTACACAATCCTCCATCCTCTCAGACAGAGCTTCTGAGAAGAAAAACAAGACATATCTGAGATGATATCTCATAAATCCAACTACAGGCACGGACGCAACTGGAGAATTCAGCCTGTGAATAGTAGCTGAGTTACACACCTAATACCATACCTAATGACTGGTGGCCCAGTCTTTGGAGACATAATCTCACACCATGACACCTTTCAGCATTTTTTACTGACTGGTAGGGTCCCCTGCACAACTCAGCTTTGTGCCTCCTGTTCCTGCCTGGTTGATCATCTACTTCCCATAAAGGCACGTGAGCATCTGTTTTGTGAAGTCCCATCCCAGGACGGGGTTCTTAAGGAGCTTGGCTGTGGCACTGCTGGGAATACATCTGGGTTTTTTGTTGAAAACAGATAAGTCATCTTAATTCCCAATGGATTTCATGAAGTCTCTGGTTCTCTCTCACCTCACAGGCCCACCAATTTTGTCCAAAAAAACCCTGGAAACTCTAAGACTGTGTCTAGTGATATAAATTTTCATTATTCTTTTTTGTTATGAGGTAGAAAAACATCACCAAACTAACAAGGCAACAGCTGATCTTTCATTCCACTGTCTCATAAAAGTATTTTCAGCCACAAAAGAAAAAATTGAGACAGTAATGACAAGTCCTTCCTTCTCTCCCCATTCTCTTCAACAAGTTATGAGCATTAACACCCAGTCAGGGCTACCTAGATATTGACTGAAGCATTATTACCATAAGAAATACCTCCCTTTCTTTTTACTTTTTAGAACAGTCTAGGTAATTAAATGCAAGAGAACTTGCATTAGTTCCAAGTGGAGTTTCCCGACTCCCAGGAAAGTCAGAAAACAGAAACACTAAATCACTGTCATCTCTCAGATTGCAGCACTGAACACAGTGTTACAGCTTTGAATAGCTGAGATCAGCCCTTCACAAATCATGGTCTCTCTCAGACATCCCCTGACAATCCGCACAACACCTGTTACTTCCAGGTGGGATAGTGTCATTAGTCCTTATTTCCTTCAGTCACCTCCTGTCCTTGCACCTGTTTCCCTTTGGCTTTATTTCTTGCATGCATTTACTTGGCTGGTCCTTTCTTGTTCTATTGCATTGCTGATGGACCTGGTTGGTGCATCTTTTTGCCAGGATTGATCACAGAGCAGGCAAGAAATCAGGGTCCTCCTTCAAATCTAAGTAAACAAGGTTAAGTGAGTAACATGAGTGGGGATCCACTTTCAAAAGACTCTGTTAAACATCACATTCTCCAGCTTCTGCTGTCTCAGATGTTCGACAAAGCAGAGAACTTGCTGCTCCACAGCAGCATGACTGTGCCTCTAAGATAGAAAAAAGGAACATTTTGGAAATGTGGAGACCAATGTTAAGGAAGAGGATGGGGGTGGGGGAGGATATCCTTGCATTCTCAAAGAAGCAAATGGAGCAGAGCACTGGATCTCTGTAGTCAGGGACTGTATTAACATTGCATTTAGAGGTTGTTTTAGATGGTACATTGACAGCTTGGGAGGTGATTTTGGAGCCCTGTGACATTATCCTGCTTCCAGACATTTTCCTTGATTTGTTTTGCATTTCTCTGAGTAAGAGGAAGGTTTCAGGAAGAGGGAGTGTCCCCTATTTAGCAGAGTGAAGCCTGGTGAGTCCAGGTTTTGCAAACTTCCTGGAGAAATCTTCCCAGGGAAAAAAAATATCAATCCTCAGCCCCTGTGTAGTAAAACCATGGCACTGTTGAAAAGCTGGTGGATGACTTTGTTTCAGAATTTCCAAGATGAGAGGACCCTCTCAGCACCTCTGAGGACTGATGAATGGCAGTCTAGTCCCACTTGCTGAGGAGCCAACATGGAAAATCTGCAGGGGGGACGTGAGTGATGGAGTTTGTAGTTTGATGCTGGTTTGAATCACAGTCTGATGAGAAAGAGAGAAGGAACAGCCAATACAAACCATCCCCATCCTGTTCTCCCAGCAGTCTCTCCTCTAAAGCATTGCTTGGAGGTGAGCATACTGGAAATACTATTATTACTCAACTCCTGCTACTGTGAGACCGCCAGCGACTTGTGCAGAAGGAGCCAACTTAAATGACAATAAAGTAAAATCCTTGGCAGCTGGGAGTGTTTGCTTCTCGGTGTCTGAAAAGGGAAGCCTGGCCTGTGCTCCGCACTCATGCTGTTTTGGAAACTTGAAGTTGTCCATAAGGCATCGTCTGTGCAGAAGCCCTATCGCCAAGCAGCGGGAGATGTTGTCCTTAGCTGTGACAAATGATTGCCAGCAGTGATTTCGGGGAAGAAAGAGCAGCTTTCAGATGTACTACATCCAGCAAGCCAGGGAATGGCGAGAGCCCATCGTCGTGCAAACACAGTGGTGCCAATGACTTGGGCCAGATCCTGGGAGCATTGACCATGCCATGTGGGTGGCAGGGTTTGGCTTGATGTTTGTAGCGTTACATGCCATTCCCAATATTACGGGGCCAGCTCCTGCAGAGCGACATTGCACTGGTCGAGATGGAGCTCTGTAATTACAGAGAGCTTTCTGTACAGTCTGGGTTGCTCCTGATCTGGCTGATCCTACTTGATACAGCCCTCCCTGACACATTGTGCTTACCACATCTGACTTGGAAGGGTGATGAACACCTTCTTCTGAGTACTCATTGTTTTTCTGAATTAATTTGGGAAGGTCAGATCCAGTTCTCAGAGAAGTCTGGAGAGTCTTTCCATTGATTTCAGTGGCTCTTGGAATGGTCCCTTATTGCATAATCTCAGATCTCTGCTATTTCACACTTCATTTCCTTCCATACCCTTGGGTGTAGATCATCAACTCCTGTTGATTTACTGCACTTGAACTTCTCAGGTTTCTTCATAATTTTTTCTTTTTTTGGGAAACTTGGAGTTTCTTTCAAGACCACATTCAGATTTCTCCATAAAATTTCCCTGAGAGCAGGAATTTCCCTATTATTTTTTATGGTTGAAGAATAATGCACCAAAAGTAAAAGAACAGGAGAAAAAAAAAATACTTCAGCTTCCCTGCTTCTTTATTAGTGTCTCTAGTTGTCTCACTTTGCTCAGCTTTGTCTCCTGTTCTTGTAGATGTTATTAAGCTTTACCTGGAAACACCACACTTCTGCTGTACGTAAATATGAGGATGCTTAAAATCAGACACTGATTACAGGAGTACCCGCTGAGTTTTCTTTCATGGATTTAAAATCATGCATTCCTGCTTCCTGGACGGAATCCAGGCATTGGCAGATGCAGAGCTCTGATGCTGTGGTAACATCCATTTAACTGGCTTTAAAGTAAATTCTTATATAACCTGTCCTTCATCCATACCCTGCATCCTGGATTCACAGCACCCCCTTGCTCAAATTCAGTTGAAGCTACACTTGCACTCTTTCTGCTGATTCAGAGGCAGCTATTTTTGCCCCACGCTGTTCTTCTTACACTGAAAAGTTAATAGGAATTTTCTTAGTCTGCATGCCTACTCCTGTGTGCATTCAGAACCACTGGCTTTCAGTCTTCCTGGGCTTGCAGAACAAGCACATGTAAGACCAAGTCTGCTGTCTCTTACTCCCCGTGCAGTCAATAAAATTGATTTCCCTTCACGTGTTTTTAATAAAACCCTCCAGAGTTTAATGAGTGGAACACATATCCTTGAATATCTTGTTTGGTGTCCATAAAGTACATAGAAAGTTAAGTGTATCATTTATTCTATGGGATCTCCATTGAAAGTAACATTGCAGGAAAGGAGACAAACCCTTGTATCTCAGGTCTGAGGATACATTTGCAGAGATTTAAAAGCAAAAATCATCTTGCATGCTGTGTGCGTACTTGATAGGAGGTGGTAACCAAATGAATATATGGTCCCATGACCCCACTGCTGCTATTCGGCTTTTCAGATCAGAAGCAAATGTCCCATTGTTGGTGGCATCACTGCAACACTGATCTTCACCCATGTATCACTTCTAATATCAATGGTTTATAACAGTCTTGTCACAGGTACTGCGTGAATGAGATTCCCTGCACTGCAAACCATTCTTTGTTTGAACCTCACTTTCACATATGTATTGCCTTTGCCACAGAAAAATCTTTCTTTCTCCAAGATAACCAGAACCACCAGCAAACTTTGTGTCTCTGCTAGGTCCCGTTAAGTGATACTGCTGAAGCAAATTTCCTTCCTAAGGCTGATCACCACTATATTCCGTCTCCCTTAGGGATTCCTTTGCCCTGTTTTGGAGCTGTGTCTGACCTCTGCCCCATGAGATGGTAGAGCAGCAAGAAGGACTAGCAGGTCACCTGAACCTAGGCTGTGCACAGCACCTGCTGATAATGATGCTTCTTCTACCCCTTCCCTCTTATGTCATTGCTAAATACCTCCCAGTCTTACCTTGTCATAGTAACCAAGACATCTCAGGTGATGTATTATACTTTTGCCCTTTCTGAGACATACAGGTATTATTATTCTCAAAGTAAAGACAAAAGATCATTATAATACATAGAGCTTAGGGGTCTCTTTCTGAAAATACTTTGTTGGCTTTGCATTGGAAAACTTCTCACATTTTACGTGTTTTGTCCCTGGGGGAAATTCTCAGATCCAAATGACTCACTTGAATTCACCACTTGGACCCTTTTCCATACCATTGCAGAATAAAATGTTCTGTTAGGTCTCTGAAAATATGAAAGGAGAAGATGATAATGAGTCCCTTATATAAATTACAAAATGACAACTGAAGAAGGAGAAGAACTACTCTGTCCTTCAGACAGCTGTTCTCATTCTGAGGATCAATTCAGACATTGACTTCTTAAGCAATAACAACAACAAAAAAACCTGCTACTTCTCAAGCATGGATTACTACCTCTTCCGAGGCAATGCAAAATGGGTATAACTTCTTCACACGTTAAATGTCACTACAAAGCTATTCAGCTATGGAGGAATTTACTGATGTTTCCTCTTTGCTGTGAGGCACAGGTCCCACCTCAGACCCACACCTTATGGTGGATACCTCCCTGCAGTCTTGGCTTCTAGTACCAGCTGTTCTGCTGAGACAGAGTTCAGAGACACAACAGGTGAGGAAGAGTAAGGGAGAAATACTTATCCTCCTTCTCTGTATTTCTAGGTCTTGCTGTCACTCTAACCTAAAGCTGGACCCTGGGGTCAGGTCAAAGTGCAGATAAGGCCTCCTCCATTTTTCTCCTCATCAGTCCTGGACTTTGATAGCAGCTGAGGGCCAGCAGATAAGAAATTATTAACAGCAGCTTCTCAAGCCCCTCTGAACTGTATTGAATCTCCTCTTTAAACTGAAAACAAGAAGCAAGTCAACTTAACCCTGTTGAACTCTGACCTAAGGGCTCAAGGGTTTCACAGCCTGGGTAGGGAGCTATCACAGCACGGATTTAGGACTTCTACAGTCTGAATTTAGATCAAGGCTAGGCATATGGTCTGAGCATGCAAAAAGTCTTCATTAAGATATCACCAAGGATATCCTAATATTTACTTCTGTGGTCCCCTGAGTGCCTTACAGTTAGCTGACTTCTAGAGAAATTTATGGCAACTCTGCTGCTGCCACCCTGTTTAAACACTGTAGAGATTACAGTGGTGATACATGAACACTTCCCTGTACCAGTTCCTGCTGCCTCTATACTTGTGAAAAGCTGAGAAGACAGCCACCATCCCAAGGTCCCACCCAAGCCAGCCACCCTTCTGTGTCACCTCCACGTGAGCCACGTTTCACTCTTCAGGGGCAAGAAAAGAAGCAGAAAGGGGCATCCACAGACATGGGCAATGTTTCAATATTTGTGCTGGTCACTGATCTCCATAAATTTGGGAAAAACCAGTTAGGACCTGGGGGTGGAAATCTGTGCTTAGCTGACAGATATGGTGGGGTTCAAATCCAGCATCTAAATCCTGGCAAGCCTTTTGCTTGATTTCTTGCTTTCATGCAAAGCCTGATTAGCTCCTAGGAAAATCTCACTGGGATCTGGATGTCGAGTCTGATGCGCATCTTGGTAAGAGCCTGTCTACACCTTCGATGCTGAGGAGGCTTTGCTTTGGATGCAGACTTTGAAGCTGAGCTGTGCTTTCATTTGAAACAGAGCTTGGCAGCTCAGCTGCGGAGCAGAAGGGATCTGTGCTCCTCGGCTGGTGGACAAGCCAACAGAGATGTGTTAACAGCTACTAATGTGCTGCAGATCCACTTTCACTTTCAGAGCATTGTCTGTTAAAAAGAAAAAATAAAATAAAAAAATCAGACATTAACAGTTAACAACAAGGGAATATTTCACCGGTTTTTCTTTTGACATAATGGAGCAGGAGGCTCCGTAATGCAACATCCTGAGGCTGACATGGAGCAGAGGACAGATGAAAAAGCTTCACTCTGCCTTTAATTTATAGTACATTTTATTATGTGACACAGATTTAATAAGTGAAAATATAAATATCAGGATAACAACTACAGAGGCAGTTTTCTGGAGGAAACAAAACTTGGAACTCACGTCAACCTACAAGGCCCCAAGATTGCATCTAGAATCTTTTATTTCTTCTGGCATTCTCCTCTCTGGGTCTAAACTGCATTCTGTTCTCCACAGCCCTATTGTTGGGTGGTGGAGGAAAACATTGCAATAGCTTTGTTGTCTTGCAGTTTGGAGAGGCAAACATACGCAGAGGTATCTCTGGAGAAACACACTTGTACGTTGAAGGTTTCATGTAAAAAAGACCTAAGCACCAATCAAAGAGGTTTTGAAACAGGTGATTTGATATGCAACCTCAACAGGATAATGGAAGAACAAGTACATTCACACATTAAAGAGGGCACATGAATATTGGACATCATATGAAATATCCCAGCAAAACAATATGGTTGCATCCATCAGGGATATTTCTCAGCAATAAGCAGGAAAATAATGTGTAGGAGATGGCCCTGCATCTCTATTTACATTAGTGAGACTGTTGATGCATTGCAGATCTGGTGAATTTCAAGGAAGGAACAGGGTAAATGAGAAGGTTTTGGAAAAGATTTATCAAAGTGATGCAGGATCTGAAAAACACAGCTGATAGTGGAGCTGCCTAGTTTGTCCATGAGAAAACTACAGAGTGATTTAAACAGGGTCTGCATGGTGGAGCTGGCATGATTTCACCCTCCTCTTTTGCTGTGCATGACTTGCAGTGTCCTCTGTTAAACCTCTATGCCTGTAGCTGAAGGCCTGTTGAAGCCTTTCAGTACTTAAAAGGGGCCAATAAGAAAGACGGGGACAGATTTTTTAGCGGGGCCTGTTATGACAGGACAAGGGGTGATGGTTTTAAACTAAAGGAGGGGAGATTCAGGCCAGACACAATAAAGAAAATTTTTTACACTGAGCATGGTGAAACGCTGGCCCAGGTTGCCCAGAGAGCTGGTGGATGAACCATCCCTGGAGACATCTCAGACCAGGCTGGACGGGGCTCTGAGCAACCTGATCTGGGTGAAGATGTCCCTGCTCATGGCAGGGGTTGGACTGCATGGGCTTTGAAGGTCCCTTCCAACTCAAACTGTTCTATGATTCTATCATTCTGTGAAGTTGGGAAGCCCTCTGAGATTCTCACAGCAGCTTCAGCCTGCTACCCTTAGCTCTCATCTGCAATATGAGAGAGAGTTCACAACCAACTTGGGAAGTTACTCTCAGCTGCTTTGCCTCTTGTAGTTGCTTCTTCTCAGCTGTGATGCTGAGCAACACCAGGTCTGGGCTTTGGCCTGATGGTTGTGGCTGGGTTGCAATGACATACTCTTTCCTACGGGCAGGAGGAAGGTGGGAAAGGCTTTCATGCAGACAGGCACCAGGAACTTCCCCATCTCTGACCTGAAACTGGAGCCTGACTGTGCAGTTCCTCCCTCTGCCCACTGTTTTGGGATATTTTCGTCAGCTGGTTTGGCTACAGACTCTGGTCTCAGCTCAAAGGTAGCATTTGTAGCCTCATGTAAGTGTTCCTCCGTCAGGGGCATTGGACCAGATGATCTTTCGAGGTCCCTTCCAACTCCTAACATTCTGTGATTCTGTGATTTGCTGATGGTTGCTTCGTCACTGTGAGCCAATACCACTTGCCTCTCAGGTGACATTTGACTGTGGATGCTCAAGTTAACAGGCAGGACACGATAGAGTATCTTCTGAAGTTATTGCAAGCTTGAACGTTTTGAACTAGGACTTGCAAGTGTTCTGGGCAAAAATTTGGTGCAATTTGCAGGGGGGAGACTTAACTATTAGGTCTGTATACCCAAGGTTGTGATGACTCCTGCAGGACATGATGCTTGGGTGGTTTCCCAGAACATATTGTCCAGCTCCTCCACAAAATGCACAAGTCACTGCATGAAATCCTACAGGCTGTGGTGTCCAATAATAAAACTAGATGGTCCAAATCATTCATTACCTCCAGCCTTGAAAACAGTAACTACTCTAATAATAAAAGCTTGAATTTCCCCCTTTTCCATTCTACAGTGAATGCTTGGAAGGCGGAAGGAGGCTGGATCTGATTTGGATCCAGGGGACAGGTTAGAAACAAAATAATAAGAAGCATTAAAGTGAAAATGAAGAGTAGCCAGATTGCTGAATTTTAAAAGAAAAACAAACACACAATAAAGTGATACCTCCGCTGCTTGGACCAGCTCCTACTCCAAACCACCTATCACATCTCATTAGAACAATGTTGAGCGCTTTGGAAAAGAGGTGCCTGCCTAGGATCCACTTTCAAAGAAAGCTGCTGGGAGTTTACTTAGAGATGAAGAAAAAAATATATTAGAGCTTTTATAAGAACCAGAGAGAGTAGAATTCCTCACTCCAAAGCAATTGTTATATTTTAAATATTCTATTAAAGAATCTATTTTCTTCTTTTTCCTTAAATGGCTGGGGATAGATTTCAACGTACATCTTGAATTGGGCTCTGCAGCGTTAGGATTTCCAGTGGCATTTGGTTTTGATAAATCTCCCTTTTTTTTTTTTCTTTTGCCTTGAAGCAGTTTGTTCTTTTGGCAAGAATACAGAGACTGGCAATTGTAACTCACTTGTTGTTGCCAGCAGTAAGGAAGGCTTGAGGTCCTCTTTTTCAGCTGTAGCACGTTTGGATGTTTGGAACCAAAGCAGTGAAAAGAGGGGGAAATGAGGAGGGAGAAGGAGGGTAAAAAAAAAAAAAAAGGCCCCTAAATCTGTACTTTTCTCTACTGTAAATTACAACCCTGCTTTCCTGCTTTTTTAATTTCCTTTCCCAGCACAATGTTATTCATTCACTTCCAAAATAAACAGGGGGCTTAGAGAGTGAACAGCTTGGGAGAACAAACTGTCCTCTTTTCACAGTCTTTACCTGTCAAGTGCCTGATTAAACACATATATGCTGATGGGAAGTATGGTATGGTGGCCTTTGGGAAGTTTCCTCATCCCAAGGGTTGATGTGAGGCTGATCCTGAAGCTCTGAGGTCTTCAGAGAACGTGTGAGTTCTTGTTTGGCCAAGCTACTTAATGACGGTAAAAATACAACTTTTTTTTTTTTTTTTTTTTTTTCTGTAAAGTCTCTGTTTTTCAAAAACAAAAGTTTTAGGCCTAGCTTGGAAGAGACTGTCAAGTGAGACTTCACAGTCACTTAGCCTTTTGAGATCCCCGATTTGGGATGATAGATGTTTTTCTTCAAGAAAGGTGACTTGGGAGATAAAAGTTCCTTACTGAAAAAGAGAAAAGATAAAAGCTCATTCTAATTATACAAATGTGTGTCTATTGTTTATGTTTGGCACAATGGGCCAGTCCTCTCCAGCATAACTTCATGGATCTTCCAGAGTGGTCCCACAGAGGGATGTGATTTTGTGTTTCTTGATGAGGAAGTCAGATATTTCTGCTATATAATCTCCATTTCCTCAGTGGATTCCGGTATTTCCTTCAAGGAGACCCTATGGTCTAGACAAAAACCTAAAAGCTTTAATACACCTAAAGCAGGACTCATTTCACACAGGTCCTCTCCCACCCGTCTCCCACTCATCCCACCCTTTCCTATCCATCTACTTACTTCTACAGTATCTATAGAAGTAAAATTCATCACACAGGTAATTAGTAAACAGTGTTACAAAGAAGATTGAAAGGTGGAGATCTTCACCTCTGTCTGTGACTCCTCTGCTGAGATTGCAATAACCTTGAGCAAATTTATTAACCTTCTTTGCCCATCTTGACTTGAAGATACCAAGGCCTGTAGTCTGTCATTTTCAACCAGCAGTAAGTGGTGGGAAGAGTGTCCAGAAGAGGGCTATGAAGTTGGTGAAGGGTTTGGAGGGGAAGCCCTATGAGGTGTGGCTAAAGTCACTTTGTTTGTTCAGCCTGGAGAAGAGGAGAATGAGGGGAGACCTCATTGTAGTCTCCAGCTTCCTCACAAGGGGAGGAGAAGGGACAGGCGCTGAGCTCTTCTCTTTAGAAACCAATGACAGAACCCAAGCGAATGGCAGGAAGATGTGCCAGGGGAGGTTCAGGTTGGACATAAGGAAAAGGTTCTTCCCCCAGAGGGTGCTGGACACTGGAACAGGCTCCCCAGGGAGGTGTCACGGCCCGAAGCCTGACAGTGTTCAAGAAGAGACTGGACAATGTCCTCAGACACATGGTGTGAACTGTGGGGTTGTCCTGTGCAGGGACAGGAGTTGGACTTGATGATCCTTGTGGGTCCCTTCCAACTCAGGACATTCTATGATTCTAGGAAGAAATGGAAGCAGGAATACTGCTGGGATGGAAAAGCTACCCAGAATCATTGAGAAGTTGTAGGTATTGGTGCCCTCCAGCAATGGCCTTTGCCCCCACCCTGGGGATGTCTCTGGTAAGTCACCTTCCTCCTGGCATGTGTGTCCCCACTGCAGGGATGACGGGAACTGTGGAGAGCTGGGAGGATGTAGCTGGTCCCGGAGTCTGTTACTCCGACATAAACCTTCCTGCTGGTGGTGGCAGGGGCTGGGAGAGACCCACAGTGGATAAGCAGAATGTGAGGACCAGTTCTCTTACTGTAAGGGATGGGTACCCAGAGAAATATATTTTCAGTCTGCAGGAAAGAAAAGAGGCAAAGGTCATATTAGTTTTTTTTGGTGGTGTTTGTTTTGGTTTTGTTTGGTCGGTTTTTGTTTTGTTACATTTTTGTTTTGTGTTTGTTTGTTTATTTTCTATGTACGGTGCATACTGGGTACAGCTAACCTTGCAAGGTCATTTTCTTGAGCTTTCTTTCTATTTTGCATGTAAATGACCAAAGATTCTGGATTTCTAGATTTTTCCTGTTTACATAAGTGGGTTGTTATGTGTTTCTTTTTTGTATATATATTTATATATAAGTCATGCTGGAATACAAAATAATAACTGGTTTGTAAAAAAACCATCCGGAAGTTTCTCTGTATCCAACTCCATAAAGCAAGACACAAATGGAGTTGCTGGGTTGATTTTACAGGCAACAAAGTTAAAATGGATGCAAGGAAATAGTTCTGTTTAAAGCATATAATCACCCTAAGGAATTCCCTGCCACAGGAAATCATTGAGGCAGAGTTGAAGAAGGTCAGAGAGATATTTTTAAAGGCTTGAATGTTTATGTGAACAAGCAACACACATCATGTACTTCTCACTAGCCAAGAAGATGGATCAAATATTCCAGGGATTCAAAATATAAACCCACCATGTAAAATGTATGGACATAAATCACTGACTTTATCTCAGAGCTTTAACCTTAACTTTTCTCACTTGCCTTAGTATTTTTTTACAAAATAATAATAGTTTTCCCCTCTTATTCTCTCACTTTCTGTGTAGAATACCTTCTTATCCTAAACCACTGTGCAATTATGTTATGATTACACTAGACACTCATTTTGTATTTGAAAGTTTTGGAGGCAGGTCTTGTTATCTGTAGTTAGGGTTTTCATGGGTGATCTTGAAAAAAACAGTCAATTTCACAGGCATCCAACTTTTAAGCACTGAGCATACATTCCATGAAAATTGTCTCCTCTGCTTTATGTCCAGCAGAGCTCCTATAAATGATGCACTAAAAAGGAGCTCATCACTTTTCCTCAAAATTGGATTTTTCACAGAAGTTATTTGCTTTGATTTTTTTTTCCACTCTTGGGGCAATACAGTGAATGTAGGGTGGGTGTATCCCACCAGAGACTGCACAGCCTGGTAACCCAGGAATACGTTTGCACCAGCCAGCTAAATGGCCCATGAGAGTCTAACCACGTCTGCCATTGCACTGCTGGAACTCACCCAGACAGGCTTTTTGCTAAGGCCAACTGAGTGGCCAAATAGTGCTTGGGAGGGTTTCATCCAGCCATCCTGTCCTGAAGACTGAGACATTATGCTACATGCAGATCACACTGTGCTTGTTGGCATTCACGTCTAGGGGTTAATCCCATCAAGATCATTTAGTAGGAGAAATGGGGCGCAGTAGTCTCAGGGCTTGGATGCAACATCTCATGCCTTTTGGCCACATGCCCAGGTTGCCTCTCTAGTTCAACTTCGACATGAGAGAGAAAATGAGAGGATTCGAGGTCTTGCTCTGATGAGGGATCTTGTGCAGATAAAGAGTTCAGATGGGGCTAGGGAACTCACTCAAATCCTGCAGTGCAGACATAGCCACAAACATGTCATCTGATTTACACCTCTCAAGGGAAGAAAATAGCTTGTTTTCTGGCCAGATGGAACAGAACGTTAGAGAAATTAAATGAACAAAGTTGACTTTCAGCTAAGACCTGTTAACAGCTGTCAAGATAGAGAAATTACTTATTCAGTAGTATCAATTAGGCCTAGACAACAGCTTTTGAAGTAAGAATTTACTCTCCTTGCCTTCCCTTTATATTTTATTCTTCTCAGTTCTGATCTGCTGTCACTTGGCTGATTTTCACTCCGGTCAGCAGTGCCAGTAGAAGGTTGAAAAGCAGACAGGCTTCAAGTTTACTATCTCCTTCCTCACAAGTTAAAAAAAAAATAATAGTTAGAAAACTGGTAATGGGAAAGATCACATACCTCTACAATTGGTAGATCTACAGTCAACAGCCCTGGCCATTGCCTGCCCCCTAAAAATTGCTGTGGATAACTTGAAAGAAACATTCAAACAACATTGGGAAGAACAAAGGTCTGAGCATCATTATGAACCTGCTACTGCTGTTTAGTTTCCTTCCTAGCTAATCTCAGCCCTACCAGGTCTAAAAATTCTGGTAGTTATGAGTAACTTGTTTGAAGCTAATGTAGCTAGTAGATAACAAGTTAGTAGCATTCCCACCACTGCTACCACCAGTAGTAGAACAAGTTGGTATTTTAGCAGACAAAACAAGCACAGAAAAACTACAAACTGGAGTCAATTAAAAACTCCAGTGGGCTGAAGCCACTAGATGTTGTTCTCCATCACCACACTTCTATTGGTACCTTACATTTCAGGAATTAATTTAGAAAACCCAAAAAAAAAGAGTATTCTCTCTCTTTAAGGATAAGTTGGCTATAGTCCTGCATATCTTGTGGGCTGACCTGAAAGCATGGTCCACAGCCTGAATAATGTCTCATCCTCTTGATCTATAACTGAATTGATTTCCCCACATGAAAGCATTTGGAAAGGAGACTGTGTTGCTGGGTTTATGGAAGCAGATGTCCTGAGAGGATGAGAAACAGTTGCAGAAAGTCAACAATGAACCAGTCAAATGGTCTAAAGTACCAAACAACCTGATGAGCTGGTCCCACTACCAGCTGTCTATTCAATTTCTCTGATGGTGGTTCAAGTTTCAGGGGAAGATATAATCCTCCCTCTTACACCTTATGGGCTATGCAGTATTTGCTGTATCATGTAACACCTCCTCAAACTTGCCAAAATCAACCCATTCCTGCGTGGAGCCTGATTAGAACACTAATATACTACGGTATTAGCCATAAAATTATCTAAGCATCAACACTGTAAAGAATTGAGGCAAAATTGTGCTCCTCTTCATTAGAAACCTTCCTTCCATATCCCTTGGAGTCTGGTAAGGCTCATGAGTTCAGGTTCAACCCTTCTGAATTTCTGATTTACAAAAGTAGAAGTCTCCCAGGCTTTTGGTGTGGTTTGTTTTACATTTACTTGTTCTTAAATTTACCATTCTTTGTTTCTTTCTCATGTTCTCCAAAATAGAGGGAGGAAAAGAAACACACCAGAATGACCTTAAAGATAAATTTGAACTAGAGCGTTGCCTCTGAAGGCTTTCAATCAATTGGGAGTGACATTTATTTAACCAAGACAGAAGTCCTGTGGCTTTGATTTTGTTGCCACACAGCAGCACAGATCTGGAAAAAGGAAGAAAGGGACTGTTTAAACTCGGATTATAGTAGGTCCTTTTGTTTTTTAATCCCTTTGGAACAATACATTTGCTTTAAATATAAGACAATACCAAATGCTTATTACTCCTGTGGAGAATTAATGAACCATGGCATCTAAATTATTGAGCGGTCAGACCATATGTTATTAGAAATGGTGGATGCTCTATATTGGTTAGGGCTGTTATGCGTTTGTGATTAAGGCTATGAAACTTCACCAATAAACACAGCTGAGAAATGAGCATAAACAGTCAACCCATATGAGGGAAACCGGCCACGTGCAGTAAATGTAGCAAAATGCAATTTAATGAGCCTTGTAGAGAAGACTTGCTACATCCAAGAAACTTTCCCACAAACTAATATTGCCTGAGACCAACTGCTTATCAAAATAATCCTTGGTCTTGCTGGACAGTGGTTCCATACACAGGGAGCATAAGAGATGTCTGACACTAATAACCTCTTCACTCTTGAGATATTTACTGCTGATGATATGTATCTTCCCTGCTATAACTTGTAGGGCCAGGCCACAAAGATTGACTGCAAAGGAGATTGTGGTGCAGGTCCAATGTCTTGAGTGGCACCAGCAAGTCAAGTCACTGTTCTGTGCCTCAGTTTACCCATCACTCTAATGTGATGCTAATGCATACGGCCAATACAGCTTCCCGATTTTGCATTGAAAGGGTTTAATTAATGTGCTAATGCATGCCTAAGAATTTCAAGTCTGGGATTTCCACATTGTCTTGAATACCATTTAGCAGACACTCAGAATATAGCTACTAATCATAGGATCATTTTGGTTGTAAGAGACCCTCAAGGTCGTTGAGTCCAACCATTAGCCTCACACTGCCAAGTCCACCTCTAAGTCATGTGCCTAAGAAGCTTATCTACGCATCTTCTAAACCCTTCCAGGGATGGTGACTCCATCACTTCCCTGAGCAGCCCATTCCAATGCCTGACAACCCTTTCTGGGAAGAAATTTTTCCTAATATCCATTCTAAACCTTCCCTGGCACAACTTGAGGCCTTTTCCTCTCATCCTTTCCCTTGTGACGTGGGAGAAGAGACCAACACCCTCCATGCTACAACCTCCTTTCAGATAGTTGGAGAGAGTGAGAAGGTCTCCCCTGCATCATAAATAACATCTTAGGCTCTTGCATTAATAATCTCTGAGTGTTTCTGAAATGCTGGTGGAGTTTTGGCTGATATGAATACGTGATTCATATCTATGTCTAAAGCTGGAGAAAGCTGTGGAGAAAATCTGTCCGCAGGGTATGATTCAGCACTGTCCATCAGTCACCATGGCCCCAAAGGAGCACATCTGATCTAATGCCAACTCAGAAACATTGTTCCTAAGCAGAGCTTAGGCCTTCCCATTCTCTAGTGAACAGTCTCAATGTCAGTGAAAGACGCACCTGAGACAACTGGTGCACTGATCTGATGGAATATCCTGATTCATTCAGGATGCATTCATGGATGGAAAAAAGAAATAAAATTTAAAAAATTATGTAGTTCTGTAGTTCTTTATGGGAGCACGTAGCCTGATTTGTGCTAAATTGTATTGAAACTTCTTTCATAAAATCCAGTCTTTAAGAATTTTGGAAAACTGATTAAACCTTGCTGAACTAAGAAGAGAGTAGTGTAAGGCTGTCAAGAGAGGGTCCGCTGAAACCCTGGTGGCAGAAAAAATGAATTCCTGTTATGTACACCAGGCTCCTTCAAACCCCTTTCAGCTTTTACTTGTTTATTATTCTTGCCTGGTTTACAAGCTCCAAAGAAACTTGACGTTGACTATTATACATGAACAGGCTGAACACATCTTGAGATGGATTGCTTCCTTCCTTCAGAGCTACAAGAAGTCTGGTGTTGCTCATGACTTGCTACCTTTTGACATTTAATTGAAAAACCTTACTTTCTAACACACTAAGACTGCAGTGTGGTAAAGCATGACCAACACAGGCCCATTTACCTGCTGGTGTCTCCAGCACTATGGTCTATAAAATGGGATTTGCTGTTGTTGGCATGCCTTACATTTGGTTTTGCTGTTGGTTAGAAAAGTTGCTATAACATCATAATGTCCATTCTTGTGAGGTGGCCTCATTCTCCACAAAAAGCATATGATGCAGAATACCAAGTAGGAGGAAAGGTTAAAACTAGAACAGGTAAGCAAAAACTTTTGAGTGGTTTCAGATAGTTTATTTATTTGTTTGCCAAGGTAAATAATTTCTGAGCTCTGCAATCAACGATTGTTTGGAGATTTGAAGTCATATTTAGGCTCATGGATATCTGAGCCATTATTCAGATCTTCAGGGTTCAGGCCTACTGGACAAAATGATTTGTCTGAGCCTTCCTCAACTTCATGTACGACGTGGGGAAACTTCAGCTTTCCAAAATGAAAATCAGCTGCTGGTATCATCTCATTTTGAGTATGGGAATTTAATAAAATTGGTAGTGACTCAAAGATGATCTTGTATCAGATGGAAACTGAAATCTTCACCAGGGAAGAATTGCTATTAGCATTTATTACAAGCTAATAGCATAACATGGTTAACAGAGTCCAACGAGAAGATGCTACATAACACCAGAGACAAGGTCATTATGAAACAAGTCTGGAGCACAGATGGGGTTGCCCAGCTACCACAGGGAATTGGATCCTGTTGAAAAACAGTTTTGGTAAGAATATCTTGGTTTGCAAAATGACTTTCCTGAAAATTGCATCAGAAGCTTATTGTACTGTCCTGCCAGGGTCTGAGCTGAGCTGTCCTCCAGTGACTGAGGCATTTTACACATAGTCTGATAGAAAGGTGCAAGCAGGACTCATTGCAAATTAACATAACTCTTCTAGTGCATTGTACTGGATTCAGCCTTCTGGATTATTCCATTTTCCAGTGAACTACATACTATAACATAGCATGTGTTCTGTTTTTAAAGCAATTATGCTTAAATATACTCATTCTTTGGTTTAATTTTCCTCCTGAAAGCACAGCAGTCATCTTCTATCAACAAATCCATTCCAGAATGTTTTGGCTAGCAACTGTTACTAAGACTTTTTTCATCCAAAGTAGAAGTTTGGGAGGGATATAATCAGCTGTCTAGCATGGCTAGAAACGTTTGCCAGCAGCTAAAATATACAGTGAGCAAAATATTTGCCTTTCAGATGTTTTTAAAACAAAACAAAACCAAAAAAATAGCCACCATAGCTTTAGGTCATAGACCTTATCTGCTTCTCATCTTGGAAGAATAGGAGTCATTCCAGTCTAGCAATGGGATGGCTGCTTTCAGGCAAGAAGAAACAGCTCTGTGGTCCAAGCAATAAAAGACCATATGACAGGAATGACTGGAAAAAACCCTATCATGGACATTATGTGGCAACATCTGGGTGTGGACTCAAAAAATACAATTAGAAGATTTCCTCACAAAATAGACGTCTAGAGTTGGTGTCTTCTCCTGGATCCCACTGCTGCCCAGAGGGCCCCAGGCAGATGCAGGTACAGCCAGGTTTGACCTTGGGGGCAGTTTTAGTAGTGGATCCCAAGTAACCATGAGTCTCTACCCAGAAACAAAAGTTAAGTGTCTAAGAAAGTGGTAAAGCAATCACCAAAACCCACACCTACCCCTTACTGTTCAGATGAAGCACCATTTTAATTGAAGCCTTTAATTGTTTTACCAATTACTGGAAAACACTTGCTTCTCCCACTCTTTCTATCCTCATCACATTGTGGGGGATCAAGCAGAATAAATGAACTTATGTACTTCTTGCTGCCAAGATTTTTGGGTCATCACCCAACCTGTGGACTACAAGCTTGTCCCTGTTCCCTAACTTGTTATAAACAACAACTCTTACTAGCCAGCATTTTTAGAAGGTCCCATTCTCATTGTTCCTGCGTGCCTACATGATTCATGAGTTTTGGATTGCATCTGAGGTTTGCTCCAAGAGCTGTTTCAGGTGGCTGTGATGTTATCAGGAGTAGCTGGAGAAACAAAGGTCTTTCTTTGTACCTAAAAATTGGCAGGTAAGGGAATGAGGAAATTATGTTCACATCATTTGGTGTAAGTTATATTTATCATAGTCAAATCTAAACATATTGATTTATATTATGGCTTTGGCTTCATAAACATTTGATAGGATTACTTATTAAAATTGTGCTGTTCTTTTTTGGCTTTCCAAAACATACTTCTGTTGAAATATTTAAACACACACATACTACACAATTGGCTGACTCCAACTCACATCCTCAACACAACTGGATTGTATAAATACTCACATCTTTCATAAAGAAATCCAGCATTCATGGGTGCAGACAGATCACAGAATCTGGCTTCTGAGTTAAAGCTACAAATGGACCTAAGTGTTATTTCCAACATGGTATTTTACAGGGATCCTTCAAATTCCTGTGGCTGAGTGCTATGTGCACTCACATTACTGCTGGCAAAGCCCCATGGGCCTCAATTCTCCACCAGAACAAGTACACCAACCTTGAAATTGTCACCTTGCTCAGACCCCTGTGTCACATCAGAGGTAAAGCAGAGCTCTCAGACTGCCTGATTGCTCCATGGTCCTTCAACCAGGACCTGCTTCAGGGCATGTTCTTTGAGCACAGTTATTATACTTGGCTTTGCACCAACCAGAAGTATTAATAAAACTTTCTGATGTTGCTATGTGTGCCCCACCATATCCCGCAGACTAGTGACTGAACTGGTTTCCTGGGAGTTTGTCTACCCTGCCAAGGAGATGCTCAAAAAACTACCCCAGAAGTCAAGACGTGGGTTGAAGCTCCTGCTTCAAGGTAACTCCCTACTTTCCTCTTTCACTGTCAAAGAACAATGCATTTTCCTGCAGGCTTCTATAAATTCAGCAAATGTGACTTAGGTACCTGACCTAGAAAAATATTCAGAGCTGAAAATTTCAGCTAGAGACTTCCAGTCTTCCTTCATCCAGGACCAGGAATTTAAAAGTCTTTAGTCTTGCCCATCTTCCTATTTTCTACAGGTTGTCCCAGCTATATCTAAGCTCTGCTTTCTGGCTTTGGGTAATCCTATTCACTCATGTAATCTGCTTACAGAGATCCTGAGTGACTGATGACTGGAACAGCCCAAGTCTGCTTATAGATCTAGTTTTAAGTGAATTTTCCAAGACTAGGCAGAAAGTGAGTGCAAGAGCCAGGAATGGAAGCCAAGTTTCTTGTTTCATAAACTCCTGAGTTAACCACTTCTGCTCATAAGAATAAACTATGAAACAAAAAAAAACAACATAACAAAGGGGAGTGAGAAGGAAAGCTTTCAAAGAACCAAACCAAACATCACCCGTTCAGATTTCTTGAATGCCTTGTGTTGCCAACATTTACGGCTTTGAGCACTGCTGGAATTCTCAAAGCTGGTGGATAATTTTCCCCACAAATTTTATTACTGTAGAATTTGATTCTGCTACCCTTATGCATCTTGGTCAGTTCCACTTTTCCCCCTGAGAGGCTGAAAAAATCCCTTAAGCTTTGAGGGGACAGAAGACTGCCAAGTGCAGAAACTAACTTTTATTTTGTTTCCTTCTCCTTAAAAAAAAAAAAAAAAAAAAAAAAAAAAGAGCAGATGAAACCCACATTGTTCTCTAAGCTTTTTTTTTGTTAATGAAATTTGCCTTCCCTTGTGATGCTAACTTTTCCCTGCTGTACTACCCAGGACAAGGTAACATTGAATGTGAACCAGATCCATTAAGAAATTCTGCCCTCAGATCATTTTCCTTCCAGGAAAAGTGTGTTTTCTACTATATGAATGTCTGAATGGTTCTTGGAGGTGGTTTTGTCTTGGTAAATCTTGCAGGAGACCTAAGCAAGAAGTGGCACTGGAAATTTGTGTTATTTTCTGCTGGGTCAGAAGGATGCTTCTGACTTTTCAGTGGCAGACTTTAAGAAGGCTTGATGAAGACCTGGTGGCTCAGCAACCAGAGTCTGTGGGTCTTTCAGTAATGAAATTCAGTAGCAATTAGGATTTGGTCTCTATTTGATGAGGTGCTTTGAGGTAAAAAAGTAAAAGAGAGAATATAAAGATGGACTTTTTTACTGCAATTTAGTATGCACGAAAGTAATTTCCACAGCAGTGGCTCCAATTAGAGTGTAAACATTTTTAAGCAGCCATCTACTCTATTTCTTGAGGAAAGAAAACTACTTAAATGAATAAAACCAACAACCATGATGAAGAAGTAGCTTCCTACCTTCCAATCAGCAAAGGGAATAAATAAATAAATAAAAATTTAAAAGTGGCTGCTCTGCAGTATAGGGGAGAGGAAAAGTCCAGTAAACAAGACAAAACAGACTTAATTGGAAACAGGAGCCAAGCGGTGTTCCAGGGTGGAAGGTGAGTGGAGAGAATGGGAGAGCTGCAGAGAAGATCAGATGAACTGGAAAACCCAAAGAAAACCAAGGGGAATTGAATAAAAACAACAGTCCGCTTACAAAAGTAAACATAGGGGGAAGGGAGAACATGCAAAGGGAAAACAGATGCACAGTGAGACAGTGCTCAAGAGAGAGATGGAGACGAAAGTGGTCTAAAACAAGAGGGAAACTTGGAGTGAAAAAAAAACAACAAAAAAAAAATCCAACAAAAAATGTTGGCAGTAATGCCTTGGTGATCTTCATGTATTCAGATGCCTCTGTTTGTATGGGCCCTGGGGAAGCTGCTGACATTTTATCAACACAGAGGAATTTACCGCCAAGGAGCACACTGAGGAACCTGAAATACAGAAATGCTGTCATATTCAGAATTGTTTCTAAAGTCTCCCCCCTGTTTATGCCTCAGTCATGCAGATCAAAGATGGAGCAGGTTAGAAGGAGCTTTGAAAGTGGGTCAGGGTACTTATCTAAGGTTCTGGACTTCATGCAGAGCATCTAAAGAGAGCCTGATCCACCAGCAAGCTGCTGAGCAGCCTCTCCTAAGTGGCTGTAGCTGCACATATCTCCCATAGGCTTGAATCCAGGTCTACAAAATCATTATTTACAAGCACAAGTTATGTTACTCATAGGAGTGTATCCTTTCTGCTAAATAGATTCATAAAAATAAGTTGTCATGGAAAAAAGCTGATCTTTAGAGCACCTGTGGAATCTGTGGTAAACCCACATTGATTCAGAGTACTGTAACCACATGCAGAAGGTCTTCTGATGTGAAGAAGTTTCTCTGAGCTTCAGCTCAAAGACTTGAGATTCCTACAAGGCTCTTCTGTGGAGTCATGCAAGGAGGTTTAAAATATCATTCTCTCAGCTGCCTGTTATCCCCCTCAGGCTCAGAGTCTGGTGGGTTGATGCAGACTCACAGTCATTAGCAATTTCAGCTAATACTCCAGAATGAGTAGGTAAATTATCTCTCAGCCTCTCCTTCTGTGGCACTAGAGAATCAGGGTGACAGAGTGTGAAAACACCCATGCAAAACTTGCCCAGACAAGTCTACCTGGCTGCGTGGGAACAGCTGAAGCAAGTGGGTTAAAATGGGATAAGGAGGCAAGTCCAAGTGGCAAATGTGGGCTCTCCAGATATTGTTTGGATGGTGAAGCAATCTGACTTTGATGGTAGTGCCAGGAGTGGTGGGAGTCTGGTATTGCATTCATCTGTGGTGTAGCCGGTCAGACCAGAAAGCTGTGTAAAGGCTCAGAAATGTGATTTCAATGTGCAGTGGTGCTGTCACTGTTCTATTGCCCTGTGTAATACATATTGGAAGACCAAGAGCATTTGGGGCATGAGGTCATTCAGACCATGTCATCCTCTGAAGAGCACTTAAAGGACAGGGTGGTTTGAGAGTTTCCACTTTGAACTTTCTGCAATCTTTCGGCTCTACTCTGCCCTGGTGAGATCACATCTGGAATATTGTGTCCAGTTCTGGGCCCCTCAGTTCCAGAAGGACAGGGAACTGCTGGAGAGAGTCCAGCGCAGGGCAACAAAGATGATGAAGGGAGTGGAGCATCTCCCTTATGAGGAAAGGCTGAGGGAGCTGGGTCTCTTGAGCTTGGAGAAGAGGAGACTGAGGGGTGACCTCATTAACATTCATAAATATATAAAGGGTGAGTGTCAGGAGGATGGAGCCAGGCTCTTCTTGGTGACAACCAGTGATAGGACAAGGGGCAATGAGTATAAACTGGAACACAGGAGGTTCCACTTAAATATGAGAAGAAACTTCTTCTCAGTGAGGGTGACAGACACTGGAACAGGCTGCCCAGGGGGGTTGTGGAGTCTCCTACTCTGGAGACATTCAAACCCGCCTGGACGCCTTCCTGTGTAACCTCATCTGGGTGTTCCTGCTCCGGCAGGGGGATTGGACTGGATGAGCTTTTGAGGTCCCTTCCAATCCCTAACATTATGTGATTCTCTGAAAGGATTCATGACAGGGCACAAGAAGACAGAGGATGGGATGTTAAAATTACTGCTGATGATTGCCATGACAGGGCATGGCAACCAGGGCATGATACAGATCCTTTCTGTGTCTTTTTGACGGACTCTGTAGCACGTGTTTGACTTGTTCCACTTCAGAATTTAAAGGTTTCCAGAGCATTGGATGAGTCTTACGGACAGCGCTGACAAAAAAAGAGCTAATTACTGGGTCTGGGAGACTGAAGATGGGTCTCAGAAGGAAAGCTCAGCATCTTGCTCAGATTTGTGATTTTGAGTTAGTGATACAACATTAAGTGCCACTGCCTATGCAATTTCTATCTAGTGAAAATGTAGAGGATTTATAGACCAGACTCTTATCTTCTTTCAGCCTTCATCTCTCAGAGTACTTAAATGTGCTTGCCTCTCCAAGTTTGTCTCTTTGACCTCAATGGCTAGGTCTGTATTAATAAAACTAACATTGCCAGGGGTCATTCTTTGGCTTGGAGACTAACAGTATGGTTACATTAACACTATTAAACTCTGTTAGCCTGTGAAACAGGGTGACCACATCCAGTTATCTACTGGAAGTGGTCCCAGCAGTGTGCCTGTTCCTGCACCATCCCTGCGAGAGACATGGCAGGCTGGTGAGGACCACAGAGGCCATCAGTGGGGTCTGTCCAAGGAACTAACTGTTCTTAATGAGGCCAAAGGACAAATCCTCAAAGACATATGTAATTTCCGCACCTTGTAAATTTGCACTGTTTTGCCCCAAACCATGGTGTTTGCCAGGAGAATTCTGTAACAAAATGAGATCTTCTGTCCAAACACAAGAGGGGTACAATTCCAGTTTCTCCTTTCTGTTTTGTTTAGAAAAAGGTCATGAGTGGTTCCTTTTTGTCAAAACTAAATTTCCTCAAAGCCTAAGACTCCTAAAAATGGAGCTTTGGATCACTTTTGTTGTAAGGAACAATCTCCAAATCCAACAACATTTGGATTTGGGACTTAGGTGTGGGCCTATTAACAAATTAGGACTGTACATGATGCTAGGTTGAAGATCCAAACTTGCCCAAATGTTCAGGGAATGATCATATCTGTGGTTTTGGTTTAGCTCCATCACTGGTTTAGAGGGAGGAAAGTAGTTTGGACTTCACTGATAAAAGAAGCTCATGCTTGAGTCATTTTATACCGGTAATGTGTTAAATATACCGCAGCAGATTCATATGGCAAGGAAGTATTTTAAGCATTGCAGTGAGTTAACTGAAAAGAACCATAGGAAATATATACCAGAAGTTAATTTTTTCCAGTTCTCTTTCAGCTCTGCACCCTGCCTGCGTTAACTCTTGTGCAGGGTGTCTTATTTTCACTTAGGACTGTTTTGGAATCATTATAAAATACAACTCACGCACCACAAGGACACGGGGAGTCTCTTGGCTTATATTTTGCAGATGTCCATAATTTAATTGGACCAGCAGGTGACCAGGATTACAAGGTCACCTTATGACAGTGAATCAGCTCATGGCTGAACACGGGCAGCTCACAGTAACACATTGGGACTGCTGTACCCACACTCCAGCCCTGCACTCACCCACTTTCATGCAAGCCTGTTGTGGATATTAGATGCTTCTCTGCCTGAAATCTGCCCCTTGAGGTGCAGTTACAAAATCTAAGAGTGCCTTCTGGCCTTAAAAAGATGTGTCAATTCAGTGAGGTGTTGGTTTCACTTAAAGGTAAAGCAATCAAGGCAGCTTTCAGGTCTGGATGGAACAATCAGTGATTATGGAGTTTATCTTGACATTTATTAGTTGTTGATGGCAGGGCTTCCAGAGAAGTAAGCACATTCCAGGTAGCCACACAGCATCCTCAGCCTGCAAGAACTGGTTGTTTAAGAACACACAAAAACTAAAGGAAACAGCAAAAATAAAAGGGGCTTTTAAAAGTTGGGGATTTTGTCATTAAAGCTCACTTGAGTCACTACTAGTCAGATGGTGGTAAGCAGTTTTTCAGAGGTAGAAATATCCATGGGTAAGGGAGCTGCAGGTTGACCTAGATGGGCACGCTGAGGTTGGTTGATGTGTGAGCTTGGCCACCTCCAGGTGTAATGAGTGCCAAAACCAACAAAGATTTCACTATAGCCTGGGCAAAAAAAATGTCACTGCTTAGGTGAAGAGGCTCTGTGACAGTGGCAGAGGTTGTAACCGAGAAGGAAGTCAGCAAAGGAGAAATGAACAGCAAGTCAGGAAGTCACGTTGAGGAGTGTTGCCCTTTTGAGATGCCAGCAGTGCTGGGATCATCTGTGATGGCTACTGAACCTGAAACTATGGAAATACAGCTGCTCCCTTCTGACTAGAAAACAAAATCCTGAAAGCCTGAGATCCTTTTGGGTGGTCCTTCCCATCAATGTCTGGGGCTGTCCTGCAGCTGAGGATGAAGGAAGGATTTGGATGTCTCTGGGCTCAGGCCAGGCTGATAAGTGACATCTCAAGACAAATGAGCATTACACGGCAAAGTTAATCACCGAAGCTCAGAGTTGGCTTAACCAGCATGGACTGAGTCGTTTCTGAGCAGAGCTTCTTGCTTGCCAAACTGTTCTCCCGACTATTACCTTAGGGGCTGCATGTGACATGGAAATGCCTTTTCTCTTTTGCCAAGAGAAAAGCTTCTTCCAGCAGATAAGTGAAACATCCCATTGAAGTGACTTTCAGTATAGCAGGGACAAGTGGCTGAATGGCTAGGGGAAATAAAATGCAGCTAATCACTTCACTGAGTCTTTAAATATATATTTATTTATTTTCTGGTTTCCACTTGAGTCCAGAAACTGAAATTCAACTCTGAACTCTTCCTCTATATGATGTGGGGTGGCCTTTTGACTTGTCTGGACTTTTCCATTTGTAAAATATCGGTAATAATGCCAGGTAGTCCCAGTAGTTGTAGAAAATGCCCCCATGAAGCAATCTGCAGATCAGAGAGAAAAGTATCATTGTTCAGAGGTCACACAGGACTATGTAGAAATGTTTTTAAATAGTGTATTACTTACTTCAGATCATCTCAGACTTGAGAGTTGTCTCACACCACACCCCATATCTCTTCAGGCTGTAGCAGTGACACTGGAAGCAGAACCCAAGTCAAACAGATCCTGACACACAGATCTCTGCTGTTTCCATTAAAGCTGGTGTCTTTAAAATTATTTAAATTAAATTATTATAATTTTAATTTAAATTATAAAATATAATTTAATTATTAATTAATTTATAATTTTAATTATATTTTATAATTATTAAATTATTTAAACTCAAATAGACTATTGCCAGTGAAGGTCCTCTAACAGACCCCTGGACGCTTTGGATTTCTCTTGACAGATGCCCAAATTTGGATGAGGTCATTTTAACTAAGTTTATGATAGCTACGTAGGCTTACCCACCACATGACTGCTCTGGGAAGTTCCAGTGCCACAGCACAGGCATCCCAGCACGTCTGAAAAAGGGCCCTATCTAAGCTCTCCTCCAAAGATGAATCTGTTTCCCGTCGGAGCAGCAGCAGATTTCGATCAAAACAGCAGCCACTGCCCCTCTGAATCATAGAATCATAGAATAGTTTGGGTTGGGAGGGACCTTCAAAGCTCATCCAGTACAACCCCTGCCATGAGCAGGGACATCTTCACCCAGATCAGGTTGCTCAGAGCCCCGTCCAGCCTGGCCTGGCATGTCTTCAGGGATGGGGCATCCACCACCTCTCTGGGAAACCTGGGCCAATATATTTATCACCCTCATTGTAAAAAATTTCTTCCTCATGTCTACCCCGAATCTCCTCTCTTTTAGTTTAAAACCATCACCCCTTGTCCTATCGCAACGGACCCTGCTAAAGAGTCTGTCCCCATCTTTCTTATTGGTCCCTTTTGAGTACAGAAAAGCCACTATAAGGTCTCCCTGGAACCTTCTCATCTCCAGGCTGAACAACATCAGCTCTCTCAGCCCTGTCTAGGCTGCTCACAAATGCACAAAATCATCGACTATATCTCTCTGAGCTCTTCAGATTTTGTTTGAAGCCATGAAGAGTAGGTATTTAATTAAAAAAAAAAAAAAAAAAAAAAAAAGATCAGCAGATAATAATAAATGTGATGGTCCAGACCTAACATCACCTTTTGGATCCTAAATCCCATTTGTTAAGATGGTAGGAACATAAAAACACTGCTGAGTCTGGGTTGAGGCATTCACCCTGAGTGTGGTAGCAGTCCCAAAAGGGTGGAAATGGCACAGCTCAGAAGTTTTACAAGTGCTTGGGAGGCGTGAGGGTTTATAAGAGCCAGGCAAGATGCCTAGAAGCTTAAACAATGCTGACTGTGGCTTAAAAAAGCACTCCCTGGAGACAGACCGTCTTTTTGACACAGCCAGAGGATTACCCATGCATCTTTAAAACCCGCTGCACGCTACAGGTTGCATTGATTGTGCACAGCAGCTGAGCACTGAACAAACAAGCTGCCACTGCCATGCTGGATGGAGGGAACGTCCTGGTGTTGCTATGACATCTCTTGTCAAGTTTTCAGGCTCAAATGAATCCCACATGGGGGAATGCACCAGGCTCCACTGGCAAGCAGGAGATTTGGAGGCTGGAGCGCTCCCCATCTTCTTTTCATGGAAACAAAGCATCTTTTATGCTTCCTTACAACCAGGACAAGGGGCTGAAATAAATCACTGAGTGACCCAGCCACTCCCCTGCTATTATAACAAGCAGCTGGAGGGCCACCAAAACTGGGCACCGCTGCTGGTCAAACAGGCGCTTTCCCGTTTGCCTTTTATTTGGATTCACTGGTGGTACTCTGGGGGTTTGCCACTTCTTTCTTTGCCTCCTACTGTCCGGAGACACTACCAGTAAAACCCCAAAGCAATATTAAATTATATAAAAAAAAGGAGGCTGGGCTCAGAGCCAGCTGTTGCTAACAGATGTGCCTGTGAGCATCGCAAAGAAAACGCCAATTTAGCTGATCCATCCTGCTCACAAACTGGAGTCTATTGTTCAATGGGGCACAAGAAGCAACTGCAGGAGGTTAAATAAATACCAGGGCACCAACTCTGCAAGCTGTGGAAAGCTTCCAGAAAGGTCCTTGGGACTTCTCTGTGCTCAGTGCTGCAAAGAAATGTTGGGGAGCTCTCTGGAGCAGACAGTTGGTGCCCAAACACTGGCATTATGGCACCACAGCACTTTTTTTTTTTCATTTTTAAACTCTTATGCACCCACTCTAAAGATAATAGTAGCATCTTTCTTATGAGGAAAGACTGAGAGAGCTGGGTCTGTTCAGCCTGGAGAAGAGAAGCTGAGAGAGGATTTCAACAATGTTTATAAATATCTCAAGGTGGGTGTCAGGAGGATGGACCAGACTCTGTTCAGTGGTGCACAACGACAGGATGAGGGGCAACAGGCACAGACTGAAGCACAGGAGGTTCCATCTGAATATGAGGAGAAACTTCTTTCCTTTGAGGTGCCAGAGCCCTGGAACAGGCTGCCCAGAGAGGTTGTGGAGTCTCCTTCTCTGGAGACATTCAAACCCACCTGGGCACATTCCTGTGTGATCTGCTCTGGTGAACCTGCTTTAGCAGGTGGGTTGGACTGGATGATCTCCAGAGGTCTCTTCCAACCCCAACCATCCTGTGATTCTATGATTCTGTATTTAAGGGGTCAAAGTGCAAGTTCTGAGGTGTCCAGGTTGGATGGGGTTAACTTACATGACCTTGAAGATGAAGTAGGTCTACGGTGAACCCAAAAGCAGATGCTCAAGCCTTTTACTGCTGCTTCAAAGCCACACTCCCTCCATCCCTCCCCTTGTCTGGATCCTGTCCTGCACTACACAGAAGTGAGTGACTGCTCCAGCCCCTGGGGCTTGTTCCCTACCTCAAACCACAGCCTCAAGAAGCAGTGAAAATATGAATTCGGTGATTCCCTGCAAACCAGCTGCTTTTCTGGGCCTGCCGCCTCTTCTGCTGGAAAAGGAGAGACACAGCGGGGGGGAAGAGGAGGCTCCAGCTGGGAAGGTGGGGAGGGTGAGAGGAAAAGCAGGAGGGGAGTGCCTGAGCAATTTCACAGCAAAGGCAGCATATGAAGTTGCTTCGGTTCATGGTCTGCACTCTGGGGTTTGTCTGTGGGAAGCCTGCAGGGGTGTTGCAACCTGCCAGTGCCAATAAACATCACCACAAGACCAGAGGAGTTCAGGGCCTGCAATATGAAAGGCAAAGAGAGGAAAATTAGAAGCAAAAATATGAAGTTAATAAAAATCCTTTTTCCAATCAGACTCTAAAGAGAGCGCAGTCATGGGCTGGAAGCAGCAGCCGGGTGCTCCAAGCCTTCGCTTTGCTTAATTACCTAATAGCTTGCAGAGCCCCTTCAGCTTTATGAGTTGCACATTTATTCACAGTTGTCTTGCCTTGCAGGAGCCATGGTAGCTGGTGTGGGGGTGCTTTTGCATGTGCCCCCTGCCTGGATGCAGGGTGGTGGGGCTCCGTGGCCCAAATGGTTCGGATCTCAAGGTCTGAACTGGCTAAAACCCTTTAGGTGAATAATCTTTCTTACGAATTATATAATTTGCCCTCTGAGGGAAATAAATTCCCCCTTTCCTGCTGTTTGCACAACAGGTCCTCTGGGTGGTTTATCTGAGTCTGTATTCCCAGGACAGAGGGTTGATGATTTCATGAAGATTAGAAATTGTGTCTGTGGGGACTGGCAAGAGCTTCACTTTGGTTTCCCTGCCCTGCTATTAGAGCAAGAAAACCCCTTCCCAGCTCAGCTCCTTTCTTTTGCTGGGAGCAGCTCCCAGAGCAGGAGGTGGGTTGAATGCTGGAAAGTCTTTCAGCACTGGTGTGTGCGCTTTTCAGCGCTGGAGTTGGGCATGGACAAAGTAGACACAGAAAATCTTTCGTCTAGGTCAGACTGATGCTGGCTTCAGTGAAGTTTTTCTCCAGGTTGGACTAATGAGAACAACTGGGGTGTGTTGTCTTTCCTTGTATCATGAGATTCTTGCTGCTTTCTGGGCATTTTGTCTGTGTGCCCCATCCCAGTTCTGCCAGAACGACCCCCTACATCCCCGTCCAGCGATGGAGCTGCAGGCATGGGCATTTCAAAATTCTGCCAACATCCTGGCACCGGGCTGTGCTGGTGGCACGGTGATGGCAGCTGTCACACAAGCCTTGCCTTCAGCAGATTGTGAGAAGCAGGGTAGAGTTCTCTGTGCTGATAGAACACCTCTCCTATGAGGGCAAGCTGAGACAGTTGGGGGTGTTCAGCCTGGAGAAGTCTCCGAGGAGACCTTATTGTGGTTTTTCAGTACTTAAAAGGGGCTGATAAGAAAGATGGGGACAGACTTGTTAGCAGGGCCTGTTGTGATAGTTCAAGAGATGATGGTTTTAAGCTAAAAGATTCAGGGTAGATGTGAGGAAGAAATTTTTTATGAGAGTGATAAGTATATTGGCCCAGGTTGGCCAGAGAGGTGGTGGATGCCCCATCCCTGGAGACATCCCAGGCCAGGCTGGACGGGGCTCTGAGCAACCTGATCTGGGTGAAGATGTCCCTGCTCATGGCAGGGGTGGCACTGGATGAGCTTTGACGGTCCCTCCCAACCCAAACTATTCTATGATTCTATGATACCTTCTGCCTCAGCATGTCCGAGGAACAGAAGTCTGAAGACTTCTCTGGTCAACAAAAAATTATTTGCAAAGTTCCCTAGGACAAAAGCACCTTGGTTTTTGGTTAATAGCTTTTTTAACAAGGCAAAATGTAAAGGTACCATATGCAGGATTGCTTGTCCTACAGTGCTGGGCAATTCTTTCTGAATGGTGTTTCTAGCCTTTTTCTGAGGAAGGATGTGCACCAAGATAGCTATGGAAAAACATGACCTGGAGGGCAGCAGTCATGACTGACATGCTGGAATAAACACAGATCATCTGGGAGGAGCTGATGGCTTACTTTGCAGATGATCACCATTAACCCCACCTGTTCATTAATCCCCAGGAAATTGAATCATATCACAGATCTGGAGGATAAAGGAGTTGAGGGGATATTGTGATACCATCTTATCTGACTTCTGCAATGTGACAATATCAGGAATCTCCTGTTTCAACATCTTGCGGTGTTACAAGGTAAAAAATGGAGAAAGAGAGGGAAAGGAAGAAGACAATAAGCATTTAACAAGAACTGCCATGTTATTCATTCAATATATGCTTTGTTGTTATTCCCTCTCTGCTGGCAGTTGGGTATTGATATAATCAAAGAAGGGAGATTTTTTTTATGACACAAATCCTCTCAGTGAAAAATTTGAGTTCAGCATCTGATTTCTGTTTATGCATTAAGAAGGTCTTTCTGCTCTCCACCTGTAGTGTATTGCTGCCAAAAGGTGATGGGCCATCAAAGCAAAGCCTGCCCACAAGATCTGGACTCTGGCTGTGAGGCAGGGCCAGCTGTGTGTTATCAGGGTATCTACTCTGGTCCTGGCTGTGCCTTCCCATACCTAGAAGCTGATGATGGTTGATGGATGGGTGGGCTTTTCTCCTGGGCAAGGAAGGTTGGGCTTTGTATGATGATGTTCCTGTGATTCTGCTCTGTGCCCTGCTGCCCTGGTGAGACAGCAGAGAGATACCTCGTTGCCCTGGCAGGTTAAGTTGGACCCAGAAACTGATATGACACTGCACATCCTTGACCATGTGTGAAAGGTAAATGCAGCCCATCTAAATACACCAGGTGAGCAGGTGGTGGAGTTTCAGGGCTCTCATCCCAGGTGTTTGGATGTGGGCACACACAGCTTTGTCGCAGTCACAGAGACCTCTACGTGGCTTTCAGGGTCTTTCCTGGGTACCTGGCCCAAGTACAAGTGAAATGAAGAAATAAACTTAACAGTAGAGTCAATTATACTGTTAAGCAGTCATTTTTTATTGTATCAGTGCTGGGGAATGCTGGGGACTATCCTCCATAAGGGCTACAGCGCCTGGATATTCTTGCATTGCTTATATTCACACAGTTATTGCATATTAATTACAGTTCTTGGAAATTTTTAACATAGAATACATCTATACCAAGAAATAATAGAAGTCAGTTATAATTGATTAATTTCTTACTTAAAATGCATCTATTAATTATTAGTTAAATGTAAACTGAGCGTTCTGTTTTTATACAATGTATTACTTAATCTTCTGTCTCCCTCTTGTCATCCAGAAGGTTCTAAAACTTGAAAAATATCCCCTCATTTTGCAGGTGGTTAGAAAGCATTAATCATGTCAATTGGCTAATGATGGGTACGTCTTTTATAACTTAAACACAGTACACATTAATTTAGCAGCTTCTCTTCGCAAGGTGCATCATGCCAGACCAGTTCACCAGGCTTCAGCTCATCTTTCATTGTTCTTCACAGCGTGCCACCAACCCAAGTGCTCCTGGTGCCAGATGCTGAGCACTTACATGACCCACCTACACAGGAACCAGACAGCCCAATACAAAATATTAATCTGGAATCAAGGGGGTTTGAGCTGATATTATTACTAGGTAAATCCACTACATGGTCTTTTCTTGGTGAAAGAGTAGTTAAGTTATGTTTCAATAGCAAACCCAAGAATTTTTTGTTCTACTTGAAAGAAGAATGGCAAAAATTCAAATTAATATTGTGCCTTTAGTCAGTGTGTGAAAAACGTTTACACAGATCTCTTTTTCTTCATTTCCCAGTGCTGTTTTCCTCAATTGCTCTCTAATTTGGGCTTATTGTGAAATCATTTTATTGCACATGGAAAATATAAGTAAGATGAACATTTTTGCCTACTCATTGATATTCCTTGAAATAGAAACTCTAAGGCTTCCATTAACTCCAGGTCAGTTTTAAAAGGAACACAGATAAATTGAAAGTGTTAGGGTTCAGAAGGAAAGAGAAAAAAAATAATATGACCTGGGAATAAAATATAATAAAATCAAACCCCCCTTTCTGTAAATATTAAACAGACAGAGAAAAACACTTTTATTTCCCCAGACTGTCCTGTTTAGGAAAATTGATGTGATGGGAAGAAAAGGCTATCCATGGTTTCTGTATTGCAGAAACAGAAGATGGTAGAGACTTGTTTAATTGAAGTTAAAATGAATAATTTCTTTATAGAAAGGCTTTTGGTAAGTCCAAACAAATAATCTCAAGCTGCAACTCATAAAGGCTGTGTAAACCTGTTTTTTCATACCCTCAGTGTACGTTTTGATTCTTGTTCCAATTTTTCCAAAACATCCCAAAGCCCCACACTGGGCTCTTCTGAAAACCCACCCGTTGCCTAATTAGGATCTGAGCTCTTTTGAAAATGTATCTCCAGTTTGGAGAGCTGACCATTTCTGTAAATCTGGAACAGGTTTTCAAAGGGAATTAGATGTCAAGGTTTGAAAACACCAGCAGGAATTTAAATACCACTGAAAGTTTGAATCTAGGTACTGTGAGGATAATAACCCTTTCTTCCCTCATCTAGTCTTTCTTCGGTGTCCTCTTGGATTGCAAATCATTTGGTGTACAAGCTGTCTCTACCGCGCATGTGTTCTTTGGTTAGAACTACTATTGCCAGAAAAGCATTTTAAAATACTGATAATCATCCCTTTCACATCAACAAGTGAAGAAAGATGCGGAATTCAGATATAAGTTGACTTTGATCTTAATTGGGTCCACTATTCCCTTTTTTACAGTTTTACACCAGACAATACTCAGTAGATATTACTTGTACAACGTGGTTAAAGTAAGCAAAACTTGCAGAGTGAATTTGATCAGAGCATAGTGGTTATACAGCCTGAACTGGGTTTAATCTTAGATCTGACACGTAGCTTCAGCAAAGAAGCACGGATGAGCAACAAGTGAATACTTGCTCCCTTTCCCCTTCATCTCAGTCCCTGAATCCATCCTACCAATGCATGATGCAGTGAGTGCTGGGTCTAGCTCTTTTATGAGCTTACCAAAGAATCACAGAATAGTTTGGGTTGAAGGGACCTTCAAAGCACATCCAGTCCCACCCCTGCCATGAGCAGGGACATCTTCACCAAGATCAGGTTGCTCAGAGCCCTGTCCAGCCTGGCCTGGGATGTCTCCAGGGATGGTTCATCCACCACCTCTCTGGGCAACCTGGGACCATGTTTCTCCACCCTCAGTATAAAAAATTTCTTCCTCATGTCTGGCCTGAATCTCCCCTCTTTTAGTTTAAAACCACCATCTTCATCCTATTGCAACAGGCCCTACTAACAAATCTGTCCCCATCTTTCTTATAGGCCCCTTTTAAGCATGTGCAAGCGTTTCTGGAGACAAGGGGGATTTACAAGCTCCAGACACATCTCTGTGGCTGCAAAGGGCTGGTCCATCTGCTGCACAGTGTACGCTCACGTGGAGTCGGCAGAGCTGGCTGCCAACTCTCAACAGACAGATCAAAACAGCATAAAACTAGATTAGTATCTGAAGTCTGGATGAAATTCCCTGACGTTACCCCTTAAAAGTTTCAGGTGGAGGATAAAGAAAAATCTGGTAACTCGAAACCTTCTGATGTCCAAATTGTTATGTTACATAGGAAATCTCCTTCTTTCTTACAGCCCCTGGTGGACTTTCACTGATGAGTGACTGAGCCATCTGTTTAATTTCACGATTAACGTATGCGTCGTGCAGTTACAAATGCTTTCCTCCCGGCACTGTCCGGCTGCCCATATCTGAAGTGTAGCTGATCTTGGTCCAAAATCCACAGCAGGGCGTGTAATTAATAAGGGTAATGCTGTGATATGATAAGTGCTGCAGTTTAGTGTGTGGTTGAGTCCATTGTTAACCCCAGAGCTGTTAATTTCAGGGTAATGTTTTAAGCTGATTTACATGAGAGATAAGCAAATTCATCTGTATTACAGCAATAACACTACTTAGCACTTATCCAGCTGCAGATCTTAAAGCATTTTATAAACATCAATGATTTAAACTCCATGTTTGATGCTGCAAACAAACTTCTGGTGTTATAGCCCCATTGCTAAAAACAAAATCCAGAAGAGTGGGAGAGAAATCACTGTTTTACCAACATAAGCTGAGAGCAAATGCCTCCAATTTTTATTAGTAGTTGTAACAAGCCTATTTGGAGGCTCTGTCCTTTTGACACCTGAGGCAAAATTCCCTTTAACTTTGGCCATTTAATTGTAGGTTTCCCCTTACAACTTATATAGGGAAATATCTCTTTACTAAAAACTGTTGTTCAAAACACCCCACTGATTATTTAAGAAGAGAGAATGGGTGAGTTTTTCCCATGGTGTTCCAATCTACACTAGAAAAATGTCTTATATGTTCTATTTATCTATATCTGCATCTTCTCCATCTCTACTCAACAATAGCATGATAAAGAAGGTCTAAATTTTTGCAGTGGTCAGTAGAGGTCTATTACCAGCTCTGTGTAACCAGTAAAAAGGTTTCTAGTGCTTTGCAAGGGCTCTGGATCAGACCCTGAGGATAAATGCCCTTCTTGTTTAAAGATGGGTAGCTCTGCAGTAAGTTAGCCAAACCCATCAAGCAACTTGAAGACATTTTGGCTGACCTGCAAGAAAAGTCTCATTGATTAAACAGGACTTGCCCCAGAAGGTTTTGCAGCATGTGGTGGTGCCCTGCAGGCATTATTTTGTGATAGGTTGTGCAGTCCTCAGTAAGATGGTTTAAATAGTTGCTGTAGGATTTCATAGCAGGAAGACGGATTTTGGTTAGATGCGATCCTGATTGCTTGTGCTAGGCATTTGACTATTCAGTCGAAAAGGCAAATTGGAACTTTAATGTCTCAGCAACCTGCAAATCAAATACACCCACAGGCAGAGAGAGCCCATACACTGGGGAGCATGCAAAGAGATGGACAAGAAAGGATCTGTGGGCATCCCCCCCTCTGCACATAGAGAACCGAGTCAGAGGAAGATCAGGCCAGATTTGCAATGAGCTCCTCACCCAGCATCGGTGGGGTTCACCCTCTAGGTGCTCAAATAAGCGCCACATTTTCTAGAGCTGGAGTGACCTGTCATTTCTGGCCACCAGCATCTCATAATGATCGTTCTCACACACTGTGCCCTCACTTACACATCAGGGCAGGGTCACAATCTCCTAATGAGCTCTGAGGAGAGGTCTTACTGAATGCAGCACTAGATAGGAGTTGCATCCCCCAGTCCTGCCTCAATGGCCGTCAACGTGGTGAGCTGCCTCTGCCCAGACCCATCATCGCTCCATCCCAAAACAAACCCAGGGACAATGCTGAGCTTTGTGCTTCTGTGGTGTTGTCAAGGGTCTAGTTATCACAAGGGCTGACTTACTTTGCATCAAGGTGTCCAGAGGCACGTCTGTTATAACTACTTTAGTTATTGAGAAGAACGTAGTGACCAAGTTGGAGAAGGCTTACTGAAGAGACTGATCGCCATGCGCAATAGGCTCCATGACACTGCAATTCAGAGTGTCATCCTCTAGGGTCTGAGACCAGTCCTGAAGAACACACTCACATTAGCTTTTATTTCTCAGATTCAGAATAATTTCTGCAAAAACCCCTGTTATTGTTGGCTGAGATCCTTGTGAGCATCAGCTGTGATTCACATCTGCATGGAGCACTGTCAGGGAAAATAAGAGGTGCTTTGAGCTGCAGGTTTTTACTTGCTGGTGTCACCAAAAAGGATGTTTTGTGGATATTTGTAGAGCTTACTGAGAGACAGGGACCCACAGGAAAGAGGAAAGCTGCATTTATCTGTTTTGCATTCCCTGATATGTGAGCTCTTTGATCATAAACAGAAAATTATCACTAACAGGAACTTTCCCCTTATCTGAAAAAAAAAAAAAAAAGCTCCAAGAAACCTCCTATCCAGGGCCTCCTAGACACTCTCCCAGTGCCAGAGGATGATCTTTAAACATCTGTTACAACTCTGCACATGAAAGGCTCACAAGCACATTACTTCGCATATTCAGTCATCCTATCTCTTAAGGGAATGCGCTCATCGGCTGACGGAGCTATCTGCAGGATGCGATTGTTCATGGTGCATCCAGGTACTTGGCAAACAAAGCAGGTGATGACGTTCTTGGCATCACACCTGCCTTGTGTAATCAGCCACAGTTGCTATCTCATTCTGCTGGGGGGGGAGGGTGGCTGCGAGCCCACAGCTGGAGCTGGGGGAGCCCAGGAGGAAGGATTTCATCTGCCCTTTCAAAGGCAGAGCTGTGAAAAGACCTGTGCTCGATGTGTCCTCTCTAGCTAGACTGAAGATGCTTAGTGAACTTGGTCAATGGTCTTTGCTTCAGCTTCTGAAATAGTTTTTTGGTAAAGTATTCTTACCTGCAAGGGCATGGAGGTGACACACCACCCTTGCCCAAACAAATGCATCTGTAGCTTTCCTGGAGGTTTCAACGCAGCCTCAAAATTGCCTCAAGGCAACGTCAGGAGCTAAGTTCAGATGTTATCAGCTCCTGCTGGTTTGCTTTGACTCTGAAACCCACCTTCATATGCTGCGGTATTTTGTGACATGAACCTCCATCATTGGCAAAACCATGAAAAGAAACATTGAGTGTCATAAAAGGCTAATTCACCACATAGAATTGTGGAATAATTTTGGTTGGAAGAGACCTTCAATATCATCAAATCCAGCCATTAACCTAACTCTGCCACTAAATCATGTCCCTAAGGACCTCATCTATGTGTCTTTTAAACCCCTCCAGGGATGGTGACTCCAGCACTCCCTGGGCAGCCTGTTCCAATGTCTGACAACTCTTTTTAGGAAGAAATTTTTCTTCCTGTCCAATCTAAACCTCCCCTGGTGCAACTTGAGGCCCTTTCCTCTCGTCCTATCACCTGTTACTTGGGAGCAGAGTCCAACCCCCCCTGGCTCCAAGCTCCTTTCAGGCAGTTCAGAGATCAGAATGTCTCCCCTCAGCTCCTGTTCTCCAGCTGAAGCCCCCAGGCCCCTCAGCCACTCCCACCACACTTGTGCTCCAGACCCTTCCCCAGCTCCATTCCCTTCGCTGTACTCACTCCAGCACCTCAAGGTCTTTCTTGTCATAAGGGGCCCTAAACTGAACACAGTATTTGGGTATTCACATGCATCCTTTCAGTTCTCAGCTTAGAATGGTACAGTTTATCACAACTGAGTGCAGATTTCTGGGACCTGTTGGACATCTCCAGCCTCTGGTTGTTGTGTGTCAGTGCTGCAATTGCATGGTAGGGTGAGCACACCCCAAAGCAGCATCCTCCCCTCCCTGACTGCTACCAGAGTAGCAGTTGAGATTCTTGTGAGTTTTATAACCGTGCTTTTGTACCCAATATATTAGAAACTGCCCCAGCAGAGTCTATTGTCCAAAATGTCTTGTCCTTCTTGGTATTTGCCCAACCAGAAATGCTTGCAGCAAGCAATGCCTCCCAGGCCAATACTTCCAGCTGAGGAGAATACACAAAAACAGAGGACTGCTGACATGTCCTGGAGTTTGTCACAGGAGTGTTCAGGCCTGGGCTTGTCTTATCTAAAAGTCTTAGGTCAATTGTCCCTGCTCCTCTCTCTTATCTCTTCTACAGCTTTATTTCAAATAAGGTGTTTGGACTACTCTTAGGCCAAAGTCCCCTGTTCAGCTCAGTTGCCTGCGGTTGTAAAGCAGCGTGTCCATCTTGTACTTGGAATTAAGAATTTTTATATGACACAGACAATTATCTGCTGGTAAACAGGCAGAGAACAACACCTGGTTCCAAGCAGCACATGCCACACAAGCAACAGCTTTTGGTCACCAGTGGTACCGGCTGGGTTCCAGCAACTTGCATGGTTACGAAAAAACATTTCTTCCTGGGCCAAGTGCTGATCTGCTCATACCATCTACATGGCCGTGGGACTACCTCCTTCAGAACAAGGAGACACAGAGATGGGGCAAAACTCCATCCTAAATCTTACCAGAGCTTAATTTTTTTCTCTCATTTCCATCAGTCTCACCCCATTTAATTCAACTTTTGCTTTCCAAATTTGCAATAGTGGGTTATTTTGTATCTGCAGACACAAATCCAAATCCTGATCCTATTAAAGTTAGTGGCAAAACTTCCAATAACTTCAACTGCACGAGGACTTGGCTCACTGTGAAGAAAATGTTGTTCTGAAGGCAATATGTACTGCCACAAGGATTCAGACATCCATAAATCCATCAGGCCAATGAGTATTTCCATCTGCCATCCAGCATTTGGAGCTGGGTGTGTTAACAATATGAGCTAGAGAGTGAAAGTTACCAGCAAATGCATTTCTGCAACCATTTCTCGCACTCATTAATGAGATTTTTTGCATTTACTAGCAGAAGGATAGAGAACAGCTTCCAGAGCACAGTGATTTACTGACAGGTTGGATGCTTGGGACAGTGGCTTGGATGCCAAGGTGATGGACACCTTAAAAATGTTATAGCTAGACCCATTTTAAAGAGGACAGTTTGGGTCTCAGGAAAGCTGAGCTCATTTTCCATATCTGACCCCCACTGACCTCCTGGGGCAAACCATTTGATCTCACTGTGCCTTGGTCCCTCTGTTATAACACTCCTTACTCCTGTCCTTTGTCCACTATACAAACTTTCAGGCAAGGCTCTAATACACATGATAACAATAATCATAATAATAGTAATAACAATAATGGCAATCTGGTATATACACTGCATCAAATCTCAGACACCCACATCTGGCCAGCTGTGTTCTGGCAGGACTCTCACAGCCAAGCAGCACACACGGGAACCCTTTAGCTAGGAAAAAACCTTTCCCTTTCCTGGTGAGCAATTTTAAGGACTAGACTGGTAGCAAAGCCAGAGTGAAACCTGGAGGCAATTTTGCTGGCGTTTTGAAATGAGTTTTATTTAAGTCCATAAATGCTTTTGAAAAGTCTGTTTTAACAGAGGCCAGGGTGCCCTGGGGTGACTCTCTTTAAAGTGCTTTGTTTTGTTAATAATGATTTGTAAACGCCGTCTGTCGGAAGTGTCGCTGCCACGATCTTGGAAAAGTCTCAAATGGGAAACACAGGTACCTTGTGTTACTTAACGTGTTTTGAGTGTTTTTCCTTGCAATAATGCCTGTTAATGCCATGAATCTGTGTGGCCAAAATGAATCGATGCTCTGCTGAACAGCCAAGGTCTTGGGCTAGATTCAGCCATCCCTTCCTCCAGCGGCATATGGGAGCTTGCCATGGGGAGCAGATGGCATCAGCCTGGGGTTTGGGGAGCTGAATGTTTTAGGGAGCTCATCAGATCATTTCTGAGCAAGGGCAGCTCATCCCTGGAAGATCTCTGTGGCAACCCTAGCTGTATGACGCTATCATGTGAATAAAAGACCCATCTCACCTGTCAGAGGGAGGACCAAAGTCACGAAACAGAGAGTGTCCCGCTGGGATGGAGAACAGCAGACATGGGGATGCCCTGAGCAGAGCAAAAAGGCCAAAGCCAGCAGTCCTGGCATTAATTGTCAGAGAAAGGCAAAAGTCAGTTATTCCAAACTCTGTATTTGTATTTAGTGGCAGTTCAGATCCCCAAGTGCCTTTGGGAAATACTCAGATTTTACCTGCTGCCGATATTTCTCCAAGCATGTACTGTGTGGAAACATGATTACTGCTATTTCCCGTTAAAATCCCACAATTTGGATTCCCTAGAAGCCTTGTTTCAAGCGTCTGGGTCCTTTTGGAGGACCCAGCCCCATCTTCAATGGATCCGCAGCACTATTTCCACCCCTCAAATCTACTCCAGCAGCGTCAGTTGGGATCAAGTTACAGGGGTCATCAGTCTAGCCCTCATACTTCAGAGCATACACTAATCACCGCAGAGGGGAAGGAAGCAATTTTCTTCACACTTTATTACTGTGCAGCCCTGTACATTACAGATCCCAGTGCTGCTCTTTGTTTTGCATCCTTGAGGAGCATCTATCATTAGTTGGACAGACCACCGCTCTGCCCGGACGGGATTTGCCTCACCTAACTGCAACTGCCTGCAAGTTTGGCTAACGCCAGATATCCTTCTCTAGTCAGTAGAGACATCAGGAGAAGGTCAGGGGATGATTCATCCCATGCTAAGAGAGGTGTCCGAGGCAGACGAGATAAATCACCCTTCGGAGGCCCCGACTCTTTGCATTGGCTGTAGGTGGAGCCCACATGATTCATCTATGGGAGATACTTGACTTCTAGATGGCTGGAAGTGTCTCTCACCTCCCTTGGCCATGCGTGCTGTGTTACTGCTTCTCTGAAGCGTTTCTTCTTCAGATGAATGAAATACCAGAAGATTTGCTTATGCTTAACAGAAAATGGCATGAGCACACTGCCGCTTAGCAAGTTAACACTGGGACACTAGCACAATATGGATCTGAAACAATAATAATAGGAATTGCTATTTGGGAACAGGGGGATGTTACTGCTGAAACCCAGCGGAAGGGGCTGGCAAGAAGTCTTGTTCTGAAGTGATTGTGCACTGAGACGGGGTGGAAGAGGAGGGGAAGTTTTATTAATTATTGTGCTTAAACCTGAGTGAAATGGCAAACATTGCTGTTTTTAAAACTTCCCAGCTGTTCTTTCCTTTGTTCTGGTGGCTGCTTGGAAGTTTGAGTGGTGATAAAAGCAAGGAGTCTTAAAGCAGTTCACAAAGTTGTAGAAGACTTTAAACAGCTGGTATGATAAAACACCCACATTTCCCCTGACAAATATAAGCTCCACCGGTAGCTTTTAGAGAAGGGATCCATACCAGGGTCATAAAAGAAATAAAATAGTTAAGTGTAGAGGTGACATTCTGGGTTTTCCCAGCTCAGTAAAGATATATCTAACCAGACATTATCATGCAGGTGCACGTATATCATTCAACATCAGACATGAAGGAAAAATAATCACCCAGAGTGAGAGAGTAAAGTTCAATGAAAGTTTGAAAGCATTACACACCAGCACTCCTGAAGTATAATCAGACACCAAAAAAAAATTACTCCCATGCTTTTGTTTGGTTGATGAGTTTGAGTTTTCTGGCTGCATCAAATGAGATCTCATACAAATCCGTCTTCATTAGACTTCTTCTAAAAACAATTGTACATTTCCTGGAAGATCATTAACAGGCAAGCATTGCCAGGCTCTTATTCATAATGGCCCTGATTCAGCAAACTACTTAAACATGTGCTCTGGGCCCAATGATTTATAGTAGAAGGTATAAAAGTAACACAAACTTAGTTTCTAAGTTACAGCGAATACTAAGCCCAGCTTTCATTTGCATATTCAGTGAAAATTCTGGTCAATTCCTCTTATCTTTTATCGGATTTGTTTTAAATAATAACTTGTTCAATATCTACCTGTATACGATTCCATCAGTCAGCATAAAGTCATGCTGCACTCAAAATTGTTGGTGACTACACCTCTGTATCCTCTGATTCCTCCTTGTCTCTTCTGGAACATTTCAAATTTCCCCATTGGCTGGAAGGGCAACAACTATGACCTGTTGAGCACAGGGACATCTCTGTCTTTGTCCCGTATCACTCTACCCAGTCAAAAATTCCACACAAACACTTGAGCTAATTAACTCTTAGTCTAAATGTCTCCTAGTCTAAATGTGTCTCTCCCCACCACTAGTATACAGTCCACTTTTTTTTTTCCCCTCTTGCATTCCCCTGCTGTAAACTGTTGCCTGTGTTGAAGGACCAACTGTCCCCTATCTCAGTCATTGCTTCAACCTTGCCTCCTAAAATGCATGCATTAGAGGGCAGCTGCAGACCTGGAGGGACATCATGTTAGGTCATTTTGAAGTTCTCCAGGTTCTGACATCAAGCATTTTTTTCAGTCCTTTGCAAGTGTCTTTCGCCTGGTTCGCTGGGTTTTTCTTGGCTCTTCCCAACTGAACTGTGATGGAGATGTTGAAGGTGCTGTAGGATAGCAGTGCTGTGCCATTAATATGTACTGTGGGCCACCAAGCTCTGCTAACGGTCCTGCTGGGACATGCTGAAGGCCTCCAAAGATATTATTGCTTTTGGGTCACTCTGCTTTTCATTGCCCAACCTGAGGCACCTCAGCAGGAGACTGATTTTCAAGAAGCTGTAAGTTCCTGCCTTTGCAAACTGGCTTCCTGGCTGGGCATCTGCCTGTCGTTCTTGCATGCATACATTTCTCACCCCCTTCCAGCCCTCAGGACCTTGGGGATGGCTTCTCATTGTGATGGACTACGGGATGTGCAGGGATAGCTGTCTCTGTGCCCTAAGCCTGAGGGCAGCCAGACCCTGAACGGCAGCAGACTGGTCCCAGTTCTGGCCAGTATAGGTGTGGCTGTACCAACATGCCAAACATTGACATGTTCACCAGACTCCAAAGGAGAATGCAGGTAAAGGTCCTTCATGTAGCTTGTATTTGGTTTTGTTTGCTTGGATTTTTTTTTAATAGTTTAGGTGTATCTTCCTATTGCACTTTCCTCACTGGAATGGATTTGCTATTCCCTGCTGAACTCTCATCCAGCTTTGATTCTTCAGTGGGTCTGGAGCACAACCGTGTTGAGGAGCAGCTGAGGGAACTGGGGGGTTCAGCCTGGAGAAAAGGGGGCTGAGGGGAGACCTTCTCACTCTCCACAACTATCTGAAAGCATGGAGGGTGTTGGTCTCTTCTCCCAAGTGACAAGTGACAGAATGAGAGGAAATGTCCTCAAGTTGCACCAGGAGAGGTTTAGATGGGTTAGATGACAACCCAGAAAGGGTTGTCAGGCATTGGAACAGGCTGCCCAGGGAAATGGTGGAGTCACCATCCCTGAAGGGGTTTAAAAGACGCGTAGATGAGGTTCTTAGGGACACGGTTTAGAAGTAGTCTTGTCAGTGTGAGCTTAACTGTTGGACTTGATGATCTTAACGTTCTTTTCCAAACAAAACAATTCTATGATTCTGTGATCTTATCCCAGTCATAACTAAGGAACCAGCATCTACTGCTGCTTTGCCCAACTTGTTGCTACTTCACTGTTCCTATTACTGTAGGCCAATAGCCCCAACTGCAGTTAAGTCCTTACTACATACTAGGCACAGTACAAACACCTAGGCAGAGATTAACATCCCTCTGAAAAACCTATAACCTAAATAGATGAAATAAATAAGGAGGTGAAATGATTTGCCAAGAGGAAAAGCTGATTTTCAGATTTGCACCTGACGGCGCCAGGTCTCGGTGCCTGGTCATTAATCCCCAATTGCCCAGGGGAGCACGTGTGTTACCTGCTGGAGGTCCACAGCTGGAAAGCCTTCCAGCTGCAGATTTCCTGTTGCAGTTCTACAGGAGACAAATCGCTCCTGGCGTGACGCATGGAGTTGTACAAAGTCTCATTACAGAAAATGTTTTAAGCCGTCGATCTCCCAAAGCATCGTCACTGGCAGCAGGGCACCAGTTTTAGAATGGGTGGATTGTGCTTCCAAAAGATAATTAAAATCCTTAGCAGCTCTCTCAGATCAGTTGCCAGAAGCAATCCTTCATGACAGTAACCTCACATTCCCCCTTGTCTGCTTGGGTACATTTAAGAGTCATTCTGAAGTTTATTATCTGCCTTTTTAAAAATCATTCATGGTTATTTTATGGTAAGTAAGGGGAGACATCTTAAAATCATTATGTATACCCAGATAAGCAATAAAAATCAAAGAGGTCAAGAAAAAGAGGGCCTGTTTTGAATGTTACAAGTGCTCTGTATCTGCTGCTAGGTTCAAGCCTAGAATCTTTGCCAAATCCCCTGAAGTCAGGTATCTTTGTGCTCTCTGCCTGTTAAAAGTGGTAGCTGTGATGCTGCTTAATGGGAAGGGGATGGAAGGATGAAAGAGAAGTTCTCAAAAAGAAAATAGTCATGAGACAATACCGCCATTTAGGACTGTTTTTTGTTTGTCCCAAGTTTCTAATTCTCTTGTCCTCCACCATTCCTAACTTTGTATGTTTCAGACATGGACAGAAACAAGAATTTCATGCAAGCCACTATATGTGTACTTGTGATATGGATAAAACTTTGGCAAGAATTTATACTGTTTACCTGGATACTTGTTTAAAGAGTACAGCTGATCTGAGTCCCTGGACAGAGAAGGGTGGTTCAGTTCACTGAGTATAGGGCATGACCCTCAATAAATCAAAATAGTACTGCTCTCCTCTGAATCCTTACTTGTCCTGTCTTTCCAAAGTATATTTGCCTTTACCATGTTGTACAGTGGATTCCCCAAGTGCTGACACAAAGCATTTCGAGATTTGTAAGCCACACCACACCTGCAGTGTGCTTGGTGAACACTGCAAGAGGTGGATTAATTGCACGTATGCAGAGAGCTACTTGCCACAAGCATTTTGTCAGCAAAATCATAGAATCAGTCATAGAATCACAGAATACCAGGTTGGAAAGGACCACAAGGTTCATCTGGTCCAACTTTTCTTAGCAAAATGCACAGTCTAGACAAGCTGGCCCATCACCCTGTGCAGCTGAATCTTAGAAGTATCCGAAGTTGGAGAATCCACCACTTCCCTGGGGAGATTATTGCAATGGCTGATTGTTCTCATCGTGAAAAATTTCCCTCTTGTGTCCAGTCGGAATCTCCCCAGTAGCAACTTGTACCCATTGTCCCTCATCTTTTCCATGTGACATGTTGTCTAAAGGGACTCTCCATCTTCTTCATAGCCACCCTTTAAACACTGGAACATGGTGATGAGGTCACTCCTAAACCTTTTTTTCTCAAGCCCACTTCTTGCAGGCTTCCAAACCCTTTGGTCATATTTATGGCCCTTCTCTGGACCCTCTGCAGCCTGCCTTTCTTGTATAGTAGGGACCAAATCTGAATACAATATTCCAGATGTGGCCTCAGTAGAGCAGGATAATGACTTCAAGTGGCTAAAACAAAGGATTTGGGGCTACTGTGGGTGATTCTTTGTGTGGCTGATTGCTTTCATAGACTTGGAAATTCATGCTGGAAACATGATTCTAATAATTAAATTCATTTTGATATTTAATATAGAGCGTTGCTTTAGTTCTGTAATAATAAATTCCAGTTTTACTTCTCTTCTGTTTGCAGCAATGTAACTTTTACTGGAAGAATAATTTCTGTTCTGCTTCCCACTCTCTGGTTAGCTCTAGCGCCATCTATTAAATGGATTTATCCACCTATGTAGTTTTGAAAAGCACAGGATCCTACTGTTTTCCCTATATTTGTAAGTATATCAAACTAGTGAATGTAAATCTATGAATTCAAAGTTATTACATTGCGGCTGAAATTGCTTAATGACACCCTTGCTGTCCTCTGGCTCTTTAGGTGAGTTAGCTTCTCAGGTCTCATGTAGCTCTTCCAAAATCTTAATGCTCTAATTGTGGTACTCTTGAGCAAAAAGTGCAGCTCAGGTTAATGGTGATTATTTGCAACAGCAGTGGTAATAAAGAACTGAGGTCTGCCAGCACAGCCCTGGTTTTAGGAGGTTGCCTGCAGTGTCTGGGTGAGCAGCAGAAGACCCACGGTCCTGCTTTGCCTCCAGCAAAAGCTGGTTGCTGGTGATGTTCTCCTCAATAAGCATCTCAGTGTGCATTGGCACCCCTCTCCTGGGCACCATGCCACAACAAACTGCATGCAGGACCCCACTTTTTTCTTACCAAGACCTATAAAACTGCAGTGTTTGCTGGGTGTGAGCACTGGATGTGCTTATGACACTTGTTGTGGGTTAAGGGCCCTGGCAATGGGATCGTGACGGAGATTTCAGAGGTCTCCTTTACCTCATCCCCCAGGCAGCAGGCTGCTGGCAAGACTCAAATGCTCCTGACAGACCTCCTTTTCCATGCTGAGGAAGCAGCTTTGGTGCCTACAAGAATATTACTCTAGGCCTGAATCCAGTGACCTTTCTCCAACTTGTATTCCATCAGGAGAATAACGATGGAAATTGTAGAAGGGGGAGTTTGAAAACTTTTTGAGGCTTTTATTCTTTCTCATATTGGTGTCACCAGGATGGTGATGGTGTACCCCACCATAGGGGCACACGTTAGCGGTTGGCTGGAGGTTCAGCCCTGGCTGGTACACTGTCCTGGTACCAAGTGAGGCTTTGAGGGAACTTCACTCACCTGCAACAACTTACAGATGGACTTTTTGGTACTTGAAGTCCCCTTAGGACAAGAAGAGGAGGCCAAAACTGTCTGTGTCACCCAAGAGAAAGGCATTCACCCAAATGAATGTCCTCAGTTAAAGGATTAACCCACTTGACTCCTTAACCCAGTGCCCAGAGCTGTACGTGTCCTCAGTCCAGCTCCCTTCTGGCTGAAGCTCTGTTGTTCAACTGCTTCACGTGCTTTGGACCATCCCAGGACACCTGTAAGATGGGCTAATACGGTTTGGCTCGAAAGGCACCTGTAAGATTAGGTACAATGGTTTTGCTCAAAAAGGATGATGGAAACAATATTCTTTATGAACATCTGACCAATTTCCATGATGATGAAAGGTCCTGGTCTAGTTCCTGCCATTGTCTGAGAGGATGCAACATCCCTCTCCCACCTGGTCAAGGTAGAGATTATGAATTTAGGGTACAGATTATGAACTCAGGAACATGGTTGGGAAGGCAGGATCCCCTCCTGCCCAGCCATGAGCCCTGTGGCTGTGAGCAGGAGCTGTGTGCTCTCTGGACTGGGGTGTCTGAAACCACGTGTGAGTTCAGAATTCCCCTGTGAAGTTCACTCCAAAGGCTGCTCAGTGGTTATTTGGCCAGGATTCCTATCTGCTCGGTGGAATCCAAGGTTTTGAAGGCAACGCCTGTGTCTGCAGGATGAAAATATAACAACTAACAACATTCTCTGGCTTTAAATGAGTTGCTACTCAGTTTGGATCTGCTTAAATTCCTTGAAATAGCTGGTTAACCCCAAATGTGCACAAAAAAATGAAGAAAAGCTTTTGCAAACCCAATCTGTGCCATGCACAAAGGCTGTACCTGCAGGATCTGAGCCACATCGCTCAGTGACATCCACTTCTGCAGCCATCCTGGAGTGAAGCAGCAGTCCACCCACATTCATCAGTTCATAGTGAATAAATATAGTAGCTCTGTGCATCATTCACCTAACAGCGGGCTGTCTTCAAAAGTCATACAGCTTTTTCCTTTTTTTTTGTGTAGTAGGAAGCATCCTTCAAGTGAACATAAGACCATTTGATGTTACAATAAACCATTCTGCTGGCTCAAATCAAAGATGAGGCACCGAGGTGTTGTAAAAATCTTTGAGTCAATGAAAGACAGCTGGTTGAATCATTTCCCAGATTTTCATATGACTCATAAATTTGTTACATAGTGAGGAAATTCCCTGAAAGCTTCTTGGCAGGCACTACCAGTCTGACCAGTAGCTAAGAAACACATAACCTTCCAGTTACAAGGGGGGAGCGGCATGGGGAGGAAACAAAGACAGCTCTGCCTTCAGGTTTGAGCATGGGGTCAGATGAAAATGCATTCCTGCCTCCAAAGCCAGATTCCTTCCACACAAAAGGCCAGGAGATTTAAGGGACAGCTTCTCGGTTGTCATGCACATGTCCAGATAGTCTGCCTTCTCCTCCTCTCTCTTTCCACCTGTACACTCAGATGCACACAGACACAGAAACACACACAGCCAGACTCCACAGGAATTGTAGAATCACAGAATAGTTTGGGTTGGAAGGACCTTCAAAGCTCATCCAGTCCCACCCCTGCCATGAGCAGGGACATCTTCACCCAGATCAGGTTGCCCCATCCAGCCTGGCCTGGGATGTCTCCAGGGATGGAGCATCCACCACCTCTCTGGGCAACCTGGGACAGTGTTTCACCACCCTCAGTGTAAAAAAATTCTTCCTTAGGTCTAACCTGAATCTCCCTTCGTCTAGTTTAAAACCATTACCCTTTTGTCCTATCAATAGGATGACCTGGTGGTATAGATACCTGAATATCAGGTAAATGCATGAAATTATAACTTCAGTTTCATTTCTTGATGGACAGCCCAAATCCTGTCTTATTCAGGTATTTAGCTAATGGCAAAATTGTAGATGTTTCTATCACCAAGATCCACATCTCTTTGGGTAATTAATGAGCACCTTTGAGAGCCTCTAAAAGGATAATCCTGTCTACCCTGGGTAGGTTGGGTACTTGTGTTTTGGTCTTATTGCAAGACCTTCAATGCTTTTTCTCTCACCACTGTATATACAGAGAAACATCTTCCTTCAGGGGAATAAATTAATTAGACATCTATAGTCTTGGCACAGATTGGGGCCTCAGTGATTTGGACCTCAGGTCCCTGATGGAGTCTGCCCCAAATTAAGCAGTGTGAATCAGCCCCAGCGACCATTGCAAGCCTTGGGCCTAGATCTTTCCTGGCATTTCAGAGACCTTTTAAGCCCAGAGTTGTCTCCATTACCCCAGAAAAAACAGAGCATCACCCACAAAACTCCCTCAACTTCAGATATTAGTGGTGTGGACTGGTGCATCTGAATTACTCAGTTTTTCTTTCTTCATGGCCAAAGGAAGGGCAGGTTCCTCTCATCCCAAGGTAAGTGATACAAAATTTCACGTGATCTCTGGTATTGTGCATGTAAGCTCACAGTATTTTTTTTTTTTTCATGTCCCTGTGATATATAAAGAATAAAACAAAGGCCATACTGCTGAAAGCTATGATATAACATCATTAGTACCTTTATAGGAAGATCCTATGATACAGCTTTTAGTTGTTCTGTTGGGTCTTTAAACTCTGCACATAACTATCTTTTGAGGAAGCACCAAGACATCTGCAGGGCTTGGTGAGCCAAACTCTTGTACAACCGGGGTGTAAGTGCATGTCTGCACCTCAGGTTGTAGCAGATAAGCCATGGTGTGTGTTGGCAGCCAGGTCATCTCAGGGTGGTTCCCTGTCGCTGGGACCATGGGAGGAGTCCATAAACCAGCTCCAGCAATTGACCCCAGCATGTTGGGTTGGGCGATGGGAGTGGGACAGCATCCAAGTAGGAGAACATGAAAATGGTGAAGGCCACATTGCAGAGACTTCATAGAATAGACTTGGGATCCACCAGAGAGATGTGGGCTCCAGTTCGGGAGCCATGGAGTTCAGATTATTTTGACTTGTGCTTCAGAAGTTATGTGACCTAGCAATTTACCCCACGGCGTTTGCAAACATTTAATTAATTCATTAGATAATTCAACAGCCATGGACAATCATGCATAAAAGTTCCACGTCCCAGTGCGTGAGCACACGCACATTTAGTGAAACATTGCTCCCCGCTTCCCAAATCCTACCGTGTCTAAAAAGGCCAAAGGAAACACAAACGACATTTTGTTTCTTCTCTTGTGAAAAACACTTGCAAAATTCTGAACCAGCAAGAATGGATTGCGGTTCAGGGATTTGTTTATTCATCCAAAGCTCAAAAAGATTTAAGAGTTTAAATAAAATGTCTGAATGAGACTCCGTGTATGGGAGCCTCTGAAATGCTCTTTTTAAGAGACAGACGTCTGACGCCTTGGAGAAGCTCCTTGGTGGCAGAGGGGGCTTTAGCAGCTTCAGTCATGAGCAATTAAAGCTGATCAGGGCTTCGGACTAGTTGACAACATTGAAAATCATGCCCAGTTCAACCCTCCAAAATGCTTCTTCATGTCACATACTTGTCACAGCTTTAGCTTCAAATTACAGCATGAAATATACAGCCAATCACCAGGTTTAGGAGTAAAAATGCTCCTAGGAATTCAGAATCTACCAAACTGTTGCTCTGACTGCTTTCCAGATTGAATTTTTTTTTCCTCTCTCTCTCTTTCTTTTGGTTGCTTTAATTTAGCAGAGGAAGTGAAGGCAAATAGTTTAATCATAACCATCCCTAGGGGCAATTTAGAATAATTTTCTCATTAGTGCATATAATATGCAGTATAAGTAATGTTCAATCAGACGGTTGCTACAAAGGCCTGTGCAGACAGTGAAATGAAATGCACTCTGATGCTATGAATAGCTGAATTAGAATAATCTTGTCTTTTTGTATCTTGCAGCTTTGTTGGTGGGTGAATAGGATTTTTTTTCCTTTCTTCTCTCTCTCTTTTTTTTTTTTGAGGGGGTGGGAATCAAACTTTCTTCTAAATAGTAAAATTGAGTTATAAAAGTGGAGGGATTCCAAGACTATTAAGGCTCCAGGGAATTCAATCACAGGCAGCCAAAGGCAGGAAGTATTTGAAGAGGGAGAAGAAAATAAAAACACAAGGGAGCAGGAAATACATGCTCCATAAAGATGACTTAACTGGGAGACATGTGTGACACATCCACAAGAAGGCTCCACCAGGACTACCTGAGGGTATTTTGGGGGAGACAGTAGTTTCAAAGGCTTCTCCTCCCAAAAAATCTACTCGATCTATGATGCATTGAACGTGTCCCCACTTTCATCATAATACCTCGTGTGGGTCAGCCTTTAAGTCAGATTATTAGCCTCAGTTAAAAAGCAAGATTTGAAGATCCAAGATGGTAGGGCAGGAAGTTCTTGTACTATCTATCCTGCTAAAGCTGGAACAGCATGGGGTAACACCCCAGGCTTGTAGATGGACACATAAGTGTAATTAAAATGCGTAGTACATGGATGGCCAGGCAGCTCAAGGATTGTTCCATCACTCCTATCAGCTTGAGTGGGCTGCTCCATGACAGATACATCATATAATTGAGACCTCATGGATCATAGTGACCATGATGGGAAGCCCAAAGAGCACTGCCTGTGATTTCAGGCCAAGCTGGGAGCTGAGGAACGTAAATGCTTTGTTTTTCCTAGAGGAAGAAGTTAGTAGGACATCTAGTTGTCTGACTCTGCATTTCGCGCTAGGCCCAAGGAGTGCTCAGAGTGCTACCTGCTGGCTTTGATGGACCTTGCCTGGGAGAAGGGTAAACTCAGGGATTTCCTACTTTCCAGCTGGCCCCAGGGTGGTGACTGGGTTTGGATGTTGTCTCTTGGACATCAAAGTCTCTACATAAAAATGTAGTGGCTCCACTGGCCTGTTTTTTATAGGTTGGAAGAGACACAAGCGCTGCTCCCAGCATCCACAGAGATCAAAGGTATGAAATAGGACTCCAGAGAAAGAGGTTTTGCAGATCGTTTTTCAGGATCATTCAATGAGGGTTTGAACCTCCCAGGTTTCACTTAATTCTTCATAACTGAATAAAACCAAAAATTCAAAGTGAAACTCAACCCAAAAATCCATGTTCAGCTTGGTTTTGGATGGAAACCAAAGGAAATCATTTAATCTCAACATGGTTTCCACCAGAAGCTTGGTATTGGTATGGGTTTGGTTGAAACTCAGCTTTTGCTTCCCTTTGCTGAACAGTTCATGTAAACTATGGGATAAGAAGAAACAAATTCAGGAAATACTTGTGTATTTTCATTTAATGGTTTGAAAATATCTTTGAATTCTATCAAACACATGAGTTCCATGAAACTCCAGGAAATACATCAGTCCAAATACTCTGTAAATTGGAAATAAGAGAAATTTGTCACTGTTTATCTTCAACACAACTACAGATACCCCAGCACTGGAAGAACTCAGAATAGGTAGCCTGCAAACTTTTCCCATAGGTGGAGAAAAAAGACAATTGCAAAATATATATTTTTGTCTGGATAAACAAAAATTAAAGGCCTAGACAATATGATAAACTAGATCTTCCTCTCACTTTAACAAAGTCTGAAGGAAGCAAAAGTATCATGTTTACTGCTACAACAGACTTGGAGGATGTTTTCTGAGATCTTAAGAAATATGGTGTTATACTAATCTCCTGTTTTGCAACAGACTGTGCAATTAAGACTGTGCAATTATTGTTTTATCATTTCACAGATCATTGCAAGGAAAACTATTAAAGATGATGGTCTCGTTCCTATAGTATCTTAGTAGTGACTCATCAGTATCAAAAACGGATGTTTCTTATTTTAGGATGTGCTTGTATAAGTCCCACAAGAGACTGTCATACAACGGCCAGTTCACTGGACAGGTTTGTCGAGCTCATATCCTCTAGACCATGAGAACATAATGGGAAGGGACAAGAAACTGTAATTTATGCTTGCGGGATAAGCAACAACAATAAGGGGTTGACTGAACTCAGATGAAGTACTTGTTCATTTGAGCCCATGGATGAGTTGGTATCAGTAGATCTGGAGCACTACTGTAAATTCGTATCTCCTTTAGGGATGCTGGGTGGCAAAAATACTTGCTTTCAGAATTTTAGGTATGATTTTTATCCCACAAGGAGTGCTGGGCATTTGCAAGCTGTGTGTAAGGAAAACTCACACCCTGGGGATATTTTGTGGAAATCCTGCTCACTGACTTTTTGGCTGTTTCCCCTCGAATTCTTCATTAATATATTCTCCACTAATAAATCTTTTCATTGCTCAAGCAGTTCTGTAGAAAACAAAAGTGCTGTTGGTGGAGGGTTTGATTGCAACATATTTTTTCTGTAGAAATAATTATTAGCCAATAAAGTTGGAAGGAGCTTGACAGAGTTAAATCTTCCACTGGGATTGGGTGCTTCCTCATTGGATCCTCTTGAAAAGACTCAAATTAAATTTGCCTCCACCATGATTTCATTAGCTTATGTTTCACATGTGGTTGAGCTTCAAAACAGAGATTTATATCCGTGCAGCTAACCTGTGTGATAGCACTTGTTGCTACTTTTGACTTTATTTAATATATTAAGTACAGTACACAAGCATATTTTAAAGACATGTAGAACAGCAAACATGAAGATTTAAAATACTGACTCGCAAGCTTGATGTTGTTGTGCTTCTTTCCTTACTTTGTATGCTAGAACATAATGTGTTTTGGCCAAGCCATTGTCAAAACAGATGGAGATTAATTACCGTGGCCATTTGTTCTGTTACAAAAAAAGATATAAATAACTCATGAGTCATGATAACAGCGAATATTGTGGAGCCAAATCCTGCATCCTGTTTGCCATTTTCTAGCCTCAGCGTAGAAGAAAAGATGTGATTTTGAGAAATGATCCGATGCTATCTTTAGTACCTCTGCAGTGTTTACGCAGCTAGGGAAGTCGGTGTCTGGCATCGCCTCTAACGACATGCAGACGTGGTTGGGGAGGAGGGTGTCCTGCTGCAGGCTGTGGAAATGGAGTGTTGCTGGATGGGATTGGGAAGGGCCTGTGTACATAGTAGATATGGCTGCAGGGTAGAGGTATCACTTTGAAACACGTCAGGGCTCAGAAATCAGGGGACACCCACAGTTTTGCTCAAGCAGAGTCCTTCAGCATGTGCTTGGCAATTAGAATCACAGAATCATAGAATCATTTTGGTTGGAAGAGACTCTCAGGATCATAGAGTCCAACCATAACCTAACTCTAGCACTAAACCTTGTCCCTAAGAACGTCATCTAAATGCCTTTTAAACCCCTCCAGGGATGGTGACTCCATCACTGCCCTTGGCAGCCTTTTCCAGTGCTTCACAACCCTTTCCAAGAAGAAATTGTTCCCAATATCCAATCTAAACCTCCCCTGGAGCAACTTGAGACCATCCCCTCTCATCCTATCACTTGTTACTTGGGTGAAGAGACCAACACTCTCCATGTTATAACCTCCCTTCAGGTAGCTGTAGAGGGGGAGAAAGAAGATCTCCCCTCAACCTCCTTTTCTTAAGGCTAAACAGCCCCAGTTACTTCAACTGGTGGTCATTGGGCCTTGACCACATGCTTAGGCCCTATATGGAGAGCACCTCCAGTCTAAGAGTGAGCCTTGGAGGACTGAATTTCATCCTACCATGTGGGACGAGTTCCCCCATGTAGGGGACATGAATAAAAGTGTTATTGCCCTGTGACAACCAGCAACAAGGAGATGGAGCTCACCTCTGAAGCATTTTCATGGCTTTAGATGAACATCTTTGCACGGGCGAGAGGCCACTGTTCTCTCAGGGAGTGTTGTTACCATTCTTCACCGGTCTTAAGAGTTTCAAATCCAGCAGCGATGCTGCTCACCAAAATACCACAGAAATACCAGCCAATGGGTCTTCATCCCCCTGCCACAGGCTCCATATTCTGACACAGAGGGAGGAAGGACACAATGGTGGTCCTGCAGCTTAGCGCCAAGGGGCCCCTTGGCAAATGGTGAGCTCACCAAAACCCAGCACTGGTAGTGCGAGCCCCATCTCCCCTTCTGCAGGAGAGAGATTATGTGCTTAATTGGCTCAAAATCTTGGAATATGTTATGAATGAAGATTTGGGTGTAAGGGAGAAGAAATCAGTCAGCTCTTGGGTAGAGTGAGAGGCGAAGGGTTTGGGGAGGAAGCCGTATGAAGAGCGGCTAAAATCACTTGGTTTGTTCAGCCTGAAGAAAAGGAGATTGAGGGGAGAGCTCATGGCGGCTACAGCTTCCTCACAAGGGGAGGAAGAGGAGCAGGGCTGAGCTCTTCTCTGTGGTAACCAGTGACAGAACCAAGGGAATGGCAGGAAGATGTGCCAGGGGAGGTTCAGGTTGGACATGAGGAAAAGGTTCTTCAGCCAGAGGGTGCTGGACACTGGAACAGGCTCCCCAGGGAGGTGTCACGGCCCCAAGCCTGACAGTGTTCAAGAAGAGACTGGACAACATCCTCAGACACATGGTGTGAACTGTGGGGTTGTCCTGTGCAGGGACAGGAGTTGGACTCGATGATCCTTGTGGGTCCCGTCCAGCTCAGGGCATTCTATGATTCTATGACTCTACGACAAGGTCCAAGGACTGCTCAGATATTTTTCACTTAACAATGGCTGGATATAATAAACAAAGACAAACCTGACTACAGTCTCTTAAGCTCTTCCTTGCAGTGCTACTGTCTGCCTAGTCTGGGGAAGAGGACCTGAGTACCTTGTTGCTACAGTACAAAACTGCGCAGCTCCTGGCCCAGGTGTTGCTCCCCAATAGAGAGCTATGGGGATGAGGCTCTTGCAGTTGAGGTTGTCCCTCCTCTTGGTTTTTATGGGGCCAAGTGCTCTGCTGAGGAGCTTGAGCCAGAGATGCCCAAAGACCAAGTACGTCACCTAAGTCCCATCATCTCTGGGGGTGTGGTGATGCCAGACAGAAGGCATTTGAGGTCAGCCCTGCATGTGTGACATGAGCAGAAAAGCATCAGGAAGCACCTTTTTTTTTTTTTTTTTTGTAATTTCACTGGCACACGTCTCACGTGTCAGGTTGTTACTTCACACATATGCATGTGTGCACTTCATTATAGCTCCTTGTCTCCCTCCCTTCCCCTGCTTTGCTCCACTTCCCTGCAGTATCCTCCTTCCACCCCAGGGCTTGGAAGCTGCACTCAGCCTCTGGAAGAAAACTGCTTCCAGCTGTGGGCTGTGACAGGCTCACAGCCGCTGTGCAGCTGTTCTTGGGCTTCTGCTCCCTAAACTGATGGGGCGGGGGGGGGAAGCTAATCCTTACTGCTGAGTGTCTTCAGAAGCAGTTCACAGAATCATAGAATAGTTTGGGTTGGAAGGACCTTCAAAGATCATCCAGTGCCACCCCTGCCATGAGCAGGGACATCTTCACCCAGATCAGGTTGCTCAGAGCCCCGTCCAGCCTGGCCTGGGATGTCTCCAGGGATGGTTCATCCACCACCTCTCTGGCCAACCTGGGACAGTGTTTCACCACCCTCAGTGTAAAAAATTTCTTCCTCGTGTCTGGCCTGAATCTCCCCTCCTTTAGTTTAAAACCATTAATGCTTGTCCTATTGCAACAAGCCCTACTAAAAAGTCTGTCCCCATCTTTCTTATTGGACCCTTTTAAGTATGGAAAGGCCACAATAAAGTCTCCCCAGAGCCTTCTCTTCTCCAGCTGAACACCCCAACTCTCTCAGCCTGTCCTCCCAGCAGAGCTGTTCCAGCCTCGGATCATTTCTGTGGCTCCTCTGGCCCCTCTCCAACAGGTCAAGGTGTGTCCTGTGCTGAGGGCTCCAGAGCTGGACACAGAAGTGAAGGTGGAGTCTAAAGCGTGGGGCCTCAGGTGTGGTACCCAAGCCTGGGTTTGGAGGTTGCCTTTGGATGCTGCCAGCAAAAGGCACAGGACCCTTCTGGGAAGCTAAATCAATGTGCAGGACTACAATAGCTAAAGGAAGATTTCAGCAAGGTGGGTCATCGCAATCTGATGTCATCTACACAGTTAATGAAAGAAGGGTCCAATGGCTGCTTGGGGAATCTGCTCTTCTTGAAAACGGATTTGGTAAAAAAAGGATCTTGTATGTTCTGTGCCCACGCAGTGGGCAGCTCTGTCTGTGGCATGTGCTTTTTCCCCTTTTGGTTACCTTCTCAACCTGTTACTGACCCGGTGTAGCTGGATGCCAGATACCATCAAACTGTGAAGGAAGCTGTTCAAGCCTCCTTAAAGCACGGCTTGGCTTGGCTTGGTCATACAGCCTGGGATATCCAGGCCACCAAAGATCAATTTTTTCTGAAACATTTCAGCCACTTTCTTAAGGCAACTTCCCTTTTGTGCCTCAGCGGCAGCCAGGCAGGTTGGGTGTCTGCTGCTCCTTGAAACCAACAAGACAGAGGTGTTGGATTCATGTTCCTGAAGGCACTAGAAACAGCCCAAACAGTCTGGGTGAGATTGACAGGACGACCTTAGCACTTGCCTAGAATTTAGCTAGTTTGGCTCCAAAAGCTCTCTGCAGTCCTTAGGACTCCTCATTTCTTTGGCACAAAAGTGACCAGAACTGGCCTAGGCTGGAGGTTTCTTTCTAGTCTAAATATCACAGTGATTTGCACAAGCCAAAGTGTCTCCAGAAGGGCCAGGGGTGGTATAACCAAGCCTCCAGTTTGGAGTTCAGGACAGTATAAGTGGCCATGACCACATTCGTTCTTACACTCGGCATCTCCGCATCCAAAGGCAAGGAAGTCCATAAGAAAAATCTGTCCCTTACAACACCAAGGGGTTGGTAACTTGCTATCCTGCTGAAGAAGACTTCCCAGTAGGTTGGTAAGTGCCTCCTAACCAACTGGCATCTCTTGACCTCTCCTGGCCTCCCCGTCATTATTTGTGGTTGTATTTTACTTGGTATTTCTACGACACACATCTGCCTGGCTCAGGCTTTTGCTGTGAACCCTTGTTCTTCTGGCTGATTCAGCAGTTTCTTCAGTTACTGTCAGAACCACCCATTGCGTGGCCACGTTGGCTTGGCTGTGCTCCTGCCATCACTCATTACTGCTGGAATGAGGGAAGGCAGACAGACCTTTGTGCATTCTCTGGTGATGCACAGTCTGCGTCCTGTGGTCACTGGGTAGCTGTGAAATTAAAACAGATCCTTGCTGCTAACCAAAAGGCATTCGCAATAAAAGGAAGTGAAATACAGTGCTGGAGGGGTTGTTTTGCTGCTAACAATACATTATAGGACCTGCTAGGAAATTGGATTCAATACTCTATTCTCACCCTCACAATTACGGTACACAGTGGTTTAGAATCAGGTGGGATATTTTATCTTGATAATAGGTTCTTTTTTTCTCTTTGCCTAGACTTTGGTAGCACTGCCATGATTAAGAATGACCAACTGAAGTCCACAAGATGTGCTGTAGCAAACATGAAATACATAAAATGCTATTCTTGAGCCTCTTCTTTTTTTCTCTATAATCCTTTGATGAGGTAGAAGACGCTCAGCTACTCCTATTTTCCAGGAGACTAGAGGAAAAAGAATCCGCTTTCACTGGAATTTCCAGAAGACATAATGATGCTGAATGGTCCATCTCTGGGCCTGGCAAAAGTGAGAGTGATCTTGGTCACTGAAGTTCTGGACCTGCAAATTCCTGACAGTGCTGAAGGTTTGGCATCTCCTTCCGAAAGGCGCTTTGTCATACAGAAATGAGGCACTTGTGTGACAGAACATCTGCTAGCACAGGGACAGAAACTGGCCAGGGTTCTCAGGGATCAACAGGAGCTGGACTTGATGATCCTTTTGAGTCCCTTCCAACTCAGGACATTCTATGATTCTAACGCAATGATGGTGCATTTGATAAATGGGGTGAAAAAAGCCCACAGGGGCGAAGAAGAGAATCTTGGAGAGGTGCAGAGTCAAGGCTTTCCTGGCCTGGAGAAAATCAGGGCTCATGTTCACATCTTCAAGATGTTTGCTCTGGCTCCCTGTGGGAGTGATTCAGCCCTGGCACAGCCAGGGATGTATTAGAAGGGGGGTGGTTAGTAGGTCAAGAGAGGTTCTCCTGCCCCTCTACTCTGCCCTGGTGAGACCCCATCTGGAATATTGTGTCCAGTTCTGGGCCCCTCAGTTCCAGAAGGACAGGGAACTGCTGGAGAGGGTCCAGCGCAGGGCAACAAAGATGATGAAGGGAGTGGAGCATCTCCCGTGTGAGGAAAGGCTGAGGGAGCTGGGGCTCTTGAGCTTGGAGGAGACTAAGGGGGGACCTCATTAATGTTTACAGATATATAAAGGGTGAGTGTCAGGAGGATGGAGCCAGGCTCTTCTCGGTGACATCCAATGATAGGACAAGGGGTAATGGGTTCAAACTGGAACACAAGAGGTTCCACTTAAATCTGAGAAGAAACTTCTTCTCAGTGAGGGTGACAGACACTGGAACAGGCTGCCCAGGGGGATTGTGGAGTCTCCTACTCTGGAGGCATTAAAGACCCACCTGGACACCTTGTTGTGTAACCTCATCTGGGTGTTCCTGCTCCGGCGGGGGGATCGGACTGGATGAGCTTTCGAGGTCCCTTCCAATCCCTGATATTCTGTGATTCTGTGATCCTGTGGATGGTGAAGCTTTCCCTCTGCTCTCCCAGTAATCAGGGTCCCTTCTCCATTTCTTTTCTCTGCTATGTGGGCTGGTATCCCTGCAGGGCTCAACCTGGACAAGGTTGCAAGTGGTGCAGGTGTGAATGCTGTTAGGATGCTGCTCAGAGGTGCACACAGCTAAAAGAAAAACCATGGAGCCATTACATGGTAGTGAGCCAGGTTTCTGTAATGCCACAGAAAACCCAAGGCTGGGCTTAGACGTGAAGATTCACCACAAAGCAAAACATTTGGGATTTAGGCCACAGAGCTGAGACCTGCCAAACTCACCTCCCCCATTTCCCACGTCACTAGGTGATGGTGCGGTCAGTGCATTTAAGCCACATTCAGCTCATCAACATTGACGAAAAATAAGCAGGTTGAGCAGATGGGATCCATCAATGTCTGAGAGCTGAGGGACATTAATATTTAAGGAACACTATCTTCTTTTGACAAAGGACTTCTTGCTCCTAGGTTTTGTCTTGTTTTCCTATAAACTTAAAAGCAAGAAGATCAGCATTGTCAAATCTTTGAGGTCAGTGTTGGAACCAGGATGAGCTAAGGATATTAAAGAAGCATGGCCTGAAAGGAGAATATCTTTTAGTAAACCAGCTGGAAAAGAGAGTTGAGATTCTAATTGCAGAGCCTAGGACTTCAGCAATATCTGTGTTCTCTACCTATTTGATCAAATGAAAGACCCTGCCCCTTCCCAAAGCCCTGAAACACAGACCAAGGAGGGCCAAACCTGTTCTGCGCTACAGATTGATTTGGTTGAGTTCGAATTAAGAAAGCAAAGGGGAGTAACACAATCTATGGAATAATTTCACTTCTATTTTTAGCTATTTTACGGTCTGCCATGCAGATTAATTAACGTGGCCAGTAAACTTGGTCTTAAGATCCAGCTACAGTGATGGTCCTGTCCAAGCCCTACGATAATTCATGAACATTAATAGATAAGAGAGAGACAGCTTTGAAATCAATGCTTTACACAAGGGCCAGATATTATAAAGATCAGTGCAATAATTAGCTTAAAAAAAAATCATACGCTTGAATTACTTCAGGGGTGCCTTTGTGTCTGAGGTTCAACCAGTGGATTCAGTCCTTTTAATCAGAATTAGTTCTGGAATAGATTTTGCTGGTCATAAAGCTAAAAATGTAATCCTGGCTGGCTCGTTCAGCTTTATTAAGCATCTATGACTATTTTTCAAATAAGGATATCTTTCTTCTCCTGACAGAAAGGCTCATCAAATATAGACAGAAGAGGAGAGGAAATCTCAGCTTTATTGAAGTCGAAGCCAAATCTCCCATTGGTTTCTCTGGGGCCACGATCTCACCTAAGCTGCATAACATGCTTTAAAATGCTACTGGCATGATAATTACACAAAATAGGCACCACGTTTCTTTTCTGGGGGAGGGGAGGGAGTGGGAGGAGAAGAGGGGAATCTAACACACACATTTGTCTGATCTTATGAGCCATTTACCTGTAGCATGTACTTGGCAAAAGATCTGATATGTGAACTGAATAAATAATAAAATAGTCTGCGTTTCCTCGTGTCACAATTCATAAATGCTTTCGAAGTACATGAATGATCTTAAAAGAGGTAACTTGCTTTTCCTTTGAGGAATCTTTTAAGGAATCCAAATACATCAGAACCACGGTTGTAACTGGGAAACCTGAAAGTGATCTAATGAGGCAGAGTCTGTCTCATCCGATATGTGAAAAACCTTTGACTTTGACTTGAAAGTGAGATTTTTCTAACCCTGACACTAAGGTATCTCTTAATAAATTATAAAGAAAACCCAGAAAACACCCCCCAACAACTGGCAAACAACCAAACCCGTTATGAGTAATCATACCGGCAGTAGAAGTGATGCTATAAAACTCCACTTGTGCCCGCTTCTTTACCCACCTACTGTGTGGATCACAGTTGTGCCTGAGGCAGCAAGAATTGGTTAAAGCCACCTCATTTAAATACATCAAAAAATTAACGAGCCATAGTCTGGCTGCAGGGGGGGGACAGACTTACCCAACGGCAGTGCCTGCGTACAACCGAAAACTGAAGCTCCTCTTTTTATCCACTGCTACTCCCCTTTGCTTCACAGAATCACAGAATCACAGAATGTTAGGGATTGGAAGGGACCTCAAAAGCTCATCCAGTCCAATCCCCCTGCCGGAGCAGGAACACCCAGATGAGGTTACACAGGAAGGTGTCCAGGCGGGTCTTGAATGTCTGCAGAGAAGGAGACTCCACAACCTCCCTGGGCAGCCTGTTCCAGTGTCTGTCACCCTCACTGAGAAGAAGTTTCTTCTCAAATTTAAGTGGAACCTTTTGTGTTCCAGTTTGTACCCATTACCCCTTGTCCTATCATTGGTTGTCACCGGGAAGAGCCTGGCTCCATCCTCCTGACACTCACCCTTTATATATCTGTAACCATTAATGAGGTCACCCCTCAGTCTCCTCTTCTCCAGCTCCAGAGCCCCAGCTCCCTCAGCCTTTCCTCATAAGGGAGATGCTCCACTCCCTTCAGCATCTTTGTTGCCCTGTGCTGGAGTCTCTCCAGCAGTTCCCTGTCCTTCTGGAACTGAGGGCCCAGAACTGGATTTCTCACAGGAAACCTCCTGTGCCTTAAAAAAGAAAAGTAATTTCATTTCTTCAAAGCCATTAAGGTCCTGATTCAGCAAAGCACTTGGGAGATCATGTTGAAATTTTAAAATGATGGGACAACTGTACGTACTTACTGCAAATATAGGGATGGATTGGCTTTCATATACGTTAAGCCTGTCCTTTTCTGAACCAGGCTCTGATCTCTCATGTGAGTTTATGTGAGTGCAAACCTTCAGGACAAGCAGAACCAGGTCGTTAGTAAGTGAAGGTACAAAAGTTCTGAAAAGGGAGAAAGCACAAGTCTGGAATCAGTTATAATGACACTTTGCTTTTAGTTGAGTATCTGGCTATTTTTCAACACGCATTTCACTCAACTAAGAAAATAGGGGAAATGCTATCTGATACTCCACTTTTAAATCCTGCTTGGAGGACAGGTGTCACTTTGAACCCACAGCATGGAAGATAACAGCAAGCTGGATTCCTGAGATGAATGGGAGGCAGATTAAGTCCAGACCACAATAATGTCGTCTTCTCCAGCAACATCACGGTCTCGGGGTATTGAAGGCAATCCAAAGTTCACACACTAGTTTTTAAGATACTGCTAGATAGTCTGCAGCCAAAACAAGAAAGTTCAGACATGTTTCTTGATGCTTTTTTTTTTTTTTTTAAGAAATCTACATTTGGGCCATGTTTGCAAAAAGCAATGAATCTCCAGTGTTCATCATCACTGGCTCAGATCCAGTTAAGTTGCTCAGAGTGCCTAATTGTGGGTGGTTGCCTCATGTTAGCTAATTCCTTGGAGGACTGCAGACCACATTTCACAGTCACTTTAAGGAGGCAACGAGGCAGCTCAACCTCTGACTGTTCCCTTGCCCCTCAGTTCCAGAAGGACAGGGAACTGCTGGAGAGAGTCCAGCGCAGGGCAACAAAGATGATGAAGGGAGTGGAGCATCTCCCTTATGAGGAAAGGCTGAGGGAGCTGGGGCTCTTTAGCTTGGAGAAGAGGAGACTGAGGGGTGACCTCATTAATGTTTACAGATATATAAAGGGTGAGTGTCAGGAGGATGGAGCCAGGCTCTTCTCGGTGACAACCAATGATAGGACAAGGGGTAATGAGTACAAACTGGAACACAAGAGGTTCCACTTAAATTTGAGAAGAAACTTCTTCTCAGTGAGGGCGCCAGAGCCTGCAACAGGCTGCCCAGGGGGATTGTGGAGTCTCCTTCTCTGGAGACATTCGAGACCTGCCTGGACACCTTCCTGTGTAACCTCACCTGGGTGTTCCTGCTCCGGCAGGGGGATTGGACTGGATGAGCTTTTGAGGTGCCTTCCAAGCCCTAACATTCTGTGATTCTGTGATAATTCTGACCCACTTCCACCTTTGCTTGCACTTTCCACCTTGTAAGTTGGCCCAACTTGTGTCTGTACAGGGGACTGGACAACAAAGGTGGATTAACACCACTTTTTAAGCCAAGCGTGGCTGCCTGGTGCCTGCACCAGCAAACAAGGGTGCAAAAGAAGAAAAAGCAGCAATGGGCAAAGACAAGATGCTCCTTCAGTTGGCACTGGAAGGCTTTGCTGAAGGAAGCTGGGGCACCACAATATATAATATCTTGGCCAGTGATGGTTGGAAGCACTAATTATGAAATTAAAACAGCGCTCATTTCTCTGGAGATTTGCCATGTTTTGCAGAGCTGGCTCCAACTCTTGGATTTCTCACAGGGAGCCTCCTGTGCCTTAAAAAAGAAAAGTCTCCCCCGTAACTCTAGTTCATGCTTGATTTTGTTATCTGCTGGGTATGGATGAGACACACAGCTGTTCTAATTTAATGTCACGTTAGCTTTCCCAGGTACCTGAATCCAACTCAGTCGAAGTGACAGTCTTATCAACTCCATGGACTTTGAAGCAGGCTCCAGCTGCGGGACTGATCCAATGTGCAAATGCCAAGTCTGATTCCAGGAAGGGAGGAAAACCATCAGCTGAAATTCTTTAAAATGCTTGCAGATATATCTTGGCATGTTAAATGGAAATGAAGGAATTTCTCGGGGAGAATGGTAAATAATTCTCAAAGTAATTGTTAACACACACAACGCAACCCCCATCCCACCTCTGTCACTCAGTAAGGTTATGGTTTACCCACTGTAGTAAAAGTTAACTAGTTCGTGGTGTTCATGGTTATACTTACTATTGTTCTTGGAAACAAAGATCAAATAAGTGGCTGGCTTCAGAAGTTCAAAATAAAAATTTAGGGTCAAGGTGTGCGGGTTACTCCTCTGTCCAGCATACATCTGTATTCAATTGCAAAGCATTTTAGAAAGAGATCGAAGGAGCGTTGTTTGGGACAAAAACTGGGCCTAAGCCCAAGAAAGGGATCTAGAAAGCCCAAGCTCCATCGCTACCTGTTCTATGAAGCACTGACATCTACCAGCAACAAATTTCCAAGCACTCCAGTTTAAGCTACAACGCCAGAGCTCCTTGATCTAGGGATGTCCTAAGCCAGGCTCTGCTGCTCCATTCACATCCCTCTGGATCCAACAGACAGAGCATCCAGCAGGAAGATTTAGGACTGATTTCAGCAGATCTGAGACTAGACAGCCTCCTTGCTGGCCACAAGGACTAACAGACAACATCTAAACGTCTGCCAGTGACAAGTTACTGTCCCATGGCATTGAAAATGCTTCTGGAAAAAGAGGCAGCAAGGGTGTCATAGTCTCACCTCTGTCAATATTCTGTGTCTGCAAAGTGGAGGCGACTCCTTGGCAGCTCAGGGCATGTAAAAAGTCAAAGCAGGGTATAACTGAGCTTTAAGTAAGGCAAGAAACTTCGTGGCACTAGTTTTGTTTTGTTATTGAGACAGGCAAAAACTTCAGGAGAAAAACTCTGACTAGAGACAGGGAAAGCAGAGAACTGGCTTAAGCGTTGTCTAAACTGAATGGGAGGGAACACTGAATAAACCTCCCACAGGCACCTTTAAAATATAATAACCTTGTATCTGCTATGTTGCATGGCACAAATGCGTATCTGCCACAATTAACAATTGGTTAATTGTATGCTTTTTAAGAAGAAAGTGTCTTCTGCGACTTACGAGTCCTTCTGAATTTGCCATGAAAAACATTTGCCAAGGCAGAATGTTTGAATACCTGTCTAGCTCCAAAGCTGTCAAAAATACAGGAAACATCAAAGAGGCTCTGCTGCAGCCCTAAAAAGAAAGGGAATAATTGTAGTTGTGGTATTGGTAAACCTACAAGGGTTTTTTGTTAATATCTCGAGCTACCACACAACCACAAGAACTGTCATGATATGCATTTATATGATTTTTCCTTTTGGGTATAAGCATCCAAGCTAAAATACCACATATGCCAAAAGATTGATGCTTGATACTTTTTTCCAGATGTGCTCTGGTTTAGTTAAATATTTAACACATTTTTAGAAGTATGCAGCCTATAATTGCATTAATACTTCAGAAGAATGATGTCCTGGGTGAGTGAAGGGAAAGATATTTCGAGGCTGGCTGTGTAACCTGCTCCTGGCAGTGATCAGCAGAAGTCAGACAGGTCTCCCCTAAAACACCTCCGATTACCTCCCATCGCCGTGGACAGCATTTAAACAGCTGCACAGCCACAACCCTGACAGCATCACAGAATCACAGAATCGACTGAGTTGGAAAAGACCTCAGAGATCATCCAGTCCAACCCTTGGTCCAACTCCAGTCCATTGACTAGATCATGGCACTAAGTGCCATGGCCAATCTCAGTTTAAAAACCCCCAGGGACGGTGAGTCCACCACCTCCCTGGGCAGCCATTCCAATGCCTGACCACTCTCTCTGGAAGGAACTTCTTTCTAATGTCCAGCCTCAATTTCCCCTGGCAGAGTTGAAGCCCATGCCCCCTTGTCCTATTGCTAACTGCCTGGGAGAAGAGACCAATCCCCACCTGGCTAGAACTGCCCTTCAGGTAGTTCTAGAGAGTGCTGAGCTCACCTCTAAGCCTCCTCTTCTCCAGACTAAACAAGCCCAGCTCCCTCAGCCTCTCCCCATAGGTCTTATGCTCAAGTCCCTTCACCAGTCTTGTTGCTCTTCTCTGGACCCGCTCCAGCACCTCAATGTCTTTCCTGAACTGAGGGGCCCAGAACTGAACACAATACTCCAGGTGTGGCCTCCCCAATGCAGAGCACAGGGGAAGGATCACTGCCCTTGTCCTGCTGACCACGCTAGTTTTGATACAGGACAGGATACCGTTGGCCTTCTTGGCCACCTGGGCACACTGTTGGCTCATGTTGAGCTTCCTGTCCATTAGTCCCCCCAGGTCCCTTTCTGTCTGACTGCTCTCCAGCCACTCTGTGCCCAGCCTGGAGCGCTGCAGGGGGTTGTTGTTGAACTTCATCCCATTGGAATCGGCCCATTTTCCAGTTTATCCAGATCCCTCTGCAGAGCGCTCCTGCCTTCCAGCATCCCGCAGAAACATCTCAAAGGCCTAAACAAAGTGACATTCTGCAATGCAGCAAAATTGCAAACAGCAAAGACCTTATTTAAATCCATATATGTACAAGCAAAACTTCACGATGTATGCAACTGGAGGTATTTAATTGCTGAACTCCTTGCTGTTAACAACACAGTTCTGCCTTTTTTCCTGTGCATTTCCACAAATGACTGCTCGCAAGACCAAAGGTGTAAGAGTTGAAAATAATAAGGATCCCTGAAGAAGTGATGAACATCTCCACAAAAATAAAAACATGAAAGCAATGCCTAACTCCAGCAAAGGGCCTCAAGTTGCACCAGGGGATGTTCAGGTTGGATATTGGGAAAAATTTCTTCCCAGAAAGGGCTGTCAGGCATTAGAACAGGCTGCCCAGGGCAGTGGTGGAGTCACCATCCCTGGAGGTGCTTAAAAGGTGAATAAATGTGGCGTTTAGGTACATGGGTTAGTGTCATGATTAGGTTATGGTTGGACTCTATGATCTTACGGGTCTCTTCCAACCAAACTGATTCTATGATTCCATGAATTAAAAGCACTGGGAATAGCTGACAAAATTTTAAATATCTAACTCAAGTGTGGTCTGACTAAACAGTACTCAGAGAAAGATTCTGGATGAGATTTAGAAAAGTACCTCAGTGGAGAGGAAATAAAGGATTCACCCCTTCTGATAATCCCATTCCTACCCTTCAGACAAACAGTCAAAGCAGCTAAAGAATGAAAACCTGTTGAGATGCGATGGGAGGAGGAGCATCTGCAGGGCTGCTCTGGGCAACAACAAAAGTGAGTAACCAGCTCTCAACGAGCAACAGGCAACACTACCAAGGATTTCAGAAGTCCTGCATGCTCAGGACATACTCCATAAACCCCTGAGCGATGGTGTGCAATGGTGACCTTGTGAGACGATGTGCCTGTGACACACCAGTTGATCAGAGTTGATCAGATCATCCCAAAAACTGAACAGAACAAGCAACTGAGTTCTGGTGCTTGTGACGTGTTAGGACAGACGGACGTGGCCTTTGCAACCACATTCCACAAGGTCCGGGCCAATGCAGAACTGTGATGTTACTCAAGTCCCTCAGCCCACTGTACAAAAGGAAAAGGTGCATCAACTAGATGGAGGGAAGATGCATTGTGCAGAGATTATTTTAAAAGCATTAGTACTGAGAAAATGAAAGGGTGTATTTTCTGCTGAAATCTATGGGAACAGTTAAGGCTACACTGGGTGATTTTATAAAATTTGAACCCAGCATGTTTCAGGATGGTGAAGTTATATTTACTGCCAGTATGACCATCTGAACATCTTGATGTAAATGAAGAGTGTTTAGTCACACACACAAAGAATCATGAACATGGTATTACAGAGATGACAATTATCCTGCATAGGTCCTTCCCATCACAAATTACAAGTCTTGGAAAATAAAAGCAGCAGCAGTGGAAGGGAAGAAAGATAATTTATCAGAAACATAGGCAGGGAGGGGATAAGGGACAGGGGAGGATTCCATTTTAGTTAAAAGACAGGCATTTTATTTCTTAATTATTTTTTAACATTCCAGGTTTATTCAAAAGACATTATTCTGCAGGCATGTATCTTACAGGACTTAAGACACATAAAACACTAGGAATAATGTGATAATCCTAGCAAATGAAGACATGGATAAAATCATACCAGATTGATTTTTTTTCTTTTAATAAAATTTTGGACATTTCAATGCAATTTATAATATTTGACAAAGCCATTCATACCTAGAGCATTTGGAAAAGTTCATCAAAAGAACAAAAACTTGACAAGATGCAAACAGCAGACTACACTTGATTTCTGCAACTGATGGCAATAGCTGCTGGAGAAGTATCTGTACACTTTAAAAATATTACATCAGTGACAAATGGAATTTTGTGCTTTAATACTTTGCTTGAAAAGTCTCTTTATCCAACATGAAGTCAGCAAATCTCTGCTGGAGCTCCTTTTCTCTCTCCTGCTGCCGCTGCACATCTTCCTTCAGACACTGAAAGGGAAACAGAATTAAGCAACCAGTCAGTTCTTCCTATAGTCACACCCATGAACATCTTTAGCAAAGGTTATATAAGTCTACCTTTAGCAAAGGTTTTATTTTACTTCCTTCAGAGGAAAGGGTCAGAAGTGAGACAGCAGACTGCTGAAATTCCTTATTTTAAATATAAATGCAAAACAGCAGTTGATGTGGTGTATCAAGAATCACTGTTATCTTATTTCAGAGATCAGGTATCTTACGCTGGTTCTGACAGTAGTTAATACAAGATGCTTCAAACAGAGAGATTTCAAATTGGAAACCTGTCACAAGCAGTGCACTGTATTTAACAGTTAGCCATGGATTCTTCTTCCATGAGTTTGTTCAAAACCTATTTTTGTAACCTTCCTAATTAACTCAGCATCTTGCAACAAAGGCTTCCACATCTGCCTTCACTCTTGTATCACAAGACACAGTAAATGTATTCTGAGGATTAGCTCTGAGTAAAGTGCCATTTACTAAAACCAGGTGCTACTAACAGTTATCAAGCTATTTAACACATTTTTACTGTTAACTTTCACTAAATCTATTGATCGCTTCTGAGTTTGTAAAGACATCTGTCAGAACTTATAGACACAAAATCAGTTTTCAGAACTGATACATTTTATCTTTTCTACATTAAGTCATTGAGAAGATTTGAGACTCAATGGAACCTTCGCTTCTGGAAAAGAAAATTGGAAATAAAAATTGTGTTCAGATGAGTATTTCTTAGAAAGCAAGTCCGGCACTGGCTGAGGGTTGCCTTGTTAACTGAATAAAGGAGAGAAGAATATCCTGGATGTACTTAAACTAAGAACAGTGGCTCCGAGACACTGTATTCAGGTATCTCAGTGTACCTGTTTCTGCTAGTTCCATGCTGAAGTTAAGGCTGCTTAAGAGAAAGAGACATCTTTCCCCTCAAGGCCATGCCAACCAGTTAGAGGCCAGTAAGGCAGGTGTTGGTGTTCAGGAGCAACGGGCCAGATCACACGAGCACATGTTGTTCACCAGCAAAAGGACTGCGGGCAAAGGGCCTGAGATCTGAGGATGGCTCAAAATGGGTCCTGTGCTTGGGTCAGAACCCCAGGCAGCGCTACAGGCTTGGGGAAGAGTGGCTGGAAAGATGCCTGGCAGAAAAGGACCTGGGGGTGTTGGTGGCTGAACATGAGCCAGTGTGTGCCCAGGTGGCCAAAAAGGCCAACAGCATCCTGGCTTGCATCAGGAATAGCGTGGCCAGGAGGACCAGGGCAGTGACTGTTGCACTGTTCTCAGCACTGGTGAGGCCAAACCTCAAATCCTGGGGTCATTTTTGGGCCCCTCATGACAAGAAAGCCCTTGAGGTGCTGGAGTGAGTTGAGAGAAGGGAACGGAGCTGGGGAAGGGGCTGGAGCACAAGCGTGATGGGAGTGGCAGAGGGACCTGCAGGGTTCAGCTGGAGAACAGGAGGCTGAGGGGAGACCTTATCCCTCTCTGCAACTGCCTGAAAGGGGAATGACCTATTAGAGAGCAGCGTAGGGAAAAGGGACCTGGGAGTCCTGGTGGACAACAGGATGACCATGAGCCAGCACTGTGCCCTTGTGGCCAGAAAGGCCAAAGGCATCCTGGAGTGTATTAGAAGGGGGGTGGTCAATAGGTCAGAGAGGTTCTCCTGCCCCTCTACTCTGCCCTGGTGAGACCACACCTGGAATATTGTGTCCAGTTCTGGGCCCCTCAGTTCCAGAAGGACAGGGAACTGCTGGAGAGAGTCCAGCGCAGGGCAACAAAGATGATGAAGGGAGTGGAGCATCTCCCTTATGAGGAATGGCTGAGGGTTCTGGGTCTCTAGTTTGGAGGAGACTGAGGGGTGATCTCATTAATGTTTATAAATATATAAAGGGTGAGTGTCAGGAGGATGGAGCCAGGCTCTTCTTGGTGACAACCAGTGATAGGACAAGGGGCAATGGGTATAAACTCGAACACAAGAGGTTCCACTTAAATTTGAGAAGAAACTTCTTCTCAGTGAGGGCGCCAGAGCCTGGCCCAGGCTGCCCAGGGAGGTTGTGGAGTCTCCTTCTCTGCAGACATTCAAACCTGCCTGGATACCTTCCTGTGTAACCTCATCTGGGTGTTCCTGCTCCGGTGGGGGGGTTGGACTAGCTGATCTTTTGAGGTCCCTTCCAAACCCTAACATTCTGTGATTCTGTAAGGCTGGAGCATGGAGGGTGTTGGTGTCTTCTCCCAAGTAACAAGTCAGAGGATGAGAGAAAATGGCCTCAAGTTGCACCAGGGGAGGTTTAGATTGGATATTAGGAAAAAATTCTTCACAGAAAGGGTTTTCAGGTGTTGGAACAGGCTGCCCAGGGAAGCAGTGGAGTCACCATTCCTGGAGGGGTTTAAAGACGTGTAGATGAGGGTCATAGGGACACGGTTTAGTGCTAGAGTTAGTTTATGGTTGGACTGTATCATGTTAATGGTGTCTTCCAACCAAAATGATTCTATGATTCTAAACTATACAGCACCTCTCAGCTTCTGCAACTGAGAACCATGTGGAAAGCCCGTACTGAAATGGGGTTATTGTCCTGATTTATACAAGACCAACCATGTGCAAGTCTGACAACAATACAGCTTCAGGGAGGAACTGACATGTCAAAGGAAAGCAGAATCTCCTGTAGCATACACTGGCATTTGGTCCACTGACTTTAAAGGAAGCAGGAGGCTTTACACAAGTTTCAGATCTACCCTATGTTCTAACAGTAATTAAAACCAAAATGAGTTAAATTAAGATAGATATTGAACTCCTGCTGATACGCATTGCAGAAGACTAATAAAATAAACCACATGAGGAAATAAAATAGAAACAAACTTACAAAACACACTAGTAGATTAGTCCTATCTTGTAATATGTCACAGAATCTTTGACATTGATGTGAATGGCAGAAGAGTTTGGTAACAGCCAGAAGCGTAATTTAAATAGACCATTAAAAACTTCTACCAACTCAGGCTGTGAACCTCAGAGCCCAGGCACTGAAAAAACATCGTTTTCCACTATTTGACCTAAGGTATCACACTCAGGAATCTCACCTCCAGTCTCCGTGGGATTGCAGCATCTTCATGTTTCTTCAGCTCCTCAAAAGTACGTAGCTCCAGATGTGCCTGTTCGATCTGGTCCCATAAATCATTCAGTTGTTTGATGAGGCCCATCGCCCGAGACTGATAACCACCAAGCAAGATCTTCAGCTTCTTCTCCATCTTGGCAGCCCTCTTTGCTTCAGTTGTCATGTGTCCTCTGTTTATCTGTCAGAAGGAAACCAATAATCATTCTATCTATCCAGAACTCAAGTCAAGAGGGACAAAAAAAAAAGCAGTGAAGATAAATCTGTGGAACTGTATGGAGCTGATTGAGTTACTTGATTTCTACTAACAATTGTGTTGTACATTTTACGACGACCTCAATTTCTGGACTAAAACCTTTACAATGTATGCACTATTCCAGGGTGAAGTCCACTAGTCAAAACAGGGGGTGACGACACAAAATATGAGCATGCTTTATGGACAGGAATTACTGCAGTTGCTAAGCTGAGCAAGCAGCCAAGTCAGAGACGATATCTTGCTACGTCACCTCCCACTTACACAGGAGATGTTCTTTGCCTTAGTAAAGGAAACTAAATAAAGATATTATGTTCCTCCATTTAAAAATTACATTCTTATTCTGAAAAACCAGCCACATCCTGCAGTCCTTCTACATGCCCTTACAGGATTCAGTAAAATCACATTCTGTAAAATAAAAAAGCAATTCGGAATGTTAAGGCAGCTCTGAGTCTCTCTTGCAGAGGACCATAATTAAAACATTTAGACTGGTCTGAGTGGTAAATGAATGGCAACGAGGGGGCACGGAGGCACTGCAAGGAACAGCAGAAGGACTATTAGAATGACAGCTAAATCCTACCACTATGCACATTCTCAGGACAGCCAGATCAGGAGACAAAGGACTAAGACTAAATCCTGATAACTCGCAGAGGTGGGAAAGGATGGAGACACCAACTACTGTCTGCTTCTAAAAGGTGTGAAATGCAAATCCAAAAAACTCCCTCCAAAACAAAAACAAAACGTGGTCCTGAGAAGAACCCAGGTGTCATGATGACAACTCAACATGTGGTGTCATCATAAAGCACCCGAGAAAGACCGCTTGGACTCCAGTGTCTCAGTGGCTGAACGCTGGACAGATTACTTGATTAAGGGGACAAGGCCAGGTTGGATGTGGCTTTAAGCAACTTGATCTAGTGAAAGATGCACCTGTCCATGGCAGGGGGGTTGGACTAGATGACCTCAAAATGTCCCTTCTGACCCAAGCCTTTTAATGATTATGTCTTAGTGTTAATAAGCATGTGCGTATGAGACTGCAATAGGTGAAATTGGTTTAGTCTTAAAATAATCTCACCATCTATAAGATCACCCATTTAGTTTTACTACATCGCTATAATGCTGCAACACTATTCCCTCCTAACTCCAAACCAAAATCCTGTAGCTCTCCAGTAACGCTTCTTTTGTGCAGAGCTTTTCCCTTATGGATCTCAAAGCAATAAGGTAAGATTATCTTTAGCTGGCAGACAAATACTGAGATAGGAAAATTAATCAGGTCCCTGTGTAAGAGGCAAAAGCTAGAAGCAAAATCTCAGAATTTATAATGCAATAGTGTACGCAACAGATGTGACAAATCGATGAGATTAAAATGTGGTATCAAAACCACAAAGCAATTGGCATGTTAGAAGTGAATCTCTCTTCCCTCTGTCATTCCAGTAAGTGCTACCTGGTCTGCCTTGGATTTAGATGTTGTAGTTTCCCCAAAATTGTCAAGGTCAGTCCTCTAAACCCATAATCCAGACATAATCCATCAATGGTCAAGTGACACAAGTTACAAAACACAAATAAACAAGCATAATCATGTTAACATGTTATAAATAGCAAAGGCAATAGCATAAAATAAATCTTTAACACTGAATGGCAAACCAACAAATAACACAGGAATGTACCACTGAACAAAACTGTGGAGAGGTACAGCATTTCACAGCTCTAAATATGGACATATGGATTTCCTGGTTGTTTAATTTTCTATGCTACTTCATTTAAAAAAATAAAAGAACACCCTTTTTTTCCGAAAATGTTGTGTGAAAGATGCCAAACTCAACGAAGAACGGATCAGGCTTCTCACATTTTGATTTTTGCTACTGTTAAAAGATACATTAGTGCAAAGATGAAGAAAAATGTGTAAATTTCTCAAGTGTTAAAATATAAAAGCCTAACTCAGAACCACAGTGGTTAAGTCACCTATCCTTGCCTCATTCCTTTAAAAATCAAAGCTTTGCTGGTGATTCTTAGAATCATAGAATGTCCTGAGTTGGAAGGGACCCACAAGGATCATTGAGTCCAACTCCTGTCTCTGCAGATGACAACTCCACAGTTCTTACATACAAAGGAATTACCACTGATTAACCAAAAAGTAGATGATTTTAACTGCTTTGAACTTCACAGTTACCCAAGGTAACATCTTTAACCACTGAAACTAAACTCCATCGGGAAGGAACTACCTTCTGATCTGTTCTTTACAGTGGTAACTACAGTCAGACAACCCCAGCCACGAGACTAGAGCAGCCATCCCAATCTGGCTGGACTTGATGATCTTAAAGGTCTTTTCCAACCAAAATGCTTCTATGATTCTACCTTATGTACCAAACAATTGCACAGTGCATTTCATCAAACTTTCAACCATCCAACTTTATTAAAATACACTGTATTATATAGCTATACGCTTCTGTAAAATGCCCTACTCCTTAACAATCTATTCATTCATTTAAAACAGTTTTAGGGGGTGGTGCAGAGATAAACAAAGTGAATGGTCAAAGGAGAAAACTGTTAATGGGGGAGTGAAAGAGAAATTTGACTGAGCTGTCTAGTTTGCTCCTGGGGAGACAGATGCAGACTGCTGCACTTTTCAGATTCTGTTTGCAGTGTAGACTTAAGCTATGCCCAAGGTGCTTTAAGCATACAGAAAGGCGCCTCTTTTCCAATATTTATATAAATCTAGAGAAAATTAAATAAATAGATTAGGGATTTGTGAGGATACTCTCTGATGGAAAAGTATGAAAGCTTTAAATGTCTTCACTGGTAAATAATATGGTATTACTGCAACAAGAAATACAGCTGTGTGGTAAATGAACTATTTTCCAATTACTGTTTCTTGGACGAAAAATGTGTGTTGAGAGCCACTGACATTTAGAGATCATGGAATAGATTGATGCATAGGCAAACAGAATTTTGTCTGACATAACAAAGATCAGTTGTCCCACGTTGCTCCCCAGCATTACACATGACATAGAGTACACTTGGTGTGAAATGAAACTTCAGTCGGAACGTCACTTTTCTAGAACAGGTTAAAATAGACCATTTAGAAAAGTTCTACTATTGTGTTATCCTGAGTGAAGATCTGTCAACAAACTGATTTTCTAATAAAATGTTAAACACTGAGTACGTGAAGACATTAAATACAGCTATAAGCGCTATCTCCAACATACAGAAAAGAGACTGGATCAGGGCATCATGTCCAGAAGTCCTGAAATATCTGCATGCTCTAAATATCACCAGTAGCAGTGGCAGTAGTGGATTAGTCTCACACTTTTACTATTTTTACTACTTATTTTTTAATCATCTTACTACTCCCTAACACCACTTCAGCTGGTTTCAGACGATGAGAACTGGACTTAATATTTCTGAGTTGTTCTGGATATAGATTCTAGTAGTTTAACTACTAGAGTTCCTCAGGTTGTATGCTGCTATTCAGCCCTTGCTTTTCTACTCATTTTCTTGTCTATCTTGGATTATTACAGGACTCACTTCTGTAAAAAGAAAAATAAGAGGAAAAAAGTCCCACAAGTATCTCAACCCAGAAATAACAGCCCTTTCTTCCTTCTCTGCTTATAGAGAGAAATGTGAACACTCACCACCTTTCCTCCTCCCTCCCAACTACAATATTTTAGGACCTACTATGAAAAGGTCAAAAGGAGGTCTCAGCTTTTGTAACAAACACTATTTATTAAAAATTGCTGACTGTTGCACGACAGCCAACAACTGCATATAATTCTAGTTCAAGCTTCGTAAAATTTTAAGGCTCAGATACCAAGGTAAAAATTGCAAGCAGTTATGAAGAGGTGTGTTTAAACAGTAGTCTACATTATTTGCTTAAAGCTAAGAAATAGATTTCAGTAAAATCTGACAACCATTTCCCTCCTAAACCCAGCAGAAAATGTAAAGACATTTGAAGGATTTCTTCACTTATTTATTTTGTACTGGTCCTTGGCTGGCTTTGGTTCCACTGACTTCTGCACCAGCTACGGTGAAATGAGAACAGCGTGTACAGACATGGGGTAAAATGATACGTGGCAAGCGTGAGAGCCTCATCCCATCCCAAATTTTTTATGTAAAAGCCTTTCCTCGCACCTAGTAGAGTTCAGTTTCAAATACTACAGTAGAGATCCAAAGAAGAGAAACCAAAACAAAGCAACAGACACAATCAGAGGTTTATAAAACATGATCTAGAAAACGGAGGCTGACTGAAAGAACAGGGGTTTTGTTTGTTTTCTCCATCTAACAAAAACAGAAAAAATGAAGACACAGCAACATGTTTTAAATATTCCAAAGACCACTGTGAACAATTAGCCTGTTCTTATGACCACTCAGAAAGGAAGAGAGATTTAAATTTGGCAAGGAAATTTTAGATAGGAGGAAGACTGCTTATGAGAACAAACATACACCAGGAAATATTTAAGAAAATCTGACCCTGAAGAAGGAGGGGTTCAAGCACCTTTAAAAATTGCATTTTCACAATTCCTCATCTCATTATGTCTACTAAGGACATCCCTCCTCAGTTCAAATGGCTGTTTTCCCCTGTACTGTTTTGGTTTCCTTCCATTAAACATGGAGCTTCTGGTAGTCCCTAAACAGCATTAAACACTCATGTCTTCTAATTCATCTTCTTAATCATGCCTGATGGATAAAAAACACAGAAGAAAACCTGCTGTATGTTCATACCAGAGCCACAGTCAAAATTAAACCAACTTGTTCCATGACCTTGGAGAATCAACAGATCATCATAAAGCTGTTTAGCTTATGCAGGGAAATCCTCTGCCAGCTTTAGCTATGCTGGCTGAACAGGTTACTCTTGGAACCTATAGAGGACTACGTCAAATGTTACTATAATTTCTTTCCTCACCTCAGACCTACAAGTGTCTCTCTCATACTCAATTCTGCTGGCAGGAGCTGGATTAACCTCATTTAAATAGCAGGGTTTGTGAACATGCCTCATTTTGGCTCAGTCTGCCAGAGCAGCTGGAAGGAGACAATGCACATGGAGATATCAGCCTTCTGCTCAACACCAGGATACATCAAACTGGTTTCACCAGTTCAAACCACCCCAGGAAAAACAATGACCACAACATCAGGGCATTTAGATGATCTGCCTTTACAAGCTTGATGGTGCACTCTACAACAACATGTTTTTAAACAAAAATTCTTTAATTACTCTACTTAAAATTATTTTTCCACTTCTGTGCTCTTGGACAGAATTCTCCATTTTTTGGCTTGAAACAGTTTAATCTGTCGACAGTTTGACCAGGCAAAACTCAGTTCAACAAGACCAAGTACCAGATTTTGCAACTGGGACGCGGCAACCCTGGCTGTAGATACAGACTGGGGGATGAGATGCTGGAAAGCAGCTTTGTGGAGAGGGATCTGGGGATTCTGGTTGACGGTAAACTGAACATGAGCCAACAGTGTCCCTGGCAGCCAAGAGGGACCCGTGTCCTGGGTGCATCCAGCACAGCATTGCCAGCCGGGCAGGGAGGCGATTGTCCCGCTCTGCTCTGCACTGGTGCGGCCTCACCTGGAGCACTGTGTGCAGGTCTGGGAGACACAGGATTAAAAAGATAGAAAGCTACTGGAGAGTGTCCAGAAGAGGGCCACAAAGTTGGTGAAGGGTTTGAGGAGGAAGCTGTATGAAGAGCGGCTAAAATCACTTCGTTTGTTCAGCCTGGAGAAGAGAAGACTGAGGGGAGAGCTCATGGCAGCCACAGCTTCCTCACAGGGGGAGGAGGAGGGACAGAGCTGAGCTCTTCTCTCCGGTAACCAGTGACAGAACCCGAGCGAATGGCAGGAAGATGTGCCAGGGGAGGTTCAGGTTGGACGTCAGGAAAAGGTTCTTCACCCAGAGGGTGCTGGACACTGGAACAGGCTCCCCAGGGAGGTGTCACAGCCCCAAGCCTGACAGCGTTCAAGAAGAGACTGGACAACGTCCTCAGACACATGGTGTGAACTGTGGGGTTGTCCTGTGCAGGGACAGGAGTTGGACTCGATGATCCTTGTGGATCCTGTCCAACTCGGGACATTCTAGGATTCCCTGTAGAGCCTGCCTCTTACCTCTGAGTTAGTAAGGGTAACAGTTAACTCTGCTGGAAACTGAGGCTTGGGGTTACTATCAAAGAAAAAAAAAAAAGCATTGCCAGTGTAGAACAATTTTTCATGGAAACATACAGTCACAGGTGATCCTCAAATGACGGCACTGCTAGTATGCAACTGCAACTTCACCAATGAAACTATATTAAATGTTCAAAGTTTGCATGGGAATATAAAGCTACCTTTCCCCAGTTTAATAGGGAAGCCTTGACATAAACTCCTATATTGTACTGTGTTACGTAGATCATATATGATTACGACTTATTGGTACATGCAGAAGGCTGTTCTCTCTACTCACAGTCAAAACCCAAGAGCAATCTCCATGTCAACCATTATTTCAGAAATTATGATTACCTGCCGTCAAATATCGTAACAGGAATTAGTAGGACTGTTGAGTAAAGACAGTACAGGGTACACCAAGAGCAAATGTCCCCACAGAAGTTTATACCATCCAACTACCTAGACCTAAAATAATCCAGAAAGTTACTGCATAAGTTAACAGTCACTGCTGCTGTGCAATGATGACATTAAAGCCCTCTTGGAATATTTTTATTTGGGAATTGCTTCTAAGACTAGTAGTATTATTGGTGATACCCATATATCACAATCACAGTTGAAACACAGCCAGAAAAGCACAGTTTAAAAACCAATAGTTTCTTTTTACTAAGCTTTTCTGAAAACTCTCTACCTCTCCACGGAAGAAAAAATACAGTAATAGATCACAGGCAGCCAACAACTACCTCAGGTCAACGGCTTTGCTGAAGTGTAAGCAAACATGGGTTACTGCTGTGTCCGATCATAGAATCATTTTGGTTGGAAGAGACCCTCCAACCATAACCTAACTCTAGCACTAAACCATGTCCCTAAGAACCTTGTCTAAACGCCTTTTAAACCCCTCCAGGGATGGTGACTCCATCACCTCCCATATGAGATCATATGGCAGCAAGCACAGTGTAATTACCTTCACAAACCATCGCTGCAAACCCAGAGGTCTTGGACTGGTCTCTTCCAGAGAAGAAGCTAATAATCTTGTGGAAGCTCATGCTGTAAGTCAGCGAACAGCCTGTTTTCCTCTCAGTCAGTAGCAGAAGCCCCACGATGAGCTTGCAGTAGTCACTAGCACTCTATTCCAGCGCTAAAATTACACAAGTCTAAATGAAGCAAGTTACTTTGTGAGCAGCAACTCACACTGGCCCAACATCCCCAGGTTCTGACACTACTTCACATTAGGACAGGCGCTGAAGAGCGACAGGTCTGTAGATGAGGTGGCTTCCAGTAACAGACTCTATCCATTTATACTTTTCTCTATCCAAGCACAATTTTCAACAGTGATGGTGTGCAAAGGCATTTTGCAATGCAGAGCTTTGTTAATGCTGAACTTTAAGGACATAAGTTCCCATTATGAACTGTATTTGCAAACATGAAACCTGATTTCACTAATGGAGGAAAACATGGAGGGAAAAAACCTCCCACCAGACTATGAGCAACTGGCCAAACAAAAAGTAACTGCTATGCAGCCTAAGATTATGTTTAATGAACTTTTTAACTGCTCAATTCCAATGTGTTGGCACATTCTGGACTGAGGACATGCAGAAAAATCCTTTTTTCTACACAAAAAAAGGAGTTATCTAGCCATGCCACTTATGACCCTAGAAAGAAGGCTAACACAATGGTCCAATTTGAAGACGAATTTCAGACTCATAGGCAAGATGACAGAAATTCAATATGAAGCATTCTCTTACTGATGTTCATCTGCTTCCTTCCCAAGGTCCCAAAGTAAATCAACAGTAAGAGAACTGGTGAAAAATTGGTAGGATTCTTTTCTGAAAATAACTGTTTAACAGCAAAAATATAGTTCTGTTCCCCAATGCTGTTCAATCGGTATTCTGGGAAATGTCATTGCTTTAAAAGTTGGTTAGATTTGAATAAAACTAGATCTGCTTTCCTCCTGCCTGCTCACCGTGATGAAGGTTTTGGGGTGGGCGGGGGGGGTGTAGCTGCTAAATGCAAATGTAATTTGAGGGGAAAACCAAGGACATAAGAAGTTGATTCACCTAAAGGACAGTAAACAATGTGTTTTGGATTGGTTTGTTTTTTTCAGAGTTTTAACATGCAGAGATACAAAGTTCCAGCTTGACTCAACAAGCTGTAAATGGAAAAGACAACTACTTTCCAGGTATAACAAGTGCATTTAAAGATTCAGCAGTTTTAGATAGCGTTTTTCATTCACAGGTTTACAAGTGCTTCACAAACTACACAGAGCTCCATAAGGTAGATGTTACTCCTTTTCCAGTGACAGAAGAACCAAGGAAGACATTAAGACCTAGTTTTGTTTCACTGATCTGAAGTGCTCTAGATGGCTCTGTAATAAAAGGAAAAAAACACACACACACACACACAAAAAAAGAAACACAAACAAACAAGCAAACAAACAAACAAACCAGGAAACTCAAGAGGGAAATTCAACTCCTAAATGGGCCAAGTTGCCCTCAGGAGCTGCCTTAGCTTTTCCCAAAACCAGGGGAAGCTTAAGGCAACTGCAGCTTTGTTCTAGTTATGAGGCTAAAATAAGGTGTATCAAATCTGAATTCACGAGACTTGCTCAAAAACAGGCAAGGAATACTCACCTGCACTAGAAAGAAAACACAAGATTTCTGGCTAAATCTGGTGTGTTTTTTCTTACTGTAAACATAAGTTATCCTTGGCAATATGGCTCACCTTCATTGTGGATCTCACAATCCAAAATTCTGCAAGCAAAGACGTGATGTCTTATAGCTAAGCTGGTCTACTACCCAGCTACTGTGGAAAGGGGTCTGCTGCTTAATCTAAAAATAATTAATTTACTGTCAATTCAATGAACTGATCCAGATTACCACAGAGCACTGGTACAAGGTCAGAGGTAAAGGCAAGTGGCAGCTGGATAAAAATAAGTAACACTGACTCTTTTTGGCACAAGCTAAAACATTAGAGCACCCTGACTGTAGCACAAACTACATGGTAACCATTCTAGTAAACAGTAACAGTGTTTTCACACACAGGTGAAGATAATTCCTACAGGACCTGTCATGTATCTGTGCTACCCAGTATATACCCTCCAAAACTGCTGCGCTAAATACACATACTCCAATTAATCAACCGTACGTTAAGCAGAGATCAGACACTGCAACAGTGGTTTTGTATAAATAGCTCAATCAGATTCTCAACCGCTTGACAGTAAAGACCTCTGATAAACTCAGCTGTGACCCTCTGGTGTCAACTGCATTCCCAACAGACATTATTTAAAAAAGTGTATTCCACAAAGGCAACACAGTGGTACAAATGAATATCTGCAGGCATAAACGCAGATTCCTCAGGGATTCTGCCATATTTTAGTTTTATGAGTAATTCCTCTATTCCTAGGCTTATAAATTCTTGTTATTTTCTCCCAGTGTTTTCTCAGTAACAGCATACCTGAAAATCCAAAAGAAACTGCAAGCTTTAGAACCATGTAAACTAGAAAGAAATTAAAATACGATCTCCAATAAACTAATAAGAGATACACTCTGCTGCAAAGTGTATCATTTAATCCATAAAACTCCAGCTAAGCAACTGGTTTTCAATATAAATTAATTCACAGGGCTTGGGCTGCAACCAAAAGCAAAAATGGACACTTTGGTGTGGTAAATTATATGTATCTTGGATATCGCAAAGAATAGTTTACTGTGCTTTGACTATATGGTGTAACTAGAGCTTCCTCCCTTCTAGACTTCCAGTAGTGTTTATAATTTAGCAATCAATTGAAATTATGATGTTAACTACCACAGTTTTAATAAAAATACTTGTGTGCCGCAAGCCACCATTATGAACTGCCTTCAAAGGAAAGGTAAGGCTGGCAGGAAGTGACTGTTTTGAACTACAAAGTAAAGCAACTACCTTGTTAAATAGATGCTTCTATCTCATTTCATCTGATAAGGTTCCTGGTGTAACATACACCCTAGGTAGGAACGGTTTTCTTTATAAATATATTGCTTAGAGGAGAAGGGAGTACAAGAACAACAAACACATAGTGAAGTCCCAGAGATTCACTTACATGGACCTGAAACACCCCATCCATAATCATTTCAGTCAGAAGAGACCCTCGGAATCATCAAGTCCAGTCATAACTTAACTAACTCTGGCACACTAAACCATGTCCCTAAGAACCTCGCCTAAACACCTTTTAAATCCCTCCAGGGATGGTGACTCCACTGCCCTGGGCAGCCTGTTCCAATGCCCAACAGGCCTTTCCGGAAAGAATTTTTTCCTAATATCCAATCTAAACCTCCCCTGGTGCAACTTGAGGCCATTTCTTCTTGTCCTATCACTTGCTGCTTGGGAGAAGAGACCAACACCCCCCTTGGGATTCCTACAAAAAGCCTGAAGCTCCTCTAGTCCCTCCCAAGGAAATTCTGCTTGGGCAGCTCTTCATCCAACAGTACAGAAAAGCATCCTCACCTTTACGAAGAGCAGCAAAAAAGACGAGGCAATACTCATGCTCTTTTTTCTGCCACAGTCACCAGTCCAGACCATTTCTCACATCAGGAGCCATCCTGGCCAGGGGATGGTTCCCAATTTAAGAATAAAGCCACAGCCAAGGCCAAACCCTTAGCTGGTCTAAACCAGACTCATTCACACCAGCCAGAGCTGCTCCCTCAATTTATATTTTTGAATTGAAACATTGCTATAATTTTTATTATTACTTTTTATAAAGACATACTCATACAAACTTGAATGGAGGTCTGTTTGGGCTCAGCAGGCAGGGCCTGTCTGGCTGTAACAGCCCGTCCCTGCACACAGGGCCTGGTGCACTCCATGCTCTGCTGCTTTACCCTGACTCCTTATGTATTAAAATTGAAATTATGTTCTTCTTCAAGCAGGAAAAATTAAGAAAACCACCTCTACATCATGGTAATTTAATGCTCCAGCTATAACCCTCTGCCCAGCAAACCTTTGTCCAGTCTATCCATGTTTATGCTGTAACTAGTTTTAAATTTTCTAACTTCGTAAATACAGAAAGCTGGATTTTACCACTTTGTCAAAGTTGACATGCTAATGTTGTAACACTCTTTAGCAGTATTAAGTAACACATTCAAAGAGTCCCAGACCCTCAAAATAAAGAAATGAAAAATATTACTAATACATAGAAGTATATTTCAGTATTAAAACTACTGTGGATTTGTGCGTTACTGGTGCCTGGACAGGATATGGAGCCAAAGAGAAGCTCTTGCAACCGCTCTGCTTCACCTCCTGTAGTCCATCAATAACAGCACAAATCTGTTTGTGATATCGCCATCCATTTCAGAAAGATGAATGTCATGTCAACATATACACAACGCTGCCACCACTAAATCACTCCGACAGTGAAAACAGGCCAATTAGAGCAAGACAACAGTTTGTCCACACCATCAATTCCCCTGTAATCTCCGAGCGATGAAGACAGCACAAGAAATTGCTGGTTTTGCACGGATCTGCATGGTGTTAGCAGTCCCATATGGAAGTATTCGACAGCGACTGCCCCATGTGCAGCTGCCTCCAGCAAACATCACTAAACTCTTGTGCTTTTTCCTAATGATCTGACTGCAATTTGAAGGGGGAGAGGCAGACCCAAAACTGACCAACATCAGTTGCTGGCAAACTCTCTTTTACAGTTCCTATTCTTCTCTCAAAGGAAGTCAAGAGTACAAGCAAGTATCTTGGGGTATTGAAAGCTGAGCTAATATCCCTGCTTTTCATTAAGGCTGTCTGATACTTCCCATTAAAATATCTATTTCAACTGATATTGCTTTCAATTTTCCTTGGAAAAACAGTAAAATGAAGGTGGGTTTTGCCATTGCTGAAAATGGGTTAGGAAAAAAAAAGATTGCTGTGCTTTTTTCATTGTATATTCCTTTGTTCATTAAACTGCTATGCTTTTTATTTATTACTTCAAAAATGATTCAGTTGGTGACCTATACTTAGAAAAGCGTATTTGTATATCTTGCTTTTAGGAATGGCATTTTAAATAGGTCAGGCAGAGCTGCACTAAACTGCATTTTGCACACACTGGGGAGAGATTTTCAGCTCAAATTTAACTTTTCAGAGAGTCGGCCTGCACTCAGCGAGCTGTGAAAGGCAGCGCCGAACGATCGCTGCACCTGCAGCTGTGAGCACAGCAGCTCTGCTGGCCCCAGGGGCCACACTGACCTGGGGTGTGTGATATTTTTGACATGTACATAAGGTTGCGCTCTCGCTTTACCGTAAATGCACCAAACAATCAGCTATGCCCAGCAGCGCTCCAGGCTCCCAGATAATCTGAAAAGATGTAGCGACATTTGCGAGACATGGAGTCTCACAATTGCAACAACTGATCGTAGACACAGTAGCTGGATTTTGTTAACTGGCTTCCATGGAGTCCCATGCAATGTTGGTAGCAAACAAAACCCAATTTTTATTTTATTTTTTTTTTATGGCAAGACCTCTGATTTGCATTTTGCTTCCTAGGTGACTGTCTTGTGACTACAGAGCAATGAGCACTTACAGAACGAACAAATGCAAGAGGAGTTTGATGAATGGATGATTTGTGTTGGTCTCTTCTCCCAAGTAGCAAGTGATAGGATGAGAGGAAATGGCCTCAAGTTGCGCCAGGGGAGGTTCAGATTGGATATTAAGAAAAAATTCTTCAAAAAAAGGGTTGTCAGGCACTGGAACAGGCTGCCCAGGGCAGTGGAGTCACCATCCCTAGAGGGGCTTAAAAGGTGTTTAGACGAGGTTTAGTGCAGGAATTAGGTTATGGTTGGACTCAATGATCCTGAGGGTCTCTTCCAACCAAAATGGTTCTATGATTCTACTTGACCTTATTTTCTTTACTTCAATATCCTTAATAAGCATACTACCACCAACTACTCCTTTAAATATTTGGAGGAGATGAACAGAAATTAACAGCACAAGAAAGGCCACCCAGAAGCAACCAAATTAGACTGCAGAAACAGTGTGCAGTGCAAGGGAACAGGGCCACACGCTGAGCAATTTAAAAGAAAATAAAATCACAGACTGGTTGGGGTTGGAAAGGACCTCTGGAGATCACCTAATCTAACCTACCTGCTAAAGCAGGTTCACCAGAGCAGATCACACAGGAATGTGTCCAGGTGGGTTTGAATGTCTCCAGAGAAGGAGACTCCACAACCTCTCTGGGCAGCTTGTTCCAGGGCTCTGGCACCTCAAAGTAAAGATGTTTTTCCTCATATTCAGACGGAACTTACTCAGTATTCAAATATTCAACAGCTACCCATTAAGCAAATACCATCTACCCTCTGCAGTAAACGAGCCTGTGGAAAAACTACGCTGTAATAATGAAATTAAAGACTGTTTCATAATGCATATGCACAGGCAAATTAGGGCTGTCTGTGCATTCCCCAACTTAAACTGTTTGACTTTGCAACTTCAATAACGCACTCCTAATGCAGTTTTGGGCGTAAGGTATTTAAATTCCAAAAGCGTTTGTGTACAAATTAGGTAGAGCCCCCGGATTGCTGGTGTGATGCCAGCGCAGCCCCCTGGTTTTGTGAAAGCAGAGCGGAGCATTGGAGTGTGCGAGAGCGTTGGAGCGTGCGAGAGCGTTGGGCAGGGCGATGGTGCTCTCTGCTGGGTGAGCCGCAGGATGACAAGCGCTCCGGCATCAACGCTCAACTACGAGCAGGTGAAACTGCTCCTGGACCGAGCGGTTGACTAATAACTGTGAAATCTACACCTGGATTACATCCTTGTCTGACAGACTTTACAAAACACACATTCACACTGTACGTCACGTGTGCAAATGAGTGAAAATTCAGCCTTTCTAGCCCTCTCTTGTGTTATTTCTGTGGTAGCAGCTGTCTGAGGAGGTTTACTTCTAGGAACAGTAGCTCTGTTGATGTTAAATACAGAATAACTTTTTTTTTTTAAAAAAAAAACAACTTTCTTTTACCATGGAAAAAAAATAATCTCATGCCTGCATAATTTAGAGAGACTTTTAGGCTAAAATGGTATTCTGGAAAACAGCTAATTACTTACTGGGAGTCAGAACAAACACATGTGCCATGGGATGAAACCATTTAAAAGCAGCTTAGTTTATATCATGAAAGGTATACGGTTTGGTGTTTTATTTGGGGGGTTTGGGTGAAATTCTAGAGAAGGGACAGAACAAGAGTGATTAAGTGACTGTTCCACTGTACTGGGCACTGGTGAGGCCTCACCTTGAATCCTGTGTTCACTTTTGGGCCCCTCATCATAAGAAGGGCACTGAACTACTAGAGAGAGTTCAAAGGAGGTGACGAAGCTGCTAAGGGGCCTGGAGCACAAGTCTGATGAGGAGAAACTGAGGCAACTGGAGAACAGGAGGCTGAGGGGAGACGTTATCACTGTCTACAACTGCCTGAAAGGAGGTTGTAACATAGGGGGTATTGGTCTCTTCTCCCAAGTAACAAGTGATAGGATGAGAGGAAATGGCCTCAAGTTGTGCCAGGGGAGGTTTAGATTGGAAGAAAAAATTCTTCACAGAAAGGGCTGTCAGGCACTGGAACAGGCTGCCCAGGGAAATGGTGGAGTCACCATCCCTGGAGGGGTTTAAAAGGCATTTAGACAAGGTTCTTAGGGACATGGTTTAGTGTTAGGTTATGGTTGGACTCAATGATCCTGAGGGTCTCTTCCAATCGAAATGATTCTATGGTTCTATGAGAAATCAGCACCAAAAGGTTTGAACTGCTTTCTTCTACTTAGTGCACTGTACCCCAAATGACTTCCTCACCACACACAACTCTCAATCCCAGGACATCTTACCAAATCTTAATGCCGCCTGGACTTCAGGCCCATGACTGTTGCATTTTGAAAAACTGCTGCAAGCACGTTGACACTGAAGAACTCTGTTCTCCGCAACTCAGCAGAAAAAGATGCAGTTTCAATTCTTGGTTCCCTAATAGCAGTGTCCTGCCATAGTACTCAAACCACATGCAGACACATGGGTGAGATGTTGCTATCTGAGCTCTGGCATTTTGCACTTGCAGGAAAAAATAGTTATGCAAACAGACAACAGCAAACTCAAAATTTTAGTTTAAAATGCACTCATAAGGAAGCCTACTATTTCATGATAAAGTGGAACAAATTCACAAACATCCATTGTTCTCTTTTTTGAAAGGAATCACTGGAATTGGCAGAGAATGCCAGTCCAGCAAGAACTCAGCATGATCTGGACCTTCCCATAGGCAATAACCAGAAACCAAATTTTAAGTTGTAAAGAGAACTTGAACAGAGTTTTGGGATGTTTTTACGCATCTATCTCTGAAGTATCTCATACCAGCCACTATCAGGGACAAAGTGCCAAACTAGAAAGATCAGTTATCTGATCAACATGGAATTAAAAGAGAGCAGAACCTGAACTTCTGTCCAGTTGAGAATGAAGTGGGTGAGATAAGCAGCATTACAGTTAATACTGAAAAGAAAAACTGACTGTGGGAATACTCCAGGGACATTTAAAGAAATGGAAGAGGATAAGAGAAGGTGATTTAAACACCTCGAGAACACCTATGAACTCCTCAGAAGAAATCCTTAACATCCTTTTCAAAGGAATCTCACCAAAAGACCTGAGTGGTTTCTAGAGTAACCTGTAATGCTTACACAGGAAAAAAAAAATAAAGAAAAAATAGAAAGAAAACACATGGCGAGATAATGAAAAAAAAAAAAGCAGGTGCTAAAAGCAGAAAAAAGTGGCACTGACCTCAAGCCTCTTTTCAAGTGACTCTATCCTGTCTTTTTTGCTGGCCAAGTTAGCTCTTGTGTAGCGGTTCTGTCCAGGCAGGTATAACACTTGGCTGTAACATTCTTCCCACACCTGGTTATACGCTTCACTTGAGAGCTCTCCATGCCCCATTCCTTGCCTTACCACTTCCATCTCTTGTGCCAGTAGATCCTGTGCCTGTTGGAAATGATGAGAAATAAACTGAAGTTACACTATGCAGAACACAAGAAAATGCCTCTTGTTTTCAGTCCTTCAGTGTACAATTGATAGGCGCAGTTTTTCTCCTTTCATACTAAAAGCTCACCATCAGTTTAAGCTAACTATGAAATCTAACACAGATGCTGTGGACTATAAATGAAACCCAGGCTACAAGGCTACTCACAGTGCAACTATCCCTCATTTTATATAATTTGGCCCAACCTGACATCACTCTGCTGTAGCTAATGAAAGCTGTGGCACCGCTAGATATTTCATCTTGCTGCAGAAGAGATAAAAGCAAGGACCTTGAGGGGAGGGAGAACAGTACAGACAGAAGCAGCTGTTCTGAAACAAAAACCACTTTTCATTTTCTTTTGCTTGCCCTTCTCCAGACAGTCTGGAAAGTCAACTCCAGACATTAACGGGTGAGCTGTGTAAGCTCCCTTGCAGTAAATCCTACTCTGACTTTAACTTACATATGCTCTGTTGACAGAGAACTACTAGTGAGATACGAGCATTCTGCTGTTTCCAGGTTAGTTTACAATGTCACTTAACAGTGAACCGAAAAGATTCATGTTTTTCTCACAAATCTTAATATTCCTGCCAAAGAGCCTGACCCACTAAACTACATAGGCACCTAGATCCTTCAAATTTTATTTGTAAATAAAAAACTAAAATATCTTTGCTGATCTGGACTTCGTTGGTTATGAATGTATATTATACGTGCGCCACAGATTTCCATATCAGCCACAGATGTCTCGCTGCAAGCAGACATATGCTTTGTAACAGCATATTTCCCAGGAAGTAATTCAAGTGTCACTAGGTAAGATAATTCCAGGGATACAGGGGAAAGGAAAATTAATACCTTGCCCTCGATGGTCAAGACAGATAACACAGGGGTACTTCAACTACACCTAACAAAGTTAAATATTATGAAGGTTCACTATCAATTAGCCTTTATTTGTACAATGTGAGGAGCTACTTAAACCTATCTAGTTGTGGCACCAAAACAGTTCCACAGCTTTAAGACCTCAGCACACCATGTGTAGCACCGCTGCTAATCCTGCCCAAAACACCACTTCGCATCAGGAAAAGAAAGGAGCATTTTAAGGAGACAGTTTAGTAGGAAGATGTTCTAAAAACAAATGGAGAAATAAGGCAACATAAACAAGGCCTGGATGAGAGCCCAGAGATAGGAAAACTTCCTGTTTTGAATTTGATTTTACACAAAGAGGGAATATTACACCTTATGTTAGAGAGCAAGCAGGAGCAAGGATGCAAAAAACTTCTGCCCATCACTTAGGAGACAAAACTTTCAGGGACTCTGAAGATTCCAGACAAAAACTATGAGACTGTAATAGTCTCTACGTGGCAGAAAACCTAATTCTTGTTGCACTTCAAAACAACCAGAGAAAGCACTCAGAGCATGTTCTCAAGGGAACAATCTGGCACTGGCAGGGCAGTGAAATTCATGACCCAACTGTATTTTCCATCTTTAACTTGTTCTGCTTAGAAATCTTCAAGTATAATTATTATACATAAATTGGAAGCACATACTGTTCAGTGTTTCTCTTTTTAGGCTCTTGATTCATTGGTCAGATATAGTCAAGGAGATGGATTTAAAATCTGCTTGTGTATCTTTAGAGTCACTATAAAATAATATGGGATTTAGGTGTAGAGATACCACACCTATTGTCGGGATGCGAGTCTCAGATAGCAGGAGTCGGCCTAAAACAGGTGACTTGGTGGCACGTGATTTTGCCCTTTTCACTTATTTTTATTCCTGTAAGCATTTGGTGAAAGTTTACTGGCACAACTTCACAGGTGAAACTCTTCGAAAGAGCCAACCACAGCACTGTGTGCCTGAACTATCTGTCACTTGCCAGCGAAAAGCAACATCTGCAGCTGCTTAAATAAATGAACCACCCGAAACAGAACCCTTGGTATAGGACTGCTATTTAATTTGGGATTACAACGTAAAACAGGACAGAGTGCCCAGACCACCTATTTATGTCATTCAGCAACAACCTATGCTGCCTATTCAGTGCTTTTTAACCAGGTGGGCTTTAAAATCAGTTGCCACAGCCCAGCAGGCTCTGCACAAGCACAGCTCTGTTGGATCAAGCTTGACAAGCATAATTAAACAACTTGATTTGCTGCTCCAAGTTATAAGCTGGCTATCACGGTCATATTTAGTCTGCACTGCTATGAAAAAATGCTTAGGAATTATGGATTAACAAGCTACACAGGTAGCAGAAGGTGGATATCACATCTAGTTAAAAGTCTCAACAGTTTAACATCAATTTCCAGAAACAGAAAAGTAGAACTTGGTAACTGTCTGGATATTATAGCTCCTGCCTTACTTCAAATGATAAGCAATCACAACACATTCAAAGTAGTATCTAAAAGACAGCATCTTTGGACAAATACCACATCTCATCATTCCGTTGAGTGCCTTGATTAACATTAGCTCACAAAAAAGAGAATGTGCACTTATATGATCCTTACATCTCTTCATACAACCCCCTGAGGATCTCCCAACTAAATTCTGTGCAGGCTTGAAACCGCCTTTTTTTGAAAGATTACAGGACCACGACATAAAGAGACATTAATCACGTGACTGGTAATTAGGCCATACAACTCTCACCTTCTTAAGATCCTCTTTGGAGAACTTCTCATAAGGATTTTGTTCCAAGTAAGCCATGTGTTCTGCATTGTTGCTTCCAAACCCTGGGCCTTTCCCCTTCTTATTACTAGGCTGTTCTGCAAACGGGTGGTGTAAAAGATCAAAATGAAGCATAGTAATCATCTCTTTCTTTATTAGCTCTTCGCTCTTCTGCAAGTCTGTCAGAGGTGGTTCCACATTTAAGGGTCTCAGTATTGTTTCATTAACCTGCCCGGGAATGAAAAAAAGAGATTAAAAACTTCATATACACCAAAGATCATATTAAATTTATATACCTCCATGTGAAAATGTATTATATATATCAGCTAAACCATGCAGAACAGGTCCCAAAATCCCTTGCAGTGCAACACGCAGAGCAACCTGAACACCCAACTGTTCTTTCATTTGTGCATATGAAGTATCTCTTGACCATCTTGCTGTGAAAGTTTCCTGTAAGGCTGAAATCAAATAATTCATTCTCTCATGATCTACTTAGACTGCATTTCTTCCTATAACGATTAAAAGCTTTATTTCTAATTCTTTTTTCCTTAAAAGTGCATTTTGTTTCCACTTACTTCTGAGGGCCGCGGTAGATTCTTCTGAACAGCTTTGTGCATTCTCTTCAGCTCCTTTGCACGCTCTGCGTCTCGGAGAGCCTAGACAGACAAGCTGAGTGTTACACCTGCTACTAAAATACAATCAGATGCTTTCTACAAATGTAGATGATATAAAAACTAATTGATTACTGCACCAAAGATTCCTTAAAGTATCAAGACTTCACGTTATGAAGCCAGAGCCAAACAACAAGCCACTCTCTACGTGATGACATAATTTACTACCTCTGAAGTAAACCACAAGAGCACAGCACACTAAGAGGAGAGATACCCAAAAAGTTATTTACAGCCATCAAATTGTCCTTCAGCCTCAGCCCCAGCAGAGCTTGTTCTTTAAAAATTTCTCCACATCGATTCTGACATCTGCTCTAATTCTCCAGACAGAAAATCCACCAGGAAAGGACAGACTCGTGAATTCGCAGACAGGACTCTGTTTGTCCTCTTCTATGACATAAAGTAACTACTTCTCTAAAACATTTGTGAAAGAGTGAAAACATGAGACTTCTCCTTACATTCCACTTTCACGTAATAAATAGCATGAGAAGGCAGTGCTGCCTAAAACTTCAGGAATTATGATAAAGATATTCCGTTTTCTAATCCCAGCCATGTCATGCCTTCATTTGAAAGGCAGGATGCTGTTCTCTTGTGTGATATTACAACTCAAATTCTTTTCTCTATTCTACGCACATAAATTATCTTTATTTATGTCAAGTCTGTGCATGTGTGCAGGAGACAGACATATGAATGTACAGAATGTGCTTCTCCACAAACGGAACATGCTAGGAAACAAATTCAGGGAAATGCTTATCAAATTAGAAGATAACACAGCACAGCATTTTTTTTAAAATACTTTGTTCACTTGTCAAAGCACAGGCATTGGCAAAAACCCCTCTGAACTCAAAAGAACTTTTATTTGAAGGTATAATAAAAACAGATTTGCATCACACAAATTAGGATAAGTAATAAATGGAAAAGAGACTGTTCTTTTAATTGGAAAAAAATTAAACTGTCTCTAATTACTGGCTAGTACAGCTATTTAACCAGCAAAATTTAAGCTAGCACTTTATCCAGCCTTCCTTGATTCTGAAACAAAGCAAATGAAAAATACAGGGACCCATTCACAAATCAGCTGTATGACCTGTGGTACAGGCCATACAAAAGGCACCAATTCACTGCATGGCAGATTTCTATCGGCGTGCTACCAACCTGCCTTAATCTGTATGTACCCAATATACACACATTTCACAAATAGTAACTTTTAACCTTGAGAATAACCTGAAATTCAAAAAAAAAAAGGTAAAACCACAATTCTCACGTACTTAAAATCAAACACGTGCCTCTGTAGATAAATGCTTTTAATTATACTACATTTAGGCAGACAGATGCAGGATCTAGGGCTTACATAGTCTTAAGAGACTTCATTGTAGAAAATGATGTGGTACATAACATTAACAAATTAAGAAAAGGGTTCAGAGAGAAAACCGCTTTAGCCTCTGTGTGTGTACTCTGAGGCAGCAGAGAAAACATGTACGTTTTCCTATGTTACTCTGTAGAAGCTGCACCACTTCCACTAAACAGGTATGAAACTATGGGAACCATACAAGGAACATATTTTATTTTAAATAAGAGGCACTATCCACACACACACCTACCTGCTTGCGGGCATCTATATCAGCAGTATCTTCGACAAAGGTTTCATCTACTTCATGTTCCTCAAGTTCTTTTTCTGCATTTTCGGGTAAAACAATCTCAAAGTCGTTCTTTGGAGCAGGAAGGGCCATGAGGCCGAGGCGCAGATGTTCACGAGATTCTCTCTCCTGTTGAAATAACGCAAAGGTGCAATACAATCAAATTCCAGCCATCTACATTAACAGACACAAACAATACACAACCAACATAATCTGGTAATCTTAGTCTGCTACAAAGCCAACAGAAACAAAATCTTCGGAAGCCTGACAAAGTGCCATGTTACTAACCCAGCTGGGCCTACAGACGCCCCACCCCAGAGTTTATGGATTATTAAGCACAGGAATTCTCTGATGCTAAAAACTAGCATGCAGCTTTCTTAAAAAAAGCTAATGAAATCTTCAAACAGGCTGAAATACTCAAGTGAAACAACAGCACGGCACCTTTGCCTCCCAGTAGCTTCACTACAACAGTGGAGATTCACATGAACACCTTCAAAGAGACTGAAAATATGTGAAAATGTGTGTCCACGCTGTTGGTGGACACAGAGGTATTTGCAATTGGGATATTTTCTTTCCTTGCAGCTGCTCCCAAATCTGAAGATTGTGGCACAGTATGAAAACACAAACAGCACCAGATGTGGAAACCAGTGGAGTCCATCAGGAAACTGACGCTTCAATTTTCCTTCTAGCAGCAAAGCACCTTTTTACTATAAGAAGGCTAAGACAGAACCAAAGTATAAGGACATCAAATACATCTTGTTCTTCAAGCTAAGAGGAAACTTGAAGTTCTGTATTTGAGTTATTTTTTGCAAGATGAACATGCCAAAAACTTGAAGCAGATCTCCTTAGCTAGCCCAAGAAGAAAAATGTCAATAGCTCTGGTGGGAGATACCCAAAGCCACAGTTAAGGCTGCAGAATCAGTCACATAAAAGGAGTTCCCAAGGTGCTACCCATTAAGTATATGCCCTTTTATACCACATACCGTGGTATATATTAGACCATGCCTAATTGGCAGGGTACATCTGGCTGAATTTCCAAGAATGGAAACATCTGTTGCCAAAGGTGATGAAAGAGCCTGGATGTGACTCAGATTACTAGACATCTCAAAATCCAGTGCTCCTAACAGCAAAAATTCAACTCCTTTAGCTCAATGTTGTCAACAGGAGAGACTGATGAAAAGGTCCTGTAGGTAAATCGGGAAGCCAAGGTGATGAGGGATTTGAGAGCTGCGTAGGGTTGCAAGAAAAATGAATCCTTAAGATATATTTCCCGCTCAGCTTCAAAGATACAAGAAGGACTGAAATTTAACTAGGTCTTCTTTGACAAATAACTTCAGAGTGTTTTTACGGAGCACACCGAAAGTTGTTCTAAGTGGCAAGATTTCTGTTCTTTCCAATAAAGATTTATCAGGTGATGAGTAGAGATTCATACACAAGTGGTAGAAATAACACTTGCATTTATTATAAAATAAAATTCTGTTCAGGAGGTAAGAATTAAAAATCCTGAAAAATTAATAGAACACGGATATCCACTTGTTAAGCACTTCTTACCATTTGTTTCACGTAAGATGGGTCACTGTAATCTGCCATTCCTTCTTCTGGGTTGATGTTCAGTTTATCACGCAGCGGAGTTCTGCCAGGAGTTGTACCAACCACAGCTTTAGGAGTTAGTCCTCCACGAGGAGTTAAGCCTTCTGGCCCTTGAGAAGGTGTTCTAGAGAAAATGCAGATACAATCATTTTCTTTCCTAAAGATGTCTATTTTCCAAAGTCTGAATGCTGCAAAAAATATATAAATACCGTTACTAATATGGATTATTTGCATGAGAGGCAGGGAAACTGTAATATGCAATTAGAAGAATTCAAAAGATAAATTGTTTAAACTTGTCGAGGTGCAATCAAGGACCTGTCAAGCTGAAATCTATCTAGGCAAGTCATTACGGTAAGTTTTGGGAACTACATCAACATAAACTCTCACTGCTATTTTTTAAGAGAAGGTGTAACCACCAGGCACTATTTTGGGATACAGTAATTAGGATTTAATTGCAAGGTCTGATTTCCCCACCACCTGTGGCAAGTCATTCACTCTAAATTCATCTGGTTTAACAGCTGCCTCACCTTACAATTGAATGAATCACTCTGAAGATGCCTCTTTGCTTTCACTGATTATTGAAGTGGTGATTACATTATCATAATTACTTTTAAGCACCTACGGTTAGGCAAGATGGATTAAGTCTTAGATTTTGTGGACCTCAGTAGCTTCTCCTCTAGACTAGGAAGAAATATTGTTCTCTGTCCCAATAACTTAATACATGAAAGGTGTGCAGACATTCTCTTGGATAGAGTCACAAGTTTTCTGTTGCAAATTTACAATGAGGTTTCACATAGTGATGTTAATAATAAACTGATAAATGTCTCATGGTTGGGAAGAACTTTTAGAAAAAAAAGACTATGTTATGGCACTCATCTACACCTATGTAAATATTTTCCAACAGCAATGACAAGTATGTGTGTTGTAGAAAATAACTGTGGCAGAGACAGACTGAACAAGACTATTTAATCCATTATTTCCACTACTAGTTAATGTAATTCTGTAGTGCCAGTAAGATGCCATAATGGTGAATAAACGGGATTGTACATATGGCCTGACACAAACTACTGGGCCTCTTTTAAGAGATACAACAGTGACCTATTTCCTGGATATTATTTCCTGTGAGACACAAGGGATATTTTCCTCTTGCCTGAAGTTGTTGACCGATTTTTCATGAATTCTCATTTATTATAACAAATACCAGCAATAACATTTGCAGGATGACAGCCACAAAAAAAAAAAACCCAAACAGCGAAATGAATTTTTATGGTTTCAAATGAATGTTTAATAAGATATATTTACTTTGTTGATTATACTAGCAGAAAAAGTTTTGAGACTCTTTCCAGAAGAAACAAATTTTGAGTAAGCAGGTTGTTTTTCCCTAGCTCTCTCAGGGCCATGCAGTGTTTAAAAACCCTATTAGAATTGTCAACTTCGTTACCTTTTAAGAAAATTCTTATAACTAGGACACAGAGAAAACAAAACCCACCCACACTAAAGGCAACAACTTCCCTAAAAACCTTGCATCAACATATTACACATTTCAAACCATCAAATAAAAAAAGGTGTACTTAAATATTTGCTCTTTTGGCCTCAATAATAAGATGATGGCTCTGGTTTCAATACTCTGCCTCTGTAAGAAGATATGGCTTCCCTTTATTGATTTTTAACCACTTGAAGGATTTTTTTCTCTCTGCTCAACGTCTTGGATTTTCACACTGATAGAGCATTTCTGCAAGCAAGCCAAGGTGCTACATAGGTACCACCTATGTATTTACATTTTTTCATGTCAAATAACCCAAATGAACAGCCAGATCACTCCAGGCAAAACTCTACATTCATTCTGCACCACACTGACGCCAACAGATCTACAGAAAAGGATTCATTTATGTGGATCCAATTAGAAGAGCAGGGCTTTTGCACATAGCTTTTAAACAACAAAATAAAGCTGCTTTTGAAAAGCTGCCATAAAGGTCCTTTTTCTTTCATTCTCCACTTTTCCTACTAGCATGATACAAGTAAAATTAGAACCTAAGCTGAAAAAATTGACAGAGAAAATGTACCAAGTGTAATATTTTTTAGCCGTATGGTATTTGGCATTTGTGTGATGTATTTATTTAGGACTCACTGTAAGAGTTAAACCAGCAATTCCATACTATTTAGATTGGCAATATAAGAAATATTTTATTTTGGCTATATACGGCTTGTAAAATATTTACTCCAGCTTTTCCTAATTCAGTGTGGGTTTGGCTCTGGGAGCTCCCACACCTTTGACTCAGAGGTAATACTTTGGAAAGGCCAGGATCTGCATACAGAATGACACTCCACCTTACTATTTATACTCCTGTATTACTTTGGTATAATTTATATTGCTTCAGACCACAGAAAACTTCACTTTGGACCAAAACTCCAGTGAGCTATAGACTGTACAAATATAGGTGATGTGGCTAAGCTTGTGAAAGACACAGAAGGAAAAAGTTGTACAACAAGGCCTTGAAATGTTAATAAAAGCGAGTTGAAATTTGCTTTAAAGCACTGACCATAACTTTCTGTTTCACACACTGCAATCTGCTTGGTCTAAACACCACCACATGCCCAGCCAATCACCCAGAAGAAAAAGAGTCAGCTTTACCTGAAGGGTGTGGAAAGCACAGTATTTGGTGTCTGAACAACCTGTTTCTGTGGTGTTACACCCGAAAAGTCGCTTTCATGCAAGGGAGTGTTAAGACCTCCTTTCAGGGGGGTATCCACATTTGTCAGAGCCATCAAATTCTGCGCTTCCTGTAGAACAGACAACACATCGCTAAGACTTTTACAGTCACACTCTAAATCTTTAACAGATTCAGTAGCAGTAAGAACAGCTGAAGAGTTATTTGACTTTCAGTTTGTGGAAAATATTTAATACTTCTTAACTGTAACACCCATACACTGGTATTTACAAACCCAACTGTGCCACTGAATGGGATTTTAATCTTTATTTCCAGTAAAATACAAATTGTAGTTGCAAAAATGAGTGGGTTGCTTAATGTTTCACTTTCCTTCATTTTGCTAGACTCCACAAATCTGCAAAATTTATTAGTAACTGAATACTCAAGTCATCCTAAGGATCCTGATTCTCAGAGGGGATGGCACAATTACACTCTGAAATTCAACATCAATTAAGTTTATCTAAAACACACTTCAAAGAGAACATTCCAAAAGAGATGGTCACTGTTTTCTGGTCTATGACTCAAATGGGGTTTTTATGAATACCCCCTTATTTCTTCTTTTCTTTTTCCTTTTCACAATGAAGAATTAAGGCACTCTGAAACTGCACATAGCAGTTATCTTCATAGAAGACTACTAATCCATCTAGGGAGCTATGTATATGCATAATCCTGCAACACATGGGATGTCAGAGTGCAAACACTGCACAGACACATCATCTGCACAGTCAGCAACATACTCTTCTCTCCTCTCACAAAACTGTTGAAATACAGCTAATTATCAACACATATGGGGTTTTTTTGTTTTGGGGTGGAGTTTTATTTGTTTGTTTTACACACCAGCTGCACTGATTTCATTTAGTTATTTCCCCACTCAACAAAACGTTACCCAACATTATCAGTTTCTGAAAGAACCCAGATGCTCACATAGTCAGCGTAACACAAATATAATTCAGAAATTGCAAAGGTAGGTTTTTGACAGTCTTTGTCTTCAGTGGTTTCAAGCCAATGAAGTGCTAGAGAAATATTATTGCATTGTTGTAGTTATTACTTCTTGTTCACTGAAATAAAAGCTGAACAGCAAAACTAAGTAGGAAACAACATAAAAGACATAGTTTTAAGGCCATGAACGCTGTATACATCTCGGATGCTGAGAGGTACCTAAGACAATGGAAAATTATATAGGACACCAGGATAACGGCTAATACTAAAAGTTGCACACAATATATAATACAACAAGAAAGTGTTGTAGTGTTTTGAAGCATGATGACAACTGATCAGAAAGTGGCGGATCTGCTTCTACGCCTTTCAGTGTGTCCTCGAGATCAACAGTCAGTTCAAACTGAGGGAACTGGGGCTGTTAGGCTGAAGAAAAAGAGGCTGAGGGGAGACCTTCTCGCTGTCTACAACTACCTGAAAGGAGGTTGTAGCATGGAGGGGTTTGGCCTCTTCTGCCAAGTAGCAAGGGATAGGACAAGAGAAAATGGCCTCAAGTTGTACCAGAGGAGGCTTATGTTGTATATTAGGAAAAATTTCGTCCTGGAAAGGATTGCCAGGCATTGGAACAGGCTGCCCAGGGAAGTAGTGGAGTCACCATCCCTGGAGGTCTTTAAAAGGCATTTAGACGAGGTTCTTAGGGACATAGTTTAGTGCTAGAGTTAGTTTAGGTTATGGTTGGACTCAATAATCCTGAGAGTCTCTTCCAACCGAAATGATTCTCTGAAAGCCCAGCACTACACATAATCTAAGGAATGCCTCTATGGTACTTACACCTTCTCTTCAGTTGACTGCTGGCACTAAAACTAAAAGCCCGTTCTGTACGTTGATACAGTACCTGCAGGATCCTGTCTTGTGCTGCTGGAGTTTTGGGAGTCCTTAGTGCTATGCTGCTGTTGGTCACGTTGTATTCAGACAGAAGAGTGCTGGAAGCAGAGTTTGTAATTCCAGATTCCTCAGCAGTCTGGCGTGCAATCTCGCTTGCCTGGCCTACTTTTACAACTTCTTCAAGTTCTGAATCAGATATCTTTAAAAGAGAAAATTCCAAGGCATAGTAAGGTAAAACACAACCACGAGATTCACTTGATAAAACAGAAAACACTGACTGGCTTTGGCCTTGTAAGTCATTTATTGATCAATGAACAGCTTACCTGAGGAGCTGGAAGCACTAGTTTACTTCTTTTTTTGGTAAATTCTGACACTCCACTGGTCTGTAGAATAGCTGAAGGCAAGTCTGACTCTTTTTTCCGTTTCATATGTTGTTTGTCTTTTTTGCGCTCCCTTCCTTCCCTTTCACTGTCATTATGGATAAGAGAATCATTTTAGAACACACGGAGCAGCTACAAAGTAAAAGAAACAAGCAAAGAGCAAAAAGCCTGTACCCTGATCAAAGGTTAGATATGCTGAAATAAAATATGTTGCAGGAAGGGTGAACCAACTTGTGGTGCAGAAGTTAAGCGATTACATCTGGTCTGCAGATCCTGCAGCAGAACCCACCAGGCAGTATAAAGCTTCTGAATTCTGGCATTAGGCAACAGGTGGTTGCTTCAGCTACAATTAGCTGGGTCACGGGAGCAAGAAAAAAAAGTCAGTCTAAAAATTTAGATAGCAAGAATCAGAGCACACGAACAGTCCCTTTTTCTCCAGCAGCTGCTAAGAGAAGACAAACATTTTCTGTGGGACATGCGAACCAATTTCTCTTCAATATTTAATAAAAATGATATTGTCTTCAAACTGCCTGTAAAATCATAAGCTTCAGGCTGAAGCTTCTGCCAGGCCCTCTGAACTAAGAGCAATAAAGAAAGAATCAATTAGATCATAAGCTAACAAACCAAACTCTCTCAGTTCAAAGCAGCTGGCAGAAGTAGTGGGAAATGCAATTGTACAATTAAATATGTACCATAGTGCTCATGATGAAGATGGGCATTTAAATTCTCAGCTGCATGTTTGGGGATTTTTGGGGGGAGGGGGAGAAGTTAACCATTTAGGGAGATTCTACTTAAGAACAATTCCAGCAAAAGTAATACTACGACAGGCAAAATCTACTCCTGTAAGCAATCTCAGTAATGTTAGGACTTGGAGAAAGGACTGCAAATACACAAGCAAATCTACTGCTAAAAGAAAATGAACCTCAAGAAACTGAAGATTTCTAATTAAAGAGCAAGAACGTACATGAAGAACTTCATTTGTATGGGAAAAAAAGGACAATCAGATTTTTAGAAAGGTAAAAAATAAAGAAGACTGAAAAGGCAGAAGCAACCTGAACTCGAATCTGTCCCAAGGAAAATACAACTCCTGCCCATGTTGTATTTCAGACATTTCCAGGACTCATAAGTATGGGGGTATTTTTTCAAATATACTGTTCCCTCCTTAGTATAACACACACTTACGATCTTAATTCTCCATCCAGGTCTTGCTGACGTAGCTTCCTGAAATCTGCATCAAGGGACTGGTAGTTTTCCTCTGATGTATCATAAAAACCAGGGGCAGGCTTCTTTTCAAATGGAATTTCTGCATTATAATCCACGCCTCTCTTCTTTTTTCTTTTCTTCTGAATCTCAATTCCAGCAGCCCGAAGTTCTCGTCTTTTCTGGAGAGCAGCAAGACGTCTACAGAAACGGTAACATTATGTGATTTAAAGCGCATAACTACAGGTGGTTCCTGTAACCTAAGATCTGGCGCTACTTTAATCAGTTGGTGCTGTCATAGGGCTTGACATATTTAAAGAAAAATGAAGTTCTTCTCACAAGTGACTATCAAAAAGTCTGATTTAAGTCTGTGCCTGACTTTACACATTATAAAAGCTACAGAGTCAATAAAATACTCCCAGTATGTGAAACTAAGCATAAGCTTACCTGGCTTCTTCCAGCTGCTTCTCTCTTGCTTTTCTTTTGGCCTTCTTTCCCTGCGTATTAGCCAGACGAGCTCTAGCTTCAGACAGCATTTCAAGTTCATCTGCAATAGTACAGATAAATAGAGCTACGAATTTGCACTTAAAGATGGGAGTAATGGAAAAAGTGACAGTACGATCAGAAAGTAATCCTTAAAGCTGAATGAATCAATGCTTTCACAGGCATTCTGCACAACCGCTAAACCAGTTTTCTCCAAGTTGCTCCAATATGTTTCCTAAATCATTGGTCAGATGAAATTTAAACTTTAAGAAAAAAAAATACCTAATGTTGGAAGAAATTCTACTAATATCTACAGCGAATCAAAATATATACATAAAGAGGCAAATTGACCACACTAATGAAATTATAATTTCATTCACATATTCATTGTGAGTACTATATTAGAGAACTTGTTAATTTCATTTACATCCAGATCCAAGAGTGCTATATTTGTGAACATGTGACTATTCAAAAAACACTGCTGGTCTATTCATGGAATTTTAGCAGTGTTCATTTTTGAGTTCATATTATTGCTATGTGCAAGGAAGGTGTGAGCTGACTGAAAAAGACAAAAATCCAGAAATACGAATGCAAACAAGCAGAGTAGTTGTCAAAGCAAAGGTCAGTCACAGTAAGAGATGATTAAGACAGATTAGAAGGTAGGGAACACACCAAGGAAGACTGGAAAAGTATAACTAACTAGCCAGATACAGAATAAGACAAAACCTGCAAGAAAAAAATGATCAGAGGGTGGAGAAAAAAGACAAAAGAAACCCAGGGTACAGAGCCTGCGTAAGAAGGAAAAAAACAAAGTGATCAGATTTCTGTCAAAAACAGTAAAAAACCTCTTATCTTACCTTCATCCATGTCAATAGGATCTGGTCTGGCTGGTTTGGTTTCTGGATTTGGATCAATTTCTCCAGGTTTAAGTTTCCGAGGATCATCAGCAGTTTCTTCCTCATTGTCTCTCTGAGCAGCTTTGTCCCTAAAAAACACATTGTATGTATGTCACAACTGGCTCTTCTACTTTCCCTCAGGCTCAGAATAACCACCCCTCAAATGTCCCCAAAAATCGATCAAAAAAGTAACCTTCTACTATGTAACACACATTACACTTGTTACATGATTACTGCAGAAATGATTCATGAACATGGTACAGTTACATAATCTTAAATTAGACAAGAGAAAGAAGCCAACACAGTATTATATTAAAACCATATTATATCAAATACAACATTGACAAACCTAATGGTAGAGAACTCGAGTAATGAACAGTAAGGACTAGAATTCAAGCAGTGTGACAAAATGAAGAAGTCAGGGTTTCCCATTATGCTTTTATACTCAAGCAATCACACCAGAATTAAGAAGGCTCACAGGGAAAACAGCACTTTCCTTCTGAGAGCCTACATAAACCACCTGTAGCATACAGAGATGATGGACAAACATTAAGCCATTTCAAAAAGATGTGTTTTATGTCTGTATGTCTGTTTTTTTCCCCTCTCACACACTCAGCCATGCTGATCAGACAGTCAAAAAATACCCAAATAAATCTGAAAACAAAGCCCATAAAAAGTTTCAACCTTGACAACCCTCTAGCCAGAATGACCAGAAGCAAAAAAATATGTACCTGCATCTATTCAAACCTGCTCTCCCATGTATCAGGAGCTTCTTTCAGGCTAAACATATGAACTGAAAAGTAACAGTCCTGGAGGACTTGCTTACAAAACAACTTGGTCAGCTTGAAACCACCAGACCTCAGCACCATGGAAAAAGGGAATGACAAATCACTACAACAAACTCCACAGATTTTCCTGGTATGCACCTCAAGGAAAACAGTAACTCACAGCAGAAATTCATAGTGTTCCAAACACTGTGCAGCAGTTCTCCCAATAATTGGGGCGATGGTTCTCCACTGGGTTGGCATGAGCTTGGCCAGGTGCAACAGTTTCTCCTCTTCTTCTCGGGACCATTCTGTCTTTTTGATGCTCGGGTCCAGCCATTCGTACCTGTTAAAAAGTTAAGAAATTAAGGAAGACAGTTCCAAGCTATCCATTGATTTACCTTGAATTAATTCAGAACAGCACTGACTCAAATCATAGAATAATTTTGGTTGGAAAAGACCCCTAAGATCACCGAGTCCAACCATAACCTAACTTTAGCACTAAACCACGTCCCTAAGAACCTCGTCTAAACATCTTTTAAACCCCTCCAGGGATGGTGACTCTGCCACTGCCCTGGGCAGCCTGTTCCAATGCCCGACAGCCCCTTCCATGAAGAAATGTTTCCCTATATCCAATCTGAACCTTCCCTGGTGCAACTCGAGGCCATCATCACAATGACATTTCAAAATCTTGTCACACAAATTTCACATAAGTTTTTTTTTCTGTACAAAAGGATATTACTCCAGAGTATTTTTTACATAAATATTTGAGCTTTAAAATGTACTATTTATCCATCACTTTTTTAAACAGTACTGTCTCCCCTTCCTTTCCTCATCTCTACTCGGGCAAAGTAGGGACTCTGAAAATTAATCCAGAAAAAGTAAAAATCACAACAGTTAAAGGTCCAGAAATGGTAGATTTGTTTGGTCTGGACCCTTCAGCTATTATCTTATTAATCTTTATCTGTGCCAGTATTGTTACCTTTATACGGAAATATTCTAATAAATATGTGCAGTTCAGTACTTGAGAAACTAAGTCTGATTCTCAAATAGATTCGTATTGCATGTATTTGCAGCCTTTTTAAACTTATATTTTCTTATATAAAATGAAATTGCACAGTGCAATTTCTAAACATTTAGCCTCAAGACAAATTCTCATTATGACAAATGAGAAAATGATCTGTAAGAGAGATTAATATCATACAATTTTACTTCACTGGTAATGCTCAGTGGTTAAAATGTGTAAATACAGAGAAAAAAAAAATCATGTACACAATTTTAAGTGATCCTGTATTTGCTAACACTGCAGTCACCGGTAAAGAGAACATTCATCTACTTTTGTTCAATTACTTTCAAGCAATAGGAATTTGAAATATCCACAACAGCAGAAATCAAACAACCTTAAAACTATTGTTCCCCTGTGGACATAAATTAATCTGTGGTAATTTCTAAATTCCCACTAATTATGAATCTCATATTCCCAGACATGGCACTTCTCACCATCTGGCTTTGCACTGCTTCGCTGATTTTCTGTGCAACAAAGAAGCGATCCGTGACCACTGGTTTTTGCCATATTTCATCACAGCTGCTTTCAGAATTTCATCCTTGAAGAACAAAAAAAACAAACAACAAAATTGTTATGGATCATAAGCACTGGCAAAAGAGAAAGTCTGAGCTCAAGCAGAGAGCATGGTATATTTCATGTAACGGGCTGACTCAGTGGAAAGAGCATGGCACATGCTCAAGATGAATGATGATCTGTATCTTAAAGACCAATTAAATCAGTAAAATGAAAAAGATAAGTGATAATTACTGTGGCTTACTTCACAGATCCAACAGAACTTCCAATACTATCATTTTCAATGCTTTCTAATGCACAGTTTTTAAAGGCAAGGAGGTAGGGAGGTGTTTGTCTGGTAATGACACAACGTTTGGAAAAAAAAACAAAAATCAGAGATACTTCTGGTGAGCTTGTTTTAAGCAATACCATAATATTAAACTTCTTTTCATATTTCAATGCAAATGGAATATTTATCTGACAATGCAACAGGCTGTTAAAAATATCACAAAAATAAAGGAAGTTTATACTAAGTTCTCTTTAACAAGCAAATCTTAAAATAAATCAATTCATTGTTAAGAATGTAACCTCCAAAAGCCCTGATCCCAAAGCTTATAAACTTCTGGGAGAAAAAAAAATGTAATGAATCCAGCTTGGGAGCCAAGTTGTTCATTTATGTCAAAGCGTGCACTGAGACGTGATCAAAAGCCAGAAGTCCTATCAACTGTCTGTCAATCCATCCATCAATCCCTTCCCCGCAGATAAGTGGTTTTGTTATTTCTGGTTTCCTGACAGGTCAGAAAGTGGTATTTTAAATGCATCAAAGCTATTCTTGCAGCCCTGTCAACCACAGACGTTCCACTTCTGTATCCAGCAAGCACTTGTAGCTGTGTTCAGAATCTACTTAGCTGCACAGAACACGTGAATCAAGGACAGATGCTCTGTCTGGCACAGACACCTCCCAGAGCAAACAGCAGCTTTAACTGTCTACTGGCGATGAGCTCTGGCTTGAGCTGCTACAGGAAACAAGTCATGTAATTTCTATTGAGAAAGAAATAATAAATCCTTGCTTTTTAAAAACTTACTTGATGTTATATAGCACGCTGAAGCCACATTGATGGCTTTTTTTCTTGCAAGTAACTGGTCATTTTCCTAATGACCTGATACACCTGGTTCCATTTTCTGTAATTTTTGTGTTGTATACAAAATCAAAATGTTAATCAAAAAATAGCACCAAAAAGAGATATTTCATCTCTGGTACACAGAAATGGGTGAAAAAATGACCTATTTAACCCGTTGTTGTTTCTCTTAACAGTCATCAAAATCAGTCAATTATGGAAGATCATAAGAGTAGTGTAAGGACATGGTGGTTCTTCCTGTCCCCTGCTGATCCCCAATTCAGCTGCCTCCTGGCACACAGCTGATATGTTAAAAGGGCTTAAAAGAAAATGCAGCACACAGTACATTTATCTTCCATTAATTTTTCTTACTGCCTTTTGGAACTAGGTACTTGTGCAGCATCCAAAGTATAAAGTGGCAGAGTTCTGGATTTAACAGTGTCGGGTACCTCATTTTGCTTTAAACATGCCACCTAATAAAACTGACACCCTTGATTTCTGGTGTTATTACTGTATTTTGCATGATCACTCGCAGTTCTGAAAGCATTCAGTGGCAAAATTGGGACAGAGAGGTGGGTTTTTTTTGCTCTTTTTTGAACAGTACATATATTTCTGTGCACAAAGCACTCTGGGCTGCAGGTGATGAGTCCATATCCATCTTCACCATTACCACATTTCGAAAGGTCTTTAAGGGTAAGAGTTTCCAGCCCCCTCCTACACCTAGAGAATAAAAACCCTACCTATGCAGTATAAGACACACTCCAGCCTACAAAAGGGGCAGCTCGGAGGACAACACTGCCCAGGCATTTTCTCCAAGAGACAGTTTCTCCAGGAGGCAGAGACAGAACACAGGCATGGCTGAGCTTCCTGTCCTCCCCAACATGCAGCCTTCAGGAGAAAAAGCACCAAGCTGACTTCTGCCCACTTGGGCTCAGGATGATAAGGAAGATAACAATCAGAGAGACAGAGCTGTTCTGCTGGGAGGACAGGCTGAGAGAGTTGGAGCTGTTCAGCCTGGAGAAAAGAAGGCTCTGGGGAGACCTTATTGTGGCCTTTCAGTACTTAAAAGGGGCTGAGAATAAAGATAGGGACAGACTTTTTAGCAGGGCCTGTTGTGACATGACAAGGGGTGATGGTTTTAAACTAAAGAAGGGGAGATTCAGGCCAGACATGAGGAAGAAATTGGTTACACTGAGGGTGGTGAAACACTGGCCCAGGTTGCCCAGAGAGCTGGTGGATGCCCCATCCCTGGAGACATCCCAGGCCAGGCTGGACTGGGCTCTGAGCAACCTGATCTGGGTGAAGATGTCCCTGCTCATGGCAGGGGTTTGACTGCATGAGCTTTGAAGGTCCCTTCCAACCCAAACTACTCTATGAAGGCCCAAACTGCAGAGGAATCAATTCCACCAGACGCACAGTGCCCACAGAGGCTTAACCCACCACATCCCGCGCTGGAGAGGGCCCAGAAAGATCCCAGATCTCCCCCCACCCCCGCACTGTTACAAGACACCCCACTACATGACTCCCCTACGCATGCGCACAACGACCCCTCCGCCCGCGCCTGCGCACTAATGCCGGACACCCCCCCAACACCAGTCGCTAAGGCCCCGGCCCTCGGGGGGCTGGGGGATTAAAGCCATCGGAGTCCTACCTCGGTGTTCCGCCACACACCGCCCTTAATCATAATCCGCGGCATCTTGGCGGCGAAGGAATTCGGAGTCCTGCAGAGAAAACGGGGTGAGAGGCGAGAAACGCCGCTCGGCTCAGCAGGGCCGGCCCAGACCCCGCGCAGGCGCCCTTCGCGGTCACGGCGCGCGCTCCGCGCAGGCGCGCAGGGAATACGGTAACAGCCGCGCGGGGGGAGGGCGGCGCAGGCGCAGACGTGACGGCGCGGCGGCCCCTCGGGTGGGGCGTTTTGGGGGAGGCGCTTCGCGCTACCGCCCCCTGTGGGCTGGAGGTGCGCACGGCGGAGGGGCGCGGGCCTGCTCCGAAATCACAGAATCACAGGACAGTTTGGGTTGAAGGGAACTTCAAAGCTCATCCAGTCCAACCCCTGCCATGAGCAGGGTCATCTTCACCCAAATCAGGTTGCTCAGAGCCCCATCCAGCCTGGCCTGGGATGTCTCCAGGGATGAGGCATCCACCAGCTCTCTGGGCAACCTGGGACAGTGTTTCACCACCATCAGTGTAAGCAATTTCTTCCTCATGTCTGGCCTGAATCTCCCCTTCTTTAGTTTAAAACCATCACTCCTTGTCCTGTCACAACAGGCCCTGCTAACAAGTCTGTCCCCATCTTTCTTCTAAGCCCCCATTAAGTGTTGCAAGGCTGCAATAAGTGACTACTCATAAGTTGCATCAAATTCCCCAACTAACACAACTGGGGAAGGGACAGCAGGAGAAAATAACATTTCACTATTGTTACATTTACTGTATGTTTTCTTAATTTGGGAAAAAAACATGCGTTTACATGGATGCACTGTAGCCTAAATGAAAACTGAGGTAGTCAAATGTCGTAACACAAAGATTTTAACACATTAAATCTTGTACTTTTGTTAGGCCCTACAAGATTTAATTAATAATTTTTCTCACAGCTGAAGACTTGCCCATTCCATCCTTTACAAGGCCATTGAGGAGCTTTTCTTACTAATTATAATTACCAGTGTTTGCAAAAGCAGCTGGAAGATGATACTACGATGCCTCTTTCACCATCAATTCTGAAACACAAACGCTACCAATGCACCCAGCTGCCATTGCACTCATCACCTTATTTCTTGACACTGGATTGGCAGCCATTTCTACTATTTTAAAAGAAATAAAGAAATGCTGGGCCTTCCACACTTTTTAAATTTTTCTGAAGTTAAAATATATATATATATATATAATATTTCCTTCCTTATATTCTAGCCACATCTGGTTGGTGGTGAACCATATTGCAGCATGGCCTTATTCACCTAGAGTCATTTACTTCACTCTACATTTAACTTTGATTCACTTATTTAGGAGCTACATAGCACATAAAATGACAGCTATTTACTCAAGTTTTTGTCATTAGTGTGATTTCCTATTACATTTTACTATTTTGTCCAAACTCAGGATGTCTTCAAGAAGAAAATCAGGTGAATTTTTTGGTTGAGATAGAAAACTTCATAGTATGGTTTAGAGAAGCCTTTGATTTTTCTTAAAACTCCGCAAGAATAAAAATACTACAGTTTTAGCTAGGAAAAAAACAATATTAAGAACTGTCCACGTCCTTTTTTTTAAACAGGTATGCCTTTAAATTTCAGCAGCCCAAGAATCACTTTCAATCCTCACAAGTGCAATGCATTGCATAATGAACAGAGGGGAACCTCATGAGTCATGAAACACTTTATTTATCAGAGGCAACCACCTGGAATATTTATTTTTACAAACACAACAAGCTCCATCTGAAGAAGTCTTCTGTTGTCTTTCCTTACAATCAAAAGAAGTTCATGCTGTTTATTTCCTTCAGTGAATCTAACCACACTAAATTGGGCTCCCTTCTTTACCATTGTGCAACATACAATACATATACATACAATAGTTATAAAAACTTTTATTCCCTGTCAGACTTAGCTTTCCTAGTCTCCTCTGATATGTAGGCTTACAATTCTCTTTACTATTTTTGTTTATTCTTTGTACCTGTTCTGTAGAAATTTTCTTCAAATAAATGATCAGAATTGTACAGTAATGCAGGTAAAAATTCCTCCACACTTGTATAATAGTGTTACTATTGCCTAGAAATGTTTTTATTTATTCATATCAGGAAAACATTCTTCTTTCTCACAACTGTATCAGGTAGTTTGCTTAATCATTCCAAAATATGAATCACTCATCCCCAAATGGTGACTTCCCAGCTTGTAGTAAAAAGTTCATAACCACTGGGGTTCACAGTCACCGATATTTTCTTGTCTGATTTTACTGCAACTATAAAGAACAAGATCACTTAAATACCTTTGCCAATCTGGCGTGAAATCAATACGTCTATGGGTGAGTTCAAATTCACTCTTGGAGAAGCGCATTCCCAATCACACAACAGCTGTGGGACCTCCAGAGGTCACTGGTCCAACTGGTTGCCCAGGACAACGTCCAGATTGCTTTCTAATATCTCAAATTTTTTGGTTTTAGTATCTCTGCCAATTCTCTGGGCAACCATTTCCAACCTGTCTCCTACATCACCGGAAACCCTGTGCCACGTATTATCTGTATCTATAAACAAAAGCATACATTTGAGAGCAATAAAAAAGCAGTGGTGGTTTCATGTTTACATTCTCTAAGTTAAGCTATAGGTTCACTCTGCTGCTTTCCAGACTGAATTCTAACACTAGGGGACAGTCTGCACCAGCCCTTTGCTGTTGTCTTTTCTCCCACAAGAGGGTTACGCTTGTTTGGCACAAGTGGCCCTCACATGTGGTATTTTAAATGCACAGTAAAGCTCTTAAAAGAATAAATTTTACAGTTCAGGATACTGCAAAGGATTTCAGTGTAACTAAATAGTATTTGCAATACATTGGCCAGTAGTTAACTTAATAGAGAAGTTCTTTGAAAAGTAAGATATTGTCTATTTTAAGAAACAAAGAGCACGGTAACCACTGGCCTAGAGAAAGGTGTTTCATACTAGATTAACATTAGACATCTACATAAAAGTGAAGATTAAGTCTTTTCAATATCATAGAATACCTGATTAAGGACATTACCATTCCTGTCAGACTACTCGAATAATTATTAAAAGTACAGACAATATAACTGCCTAATAAACCCTTTATATATACACACATACAGCAAACATTTTCCTATCCCAGTTCTCCAGTGATGACACAAATCTTTTGTGAGATACTTTTTTCTTTTGCAGCTATTGCAAGAGAAACTGGGGTAAGGGAAGACAACTTTCAGTAGATGCGAGGTATCATTAAGCCTCCAAACGTATTAACTTTTGAATGAAAAGTTATTAATATGCAACATAATGTGTAATTCCTTCCCTTTTAACATCCTTTCAGTGAGACAATTTTTATCATTTTTTTTAAAGAAAATAAGTGGCGCAGAGTAACTGCTTAAATTCATGAACGTTGGCCAAATTATAACTCACCTCCTGCTATTAAAAAATTACTCAGGCTTTGAAAATTGCCTCCAAGATTTTCTTTAGCAGAGCCCGGGATAGAACTGAAGCTCTCAGAAGAACCTGGAGCAAACCAGTACCTGAGTTTCACTCTCTGGACAAAAAAAAAGCCGAATAAAACCACTACCAGGCATCCTTCTGGGGATAGAAGGAGAATGTAAAGCAAAGAACAAATTCAGGACATGCAAACCTTTCCAAAACAAAGCGCCAGCTTCTAATTCCCAAGCTTATATTCCAACCTTATGTTGCCATTTATGCTTTTCCAGAAGATTTTTGGTAGGCAGCGTCACGTTACACTTTCCACACTTACACATTTTTGCATGCGTTTTTACATGCTTTTGGAAAGCACGTTTATCTACCGTGGAAAACTCACACCTTCTGCAGCGCAGCTTTGAATGAGTCAGTAAGTGTCGCTTCAGGTGGCTGGACGTGCGGAAAGTGAGAGGGCACTGATCGCACTTGAATGGCTTCTCCCCTGTGTGAATTCTCAAGTGTGGCTTCAAGTTGCTGCTGTGAACCGTGCAATAGCCACACTCTTCACAGGTGTACGTTTTGAAAGGCAGCTGCTTTTTTTCTTCATGGAAACAGCCAGTAGATGAGCTTTCCCCACAAGAGTGTGAAGCCAGGTGTCGTTTCAAGGACAGCCATTTGTTTGTTGAATAGTCACAGTTCCTGCACTTGAAGAACTCGGTATTGAAATGCAAGACGCTGTGTCTTTTCAGGTGGCTGGAAGTACGGAACTTCTTCTGACAAACACCGCAGGTGTAAGGTTTCTCACCTGTGTGAGTTCTCACATGTAGTTTAAGGTTGCTTAAAATACAAGTAGCATACTCACACTCTGCACACTCATAGTATTGTCGTTGACTTCGTGCTCGCAAATCTTTTTTTTTGCCCCTCTGGACATCTGGCTGTAATCCACAGAACTCCGAACCAAGCAAGGAATGGACTCTGTTTGAGACTTCCGAGGAACCAAAATCTCTTTCTGGACACAAAGCTACCTCCATTTCATGATGCAATTCAAGATTCTGTAAACTGCTACCTACACAGCAGCAACGGCCAAACTCAAAGCCGTTCTTTATGTGAATAAAGCTGTGTTCCTGCAAATGGTTTGACGTTTTAAATGCCTTATTGCATTCTTTGCACACAAACGGTATTCCAACTGTATGTGTTTTTAGGTGCAGCTTAAAGTCACTATGAACAGCAGTAGCATAACTGCAGTGTTGACACTGGTACGTTTTGGATGCACACAAATTGGAAGGCCATGTAGTCTTTAAGTTTTCCACAAATTTATGATATGCGTCATCTTCTTGAGCTTCTGAACAAGAGGCCTCAGAGCTGAAGAGAGGTTCCGCTTTGCAAACAAGTGTTTCCATTTTGTAAGAATTCAGAAGAATGTCTGACCTATTCCAAGTAACAGGTAAACTGTTGCTTTCATGGCCATTTTCAGGGAATTCCCTTCCAAAGCACATCTCCTTATTGTCCTGCACATCACCTTCCTGCTCAAAGTCTACTTCTGAAGCCAGCATTTCACCACTGAGACAACCATCTTCTTGACCAGAAAGAGACAGAGAAACATGGTCCTGGAAATTACTTTCAACTTTGCATATTTTCCTTTTGCAATATTTATTGCTTTGATAGCCATTAGCATTAAACTGTTCATGATTTTTCTTATGAAAGTTGAGATGTCCTCTGTTGTAAAACACCAAGTTACACTCATCACACGTGTAACTCTTTAGAGGTCTTCGAATTCTCCTTCTTCTGCTTACAAAGCCGAGTTGCTGCTCTTGGTGTGTTTTGTTGTCTGCATGCAATCGTCTGTGTCTCTGTAACCCAACGGTGCTCGTGAACACTGCCTGGCAGAACTCACAGGAATGCTGTTTACCGCCTAAGTGTACGTAGCTGTGCCTCACCATGCTTGCAAAATATAATGAAAAAAAGGTGCAAAACCTGCACTGGTACAGCTTATACCCAGCATGCCAGTACATATGATTTAACAGGTAGGAAAAGCTAATGAAGGAGTAATCACATTGAGGACACTGGTAAGGTGGTCTCTCTTTATGTCCCTTCATGTGCTGAACAAAACTCCTAGGGTTTGTTGAAGCAAAGAAACACATTTTGCAGGAAAAACTAACAGGCATACCCAGAGGTGAAAAGTCCCTTTCAACTTTGATGAAAAATTGCTCATATTTACTTTCTTTATTCTTGGTCTCAGATTCTTCTTCTTCACATTTTCTCTGCCTGATTTTTGTCATATTCATCGTATATTTTCCTGCCCTTCTCAACCTACTCATTTTCTTATGAAATTTAAGGTGCTTCTTAAGGTTGACAAAATAGAAAAAGGTTCTCTTACAAAAGCAGCATTTATGCATTCTCTTATCCTTATGAGCTGAATATACATGTTTCTTTAGATGTGCACTGCACTTATATACAGAACTACAAAACCTGCACTTCAAATTCAAACTTTCCTGCTTATTTGTAGAACCAGATGCTTTAGAAACAGGTTTGATGGTCACACTGCTACTTAGCGATGCTAAATCTTCTTGCTGGCTTTGCAATTCTTTCAGGCTTTCATGAGGAGAAACTTCTTGTTGCTGGTGTCTTTTTTTAGGAAATTGAGTTAAAGTCTTATAAATATGCTCTCCAGTAGCATTTGATTCAGCAGAAGGAGAAGCACTCATCTCCAGTTTCCCTACATCTTTTGGCAATTCTTCTGAAGTAGGAGAACATCCATTGAGTAATGGAGCAGAACAATTAGAGGTAAATTTCTGTTCTTCTTTCAAGCCATTTTCCAAGAGAGAACTCCAAGTTTCATCTTCAAATTCACTTATCTTTCTGTTATTAGTTTCATTGCCTCCATTCTTTGAAGAATCAGGATCTACAGTGGGATAAGAAGTCACATGCATGACATTTCATACAATCACCAGCATTCGTGATTAATTGGTAGTAATAATCACAATTGTCTAATAACTTGCTTTGCTCTTCTCTCCTTTTGCTTCATATTCTGCTATCTCCATTTCTTTCCTCATGTCTCTCTCAGTGCTTTCCACCCCAACATTTAAATAATGTTCTAAGAAAATAAATCCTAGTTTGGAGTCTCCTTCCCACTTCCCCTTTATACCCAAAGCTCTGAATTTCACAGGACAACACTGTATTCCCTACGGTTTTTAATGGAACAGCTTTATGCCAGAATTCTTATGATAACACTGACACTGAAATTTCTAGGGCTACATTCTCACAAGTATGATTGTTGCTTTCTGTCTGTTAAAATGAAAACACTATTAGTATTTATCTGCACCTTTTTTCCTGGAGAACTTCCATCTGCTGTAAGGAATGGTGGAGTTCAAACCTAAATTATGCCTCTCCAAGTCTCTGCTAATACTGATGAGAGTAACTGCCTGTTGGTTTCTCTCTCTAATACCCGTAACTGGGATAACAAAATCTTTAACCCAAATTTTTATTTTCAAAACCTTTTCCCTAATTAAAGGTCTGCCCTTTTGCAAACTGCAGCAGAATGAAACAGTACCAGTTTATTGTGGTTTCACTATTTTTTGCAGGACTCTGTGAAAGAACTAAGCCTACTCCAGCCAATATTCTCTTTCTGCTCAATATGATATTAATTTATGTTCAAGTGCTTACTCTAAAATAAATGGGTTTGGTATTCTTCCTACAAACTTTCCTACATATTTCAATAACTTGAGATTTACCGTATTTATCAAACTCTTGTAGTGGTCTCATTAGCAAGTTACCTTCTATTTCAACAACTGTCTCCAGCTCCTTCTGGACTTCTGGTTGTTTCTCTCCACTGCCATCAGATAGAATACTTGCAAGACTGACAAGTTCTTCTTCATGTCTGGATATTTCTGCTGATACCAACTGTCTGCTTGTCTCCATGGCCTCATCTCTATCTTCATTGCCAGCAGAGGAGATGAGAGGAGGAACCTTCTCAAACCCATTGTCACCAACACCATCTTTTCTGTCACTGGTTTCGTTTATCTCTGTAAACTCTGTTTTGCAAGATGATGTCAGCAACACAAAAGATTCATTCTGTTTATCCGTGCCTGCATCACACTGATCACTTAAAGATGATCCTATTCTATTACACACATTCTCTGCAAACCATTTTTCTTCTGAGTATTTCATACTATTATCCTTATTTGAAGCAGTCTTGGTTTCTTCACAAATGCTTAAACTGTGACTGTCATTTGAAGGTGTCACATCATTTTTTAGGAAAATACTGTTGTTTGAGTTAACCTCCTTCTCAACCTCCTTCAACTCGGGAACTGACACTGCTTCTTCCTCCTGGGCGTCATCGTGGAGAAAATCATCATCACTCAGCACTAAGACAGTGATTGGGAGAACAATTTCAAAGACATCTGGTTCTGAGGAGAGAAAAAGAACAGATTGAAGAGCAGGCTGAGAGGGGAATTTATTTATGCTAGTAAAGCAGTAAAGCCTTTGACACAGTCTCCCACAGCATCCTCACGGCTAAGTTGAGGAGGTGTGGTCTAGACAATAGAGTAGTGAGGTGGGTTGCAAACTGGCTTAAGGAGAGAAACCAGAGAGTGGTAGTGAATGGTGCAGAGTCTAGTTAGAGGCCAGTATCTAGTGGAGTGCCTCAGAGGTCAGTACTGGGGCCAATATTATTCAATATATTCATTAACGATTTAGATGAGGGAACAGAGTGTACTATCAGCAAGTTTGCTGATGACACTAAGCTGGGAGGAGTGGCTGACATGCCAGAAGGCTGTGCTGCCATCCAGCAGGACCTGGACAGGCTGGAGAGTTAGGCGGGGAATAACCTAATGAAATTTAACAAGGGAAGGTGTAGAGTCCTGCATCTGGGCAGGAACAACCCCAGGTTCCAGTATAGGTTGGGAAATTACATATTAGAGAGCAGTGTAGGGGAAAGGGACCTGTGGGTCCTGGTGGACAACAGGATGACCATGAGCCAGCACTGTGCCCTTGTGGCCAGAAAGGCCAATGGCATCCTCGGGTGTATTACAAGGGGGGTGGTTAGTAGATCGAGAGAGGTCCTCCTTCCCCTCTACTCTGCCCTCGTGAGAGCACATCTGGAATATTGTGTGCAGTTCTGGGCCCCTCAGTTCAAGAAGGAAAGGGAACTGCTGGAGAGAGTCCAGCGCAGGGCAACGAAGATGATTAAGGGAGTGGAGCACCTCCCTTATGAAGAAAGGCTGAGGGAGCTGCGTCTCTTTAGTTTGGAGAAGAGGAGACTGAGGGGTGACCTTATTAATGTTTATAAATATATAAAGGGTGAGTGCCATGAGGATGGAGCCAGGCTCTTCTCGGTGGCAAACAATGATAGGACAAGGGGTAATGGGATCAAACTGGAACACAAGAGGTTCCACTTAAATTTGAGAAAAAACTTCTTCTCAGTAAGGGTGACAGACACTGGAACAGGCTGCCCAGAGAGGTTGTGGAGTCTCCTTCTCTGGAGACATTCAAAACGCGCCTGGACATGTTCCTGTGCGACCTCACCTGGGCGTTCCTGCTCCAGCAGGGGGATTGGACTGGATGAGCTTTTGAGGTCCCTTCCAATCCCAAACATACTGTGACAGTGTGATCTCAAGGTGGAGGATGGACCAGACCCTATTCAGAAGTGCCCAACGACAGGATGAGGGGCAACAGGCACAGACTGAAGCACAGGAGGTTCCATCTGAATATGAGGAGAAACTTCTTTACTCTGAGGTGCCAGAGCCCTGGAACAGGCTGCCCAGAGAGGCTGTGGAGTCTCCTCTGGGGACATTCAAACCGAGCTGGACACATTCCCGTGTGATCTGCTCTGGTGACCCTGCGTTAGCAGATGGGCTGGACTGGATAATCTCCAAAGGTCCCTTCCAACCCCAACCACTCTGTGACACTTATTTCCAACACAACCCGATGCGATCGCAAACGCCCGAACTGGGCCCGCGCCCGCCAGCGCGCATGCGCCCGCCCCAGCCACCACTGCGCGCCCCCCCACCCCCTCGCTTCCCCGCGCCCCTCGGCCCGCGCTGGGCTCCTACCAGGAATAGGGCACCTACCGCTATCGCCCGCCGGCTCTGACATCTCCTGCGGCAGCGACATCTCCTGCGGCAGCGACATTCCCGCCTCGGCTCGGCGCGGCCGGCCCCGCGCTGCAACCAAACGGGCGGCGCAGACGCTGCGGTGGCTCGGGGCCGCACGCGGCGGTCCTACCTGGTCGAGTGGTTTGTTCGGAAGCGGGAGGACACTGGGAGGCGGGGGGGGCCGTGCGGTGCGCGGCCGCCGCCTCCTGATTGGAGGGGAAGGCAGGGGGCGTGGGCGGTGGCCTGAGCGGGGTGGGCTGTCCGCCTCCTTGAGGTGACTGCGCGTGCGCGGCGGGCTGTTTCTGGTGGTTTGGTGTCGCCGGTGCCGCCTCTGAGTGGTCACAAAGTTGGTGAAGGGTTTGGAGGGGAAGCCGTATGAGGAGCGGCTGAAGTCACTTGGTTTGTTCAGCCTGGAGAAGAGGAGACTGAGGGGAGAGCTCATTGCAGCTACAGCTTCCTCACAAGGGAAGGAGGAGGGGCAGGGCTGAGCTCTTCTCTGTGGTGACGAACAACAGAACCCGAGGGAATGGCAGGAAGATGTGCCAGGGGAGGTTCAGGTTGGACATGAGGAAAAGGTTCTTCACCTAGAGAGTGCTGGAGCACTGGAACAGGCTCCCCAGGGAGGTGTCAGGTCCCCAAGCCTGACAGTGTTCAAGAAGAGACTGGACAACGTCCTCAGACACACGGTGTGAACTGTGGGGTTGTCCTGTGCAGGGACAGGAGTTGGAGTTGGTGATCCTTGTGGATCCTTCCAGCTCAGGACATTCTATGTTTCTAAAAATTAGTTTAATCACCCACTACCTGGACCAGAACACCTGAGCCATGGGTGTTCAAAAGGTCTGCAAGATTTAGGCACATTTTAAGGAAAATGAACAAAAAGTAGCCCATCAGCCAGGGAGTAGCAGCTTTGGACCTCTTGGTACCGGGAGTTCCTTCGTCAGGCAGAAAGGTGAGAGGCACTGGTGGTGGCCATAGAAAGCTGTGTTTCCTTCAGCCCAGGAGATGGAGGTCTCAGAACATGCAGGGAAGGGAAGAGGCTGATACACAGCAGGTCTGAGGGTGTGATACTTTAAGCTTTCTGTGCTGCAAGTGCAGATTGCCAGCACCTCCAAGTCCTTCTCTGCAGGGCTGCTCTCCATCCCTTCATCCCCAGTTCGAATTGATACCAGGGATTGTCCTGGCCCAGGTGCAGGACCCAGCACTTGGCCGTGTTGAACCTCAACAAGGTTCTAGAAGCCTTCTTTTTTTAAAAAGGTCCTTTTCCCAAAGGCAGATTGCAGCCGCCTTTTAACAGAAGACAACATGAAACTCCAGGGCAGTTAGAACAAATAACTGAAATACCAATCTTTCTTCTGTCTTTATAGGTAGAAACATTGGTGCAGTTTGTGAAATCTGGATTATATTTTCAAACACAAGTGGCAAAACCTCTCAGCAGGAGCATTGTCAAAACCTTCCTAACTGGGAGTATTAAATTGTGGGAAAATGAGAGGAATGTTGACATCTGTGTTTCAGTGGGTAAGAAGACTTGTTGATACTCCAGACTGAGTGAAACAAGTCTTGGGGTGAGCAGTATGCCTTGCTTGAACTTCCTCCTGCCACAGAATGCCCTCCTTCTTGGAAAGATAAATAAACAAATAGATAAATAAATAAAATATTCTCCTGCAGCCATAACCATCAACTTTTTCTCAAGAGGGCTCTGTGTCCATGTGTTTGCTCCATGGCAGTGCTGGGAAAGTCTTTGCAATAAAAGAACCGGAAAAGAACATGAGAGATCACAAATAATCCTGTCCCTGTTCAGCCAGTCCAGAACATCTCTTGTGGAAAATGGTAACAGGTAAGATATGACTTTCAAGTGAAAATTAAGGAGGAAAAATACATCATATTAGCTGTAATTATCAAAGCTAATGGAAAGCCTTATTGCTGTCTACAACTACCCGAAAGGAGGTTGTAGCATGGAGGGTGTTGGTCTCTTCTCCCAAGTAACAAGTGATAGGAGAAGAGGAAATGGCCAAAAGTTGCACCAGGGGACGTTTAGATTGGATATTAGGAAAAAAATCTTCACGGAAAGGGTTGTCAGGTATTGGAACAGGCTGCCCATCGTGGAGTCACCATCCCTGGCGGTTTTTAAAAGGCGTTTAGATGAGGTTCTTAATGACATGGTTTAGTGCCAGAGTTAGGTTATGGTTGGACTCGATGATCCTGAGGGTCTCTTCCAACCAAAACAATTTTATGATTCTGTGAAAGGTAATATCCCGATATCCTGCACATTTGTTGTTCCTATTTCATAGGTGACTTTCAAATGCACAAACCTCAGCTATTTTAAAGAAACTAGACTTCAAAAAGTCCTCTATGACTAGGATGTCTCTTTTGGCCGAGTGTCATGCCTCAATTCCTAGTGACATGTACACTGATTTCTTGCAGTGATTTGTGTTGCAGCCATTTGCTGAATCTTTTTTTAAAATTTTTTCCTGAGCTAGTTCCAAATTTACAGTTTAAAAGCACAGGGGTTAACAGCTGGAAAGGATGTCCCAGCTTAGCTGGTGTTTCTTGTAACCTGGGGCTGTGTGGCAGTTGCACATCCCTGATGAGGGAGCAGTTGATGTCTCTTCAGCATCTTTTTTGCCCCACTGTGCCTGTCCCCATGTACAGACCCGGAGTGGTGCTGACAGTCACATCCTCCCCCACTCCGGGACAGGGTGAGTTCACCTCATCCCAGCTGGGAGGGCAGGAGGGGTGGGACCCTCGGTCAGTTGACAGGGTCCTCAACAAAGGAGGTGCCCAGAGAAGCTGAGAAGCTTCTGGACCATGTTGTAATGCCCACAGCCAGATCTGACCAAGCTATAAAACAGGGTCCCTGCTGAAGACCCCTTTGAGTGGTCTTCTCGAAGCAGCGGGTCTGTGAACTGGAGCCCTCCCCTTAGGCTGGGATGCTGTCTAAGGAGACTTCCTGGGATTGAGTGCTCTCCTCATTTGGTGGGGGGTTGTTTTTCTCTTCTGGATATATTCTTTCATGAGTCCTTGCCTAACCCATGCAAATGATTATTTCTCTTCTGGATACCCTTGAGTGAAAGAGGCCTCTAGTTTTGTTTCTTGTGAGTGAAGGGCTATGAAGATGATGAGAGGCCTATAGCACCTTTCTGGTGAGGAGAGACTGAGAGACTTGGGTCTGTTCAGCCTGGAGAAGAGAAGCTGAGAGGGGATCTCATCAATGTTTATAAATACCTCCAGGGTATTGTCAGAAGGATGGATCAGACTCTGTTCAGTGGTGCCCAGTGACAGGATGAGGGGCAACGGGCACAGACTGAAGCACTGGAGGTTCCATCTGAATATGAGGAGAAACTTCTTTCCTTTGAGGTGCCAAAGTCCTGGAACAGGCTGCCCAGAGAGGTTGTGGAGTCTCCTTCTCTGGAGACATTCAAAACCCACCTGGACACATTCCTGTGTGACGTGCTCTGGGTGAGCCTGCTTTAGCAGGTGGGTTGGGTTGGTTCATCTCCAGAGGTCCCTTCCAACCCCAGCCACTCTGTGATTCTGTGGTTCTGCAAGTGTGTGAACGCTGTGGATCCTCATTATTCTTATGTGGTCATTCCCCAATAATCTTAACTGGTATCCACATCTGTGTTTTATGTTGTCAGAGTGCTAAATAATTTGTATAAAGCCTGTTTCTACTCATTTTATTGGCTATACTTTTGCAGCTAGATTAAAGTTTGTTTTGGAACTTGTTGTCTGCCTAAATTGATTTTTGTGGTGCCTCCTTGACAGTCTGCATCTGAGGAAATGCAGAAAATGAGGAAAATAAGAACTTCACTGAGAACGTTTTGGTTGCTCGCATTCTAGAAAGAGTTTAATACCTGTTTCCATTCTTTTTAAAGCATAAACTTTTAATCTTTGAGACAGCATTACGAAGCCATTATTGAGAAGCCTTTTTTCTTGACAGTGAATATTTTCACTCTTAAAGTAACAAGCTGTAACTCTCAGCCTAGTTCTCCTTGCTGCTGTTTTCCAGGAAATAAATGTATCATGCAATGGCTGAAGAATAAATTTGGCCTATAGGAAGTGAATGTGGGGAATGGTGGAGCTGCCTTCACAAGCCCATTGCACAAAACCGTGCTCTGAAAATTCAACTTGCAGTGGAGTGACAGAAATCTGACTGCAACAATGCTCATGCCCACGCTTCAGCATGGAAAAAGAGTTATGGAAAGTATCTCGTCAGGAATCACTGCGATTCCTGCATCTCTGTCTTCCAAGTCTGTGACAAATCTATGAGAAAAAAAAGGCATCTTCACATCCACTGTTAACTGGAGGAGTTACCACTAATTATTAGTAGCCGGGTGTCTTTGTTCATGAGCTTTGCTTATGGTTATTAGTGCATGTGTGTGTCTTGGTCAATAAACCTTCCTTTGATTTCCTAGACAGCAGTGACAGAAACAGCACAATGCATGAGATTATATTTTTGAAAAAAACATCCTTTGAGAAAAAAACAACCCAGCAACCTACATCTTTCTGTCTGTAAGATGATAATCAGACGTTGATTTGAACTGGAACTTTGTCTGTGCTGTTTACCAGTCAAATATGTATCTTGTACATATCTTGCAAGCTGAAGAAAGTTGAAAACCATGGCTGTACAGTGAGAGCAGAGGTGAGGTACTCTGAGATCAGCTAGACCGCATCACCTTTTAGAGTGTGTTTTAATAATGGAAGAACCTACAGAAATGACACTCCTGATGTGCAGGCTTTGGCTACAAGATTATACACAGCTGCTGCTGTATAAATACTGTTATTAAAGTAGTTGCACATGCCACTTCGTATTTCATGATCCTGATTCCGCTTCTATTAGTGGCTGTGTGTCATTATTACTCACACAGATACCCGCAGAACTTGTCATCTGTAAATACTGGCAGATGGCAATACAAGTCCTTTCCTAGGTATTACAATGAATTGTTTAAAACCTGGAGATAAATATGGTCATGTGTAGGTGCTTTCAGATTGACATCCACTACTCCCGGTAATTTCAGCTAAACCTTTGGGGGTTTGGCACATAACGAAAAATCAAGCTGGAAATGTCTTAGTTGAGCAAAAAGCCTGAAACCCTGGGGATAGAGGGTAATGTAACTTTTAGACCAGGGAGAGTCAGAGACTTGTTCCTAGGAAAATAATGTAAAAGGAGTTGTGGCCTGGCAATTAGAGCAGGAAAAGTGGAAGCTGAATACAAATCCAGCTGGAAAAGCATGGAAACAGGCTGGATGAGTGGGAATGAAATCATTAATCTATCAGCTAATGTAAAGAAAGAAAATATCTCTAAAAGGGTTGATCGGCATAATATCATCTGTATTAGGATTATGAGCTGTGAATGGACTTTTAAGAGCCAGGATGTTGCAATAACAAACCAAGACTTGGCAACTAAATGGCTTCTTTTATTGTAAAACCTGCTGGGTTGTTGTTTGTCTTTCTCACACTGCCACTGACAACTCTTTTGTTTTCCAAACAGCTTCACTAAAGTCTGTTTCAGAGGGAGGAGAACACATCAGTGAGGAGCTAGTCATTGACAAAGAGCTGAGCAACACGTAGAGACAGAGCCTTCTAACACCAAACGCCCATGGAGGAATGCAGCTGGGGATTGAAGGAGTGACACAGAGTCCCCAGTACACTCTTCTTTTTGATACTTCTGCCCCAAGCTGATCTCCTTGTTATTAAATTCACCTTGAACTTATCGAAACTGTAGAGCTAGGAAAGAAATTCAGTCTAATGGTTAGGGCGTAGGAGCCAGGAGGTTTGATTTCCACTCCTGATTTTTGTGCGCGTTTGTGTAGATCGCTATTGTTCACAAATTGTTCCAAGTTCTTCACGTTGCTTAAATCGAACAGTGCAGTGCTATTATGTGTTTGCAGCTGTTGGTAATTGGAAACAGAGTTTGATTTATTGCCATACACAGCATTTCCCTAAGTCAGGAGACAAATATATCCAAGGTGGAGCTAAGAAAAACCTGGAAATACACAGCCCTTTCTCTGATAAACTCAGCATGGTCCATTCTACTGAATTTGCTCTTTCTCTCTCCCTGCAGTTCTCTTGTGCCTTTTGAGACAGAGACTCTCTGCCAGCGAGGACACCAATCTGAGAACTTCTGGATCAGAGGATTGCTTTTGCTTTTTCTAAAGCCACACTTAGAGACCAGTCTGATACCAAAGCTGCCATTCTTGAAGGTATGGAGGAGGAACTAGTAACATACTAAAAAGTAAATGCTGTTTCCTGTTTCGATCTGACCATTTAGCCAAAGACTCTGCATTTTGGGATTTGTTGCAGTTTGTGAGAGGAGCAAGAGATGATACCAGATCTCTCATGCAGCCCTGGTCACAGTTGTGTCCCTAGAAGGGACGGAGTCCTGGAGGTCCTGTGTGTCAAGTACCTGCCGCGATTGAGAGACGGGACGCAGTTTGATGCAAACAAAATGTCCGCTTTATTAGTATACCTCATATACATTTATAGTTTTCCTCAGCAACGTGCTGCGAGCTGATTGGTGTTTCTGTTACCGTGTTACAGACAGATTGGTCTAAGCCATTTTCTTAAACAGTTACTACCCCAACCCAAGCAATCTTCCCTGTGCAAAAACAAGAGTCCCCTTTTTACAGGACAACCTTATTAACTTGTGAACCTTGTCTAAACATAGAATCAGCACTCTCCACTCCTTCTAATTAAGGTTCTCGCCTCTATCCTTCCCATGGCCTGTGACCAACAAGTTCCAGCACATCTCTTTTTACCAACTGATAAGTGCCAGCCAAATCCTGTCCCACAAGTACATGCTAAAATGTATAAGCCATCTAATTCCCTTCACCTTTGTCCATGCTCTGCAAGAAACATTGCAGAATCTGCCCATCCCTCAGCTCTTATTTCTACTCTTTTACAGTTTCTGTCACTTTTTTCCGACCTGCCAGTTTTCTTTTTTCCATTCCCTAGATTCCCATCTTCCTTGTGCTGTCTTTCCCTTTTCTTTCTCTCCTAAACCTTTTCACTTCCTGTCATCATTTTTCAGAAATCTTTATTTTACTTGGTTTGCACCTTTTTTTTTTCCTTGTTTTTTGCATGGTAGATGTTCCATCAATTCCTTCTGTTCCCTGTATCACTAACCAGCGCTTTGGTGGCCTGCAGCTTCTTGAAGAAATCTTTACAGGGAAGGTCTTGCTCAGCCCCAGCGACCCCAGGGCTGATGTGCCTAATGATCCAAGAGATGGTGGGAAAAGGAGCTGTGCTGGGAGGAGCTCAGTGCCAGCACACTGGACAGTTTAGCTGTCAAACTAAGTCTCTCCTGAGCATTTATAAACTGGTTTTTCAAGGGGCTCAGAGCTGTGTCATGTTTGGGAGAACATAATGAAAACAGCCAAAGACACAACATTGTCTCCAGGGTTACATGTGTGGCTTGATTTCCAGTTCCTGTTTCAAAGCACAGAAGTGCTAGAGCTTTTCAGCAATAGTGTGTGTCTGATTGCAGTTTTTATTATTTGACATACACAAAATATTTCTTGATATTGCTCTTGGGAATGACTGATATTTTTTATTGAACCTTCCTGAAAAAATATCAGAGTCAAAGCAACGTGGTAAAGGAAATTTCAGCTTGGAAGTTCCAGTATAGCAAGACTTTATTGTGGAAAGTGTGAGGAAATCTTAGTATAGGATATTGGTGCCTCCACCTTCGATAGTAATTTGAAAACTGAACATTAAAATACTAACAGTTTAACAGAGAGTAATGAGCCATCACTTGTCAAAAATAATATTGTAGGAAAAGGTCAGTTGTTTGGGAAAGCAACTGCTTATGGATTGACAAGGTTAATCATAAAAATAAACACATTGCTGCCAAATTGTTAGTTGCTGGGTAACCCACAGCTGAAGGAAAGTGTATTTGCTTAATGGAAGGAATTTAATTATTTACTATCTGTGTGAAGTTTTCTTCAGTGGAGCGTAAAAGAGTAAAATGTGTGTTGTAGAGACAAGAAGCAACCAGCTTTGTTGGTGGAGTTTAGGTTGTGATGAAGACACGAGGCTCAGTCCAGTTACCTGCACACAGGTGGGGTGGGTGTCTTGAGCCATTGAGAAGCCTTAGGGTGTCCTACTCATTCTTCTGCTCCTGGTCTAGAAGGAGCAGGTGTCCTAATTGTGTCATATTGGCCAGCCCTGTGAGGATGTCTTCCATATCACAGAACATTTAAAACGGTGCTAGAAGTTCATCTCTGAACTGACTCAAGTCCTTAAAATGAGGTTGAGCCACAGATTAAGAGACCTGCACCACATGTGTCTACAGATGCAGCAGAAGTCTAAGCTCCCATTATAGACGGTAGACTCTAGGGACTAATTAAGCTGATCAACCGATACAGACATGGTCCTGTTGCCTAAACATGGGTGTCTAGTACCATTTGAAGTGCCATAGGGCATGTGAGACATCTATGTGAGCTGGCAGATATGACAGATACAGTGGGAAAATGAGACCTTCTGGGACGTCATCTGTAGACCATGCAAGGTAAATCAGGGCATCTCAAATGGCTCAGCACATTCATTTAGGCAATGCCACCCACCTGCTGCATTTGATCAGCTAATCTCTCTCTGGACTCCATTGATAACACTGGCTGCAGGCTCAATTCAGTTGTCTGAACATGAACAACAATTAAAAGTTGCTCTATTTAGTTTTGACGTATCCCTAATGGACCGAAAATAACTTAAAATAAACACGTGCAGTCCATCTGACCTTTAGACGTGTATGTTGAAAGGAGATGTCTTTCATCTGGAAATACCTGTTGTGGTGTCTAAAGGGTATCTAGAATAGCTTAGATGACTCTCACCCAAATTTATCTCTGTCATTTCCTGAGAAGCTTCTATCTGCAGATTTAGTCCACTAGTCACTAAAGCCCTCAGCAAAAAAGAGACTGAACAGGTACATGCAGAACAAGAAACTTCAGAGTTAGAACTTCTGTTCTGGGCTGCAAAAAGGATATTTCATTTGACTAAATAGAAAGATATTTTATCTGACTGTAGCATATAAGTAACTTTTTTTTTGTCACTTGTTTCAGAAGATGTCTTGAAAATTCCCTCCAAGACCTGGACTATATGCTGATCAGATGTGGTTTATGGAATTAAAATCAGTTTGATTACTTTTCTGCAGTTGAGAGGAGTGTCTCAATTGAAAACAAAATAGATGAATGTTTTTTCAGCTGTTTTTCAACTTTATTATGTATTCTGCAGTTGCTTCATAGTCATAGCAAAAATCAACTATATTATTCATGCTGACAAGATTGAAAATTACAGAAAATTATGGAAAATGTGAAGCCAAAGCTTTTCATGTTTGCAACCTTTTCCCCAGCTAAACATGTCAGGTCCCTCCTAGTCTATTTTTGTATTTTCCTTCCAGCTTAGATCATTCAATCCTAAAAGAGTTAAAGTTATATTTTTAATAATGAAAAACACATCAGGGGCATTTGGTGTGATACAAAAATTCTCTCCAGAACTGATTTTCCTTTGCATGTTGCAGAGCACCAAGTCTGGCTTCAAGCGAATTCCATTAATGCAAATAGAAAATACTCATTTTTCCATCATTTTGCCTTGCATAACTGACAGTTGCACAGCTTGTTAGAAGTGATTGAGGCTTTCACCGAGTGGTATGGACTTCTCATTAGAGTAAGATGATTACTAGAGTGACTGATCAGTCAAAAGGCATTATATTTGCTATGGCTACATTGTAATTAAGCACAAATCAGACCCACAAGCAAGCATTGCTGTGAAAAATACAGTTCACGTAACGCTGAATTGAAGGAGCTTTTCAAGGAAAGGGTTTAGGAAGAAACTTATTTGGCACACGTGATTTCTCTGAACCGTCCCAAGCCGTTAACTTGTGGTGCTTCCCCAGAGACCAACCTGTGACATGCTCTTAGAAGATCCTTCATCCTTTCCCTGGCAGACCAAAACAGGACTTGGATTTTTTTTCCAGAAGGTCATTTGCTGTGCTTGCATTTAACACATATTCCAGAAGCAACAAGGTTCACACTGACAGACTTCTCCTTAGCTGAAGTTATTTGCAGTAGCTGTGCTTCACTTGGAAGCAAATCAAACCGTATTTCTGTTAAACAGACTTCTCACTGAAGATATTACAAATAAGATCTCATTTTAGGGATGGAAAAAAGAAAACACAGAGGACCCTGTTGCCTAAACAAAAACCTGGAACACAGTCCTGGTATCCCAGGTGCCATCTCAGTGCTGTATCAATGGGAACACAAAAGGCAGTATTGCACTGACAATTCTGCAGCCCATGTGATCTCCTTGCACTGGTTCCTTCGCCTGATACTGTAGTACTTCAAAACCTTATGCCATCTCTCTAGTGCAAAAAGCACAACATTTTTGAAGCTTTGTCTAATGAAGATGCATGGAGTGAAATTCTTCTGACCGCATGTCAATGTCTGAATCTGAGAAAATTACCTCAGGCTCCCTCTATTGTTAATGGGAAGAAAGAGACATTTAGAGTATGAGTCATCTGACCTATTTTAAATGTCCATTTTGGAGTGATGAGTTGCAGATGAAATGCTGACTTCCCTCCACTGAGTACCAGAGAAGCAAAAGGTGATTGTCTTAGATGTAGATGTCTAATGGGACTAGGTGAACTCATCCTGTTCCCATTTCAGAGTACAATGAGGGTGTGCTTTGCTTTATCAGCAGCAGTTTGTGACCCAACAAACACCATGGCTGATGTGGGATCTGTCCCAAGACTAATCTGCCTGGAGATGAGAAGAGTCACTGGAATCTGAGCTCCATTTCCATTTAAAAATGATTCACAGCCCACTGAGGTCAACAGGAATCTTTCCACTGGCTTTGCCGGGGTTTCAGCATACATTAATTTAGAAGCTGGGTGCCACAATTTGAGATAACATCATTCTGTTTTTTATTATTAATGTTTTGCCAAAGGTCGCCACTCTTGAAGGAGAGCTGGCAGAGCAAATTGAGTCATAGACTAATATGGGGGCTCACTCAGTTGTAAAGGTTGTGTATATGCTATCCTGTTAGTATACATTAGCACAACAATCCTACCCGTAGTACCTGAGTCTCCTCTGATTTGGTGGATCTGGTCCACAGTCTTCATTATCACAGTAATCAATACTTAATCCCTTTGTCCATCTAATCCAAGGCTGTCATTGGCCTGTCATTTACATAGAACAGCTTCTTCATCCAATCTGAGCATTACCACCTTCCTCAAAGAGCCCCAGCAGTCTGATCAGCCAGTTCACCAGAAACAGGAGTAAGCTGGGGAGTCTGTTTTAAACTGATTACCTAGGTTCTTGTTGTGATCTGTGAAGGACAGGTTACCTCAGCTGAAAGAAGATAAGATGATGTTTCATATGGAGGGTGCCTGTTGCTGGCTGTGCTCTAAGGGGTGCCTGTGGGTGACTAACATTCATGGGACTGTAACCAGAATGTGAATCCATCATTAACTGACATGCAATCTCTACCCTCTCATCATTTGATCATCCTGAAACCTATGTCTCGGTAGCAAGACTGGTGGATTAAACAAACTACCTCTGGGGATGAGATAAGAATTTGATAGACAAAACTTTTAGGATCAAACTGCACATTCTTCCTTTCTGCCAGCAAGGCAGAGATGCTGCTTATAAGAAGGAGAACAGATATAAGAGGAAATACATCATTGAACTGTATTACAGAAGGCGGAAATGTCATTAATCAGCAAGAAATAATATGGAAGGACATTGTAGCTTTTGGGGCAAGTGAAGACTTTGGAGAGAAAATATGAGGGTTTAAAGATTCATCTTACTTTTGTGGCATTGTGGGTGCTTTTGCAATACATTTACTCACTCCACTGCTCTAATCTTCCTTTACAATTTCTGGGAAAGATGGCTCAGAGAACATACTGTTGCCTTACTAGCAGAGCCTTACAGCTATCAACAATTTTCTGCAACAACAAAGTGGTGAACTCATGTTGTCCAGGTCAGTGTGATGTGACTGTCATGGTCAAACTGGGACCATTCAAATACTAGCAACATCGTTTGTCCTTATCGCGTTTCTACAGGAAGAAACTGGTCATTTAAAACCTTTGGGAAAATAATATTAAAGTTGAATGTTTAAAATACTTTTACATTTTTAATAGCAAGCAGCATTCATGGCCATTGCATGGTCTGAAGAATTTCAGTTTTTGGTAGTAATGGAAACAAGGAGATTATGTGCAAATTTTGAAGCCTTAACTTAAGATTTGAGACACCAAGGTTCCAGTTCATCTTTTGGTATAGGTTTCTTATGTTGCCTACAATAAGTTTCTCAGGATAGGATCCACCTCAGACCGGATAGTTGTTTAAGACACCTCTCTGGGTTCCCTGTAATGTCCACAGGTACTTCCAAATGGTGACTGATCCCGTTAGATAAAGTGCATATTTCTGCACCGAAAGTGCCTGTCTTTCACCGTTGACCTTAGAAGATGCCTGGATGACCAGTTTAGACCAGCTCTGAAACTTTTAAATGGTCTCAGATGAAATGAATTCTGTTCTAATATTAGGGTTATAAAATGCACTTAAGTATGTGACAGATGGATTTTAATATATTCAGTTACAAGCCAATAAATAAGTTTTTCTTCTAATGTTAGGGTTATAAAATCCATTTAAGTATGCATGACAGACAAATATTTTATTATGCTCAATTACATGCAAAACCAGATGAATATTATCCTGTCAACTCCACGCATTAAAGTGGTCAAAAGTCAGTATCACAGAAACGATGAGTGAAAAAAACATCGTAATTATGGTTCTTTATTAGCCTCTTTTTTTGTGTTTGTTGTATTGATGCTGAAAGAGCTTTTCTAAATAACCATAATGGATAAAGATGGCCTAAAATTTTCCCTTCTGAATGAATACAGAGATTCCCTCATAATGAGGAAATGGAGTCTACAAACAAACAAATAAACAAACATGTTTGCAACACAGACTGAATAGAAAATGCTCATGGGGAGGGGTTCTCCAAGTGACAAGCATCTCTACTTCCAGATAAGCCAACGTGTGCCATGGGGACTTTTTGCCCCACATGCTGATGTGAGTTCAATGAGCCCCCAACAACAAGCCCTTTTTGCCCCCAAGTTCTGTGCTTCTGTGAGTAAAAGAAGATGTCAGCTGTTCTCTGGACAGCAGGGCAGGTGGTGCAGCACAGCTCAGATCTACCTGCCTGTTCAGCTTGGTGAAGAGGAGACTAAGAGGAGACCTCATCGTGGTCTGCAGCTTCCTCACAAGGGGAGAAAGAAGGGCAGGCACTGAACTCTTCAGCGACCAATGACAGAACCCGAGGGAATGGCAGGAAGATGTGCCAGGGGAGGTTCAGGTTGGACATTAGGAAAAAATTATTCATCCAGAGGGTGCTGTGGCACAGGAACAGGCTCCCCAGGGAGGTGTCACGGCCCCAAGCCTGACAGTGTTCAAGAAGAGACTGGACAACGTCCTCAGACACATGGTGTGAACTGTGGGGTTGTCCTGTGCAGGGACAGGAGTTGGACTCAATGATCCTTGTGGGTCCCTTCCAACTCAGGACATTCTATTATTCTATGAATCTTCTTCCCTCCCAGCACAGGAGGGGAACTGCCTACCAGGAATGGTCCTTGGGTACTGGTGTCCTCTGAATCGTGTCCAGACATTGCCTAAGGGAATGCTGATTTGCTCAAGGCCAGAGCTCTGTCATGGAGTGCGCTAGCCATTTAAAGGGTATAAAGAAAAAAAGTTTACTTACATCTGTAGTTTAGTTTTTGGGCATTAAGGCACAGAAAGATTTAATCACTTGACGAAAAGCAGACACAAAGACTCTGGCAGGGCAAGGAACTGAACCCAGCACTCCCCAGGGCTGTCACCACAAGACTGTTGTGTTTTGTTGTTTTTTTTTGTTTTCCTAGGCTAGGTTCATCTCTGTTTTTTCAGTATAACTGAGTGCAGAAAGTATTCACAGTTGCTGTTGCCATTTTTAAACATGGTCTGTTACAGAATAATCAGAGCCAGTGCCTTAAAAGTGAGACAATATTTTTTCTGATGTACAGCAGATTACTTAAGCAGCAGAGGAATTAGTGCTAGAGATAGAGAGATACAGAAGGATGCAGTGATGTGTAGCATTTCTGAGGCCTTTTGTCTTCTTACTGTTTTTTCACTGTAGAGTGGTCCTTGGAAGGTAATCAGAGGGATAACTCAATGCTAGCAAAGCATAGCTGAGCACTGTTTGAAGGCGGAGGAAAGAGATGAAAATATTTCTGTGCAAATACAGGGAATATCCAATAAATATTTAAATTACCCCTGATGCCACTTCTGTTTCCTCTCAAGTATAAAAAACAATGAGCAGAGCACCTGCCTGCAAGAGAGTAACAGCTGAGGGAATTATTTTTTACAACTTAGATGATCTCTTGTAACCCTGCAAAGGGCATTTCACACCACTGCAAAAAGGGAGTGAAGTACCAGGAAGTAAAACCTAAAGCACCTTCCAACACAGAGGTGTGGGATGTTCTCTCTGAAAGCAACATGTAGATGCAGCTCAGTTAATTTGGACAAGTCAAGCAATTAAAATGCTAGCACCTAATATCTAATAATGTTGAGAGATTAGTACTGTAGTTTCTCTTCTTTGCATAACAATCATCTGAATTGTAGTCTTTGCCATATTTACTGTGAGCTTGAAGCATGGTAGTTTTGGATAGTGAGGATGAAACAGTACTTGGCTTGAAAGGTCGAAAGGCCATGGAAAGGAAGTCAGACAGAATAGCCGTGACTTTCCTCACTCACATGAATATGATCTGAAGACTGAAAAAGAGACTTGAGCATTATTTTGGACGTTTAGTAAAGTGCCTGAAAGCGACAGATGATCTTGACATGAGACTCCTGGTGCCATCCCTGCTGGTCAAGACCTTTGAACTCACTTAGCCAAGCAATATCTCTCACATGAGGTTAAGATCTAGGGAAATTAATTGCCTTAGCAGTGGGTTGTTGTGTCAGTGGTTGCGTGCAGGCAGCTATGCTGAATGCCATCCTTAACAGTGTCATTTAAAAAAGTACTGCTGGTGCCACCACAGCTTAAGTTTCCTCTTCCCCATTTTACTTAATCAGAGATTTGTTCTCATCAGGTCTCATTTGCACTTTTGTTTCCTGATCTTTCTGTCTTCTTTCTGCATTAAACCTTGTGTTTCAGATTGAACAAGGAAACCTGCTCTTTTCCATCCAAGAGAAGCATCTCCATGAACTTCCACTCCTATTTTCCACTATTTTTTGTATGATTCGGTCTCTCAGCTATTTTTTCTGCCAAGTCTCTCTAAATAATAAGTTGTAATCCTGGCATTTCTGAATTCCCAATGTGAGTCCATTTAGAAATTAGTAAGAGTAAAATTAGCCAAATCCTAATATGAAAGAAAGTTGGTCTTCTTCTTAAAACTATTGTTGTATCACAATGGTACTGGGAGGCACAAGCCAATAATGGTGTTGCATTCTTATCAGATGCTGAGCAGAAATAGTAGGTCAGTCAGAACTTGAAAAATGTAAAGTCTCAGTGGATAAATCAGAGGCAGAAAGCAGAAGGAAGTGACTTGATGAGTGTCACACAGTAGGCAATAGCAGGGCCAAAGAATCCCATCGAGTTAATCTCTAGTGCCATCCGATTGCACCCTTGAACCCTCCTCCACTGTCTTCTGCACTGGATGCACAGCCATGCTCGCTTTGGTATCACACGCCTGCTCTGATGTATTCCCACCTTTGTGGAGGAGCTGGAAGACGTGATACAGGCGGGTGCACCAAAGAGCACCATAGAGTTTTGTCCTTCAAAGGAGCAAGGAGTGAGTCTAAATCAGCACTAAGTCATATAAAAAAGAGACAAAGAAGGAGGAGCAGAGCTGGGACTAGTCTTGAAGCTGAGGAGGCCCCTGAAGAGCTGATCTGAAGAGGGCTACAAATTTGTTTTGGGGTTTAGAGGGGAAACCATACAAAGAGCGCCTAAAGTAACTTGGTTTGTTCAGCCTGGAGGAGAGGAGACTGAGGGGAGAGCTCATGGCAGCTACAGCTTCCTCACAAGAGGAGGAGGAGGGGCAGACACCACACTCTTCTCTCTGGCAACCAACAACAGAACCTGAGGGAATGGCAGGAAGATGTGACAGGGGAGGTTCAGGTTGGACATGAGGAAAAGGTTCTTCACCCAGAGGGTGCTGGACACTGGAACAGGCTCCCCAGGGAGGTGTCACGGCCCCAAGCCTGACAGTGTTCAACGAGACTGGACAGTGTCCTCAGACACATGGTGTGAACTGTGGGGTTGTCCTGTGCAGGGACAGGAGCTGGACTCGATGATCCTTGTGGGTCCCTTCCAGCTCAAGACATTCTATCATTCTATGCCTTGATGATCTTCCTGCTTCCAGTGCTGCTGCAGGGATCTGGGCAGGTATGAGCCCAACCCTGCACACCCTGATCCCTGACTCCCAGTGGCATAATTGCTACTTTGCTGCTTCCAGGACTCTTCAGAGCTTGGAAAACAGACAGTGAAGTCTTTGTTGCTACCATGCTGTGGTGACAGAGAATTGGAGAGTCTAAAATGATACGATCTCTTCACTGGCTTTTTGGTTGCAGAGTGGTTGCAATGCATTACTTCCCAGTTCATCCTTCTCTTTAGCCACTCCTGCTTGCAGTCATGTGGATGTGCAGAGGATGATGATACAGAGCTACTGCAGAGGAATATCCTTGTGGTGGTTCTAGGTGGTCCATTCTACAAAATATATGGCTTCTTCCCCTGGTCTGAATGGTACAAAGGAACCATAAATAAATGGAGTGCAGGACCAAAATGCAAAGGAAAATTTATGGCACCACCTCAGAGAAGCTTACTAACAAAAACTACTTTTATTAAATGGTTTAAAGTTTATTTAAGCTGCAAGCAAGTGTCCCCTCATGATTATTTGTGCAATATCCAGCATAACAGGACACAAATTTTTCTTTGAAATGAGAGGATTAGTGCTGTTCATACTGCTATTAAACTGAGGTCTTGCAACACTGTCATCACCTTAAATACAAGCAGGTTTGCATCATCAAAGTCCACACCACCGGCAACAGAATCACAGAATCATCAAATGGATTGGGTTGGAATGGGCCTTAAGGATCATCTAGTTCCTACCTCCCTGCCATAGGCAGGAACACCTTCCGCTAGACGAGGTTGCTCAAAGCCCCATCAAACCTGGCCTTGAACACTCCAGGGATGGGGCATCCACAACTTCTCTGGACAGGCTCCTCCAGTGTCTCACCACTCTCATGGTGAAGAATTTCTTTCTTATATCTGCCCTAAATCTCTCCTCTGTCAATTTAAAGCCGTTACTCCTTGTCCTATGACTACATGCCCTTGTAAAAAGTTTCTCTCTGTCTTTCTTGTAGCCCCGCTTTAGGTACTGGAGGCTGCTATAAGTTCTCCCCGGAGCCTTCTCTTCTCCAGGCTGAATACCCCAGCTCTCTCAGTCTGTCCTCATAGGAGAGGTGTTCCCTCCCTCTCATCATCTTTGTGGCCTCCTCTGGATGCTCTCCAACAGGTCCATGTCCGTCTTATGTTGGGCACCTCAGAACTGGACACAGTACTCCAGGTGGGGTCTTGTGAGAGAGATACATTTTATTCTCCTGTTTTCCTGACATAGTAGTGGTTTTCATTTTATGTTAGCACCTTATGGTGCCATTTCCTTCCCACTCACAGTGTATTAGTGTCTGTCTTCTCACACCTTTGAAAGAAATAGCTATAACATGTTTTGTACTTGCATGTTGAATTAACCTTTTCGTATCTCATTACCATCTTGCCCTTCACACCTCATGCTATGTTTCTGCTTTGTCCTGTTTTCAAATTGCTTCTCAGAGTAATGCCTTTCATTTCAGATCTGGGAACTGTGAAAACAAAACCAAAAACAATCAACCAACCAAAAATCAAAACCAAAATCAACCAACCAACCAACAAACAAACAAACACAAACCCCAAACCAACCGAACAAAAACCAATGACTAAAAATTGTCCCTGAGACAAACGTTTTTTTTAACAATTGTCCCTGGCCTGTTGCCCAGTTGAAAAGAGCTGGCTTGTCATGTCAGGGGCATGACACATGTTGTCCTCTTCTTTTCACCAGTGCAGAATGAGTATCGATGGTTACCAGCTACAAACAAATGATGACATTGTTGTTTAATAAATGTGAGCTGCTAGTTTTAATTCCATTATATACTTACTAGTGCTAGTGTGGAAGTTGTACAAGTTTTTGCTTCCTCATATTTCACTCACTAGTCATTCATTTATTGTTAAACTGCTATTTACTCTCACCTCAAATTGTCAGTAGCAATGAACAAATCTTAAAAGTAAAGAATAAATGAGATGTTAAGAAATCTTAGAATCAGTCGTGTGTACAAATTGGTCTTGGGTTTGGAGTCCATTTTCTGCTCTGGGGTCAAACCCAGAATAACAGCTGCAAGTTGGGTCTTCCTGGTGATTCTCCAACTGTGATGGTGGAGAACTGTACTCACTTTGGGTTAACCAACAGCCAAGTAGTAAATGTAAGAATTATTTTAGTGAAAGAGCAAAATTTATTAATACAAACTGGGTTCTTTAAGGACGAAGTTTCTTTCAGTTACTTTGGGGGAAACTAGGGAGGTTAGTGTCCCTAGACCAAATATAGATTTTGTAAATAACCCCTCAGATAATAACATGCAAGTCAGTGTAGACATCCAGAAGAAAACAATTTCCAAATTGCTATGCTTGAGGTTGTAAATACCAGCTTAAGCAATATCTCGTTGTTGAAAACATACAACTTCATGAGCAGACTCTGAGACTTCAACTTAAATGCTGATTTTGGTTTCTATAAATGGAGGTGAAAGCTAGAAGCTCAGCTAGAGGTCTCAGCTCAAAGGTGAGCTTCTAAAATTAAGACTGCAAAAATAGACTAATAGTTAAATGGAAGGAAGTTGTAGGGATTCCTGAAGAATATGGTGAAGTTATCTCCTCCAACTAGTTTGAAAAAGGTGGGATTTATTAATGAAAAAGCTTGAATGTGCGTCATGGCAGACTTGTTTTGAAGCAAGAAGAAAGCACCCAAAAGGGACTGTCCAAATAGAGGGTTCTGCAGTACACTGCTCAGCTTGAAATCTCGGAGTCTTCTCCAAAGAGAAGAGTTGGACAGAACAAACAAACAGAAATAGCAAAGCCATGCTCTTCTTCTAAATGGTACATTACTATTTTTGATAGACATTAATTCTATGCAGATATGGACATAGATGGGTATTTCTCTCCAGATATCAGGAGAGATCAATGATATTGATATATAGTACCAATATATAGTATCAAACCAAACAGATACTCTTGGCCCAAACATCTCCATACATTGAGACATTTTATTTTATTTTAAACTACCACATACTGGCAAACTGATAATTCAGAACAATTCACTTGTTCCTACAGATTTATTTATTTTTTTTCTGTGGAAAGGAAGAATGAAGTTGTAGGATGTTGTAACCTGGTAGCATCAAGTAAATCAAGTAATTACATAACCCATACCCTGTCCATACCCTGTTTTATTGGGTTTTTTTATAGGAATTTGTTTTCTCTATATGTATATGTTTACATCAAATGTATATATGGTCTCAGGGTGAGTTCTTATTTTTGTTCAAAGCTTCACACAACCTTTCAGAAGTGAGTAGGTAGCAACTGTATTCTTCTGTCTGTCTAATTTAAAGAGTACCTTCTTAAACTGAAGGGAAATTTCACAAAACAATTCTAAAATATGATCCCCCAAAACTGGGTCTGTCAAGATGTATAAACTTCAACTGTGCTTTTGTTGTAAACAGATAATCTAGATTGATCTGATGTGCAGAAAGATAATGCTGGGTACAACGTGTTATTGTTAAATGACATATGAATAATGCACTGGATTTGGGATCAGTCAGCTCTTCTGGTTTTAATCATTTATTTTCTTTTCTTACATTTCGTAACTGAACTGTTGATGTAATCCTACCCCATGTGAATGCCAAGCTCAGGGTTTCACAATAAATAAAGTGCCATCTAAACCAGCATGAAATATCCACACATTCTAATCTAAGGTGCCCACAAAAGCTGGAAGAGGACTAGGCTCCTCGTGTAGCCAACGGGGTCTCCAGGGAGTAATTAAATTCTCAGCAAAATGTTTCAATTCTGCCTCTGGTTTCTCTTTGCTTGCCTGAAGAAATTTAATATCTTCTTTCAGTAGTGAGAGGATGGACCATGCAACAAGTGGGCAAGCAGGAGATCTGGCTTGGATTGAGTGACATCAAGCTCCCTAACCTGAGCCCTCAGTCATATTTTTGTCAAGAATGGCCAAAAAGAAGCATTAGGTGAGTTGACTTCATGGGACAGGACAGGAAACTTTCCTGATAATTTTTTAATGAGAATTATAAGCTCTATTTGAACACTAAAAATCCTTTAAAACATCCACTTTTCATCTAATGACTGCACCTTGAGGATCTTTTCTCAGCTAAATGTTTGCACCCACAGTAAGAGCAAAACTCACAGGCAATGTCTGTACAGTGTCACTTTGTCTTCGAAACTGATGACCTTACTGCCTGCTGGGAATGGTTGTGGGCCCATTTTAGCTGACCTGTGCCTGGAATGACTTAGGACAATGCTAGGTGGCTCAGCCCAAAACAGTGCCACGAACTCTTCTGTGAGTTTAACAAGGTGAACAGTCGAATTCCAGTCTCTTTGTGGTGATCTGGTATTGTTTCATTTACCAATATTATGATGTTACGTGCACTATATTGCATTGATTGGCAGAATGCAGGAATCGTTTACTTTCTGTCACAGGATTTGCTGCATCTTTTGCTGACTCTAGCAGGCATTTCTTCCCCACATTGGGATCAAATGGTAACCTTTCTTATTTGAACCAACTACACTGATTTGATTGAGCGATTTAAGACTCTCATTACTAGGCACACTTTGGGACATCTTATCTCTTCTGGTTTAGGCTTTTCTGCTATAACTTCCTTTTATAATTCATATATATATCCTGCCTTCCTAGACTAAACTGATACTCGCTTATATACCCAAGGCTTGAGAGGCCATGCAGCAACCAACCACATTCAGCTCACTACCTGCTGCTGAGGAATGTTCATTGAAGGACATCTGCACTGAACAGCTAATGAGTAGGTGCTTGATCTCCTGAGTTAGGTGGTGTCATTATTCAAAAACCATATCAGACTTTGAATGAGACCACAGAGAGGCACTGGAATGAGTTGCACACAGAGGAACTCTACATGTTGTAGAGTCTCCATCCTTAGAGATACACAAAACCCAACAGGACACAGCCTTGAGCAACCTGCTGTAGCTGATCCTGTTCTGAGCAGCAGGCTTGGACTAGATGATCTTCAGAGGTGCCTTCCAGCCTCAGTGGTTCTGTGATTCTGTGTGTTCTTTTCATTCACTCAAGGTTTGGAACATCAGTCTCCCCTCACCCTCCTGCTCATTTTGTTTTCCTCTACCCATAACTCATGCCTTCCTAGCTGTCCAGTTTAAACAAGAACCTCACAACCTTTTTGTCTTACCTGCTCAGATTTTTCAGGCCAACAATTTCTGTCATGAACTAGAATTTTATAAGCTCTGGAGAAGAACCAGTGAGCTATGCCATGTCCTAGTACTTACCTATGCCATGAATATATGCAGACTCTGTTGTGCTTCTACTGACTTTGGAGCAACATGGGATGGGTTGGGGGAATTTTTCAGAAGCATTTTTGCTGACTACATATAAGCCAGTCTCAGTCAAGAAATAGCTTAGCACAGGAAAATTATTTCCAAGGTTGTAAAATCTCTTGCAACCCCCACTCTGATAAGACTAGGATGTACAGTATCTCTACTCTGACAGAAAAATAGGCATTTCCCCTCTGCTCTCCTCTGCTACATCTTCCCTATGTGCAGCTCCTGGAAGCAGGATTTGGGAATTAGAGCTTTGCTGTGGGCTAATGAAGCCACCTAACTCTTAGCGGTGCTCAGTCTCCTTTAAAAATAGTTTGTGTCTGTGACAGCAGAATTCGTGCCGAATTTGGTATGCAAGTTCTCTGCTGGAGACAGATTTATTAGGAACAAAACTCATAACACCCAACATGCTGATGGTGGGGAGTCCTGATGTGGGGTCATGAATACAGGGATTTTGTTTCTCTCAAGTGATAACTATACCCTGAGCAGCACCTCTGCATATTTCTTGATCCCCTAGCTGTTCATTCAAAAATATACTAACAACTTCTGGAGCAAGAGTTCAATTCAGCACCATACTACAGAGTTAGATACCATTTGTTTTCTCTCCCTCTAATTTTGTGAGGTAGGTGTGGAGCGATCCAGCTTTAAGTGGAGAGGAAACTACCTTTCTGTTATGGCATTTTCCTCATCCCAAGGCATCCATAATCTTCAAAATTAAATACTCTTACAGGAAAGAGTCTCTGAAACCAGTTGAGAGAACCAGTTTCTCCATTTCAGAGAAGATGGCTAAGCTTTTAGGACAAACATTACCTGAGAAGGCTGTGAGTGCTACTGAGCCTTCTGCTATACATGTTGTGTTGCATGTATTTGGTTGCTAAATTAAACTCCTCAAAGTCTTCGGTGCCCGGATCCCTGGTGTGGAAATCCCAGGCAGCTTCAGCAGAGAACAAGCCCAGAGACATTCAGCAAGGCTGAGGTGGCAGCAAATCTGTGCATGGCCAGTTTAGCTTTCTGGTGAAACTCAAAGCTTTTAAAGTCTCTCATATTCCTAAGGATTTCAGAATTTAGGCTGGTACTGCTATACTTGCACGCCTAAATTCCATCTAAATGGCACACGAGGTGCCTAAGGGATCCTTAAGATCCTTAGGGATCTTAAAATTCCCTATGTCTGAACAGAGTAAAATAGGCCAAGCAGAGAATAATGCTAATGCAGTTTAGCATATGCAGGTGCTGGAATTAAATAATTTAGAATAGATCAGCTCTTCAGTGTGCTGGCTGGGTACTGCTGTGGCTAAAAGTCAGCTTGATGGCATTGCAACTACAGGGCTGTAAACTGTGCGCACCAAAATCAAAACCTGCATATGTAAATTGATAGATAAGCCTGTAACACATATTTGGAGCCTGGAGCAAAACTTCACATTGTTTATAAAGACTGAGAGGGCATTATGATGATTTTAGGCTTGGATATTACAAGGAGAAGGTAAACTTGGATGTGAGATGTTGCTCCCATAGCTTGCTGAGCACCAGCAGTGGGGTGTCAGTGGAGTGAACTCAGAGCTTGGTTCTGCCATGGAGCTCTGCAGCTGTGAGTACCAGACTGAGCATCCTCCAGTTCTTCCCTGGAGCAGCTCTGGAACTCCTGCCTTTGGCAATGTGACTTTGACCCTTCTGAACCCTTGCAGCAAACAGCTTTCCTCTACTACTTTGACACAGAAATCCCCCCATCCCAACCTCATATTTCCAATACGCAGCCATAAAGCTGGAAAAGAAAACTCCCAACATTCCTTCCCTTGCCTGATCCCTCAGCTTGGATTTATTTCCCGAGGCTGCTGATGGTTGGACGACAATTGTTTTTTGCTCAGCAATGGCAGTCTGAGGGGATTTGCAGTGTGAAGTTGCTTTGACAAGCCAAGGAGCAGAGCAGTGCGAGAGGAGGGGGTGGGTGGAGAGATGCTCTGCCAGGCAGGCGGGATTGCTCCGGCAGTGGCTCTGCCTGGTTTTCACTCTGTCTCCCCAGGGAGGGAGCCTTGCTCTTCCTCCGGGCTTCTCCCCTGCCACACAGAGGGAGGGAGAGAGGAGAAAGCAGAAGGGTCTTTAGACACAGCACCCAACTGCCCAGCTCACATCTGCAGCCGGCAAACCATGAGGAAGAGCCCCTTTGCTCCTACAATCACTGCACCTTTGATTTAAAACCTTCGCCCACTTCCACAAGGAACAATGGATGAGCAATACATTTCCAAACTCCACCCGGTTGTGGATTACGGAGCTGGGGTCTTTCTTCTGATCATAGGTGAGTTCTGCCTCCACAGCCTGCTTGTTTGCTTGAAGCCTAGGAGAGGACATACTGGGGCTCCTCCATCCATGCTGCGGTCAGCCAGAGGAAGCTGGAGGGAAATGATAAAACATCTATTTCCACACAGGTTCCCCTGCTTAGTGCCTTCGAGTCGGTTGGATGTGAGGATTAATCTTTGTGTTCAGATTTGCAATCTTTTGTTTCATTGCTGAAGACTTGGCCAGCACAAGTTTGCCTCTCTGGTGTCACAAGTATTCAAAATAAGTTGTCTTATATTTTATCCTGACATCTCAGCCCTGTGAATTGAGAGATGGGGCAGCCAGTTTCGTGGTATTGATAAGGGAAGAGCAACTTTGGTCTAATCTTTGGGGGGAGGGAGGTATCACTATGCATGAAAAGCAGCTGTGTCTTAGTAGGATAAACTGGTATTAAATAGCAAAGCGTTTCCAAATTGCAGTTCTGTTGTTTATTTAATGGCCTGTTTGCCCTGCTGAAGGCAGATTTGCAATGAAATACAAGTGAGGGTACGTACAGTCTGCTCCTGCATGGCTTGAGAAAAGCATTTTCTCCCTTGTCTGTTTGCTGCATGTATCCAGGTGATTTGTTTACTCTTGTTGCAGATTTGGAGAGGAGCTGAATTGGGTTAGGCATGCAGTCCAACTGAATTTTGCTGAGATGCAAGTACCTTCCTTCCTTCAGCTCATTTGAAAACCCCAGTTGAGACACATTTAAGAAAGACAAACATGTATTTCTATGTGCCTTAATAGAGAAGCTTTGGGCAACAATGCTGGACTTGAACATTTCACATCTCACCCATGTTTCTCCACACACTGTACTGTCCCCTTAGTTGTGCTGACAGCAGAGAGTACAACTCAGGGTGAGAAAAATCTCTAAAACAATGAATTTTTTTCTTTTAATGCAAGTCAGGATGCCAGCTGTTTTCTCACACAAGAGGAAGCACATAGATACAGACCAGAGTTTTCTCCTGTGCTATCCAGCAGCCTCACAGGGAGCAGGATGGAGGGGAATAGCATCTGTCGAAGTAAAATAAAGGCTGGGCCGGGATGCCCACCCCTGATGACTGAGTTCTACTCCCTACCTCTTGCACAGTGATTAGAGCTCTCACAGAAGAAAGTGAACTGGGTTGATTTTGCTCCCGAAGCCTGAGGATGTCCCAGCCTGCCGCTGTCTTTTGGCAGGAGAGTGATCTTCCCACCCAGCCACAGGTTGCTGTCTGTCAGCAAGAGGCCCTGTGCCAAGCAATTGTGGGCATCTCTGTGTGTGCAGACATAGAGCTCTTGAGAGCTCAGGGGACCCTTCAAGCATATCCAGAGGTACCAAGTGAATGTGTGTGGTTAGAAAGTGAAGGAATGAGGGATGCGGGGTCTCAGATTTGTACATCTCTTCGGTTCAAGGCTTTCTCTTGGCATCTCTGCCCATCCTTGGTTTTATGGCAATGTATTTATTCTGTTTTGCTGCATGTGCCTTTATTAGTTAATCTGTGGGCACTTTATTATGGGGCATCAGTGGGCAAATGCAGCCTTTCTGCTTTCACAGCACCAAGGGAACATGACAGAAAATATTGCTGTTTCCCTACTTCTGACTTTAGAGGACAGATTCTTAGGAAAACCTTTGATCAAAAGGGAGCTCCAGCACAATGTTCACTTGAAAGAAAAAATGAGTTGTTTGCTACATGTACTTTTGACACTGTTGTCGTGAACGCTTTGGAGCCCTTTGGCATATCTGAGTAACGTATGTCTGGCAGGTCCTTTTGCAAAGCAATCTCTGACCTGGCTAAACAAATTCTATGGTCTGGTCTCACTGACTCAGAGACCACCAGAACAGTGTGGGTGTCAGAACTGCAGCACATTGTGATTCTCAGCTGCTTGACCAGACACCACATGTTGACTGTCAAGGCAGCTCAGAGCCAAGGAGGCTTGTGCTGGGGCTCCACTGGAAGATCCATTGCAAAGAGAATCACAGAAAACTTTGGGTTGGAAGGGATCTTCACCCAGATCAGGTTGCTCAGATCCCCATCCAGCCTGGCCTGGGATGTCTCCAGGGATGGGGTATTCACCACCTCTCTGGGCAACCTGGGCCAGTGTTTCACCACCCTCAGTGTAAACAATTTCTTCCTCATGTCTGGCCTGAATCTCCCCTCCTTTAGTTTAAAACCATCACCGCTTGTCTTATCGCAACAGGCCCTGCTAACAAGTCTGTCCCCATCTTTCTTATTGGCTCCTTTTAAGTACTGAAAGGCTGAAATAATGTTTCCCCTGAGCCTTCTCTTCTCCAGGCTGAACAACCCCAACTCTCTCAGCCTGTCCTCCCAGCAGAGCTGTTCCAGCCTCAGATCATTTCTGTGGCTCCTCTGGCCCCTCTCCAACAGGTCCATGTGTGTCCTGCACTGAGGACCCCAGAGCTGGACACAGACTGCAGGTGGGGTCTCACCAGAGCAGAGCAGAGGGGCAGAATCACCTCCCTCCACCTGCTGGCCAGGCGGGAAGGCTTTGGGAAGTGGAGGGCACCAGGTGGAAGGAGGAGACAAATGAGTAGGATAGATGGAGTTCTTCAGTAGGACAGAGATGTATATGGGGATATTACCAGGGAAAAATGGAGCTGGATAGTTCCATTTTACTTGATAGCATGATGTGTGAGATACTGTAAGAGTAGAGTGAATGAGTACGGAGTGTTCACATGATAGGAGCCTCAGGGAAATAGGTGGGATATAGTGCATGGAGAGGGTGGTGTGAGATGGAAGTAAAGAGCTATAATGTGACAAGGGACAAGATATGGTCTACTATTTATATGACAAAATTTCCCCCGGTTGGTAGGGCTGGCCAGCCCTACAGGAGGCTGTGAACAGAAATCTGAAGTGTTCTGTGCTCTAGTAGGTCCATAGTGGGAACACAGCCTGACAGGGAATTCCCTGCCTCGCAAGAAAGCAGGAATTGAAACCCTAGAGCCAGCTGAAGCAAAACCACAGATGCCATGATGAGGATTCCGAGCTGTGCAGCAGCTCTCAGAAATGCCATCTAGGTGACATTTCCTATCTGCTATGTAAGAGAATATGTTTCCTTGCCATGGGCTAAAGTACAAGGTTTCATAGCAGGGCATGGCAGATACACACTACTGTGTTTGCAGAGCATCAGCACAACGTAGCAGGGGACACCTTATTGTGGCCTCTCAGTGCTTAAAAAGGGCTGATAAGAAAGACAGGGACAGACTTTTGAGCAGGCCCTATTGCAACAGGACAAGGGGTGATGGTTTTAAACTAAAGGAGGGGAGATTTAGGCCAGACATGAGGAAGAAATTGTTTACAGTAATGGTGGTGAAACACTGGCCCAGGTTGGCCAGGGAGGTGGTGGATGAACCATCCCTGGAGACATCCCAGGCCAGGCTGGATGGGGCTCTGAGCAACCTGATCTGGGTGAAGATGTCCCTGCTCATGGCAGGGGTGGCACTGGATGAGCTTTGAAGTTCCCTTCCAACCTACACTATTCTATGATTCTGTGATAGTGATGACCTGGCAGGTGCTGAATTCAGGCTAGTCTCCCAGTCTGTCCTGTCGTGTAGACTTAAGACCCAGGCTAGTGTTTCCACATCCTATGTATAGATAAGCATTTCACAGCTGTGTTAACTATGTGATATTATTGTCTGTGTTGATTCTTCTCTTTCAGCCATCCTCACAGTCCTCGGAAATTCAGTTGTCCTTGCTACAGCTGTGAAACGCTCTTCCCTCCTGAAGTCACCAGAGCTGCTTACTGTCAACCTGGCAGTAGCGGATATTGGAATGGCCATCAGCATGTATCCGCTGGCCATTGCATCCGCCTGGAACCACGCTTGGCTGGGAGGAGATGCGTCCTGCATCTATTATGCCCTGATGGGATTCCTTTTTGGCGTCTGCAGTATGATGACCCTGTGTGCCATGGCTGTGATTCGATTCCTTGTCACCAATTCATCCAAATCTAACAGTAAGTAATTATGTCTCTGGTAACTTGAGAATGGTGCATTTGGGCTATTAAGTTCAGAAAGGTCCTTTGCTGAATATGGCCTGGAGTATCACTTCAATAACTGGAGGAATAAGCCTCAACTTTTAGTCCAATATCAACCCTCTAATGCTCCTAGAAGGTTCTGATTAAATTCCTTCTTAAACAATGAGGCTTCTCACTTCTTGCTAATACCAAGTGAAACTACCTGAAGGAGCACAGCCCAAATGTTTTGCTGGACGAGACTGTCTCATCTTGCTGTTTGTGTGCAAGAAGACATACTGAAATTTGGGGGGAAAGAGTGTTCTCCTGGCATTCCTGGGCTGGGAACATTTCACATTATGGGTCAATTTGATCTTGTAAAGCTCCCTGACTTCCTAAACTTTAGATCAGCACCAAGGGCTGCACTCAGGTGTCACCCAATCCATGGGCAATCTCTGTTATGTTTCTCAATTAGACCAAATGTTAGGGAACTGCAGCAGCATCCCAGGCATATTTGTAGCCACCATTCTTCTGTTGGAGAATGAGTTATGGCAAAAAACATGTGGCTGAGATGCCATCCATATATGCTTGCTCTTCCTCTTTCTTGCAGGCAGCAAAATCACCAAGAACGCTGTTTGCTTCTTGATTACTTCCATCTGGCTCTACTCCTTGCTCTGGGCCATTCTGCCCTTGGTAGGCTGGGGCTACTATGGCCCCGAGCCATTTGGCATCTCCTGTACAATAGCCTGGAGCAAGTTCCACAACTCCTCCAATGGCTTTTCCTTCATCCTGAGCATGTTCCTCCTGTGCACAGTCCTGCCTGCACTGACCATTGTTGCCTGTTACTTGGGAATTGCCTGGAAGGTTCATAAAGCATACCAGGAGATCCAGAATATCGACAGGATCCCTCACGCAGCTAAACTGGAGAAGAAGCTGACACTGGTGAGTTATCTTGGTGAGAAGAGCCTGAAGTAATCAGGAGCTTGCAGAGAACCGGCTCTGCTCGTGCATGGCGCACGATGACCCTTCATTGCGTTTGGCTAATGTTGACCAAAGAGTTGTGGGATCCCACCCACGCTCTGCACTCCTCAGAGGAGCAGGGGGCTCCTGGGATCTGTGTCATTCCAGGAGCGTGATCGGGATAAAATATCATAGGTACAATGCATCTTGTTAAACCTTCTTTAGGGCAGTTGAACTGATAATTTTCACAGACATACAGATTTCCAGTCATGCTGGAACAGCTGTTAAATCCACTCACATTGTAGTTGGGGTGGAGGTCTTGTTCTGTCATCCTAGATATTTTTGATTGACTGAGGTGGCATTCAGAGTGAGAGTTACATAGAATTTCTTGTGGAAAAGCTGAATTTACCCAGCTTTCTAGATGCCAATGTGTTGATAGGCTGTACTGTCTGGTTGGGTTGTGTCTCCCAAGACATAGCACGGCCAGAGTCAGGGAAGGAAATGAAAACAACAACTTCCTCATTAAAAAAAAAAAAAATAATCAAAGTGTAGATCTGCGAGGTGGGAATAAAAGCACCAAAAAAAAAAAGCCCCTCAGTTCAAGAAGTACAGGGAACTGCTTGAGAGAGTCCAGCGCAGAGTAACAAAGATGCTGAAGGGAGTGGAGCATCTCCCTTATGAGAAAAGGTTGAGGGAGCTGGGGCTCTTTAGCTTGGAGAAGAAGAGACTGATGGGTGACCTCATTAATATTTATAAATATGTAAAGGGTGAGTGCCATGAGGATGGAGCCAGGCTCTTCTCGATGACAACTAATGGTAGGACAAGGGGCAATGGGTGCAAACTGGAACACAGGAGGTTCCACTTAAATATGAAAAGAAACTTCTTCTCAGTGAGGGTGACAGACACTGGAACAGGCTGCCCAGGGGGGTTGTGGAGTCTCCTTCTCTGCAGACATTCAAAACCCACCTGGACACCTTCCTGTGCAACCTCATCTAGATGTTCCTGCTCTGGCAGGGGGATTGGACTTGATGATCTTTCGAGGTCCCTCCAGTCTGTAACATTCTGTGTGATTCTGTGTGTATGCACTGTCCAGTGTCACTTGTGCTCATGTCACACACAGCAAGCATATCGTTTTTGGGTGTTTCAGCTGGTTCAGGTGTGGTTTCATCCACACACCACATGCCTGAGCATCAGGCCCTATCAGTGCAAGCTGGCAACTGAAGCCCTGTTTCCCTTGCAGATGGCCGTGCTCATCTCGGTTGGGTTCCTGAGCTCGTGGACACCGTATGCAGCAGCCAGCTTTTGGTCCATATTTAACTCCAGCGACTCCCTACAGCCCATCGTTACGCTGCTGCCCTGTCTGTTTGCCAAATCTTCCACGGCGTACAACCCTTTCATTTATTACATCTTCAGCAAAACTTTCCGTCGTGAAATTAAGCAGTTGCAGTGTTGCTGGGGCTGGCGGGTTCCTTTCTTCAGCACTGACAATTCGGCTGAAAATCCGGTGTCGATGATGTGGAGCGGGAGAGACAATGTGCGTCTCTCCTCTGCTGCGAAGGTGGAGAACCGGGGAGCTGCAACTCACTGAAACGCAGCGATGGTTTCACAACACAGGTCAAAACTTGGACTCACTCATGGGTCCAAATGAGTAGGAATTCACCAAGTGGGGTTGCCAAATAGAGAGGTTTAAGTATATATTTTTAAGCAATTCTCGAATATTCTCTTTAAGCTATATAACAAAATAAACCACTATTTTTTTCAAGAATTTCCACTTAAGAGGAAATAGATTTCCTCCATATATTATAACAAGTACAGAGGTTTAAGTATATATTTTTAAGCAACTCTCAAATATTGTCTTTAAGCTGCACCAAAAAAATTATCTACAATTACCACTTTAGAGGAAATAGGTTTATGTACTAAACATCGAAAACATATAAACTAAACTTATTTTCAGGGAAACAGCTATAATTGAAAGAGGACTATTATTATTATTATTATTATTATTATTATTATTATTATTATGACTTTTTAATGCCATCTATCCGCAAACTTGTGGCTCTGTCATTAAAACAGCAATCAGATAAAACCGTAGGTTGAACGCGAAGTGTTACCCAACAAACACAGCTGAGAGTGTAGCTTTCCGGTAACATAGGCAGAAAACGATATGGGTAGCAAGAAATAATCACTACCAGGAGAAGATGATGAAGTGGCTGGCAGCAAATTATAGAGGTCAACAGTTCCTTGCTTCATATAATGTAATTCCAGCTCCTCAAGACATGAGCTCAAACGGGAGCTGAGCAGCCTCTGTCTGAAGAGGTTCAGTGGGAAGGTGGCAGTCTGTGAAGGATGTCGTCTGCATGTCACAAATAGCACAAGAAGTGAAGGAATCTCTTAGCAAAAAGAACTGTGCACTTAGGCTGTTGCTTGCTGAGATCAGGGAGCTTATTTATACTTATAAACATCTCAAGGTGGGTGTCAGGAGGATGGACCAGACCCTGTTCAGAAGTGCCCAATGACAGGATGAGGAGCAACGGGCACAGACTGAAGCACAGGAGGTTCCATCTGAACATGAGGAGAAACTTCTTTATTCTGAGGTGCCAGAGTCCTGGAACAGGCTGCCCAGAGAGGCTGTGGAGTCTCCTTCTCTGGAGACATTCAAACCCACCTGGACACCTTCCTGTGTGATCTGCTCTGGTGAACCTGCTTTAGCAGGTGGGTTGGACTGGATGATCTCCAGAGGTCCCTTCCAACCCCAACCTTCCTGTGATTCTGTGCTATAACAGCTCTGCTACCATTACAGCTGTCAGAGCATTTGTTTTCTGGAGGAGGATTCTGTATAACACACCAAAAGACATCTATAGGACAACCTGCCCGGCAGATCCTGCAGATGCTGTCCCAGCGCTAATCGCTTTGGTGTGAGCTCCTGAGACACCAAGTTCCGCACCGGCTGGAGCACCAACACAATTACAACAGAGAAGGGAATTTGCTGATCAGCTTTAAAGAATATGTACAACCGTAATGTCATCCTGCTGGCCTGTTTTTAACCAAAGAGATTATGAGGTGGAAAAGATGAGCTCCTACAATTTAAATCGCATGCTCTCTGACTCTTTGTGATTTTAAGGGACATAAACATCTCTCTAGGGTATGAAATGTACAAAATATGGCTTGAGCTGCAGCAGTTCTTGCTTCCCCTGTTTACTCAGCTGATCACATCTATCTTTGTATTAGTTTCAGTTAAGACAAGAAGAGTTAAATCATGGGCAGATTTGGCACAGGTTTTAAACAACAATCTGAAATGATAGTGAAAGGACTTTGACTTCTTGAAAACTTCTAGCACACTCAAACCCTAATAATTACTTCTGAAATCCTAATAATTAGTTTCATTTTCTGAACTACAGCTAAGGCAAAAAACAGCATTAAAAGACAGGCTTGAGCACATCTGTGTCTATGAGAATTTATTTCTCTGTGGAGTCTGGATTACAAAAGAACAAACAAAATGAGAGCTAAGACGTACACTAAGCTGCACAAATTTATTACCAAGTTGGGCTTTAGGAAACTTTAAGGAACAGTAATGTCACCAGTAAGTGAAGGGGGAGCTTATGAAAGATGAAGGAAAGTATTTGGGAAGAGGAGAAGAGGCAGGAGAGTGTTAGGAAAGTGTGTTCCTGGGGAGGGAGAGGAGATGGCAGAGGGAAATGTGAAAGGGACGATAAAGAAAAGAAGGGGCAGAGGAGTGTGGAGAAAATGTTAACATGCTGCAAAGGGATTTGTTACGGTAAATGTCAATTATCAGCATTTTTTCAGCTTTAAAAAATAACCCAAGAGGAAAATTAAACCTCTTCCACCTCAAGGGGTTTGTTTCCACTTAGGCAGTTGTTTGCTGTCCAAAATAAACAGCAAAATATAAATTCCCATCTGCTAATTGCAGATTTGTGAATGGAACAATGACATGCACATTCATAACGTAAGGTAACATGAAAAATTTAGGAGCAGAACAGGTCCACATCCACTTGTAAATGCTTTTAAAATTTATGTAATATGAAAAACATGCCACTCTACAATACAAAATCTCTGTAAAACCAAAAGACCTGTATATTTATTGTTAGAGTATAATACTTTAATAGTCTGATTTATTACCTGTTTATTATTTTCATTTTCAAAAATCAAAGTCCAGGTGTTTGTGTAACAAATATGGCTCAAACCTTTTTCATTTTACAGACTCAGCGAGAAGCAAATCCGAACTTCCCCAGCAGAGACTCTGAATTTTGGATGGTTTTATACAGAAAATTGAAAAGGCAGGGCTGCCTTTGGACCAGAGAACTAGGAAAGCACATATAGCATTAATGTCAGGGGGCTAGTTGTTTTTTCTTACATTTCATGAAGTTAATTTACGGTCAGATTATAAGTAATTTCATGGTATTTCCTGCCCAGCCCTGGCCTGTGTTGTCAACTAAGTGATCTTCTAAGGCACCGAAGCAGAATGCACTTATCTCAGGAGTGAATTTGGGCATCCGAATTTTTACAGTCACCAGTGCACTCGTCCCAACACAAATATTTGAGGTAAAAACTCCAAGAACATCTAACTAACCCACTCACATACTGGCAGTTATCTCAGCAGGCTGTGGAAGTTTACAGTGTGGAAATCTGCATCTGAGCGAGCCACCTTTGGCTCCTTCCTTTCCATTGAGGATAAATGCAGCTCCCTACTCAGGCGATGACATATAAAGTTAAATAACACAACAGGCTGCCCAGGAAAGTGGTGGAGTCACCGTCCCTGGAGGGATTTAAAAAGAGTTTAGACGAGGTTCTTAGGGACGTGGTTTAATGCTAGATTTAGGTTATGGTTGGACTCGATGATCTTGAAGGTCTCTTCCAACCAAAATGATTCTGTGGTTCTAACTACCACTCTGATTTGCCTTAAAATAAATTGGAATTTAGTGCCTTACGTTGAAAAACCTTGTAGACAGTCTGTCCATCTAGGCCATGGAATAACAGAATTTGATCACTTCTGTTAAGGGTCAGTTTTCTGTCTGTAAAATTAAATATGACTAATTTCAGAACAAAGATCAATTACATCAGGGAGGTTGTTATTCCAGCAGTTAAAGCACGAGGCTCACATTGCGGAGACCTGGTTCCACTTGTACTTTTCCAGTAATAGTGTGTGACTTTGGGGAAAAAAACTTAAACTTCATCTTAATTGAGCTGGACTAGATGATCTTCAGTGGTCCATTCTAACCCCAACCATTCTGTGATTCTGTGTTATATCTTCTGTTACCCGCACAATAGAGACAGTCATGCTGCTGACCATTGTAAAGCACCGACTGATGAACGGCTTAACAGAAGTTCAAAAGCACCAATCCTGAGGGCTGTGAAACACTAAGAATGAAAAATGGATTCCATTCCCTCATTGAAATTTGTCCTCCATAGGATCCATCTGCCACACTGGGAAGTTACTTTCCAATTGAGAATTGAGCGGAAAGTTTGTTTCATGATACAGGCACTGTCCTGGGGCTTGGTGCTATGGTCAGGTTCTTGTTTTGTCATGGTATCTATCAGGAAGGACAATGCATTGCAAAGTCAATTCCTATGCATAAATTAGGATCTCAGAATCTCCAGCCCTTTGTCCTGTCTTAGAACAGACTAGGCTAGTTCAGTCAGGAAGGACCTACAACCATCATCTAGTTAACTGCCTGACCACTTCAGGACTGACCAAAGCAGAGAATCATAGAACCATTTTGGTGAGAAAAGACCTTCCAAATCATCAAGTCATAGAATCATAGATTGTCCTGAGTTGGAAGGGACCCACAAGGATCATCGAGTCCAACTCCTGTCCCTGCACAGGACAACCCCACAGTTCACACCCTGTGTCTGAGGACGTTGTCCAGTCTCTTCTTGAACACTGTCAGGCTTGGGGCTGTGACACCTCCCTGGGGAGCCTGTTCCAGTGTCCAGCACCTCTGGGTGAAGAACCTTTTCCTCATGTCCAACCTGAACCTCCCCTGGCACATCTTCCTGCCATTCCCTCGGGTTCTGTTGTCCAGCCATTAACCTCACACTGCCACGTCCTCCTCTAAACCACGTCCCCAAGTCCAAATGCCGCCTCATACGCCCTGACAGGCTTGTGGCATTGACCACCTCTCTAGGAAGTCTGTTCCAGGGTTCGACCACCCTCTTGGTCCCATCTGAACACCCCCTGGCGCAGCACTCTGTATTCCTTGCATCTTTGCAAAACAGAAACTGCCTTACAGATGAAAAAATACCTATGTTGGAACTTCCTAAAGGAAATTAGCCATGCAGTAACCTGTGCATTCCTATTAAAAATACCCGAGTGCCTAGTCCCACGGTTCATAGTTACTATTTTGTCCAGGAATATGCCAAAACCACCCACATTGAAACAAAACATTTCAGTATATTTGCAGAATACCTACTTGATTTTGCACTAACCCAAATTCTCCCCAGCCTGCCCGGCGCAGCAGTTTTAAAGCAGCCAGGTTGATGAAGAGCGTGCGCAGCGTCTGAGATTTTAGTTTGTGCCCGTTCAGCATTACCAACGAGGGCTGACAGCCCGACATCAACTTGTCAGGAAGGACAACGCTCAGCGCTGAGCTGCTCCAGCAGCACAGAACATATGGGAAATGCATGTTCCAGCTTAGCTCGTCGTCCCGTAAGGAATCTCTACTTTGGCAACGAACTGACGGCTCGCTTGAAGGGAAGTCTGTTCACTTGGATAATTTCTTTCCTTAAAGGGCCTCACACAAAAACTGTGTTCTGGGGGAGAAAACCAATATCTCCCTATACCCACCATTTTATTTTCAAACCTTGATATGACAGGAGAGAATCAATGCACGTTAGTCCTAGTCTAGAGCTTTAAGAGGCTCCTCCTTCAAGCAATAAAGGCCCAGAGCAATTCCAGCTGAATTTGGTGGTTTTTTTTTTTTTAATTATTGAATTCAAAAGGAACAAGATGCAGATTTTACAGATCATGAGAGTGAAAAATACCCAAAACTGTAAAGCAAACAGGTAGATGACATAGATTTCCAAAGAGCAGAGAAACCAAAACAGGAAGAAATGAATGAAAACAATGTCATTTGTAAGTCTAGAGGTCACTGACACTGTATTTTTCCAGCTGGCAGGCAAAGTGGCTTGTGAAAAGGCATAAGTGAGTATTCTTATTGTTGTCATGTTCTGTATATCCTGGTTTGAACCATACCGATCTTCTTGGAGGGAATCAGATACTTACTTATAAATAGTTGAGGATAAAACCCCCCGGGGAGTTTTAAAGGCAATGGTCTGCTTTGGGATCAATACTTTAAACCTTAATTAGAAAGACAGAGAGAAGAAAACAGTAAGTCAACTAACCTCCTCATTTCTGAGCAGTGTGAGACTATGGGCACGTGCCCCAGTAAACAAGCTTATTTTAATTCAAGATCTTATAAATTGCAAGCTTTGAAGTGATGATACAATGCTGCTAATTGGATCTATAATTTCCAGACAACTGCAGAAAAATCTCATTTTGAATAACACTGAACATCTTCGAGGCATATTACAGCCTCTTCCACCACAAGGCAGAGACAAGTGTTATCCCAGGGAGGCTGCAGTCTCGTTTGATGATGGGATGCAATTAGCAGCATGGCAAAACGAAGTGGGGTAGGGCCCTAATGCCAGCAACTGCCCCTCAGAAGACCCTCACATCCCATTTGCCTTGTATGGATTCCACAAAGGATGTTTCACATGTATGAATCCAATTCCTTCTGAAAAGGAGGCAAAACCAGTGAGAATTTAGGATCAGTGTGCATGAAGGAAGTCCCAACTGCTAAAGAGGCAGGGTCAGCAAGAGCAATACTGGACAACACTACAGAACTAAGCAAGGGAACGGGAACAATGAAATTAACTTCACTTCAGAAATAACCAAGTACCAGGGAAGGGCGGCGATGCAGACAGAGCGGAGGCCGCTCCCATACAGGTTACTGCGAGATACAGGATTTGTATCTTATTAAACAAACCATGAACTCTGAAAAATGATGGTTTATCTATTTATGTGTTTCTAAAGAGACTTAAGTCAGATTAATGTTAACATCGAAGTGCTGCTGGATTCAATTGCGTCTCTGCTGAACTTTAGTGATTTTGCCTGAAGACTTCTAGGTCTACAATGCCTGCCAAAAAATGCAAAAGAAGTTCACTTCATGCAAAAGAGATGAACCAAAGAGCTGGAAGAGATGTTTTATTTATCACTATATGTGGAGAAAAAAACCCAAACCCACCTACTGGATTCCATTCATTCCCTGAAGTCATAGTTCTAGAGATAAAATTTTCTTGTGAGTACATATATAAATAAATCCTCAAATAGAACAAGCAGAGAATTTATAACTTTCTTAGAAAGCACAAAACACCAGGACAGTGGAACCAAAGGTCCGTGGCTGGCTGTCCCTTGCTGATGAGGACATTCTCGAAGCGATTAGTATAAGGCTGGTTGCATTTTGTGACATTTCAGCATCACAGAGATTGTTGCCTCTTCTCCAGGCACTTCTCAATGTCATCCAACACCTGGACAGCTGCTTTTGGAATCCGAGTCCCTGGACCAAACACGTTGGCAACGCCGGCTTCATACAGGAAGACGTAATCCTGTGCAGAGAGAAATTTAAGATTTGTAGTTACTCGTGCAACAGGAAATTAATAATTGATTAATAATTGGTGTATGCTCTATCCTGTACGCTGAGAAATGCAGCAAGTCCTCACGAGAGGCAGCATTAGAATCAGACTAACTGTTTAGAATCAGACTAACGTCAGAACTTTGGAAAATATTCAAAAGCCAACTGGGCATAAGCCTGACTAACCTAATTTAAATTCAATCTAACTTCTGTTTTTTAAAAACCTGCTTAAATTAAGGCTTGGACCAGAGGACTGCCAGTGGCCTCTTGCAATCTAAGTTACTCTAATTTTATGATTGCCCTGAAATTTTAAAAAGACCTAGGAAGCAGTTATGTAGTCTCTCTTCTATATAGCATATATTATACCTTTTCTAACCACAGGCTAGTAGCATCCCATTGAGACACTGGACAGAACACAATTTGTCTCTTGGAAAAATACAACCAGTTTTGTTTGTTTAATTTAAAAGTCCGTCATTCTTGAACACTTACCTAATGGGCTAGAAAAGGAAGTAACAGGAGATTTATAAGGAAAATCAATTTGAACCTCTAGACAGAAAGTGACCCTAAAGGTGATACAGCCAGGCACACCATGGATGGGCTAAGGGAAATGTTAAGACAAAGGCAGCGATCTGGCTGCAAAGGAATCCAGCCAACTGCTCCACAGTTTAGTCAGGCAGAGGGAATGAGAAGCAACATTGAGGCCTGACAATGTGGAACACGAGGAGAGGCTGAACAGTGAATTAGATGTGTAGTCTATAGGTGCCTGGACCCCCCATATGTCTTACTAATTGTGTCTCTCCCAAAATATTACTGCAAGTCATAAAGTCTCTTAAGACAGGAGCTCACCTTTATCAGTAATTTGCAAGGTACTTGTAATTGGAAACAACAGAGCAGAAAAAACATCTCCCTGAGGCGAGTCTTTTCATAACATAATATTCCACCCGAAAAACACGGAAAGTTAAGCCAGGACACGCTGAACAAAAAAACAGATCAATGAGACCTGACAGCACTTTGCGACCGTCCTGCAGATCCGTGCTGACCCTGGTGATTGTCCACAGTGGCCTTCAGCGCTGTAAATTGCCTCTGACGTTAACAGCGTATAGAAAATCGCTAAAAACAGCACAAACAGAAATAAAGCAGTCTCTTGGTCTTGATGGAAATGACGTGGACCCGTACCTGGGGGGGGATGACACCTCCACATATGACAAGAATGTCCGGCCGGCCAAGGGCGGTGAGCTCTTTGATGAGTTCAGGCACAAGAGTTTTATGACCTGCTGCGAGCGTGCTGACGCCAACGCAGTGCACGTCTGCATCCACCGCCTGCTGGGCCACCTCTCGCGGTGTCTGCATGGAAAGACGATTAAGTGACGAGTGACAGCCCCAGCCTGGCTGCTGAACGAGCATTAGAGGGAAAATTGCTGCATTTTAATTGCCTTTGTCACCGCTCAGTCATACCTGGAAGAGGGGACCTATGTCCACGTCGAAGCCAATGTCTGCAAATCCTGTAGCAATAACTTTAGCTCCTCTGTCATGGCCATCTTGACCCATCTTGGCGACGAGTATACGAGGCCTGCGCCCCTCACGGTCCGTGAACTTGTTAACTCTGATTGCAAACACATATTGTATCATCATCAGGCACTGAGATTCTTTACAAGTATTTCCACAAAAAGCACTGGCTACAAATGTAGCATAATTTCTGTACATGGCATCGAAAGACCTTCTCAGTCATAGTGCGTCTATGCAGTTTGCATATTATGTTAACGTTCAATTGTTTAATTTCTTGTATTTACTAGCCTCAATAATAAAACATTCTTTTATAAAGAAAACCACTTCACTACTTTTCTGCTTTCTAACACACAAAATACCGAATTCTCTGAGGGTTTAATGAGCTGAATTACAACTAAAACACAAATTTTAGATTTTAAGAATAATTATGACCAATTATTTCAAAAGTATTTGCATGACACACAGGCTACAAAGGTGTGTCCTGGACATCATGCTGGGCATCATCATTCAACTGGGCACAAATCTGTGCAGGAAAGCATCACTGTATCCCCCGTTCTGTGTGCTCATTCCGGTGCTTCCCTTCTGGTTAGTGGCAGATTTCTGTTTTATGAAAAAGTGACTTTGTAACCACAGCCTCAGAGATTAACCTTTTCTTTTACTGCTCATTATCCATGTGCCGCTAGTATCTGTCTTTTGAGTGGGACAGTAAGACTGTCAGTTCTCAGAAATATAAGTTGTGTCTTTTTTTAATCTATTTTTTTTTAATATTTTACTGTTCTGAGCATTCTGTCAATGATGGACTAGTATGGATTTGGTGCACCTTGAAACGATATGCTGACCTGGCCGGGATGATCACTGTATGAGTGGCTTAGTTTGGGGAGAAGAATGACTCTAGATAAAGCAGTTATCAGCACAGATGATTCTGGAACAGGAATATGCATTGTCTAAGAGGGTAAAAAATAAGAACTTGGAGAGTTTACATAGGAATTATGTCAAGAGCGCTGGAAGAATCAGACTGACAAAGCTGCTGCTTGAGGATGGAGAGGAGCTGGGCCTGACTTCTCTGTTCCCAAGGACTGCTGAGCATATCAATGAAGTAGGTATCTAAATTGATTTGTGATATATTTAAATCCTTTTCTCTGTATTGTTTTCTATTTCCATATTCTTGTTTTCCTACTTCCCCACCCACAGGCTCCCTCCCAACAATGAGCAGCTTTGGGTGCTCCGAGCCTGCCAGGATAAAACCACCTGAGTCACTGCAACCCCAGGCTTGGTTTAAGTGTGTGAAATCACACTTTTGAAAGCCTGTGCAAAGGTGACATGTAGTAAATCCAGTTTTGTTACCATGGTTACTAACTGGTACATATGACCTTGGACATAAAGGCAGATATGTAAAAAAAGGAGCTACATCTAGATTTTCAAGGAATCAATTTCATGTAAATGCAAAATTACAAATACTTAAAATGAATATACTGGCCCAGGTTGGCCAGAGAGGTGGTGGATGCCCCATCCCTGGAGACATCCCAGGCCAGGCTGGACGGGGCTCTGAGCAACCTGATCTGGTGAAGATGTCCCTGCTCATGGCAGGAGTTGGATTGAATGAGCTTTGAAGGTCCCTTCAACCCAAACCATTCTATGATACTAAAATAGATATTTAAAATAAAAAATGATGGTGACATTCCCCCAGCACATCTACTTTCAAGTCAGGCTAAACATCACCATCATGAAGCCATCAAGTTATTCCCTTTTAAGAGGTCCTGTAACTCTTTAATGTGTAACCCCCAACACAGCAGGGACTTATGAGCATCGATCCATTTTACGTCACCACCCACTACAGCAATTCAGTCCCTTGGCCCGGGAGGACAGCACAGAGGCAGAAGCTGACAAAAGGCACAAATGGGCACTGTTTTCACACATACTACCAGCTTCTGAAGTTTTCTCCCTCGTGGTATGAGTAAGTAACACCCATAGACTGGAGATTGTGTGTGGATTTTAGCCTCACTATTTTAGGAGCAGTAAGAATTAAATTGCAGGGCCATCTTACTGGCAGAGCAAACCAGGCTTTGCAAATACAAACTACTGGAAATATTTGTAGAGTATTACAGAGTATTCAAAAGAAGCAATGCAATGTATGGGGACTGCAGGCAATGTTTCTAAGCTTCTTAATCCTACAGCTGCCTCGTCTATTTGAACAAAAATCCTCAGATCATAACATCACCTCAGTGGATTTTGTTTGCAAGCAAATACAAGTTCAATTAAATTTTGACTATTCCCTTATTGCACTTATTTCTCCTCATTCTGGTTACTTGCTTACAGGCATGTGAATGACTGTGTATGTTTGGTTTTTTTTTCATTCTGGGGATTGTCATCTGCTTTTATTCGTTTTCTTCCTCAGCACTCTAAGAAGTTCATATCTGGATTCATGAGGGTCATGGCCTAGAAAAACAGCTAACGCAAAGTAATATGAAATTTATAGTATCTGTATGGCTATGTGTGATGTGGCTTAGTCAGATACTTTCTTTGTATCAGGCTATGAAGATGCTGAGAGGTCTGGAGCATCTTTCTGAGGAGGAGAGACTGAGAGAGCTGGGTCTGTTCAGTCTGGAAAAGAGAAGCTGAGAGGGGATCTCATCAGTGTTTATAAATATCTCAAAGTGGGTGTCAAGAGGATGGACCAGACTCTGTTCAGTGGTGCCCAGTGACAGGATGAGGGGCAATGGGCACAGACTGAAGCACAGGACGATCCATCTGAATATGAGGAGAAACTGGTCATTGGGGTTTGGGGAATGCTTTTTTAGGGCACAGCATGTCTAATGGATTCAATGTGAGGCTGCTATTCTCACCTATTGATGGCATGAAGAATTTCATCACTCTCTCCAAACTCCTGGCGATAAGCTCCGCTCACCATTCGGTCACTGGCCTTATGCTCCCCAAACACCTTCTTCATGGCATCTGTTATTTCTCCAACGGTGCACCTAAGGTACAGAAACCAAACAGTAATGCTATCAGGAGGCTTATATGAAAACAGAAATCACTGTCACTGGCCCAACTATTTGTCTTGCCGCACGACAAATTCAATTACACTTGTTTCCCCTTTGGTGCTACGACTCTGAACGTCTGACTCACCCCAGTGTCATCCGCTAGCAGAACACGCCAGAGTATTTTTAAGAAAATCCTGTTTTGCTGATGTGAGAAGAGATTTTACAACCAAGGAAGCAATAGGAACCACTGCATGGCAAAATATTTAAAGAAATTAAATCAGGTTTTCTCAGCTGGGAATGTTTTTGGGCTCAGACTGCAAGATCTTGCATTTGTACTCATACTAAAACTCAAAATATAAAGCAGGAGAAAAAGAATGGAAGAACATAAAGAAAGGACTGAAGCTCAACTTTTTAATTGGAATTTGTTTGCCTTTCCTTTGATGCTTATATTTTAGTATTTATTCTTCTTCTTCTCCACTCCTGATATAGCTCCTTATACACTGAGATGCAGAAGAATCTGGGAATTCCATTGACATGCAAATCACCAGCTTTGTTTGCTGCTGGAGACACTGTGCAAGTTAGAAATAATGCACATTTTACTGCTGTAGCACAAGAGCTAGAAGCAAACTAGGCTGTTCTGTCTTCTTGTGCAAACATCAGAAGTAACAGCTTCTGTCCCAAAGCATCTGAAATTCTCATGCTTAATGGATCCCACCTTTCTGCATAAAATCTATAATGCAGACTGTACCAAGAAAGACAAGAGCAGTTCAGCTGGAAGCTCCATCACAGCAACCTTCTTATTTCTGGTGTAAAATTAACATGGTGTCAGTGCTGTGCAACAATTTTGAAGTTGATCTACTCAGCTCCTGATGAAATAATTAATAAAAAATATTTTGATGAATATTTTGAGTTTATACTTAAATAAGAATAAAGAATTTGTGTATACTAAGAAATGAAAACAACTTGCTGCAAACTTTGCCAAAGTGAAAGAAAGAAAAATACTACTCTTATTAAACACTTTAAAATTATGCTTACAAATAGAGACCAAACCCCATCCATTCAGCTACTGCTAGGCACATTTCAAACCCCTGGAATTCACATTTTCACCTGTCATATTGCATTTAACTATGAACTACTCTGAGGCAAAATTAGGTTAAGTGTCCTCTAAAGCTTTTATATATAGAATGCTCAAAGGATGTTTGGACAAGATGCAACGTCTTGTCCATGTGCTTTTAGAAGGCGATGGCCAAATGAACTGTACTCAGTTTTCCTTCTGTGTTTCAGTACTCTTATGATTCCCACTGTGTGCAACCTGCCACGCATCCAATGGAGCAGAAGATGGATTTCTGCTGGATTAACTGAAACCTTCAGTAAATTTCAGAGAGGTATTTTACTTCCTGAGACCCCCCCAGCTGTTTTGCTCCTTTACTAGCTCATGTCTTTTTATTCTCAGCAAACTTAACCATACGGAAACTGGAACTATGCTGACATAAAATGGCAGAAATCCCATCCTGAACATATAGCCACGATCTGTCTAATGCACGTCTCTTATCTCTAGGTATCACTCTTCTACAGTACCATGCCAAAACACACATTTTTAACTCATGTTATTGGCACAGTCTTGGCTACTTTTTGGTCATCTCCCCTCCCCCTGTTTTTAAAGTTCTCTGCTTTTATTCGTTTTCTTCCTCAGCACTCTAAGTTCATATCTGGATTCATGAGGGTCATGGTCTAGAAAAACAGCTAACGCAAAGTAATATGAAATTTATAGTATCTGTATGGCTATGTGTGATGTGGCTTAGTCAGATACTTTCTTTGTATCAGGCTATGAAGATGCTGAGGGGTCTGGAGCATCTTTCTGAGGAGGACAGACTGAGAGAGCTGGATCTGTTCAGTCTGGAGAAGAGAAGCTGAGAGGGGATCTCATTAATGTTTATAAATCTCTCAAGGTGGGTGTCAAGAGGATGGACCAGACTCTGTTCAGTGGTGCCCAGTGACAGGATGAGGGGCAACGGGCACAGACTGAAGCACAGGAGGTTCCATCTGAATATGAGGAGAAACTTCTTTCCTTTGAGGTGCCAGAGCCCTGGAACAGGCTGCCCAGAGAGGCTGTGGAGTCTCCTTCTCTGGAGACATTCAAACCCACCTGGACACATTCCTGTGTGATCTGCTCTGGTGACCCTGCGTTAGCAGGTGGGTTGGGCTGGATGATCTCCAGAGGTCCCTTCCAACCCCAACCACTCTGTGGTTCTGTATTGATTAGTAATGATTTAGAAAGCATTAGATATAAAAGAAACTGTCCAGGATTGCATCAGAAGCCATTGACAGCACTATGCAATACGCTTCATTTTTACAGCGCCTGTAGGATTTCAGAAAGCTTAGCAAGCACTACCTGAGTTACAACAGTTCTCAGACATTATTCACTGTTATAATCAGTTTTTGTTTCTCTACATCATCTTATTAATATCACTGCTGAGACTACTAAGAAAAAATTGAAAAGTAAACTATATAAGCGCTAAACTAAGTGACTTTCCCAAGGTTACAAAGCAAGTTTGCAGCAAACATAAAAATAGTATCTATGAATACTGACTCCCCCTCAGAGTGCCAGACATCACAGATTGCAGCCTGATGTAGATACGTCCCACACATAACATTGACGACTTACTCCTGTGTAAACACTGGCAGTCTGGTGAAGGCTCACAGTGGTATAACACTCGTCTTTTCTTCTACAGAAAACGGTAAATTTAGATACATCTCCCCTTTCTCTTTTGCAAAAGCAGCATCTGCGTATAACCAGTTTTAAATCAAAGTGCACAATACATTTCAATTTTGCTTGCCTGTTCTTATTATGCAGAAGAGTGAATTAAAGTTGTGTATAACAAGAGAAAAATAAATGGCTTGGACTATCCATTTTATTGAATTATAATCTGGTGGCTGGGATTAAGTTTTTTTATGTACTGAACAAAAAACAAAATATGTTTATTTCTTCTTTAAATACTTAAATACTGCTTCTGAAACCCCCGTAAAATATTCTGAAAATTCTGCCCCAAGTCTCTGCAACCCTTTAAAGTTCCTAAGTAATAATAGGAGTTTTGCTTTTAAACTATTCATGAATGTTTTCGTACTATTTATCAATAAAACCTTTTTTTAGAAAAAGAAATCTCTGCTTAGTTCTTAGTCCCACTGCATCTGTTGGTACCTTCTATGCATCCACAGTGGAACAGCTCTGGCTGGAGCCAGGAATACAGGCTCTTTTCTTAACAGGAGAGGAAAAGGGTATTGTTAATAACAATTACACTTTTATCAGTTAGCTGTAACATCAGACAAGTTCTTTACAATCTGGATGCACAGAAATTCTCCCATTTCTGTTTATCTTTACAGCAAATTTTGGTTTTGAGACAACCACTTTCATTTGACTATTATAAAACTTAAGTAGCATAAGCAGCAATTCTTATTATTCATTTACAGTTTTCTCAATGCATGCTGATAAAAACCTACTAGACAATTATGTAAATTGACAGAAGTAACTTTGTCTTTATTATATAAATTTGTGTTTCCTTCATATGACTCATTCACATTTGCCTTGTGTGGAACTGTGTGTTATCATATCACCCTTTGTTTCCTTTGTTTACCTGTTAACAGGTAATTTACAACCCAATCTGTGGTTTTCAGTAAACTTAACATTTTGAAGTGGGGCCCAAAAGATCACCATATTCTCTGTTTTGTGTCCTATCAGTCCAAAGCACTTACAACGTATCTAGTGGTAAAGGCAGCATGTTTGTATGTAAACTCTAGTCTGCATCTTATGAACTTCTGCCATGCTCGGAATTACTGTTGACCAACTGTGCTACACCAGAGCCATCAACAGCTCAGAGCTTCCTCAAAAGCAGGTGATTTTCAAACAAGAGGAGCCTGGCTCTTGGCTGAGCTTTTGGACAATTCAGCAAGGTCAGTGGGATAAAAAACAACCACAACTGTGATGGCCAGAGAGGATCTTGTTCAATTCAGCGTGTCCTATTGGGCACAGGATCTATCTCCTGTAGTGATTTGTGACTCTCTCCCAGGGAGTCACAACCAGCTGTAGAAGTGACGCTGCACAAATACGAATCTGAAGAAAGAAAGTCAGTGACCATGTGCCTGTCAGGACTGTCACCTTCTGTCTGTTCAGTCTCATATGACTGTCGCTGCTCCTGTGCGTCTCACCAGTAATAAGAGGTAGTGCTGTGTCATCAGGTGACAAAGTACCACGAGGACACAGGCTGGGCAGGCAAGGAAGCAGCACTGTGTGCTACGTTGCACTGCATGCCTTCCTTTTCCATCAGTGATAGCTGGCATAGCAAGAACTGCAAGTCTGGAGAGGGACAGAAAAACAGCACTGCGGATGGGGGAGATGAGACAGAATTTAGCCTAAGAGCACCAGGGAAGTGATTGTCCCCCTGGACTGGGCACTGGTGAGGCCAAACCTCAAATCCTGGCGTCATTTTTGGGCCCCTCAGACAAGAAAGACCTTGAGGTGCTGGAGCGAGTTCAGAGAAGGGAAAAGAGCTGGGGAACAGGCTGGAGCACAAGTGTGATGGGAGCGGCTGAGGGACCTGGGGGGTTCAGCTGGAGAACAGGAGCTGAGGGAAGACCTTCTGATCTCTGAACTGCCTGAAAGGAGGGTGGTGCATGGAATGTGTTGGTCTCTTTTCCCAAGTTACAAGTGACAGGACGAGAGGAAAGCTGCGCCTCAAGTTGCACTTCAAACAAAGGGTTGTGAAGCAGTGGAACAGGCTGCCCAGGGCAGTGGTGGAGTCACCATCCCTGGAGGTGTTTAAAAGACATGTAGATAAGACATGGTTTAGTGCCAGTGTTAAGTTGTGGTTGGACTTGATGATCTTGAGGGTCTCTTCCAACCTAAATCATTTTATGATTCTATAATCTGCGTAACTACACCCATTTTCCTGTAACGTGGCTTCTTAGGAGACATGAGGCACAGAAGGGAAGCAGTGCTGCTCCCATTCCCTGTCACCTCTGGCCTGCCTTATTACTTCAC